>NC_088100.1:123254834-123996084 GCF_036370855.1 Dromaius novaehollandiae
ACTGACCTGAATCACTTTTGTGCCTAACACAAGCACCCTTCTACAAAGACTAGAGATTTCAATCCATGACCAACAGGAAATGTTCTCTGTTTATCTCAGAAGAAATTTTTCATGCATCTTTTAATCAATATTGAATACTGTCACACTTAGAGTGACATTTTGGTGGAACACAGTCATAGTAAAAAAAAAAAAAAAAAAAAAAAAAAAAATACTGCATTTCATACTCTGCCTTCCAAACCCCACCCAATTCAGCTTAGTAGATAGAGCCTGTCTTTTCTTTAAAAAAAGGGGGGGGAAAAGCATACTTCAACAATGCCAAGCTTTTAATAGCATCCCAATGCAATGCAGCTTAGAACAGAAGATGAAGAGTATCATATCCATACACAGAGAAGATTTAGGACAAAAGACCTAAGCTATCTATAATGGAAGGAGGACAGGGTAAAAGAATTATCAGGAACATTCTCCAACAAGTGTGATGGGAAATTCCTGATTAGAACGTCTAACTGAACATGTTTTCCCCATATGTTACTGATTCAGTAAAACCACAATACTCATAGAAGAGAACAGACTTAACTTTTACTGCAAAAAAGTTTTGAAGAATGAGTTTCACAGTATTCAGAAAGAAAGCCTGTAGTTTCCTATTTCTAAAAGAATTTGTGTTTTAAATATAAACTCATATTAAGAAATTACATAAACATTTTGAAATAGCTTAAAGAAAATGTTTTGCTTGACTTAAGGCTGATTATTTTTACTTTTTTGATATTTTCATTCTTTTGACCAATTTGAGGGAATGGGGAGGATTCATTCCTCTAACAGATTTTAGGAAACAAGGAAGTTCTCTTACTTAGCTCAAGCGAGAGTTCCATTGCTAGTGATCTTCTGCAAAGTCATAAAACATAGTTGTTCTTAGTATCAAGGAAGAGCATGGTTCCTGAAAATAAAGTTCCTGAAACTCTTCAGTTTTCCTTCATTCTTTCTACAAGTGTTGATAGAGACCAAATTCTATCCAATAAGCTCATGTCTGAATAACTGAGTTGTAGTAAAGTTAAACAAAAATGCAAAGCTACAGACCAAATGTAATATATACTAAAATAGTATGACTGTTTGCGCATTTAAGACTATTCACTATCTGATCCCTTAGTACATGTAGGAGAGACATTTTAAGAGAGGGGATTCAAATGAATAATTCCCAACTAAAATATCATTGTATAAGCAGAACATACTCACCTATTTCAGTGGCATACACTCATACAAACAGATACTATGGATTAGAAAGAGTTGCTTTTACCTCTGTGTTTGAATCGGATGCAAGACAACTGTTGTTCAGTTCTGAGCAGTACTGAATTAAAGAGTTAAAAATGGATGTGATCAAATGCAGACTCAAATTATTTCCAATTAAAGAAGAGATCAAATACAGATGAACTCTTCTGTTTGATTCCATTCATATCATTCTTTAGTCCAGAATAACCCAATTTTATAGCTATACTTTTGGAATAGAACAGTTAATACACATACCCACCAGAAGTGTCTTATTGATACGTAGGATATGGATCTGATCCTGGATCCATTTAAGAAATTGGCAGAATATATTAGTTACTTCCCCAAGAACAAGGTTTGCTCAACTATCTTTACTGCCTGTGTCTAACTAAGCTGGAACTAAGGCTGTAGTATGTAGGCAATAGTGTGCAGAAGTCAGCAAGTGGCACTTAAAAAGCACAGCATCAACTTGCAGTACTTAGCAAACAGCCATGGTTTCCGTGGTGGTTATAAAGAATTTGCCTTTGAATCTGCATTAAATAGCTAAATTCTCTACATCCTGTTTGATGCAGTTTGGAAAACATCTGTTTTGATTAACTTAAATCAGTGCAGCACATTAACATCTCAGAGGAAATTAGGTTCATTTAATATGGATTTTAAGGCTGCATTCCCCTTGCTCTAAATATAAAGCCCTTTCTGATATCACTAGAAGTTCATCTTCTGCAGTGCCTAGCGATGGTAGAAACAGAGTACTCTGAGCATACAGCAAGATATGCTGAGCCAAGATATGCCTCAATTTGCTTCACTGGATGGCGGGTAATAATTCAAGGGATAAATCGGCCAGATCACATTGCGTGACCAGTGGTTTAAAACCTGTGAGATCCAGAAGGGGATTCTAAATGGGATCCTGAGTGGTGTAATTTCCCCTGTCCTGGTTTCCCTTACAAAGATACAAAATGGTAGGAATCTCCACAAGCTGATCTGGTTGGTTTCAGGTGCTCAAGGAAAGGTGTAATACAAGACACTTCTGAGAAGAAAAGGAAACAGACTGAAAAAAGTTGCCTCCACCCTCATAAGAAAGAATCACTCCCCGAGTTCATAGCTTTCCAAACACATTTCTTGGGTGCAGCAAGCTGAAAGATGGGCTTTCTCCACAGAAAATATAATTTTCTTCTGGGGAAAAAAAGGGAAAAAGAAAAAAATGCTAAAAATAGCAATAAACCCACTTGAAAATGCTGCTCCAGTATTACAAGTGTTATTACTCAGGTGCCTCACATTCCATTTCTTCTTTATAGGCAGTTATCTCTAGTCTGATGACAGCTCTTAAGACACACTGCTGTCTGCCCCCTTGGAAAAATACAACAGGAGTATCTCAGGAGTCTTCAGATATGGTTCATTACGGATATCTGGTTAGGCAATCCTGCCCAATGGGCCCATGGGGGAACTGAAACGCTGGTTCTTGAGGTACTTATGTAAGTTAGCTAAAACAAAATAGTATAGATGCACCAGTGTTAGCAGCTATGAAAAACCTATAGAAGGCTGTGACTAAAATATAATGAAAATATAGTGTTGAGTACTGCAGGCACAAATTGGAAGGTGGATTCTACAGTGAATGCCAGAGGATGTCCACTTGTAGCTAAAATGGAGGATAAAAATAGAGATTATCTATTGCATGGTGTCTGACTCCTAGGGCTAAGATTTTTGAAGAAGCTTACAAGTATTACAAGTATATACAGAGCTCCCTCAATGTGTTTTAGGATTCCCTCCCATGACTGTTTAGCATGCTTAAACTAGGGCTAATGTATTGTGTATTTCTTCACGTGGAGTCCCGCTCAGCAGAGAGGACTTCAACTGGGAGGTTATACCTGTTGCTGCAGCACTGATGGCTCATCCGAATTCCCTGATGAAGCTTAGCAGTTAGTGATGTTTCCAGGGTTTAAACTTCTCTCTGCTATGGCAATCATAGTAAGGAATTTTGCAGAGAATAGTTTCTTATTTCCCCTCATTAAAAAAAAAAAAAAAATCTAGTTTTCAACACAGCTCTAATGATCACTTCACAAAATTCTGTGGTTTTGCTTTGTAGATCATTTAAGTATTTTGTCTCAAGTTGCTCCACAGCTTTACTGTGTCAGGTCCAAATGAATCAAAGAAATCTCAGAGCAAAAGCTGATTGAAACTGGTAATATTCTTCTGGATTCTCAGAGGAACTACCAATTTTGCCTGATGGGGTTCACTCAAAAGACATCATTGACTTAAGCAAATCTTTCAGCAAGCATGGCAGGAGTTTAGAGTTTCTAATGAACCATGAAACCAGGCAAGTCATATGAGCTTTTTGAGAATGCTTTTCTTAATTCTAGCTCCACATCACCTAACAAACTTGCTTCCAGAAATCTCACCTTGCACAAGACCCATGGGAGAGTTTGTACAAGCTGTTGAGGAAAGGTGCAACAACCATATTAGAATATACAGCAGGCCCAGAGAGACCAAATCTTACTCTCTATGTCTTAAGTCAGAGCTCCAAGGGCCAGAGAGCAACATATGTACTGTTCTTGTTCTCCTGTAACAAATAAGAGTTAGTAGAGATTTTTCTTTTAAACACGACAGGTTTTCTTGGCCGGGGGGAAGATGATTCATCAGTACTAACAATGATTAAATTTTCTTAGATCCAGGACAGGATTTCTGGATGGGAAGATGGGACTCCAGGTTGTCATGTATTCTCTTGTGCACTCTTGAGATATCTTTAGCTCATCTTTTCAAGCAAAATTACAAATTACAGACAGTTTGGCCACTGAAATCTGGGATTAGTGTGTAGGAAGATTGTAACAGGGCAAAATAATTTCTTAGTTTCTCTCTGCCTTAGTCTCCCCATGCTCAAAACAAGGGAAACATCTTTCCTCATGGAAGTCATGTAAAGACAGAAGTGTTAAAGATCTCCATGTGTTTAGCCATAACAAGACTAGGGAACAAATACTTCTGGTACCTTAAAGATAGGCCATAAAATTAGAATGAGTCTCAGCAAGGCTGTCAAAACATACTGCTGACCATCACAGGTATTTTGACTGAAGTTGGAGGCTTGTCCAGTTTGAAGTCAAGTTTTAGTTTGTGTCTGTGCTCTATCCTATAAGGATGGAAAGGATGAGCAAACTGAAAATAGTTTTGCATTCATTTTGAAATCCAGAATGTGTGTCAGCTACTTAAGGCAGTTATATCCTACCAGCAAATGAACAATCATTTTTATTTCTAACTGAACTGAAGAATTAGCATGCAGATCCTTCCACATTAGAGTCTGGAGATGTCTGTCTACACGAGACTTGCTAAAGAACTACTCAGCCTTGAATGCCTGCTGTGCACAGGAGAACGTGCTGCACCTCCTAACAGCAACTGCGTTTGCTCTTCTCGTACCAGCTCAGCCCTTCTGGTTACAGAACTGGGAGCTCCACCAACTTCCCATTCCTCTTCACTAGCTAACCTATGGTAGCAATCATTACTTGTGCAACCAGTGGTCTCCACTGCCCGGATCAGAGGCGAGATACAGCAGCTCTGGACTGATCTTATGTTCTCTTTTACTTTAGCTCAAGCAATCTAATCTGTATGTTCCTTATAGAAAAGTTTCTGGGAAATGTGTAAATATCTATATAAGGAAAAAGTATGTGAAGGAGAGAAGCCTCCTGTTCTTTTTAATGTATTATCTTAGAAGACAAAGATTAGAAACCTCTTGGTGCAAGACTGGAGTCAATTTGGACAAAATATTCAGTGTGCATACTCTCCTCCAGGCAATATCTGCAGCTAGTATGTAATGCAAACCACGTTAAGCAGTTATGTCTAGCCTGATTTCTGTCCAGCTACCAAGGAGTCTAACTGAATTTCACCAGACAGAAACGTGCAATTTTTTTGTCATTAGAGAGCACCCAGGGAAGTAGCACAACAAAATGCTTCCTGCTGCTGGTAAATGCAGCAGGCTGTGATTTCAGCTCAGTCATCTGCACTCCCATTGAGTAATCCACAAATATTTGAGTATTCTGGCAGCATATCCCACCCCAACAGTAGCAGAGCCTTTTTCTCTAAATAGTCAAAGACATTTCCATGTTTGCCTTCTCAGGCTATTGGTAGCACACTGCTTAATAGGAGAGGGCATCTGTGATGCTTTTCCTGATTATTGATAACATCTAAAAGGCTTAAACATTCAAGGCCTTTCCTGCTTCAGTTTTTAAGGAAGGTTAATTGAGATCAGATACTTAAAGCTGAACTTAATGACAACAGAGCAAGCACACAGTCCAGGCTAAGGAAAAAAAAAATCTTAAAAAAATATTTAGAGTAGTTAGATATATCCAAATCAGCCACACATGGTAACTTCAGAGCATTTAGGAAACTAGGTGAAGGATTCAGCCATTTCTGATTATCTTTAGAGTGCTCACTGAAGATGTGTGTGAAACTCCAGGAGACTAGAGAGGAGCAAGCAATTTTACTGATTTTTAAGAGAGGGAACAATTTGGAAACATAGCTTAGTCTATACAACTGATTATACCCCCTACTATACAAATAAGATGGTAAGAAATACCTTGCATACACATAACAGATTACAATTTCTCCTGTTACAGAAGTGGCCTACAATGTACAAAGAGATAACAGAGGCAAGCAAGGCTTTGAGCACAGCTCTCCCAACATAATTTTCCTAAGAAAACATGGTCATTGTGAAATGATTGTAAAGTGGCAAAACAAGTGATTAAAGACTTGCATTCAAGGAGTCATTGCTAACAATTCACCTCCAAAATGAGAGAATGTATTCCCTAGGGTCTTTATCTTATAGGTCTATCACAGATGCAATAGTATTCAGAAGTCTTTAAGGTTTGAGAGAGAGACTTAAAAAAACACCCACACACTGTGGATGATATCAAGCCAGGAGAGAGCACAAGCACTTTGGAGAGCAGAACTAGAATTTAAAGCTACATTTGTCAGCTGGAGAAGTCAGTAGAAAAAAAGTTCAAAGACCTATTAGAGGCCTTTGGAAAACAGAGTAAATCAACAGGAATTTCCAGAACATGTGACAGGGTGGTTTAGGCTAACTACACTTGCTCCCTGGTATAGTCCCCAGTACCTCCCTTCTGCTTCCAGCACCCTCCTCTTGCTCTTCCTTTTCCCTGGCATCCCACTTCCTTCCTCCTTGCCTCTCAGTCCCTTCCTTGAACCCCTTCTTCCCCTGTTCCACCAAACACATAGGGAAAAATTAGATGATTCTGAGGTCCCTTCCAGACATACATGTCCATGTTTCTAAAATAAACAGGCACATTTATAATAACTGCAAATGTTAATCTGGGATTGCCAAAGGAACTAGAATTTCCAATGGGATTTCAATGAGAAGAGAATATTTACAACTTGGAGAGCCTCCGAATTTCTGGTTAAGAAGGGGTAAAAAGAATCGCACAAAACTTAATGTTAGAGCTGGGTATAAACAAGAAAAGATTTTTGCACATACCCTGAAATGCACTGAGAATTCAAAGAAAAATGTGTATTGCTTATTGACACCAGAAATAATTCAGAAGTACATTATCCCACTGAAGCAAATCCATCATCATTTAAGATCTATTAATTATCATTCTGGTTGCCTTATATGGCACTTCTGCTATGATCTCATTTTGTTTTAAGGCAAAACAGGCTGTGCACATTTCAGATGTGTGTACAATCGCTGGCTGTTTATGAGTTCATCTGGCATCAGCTGTCAAAAGACTCCTGACATACTCAAGACTGAATATCTGCTATACAGCAATCCTTTTTTAATACCACATTCTTACCTCACCTGGCAAAACCACATGAAGGGATAAGGGCTTAGCCTAAAATCCAAAGTCAATGACATTCCACTGCCAACAGTTTTGCTTCATGTCCCAGAAGCCTATTGTCTCCTAAATATAGCAGAAACACAGGATTCCTATTGTATTTGCATCCTCACTGGAGCACAGAACAAGGATTGAGATACTCACCCTAAGCAGCTAAGAGCACTGAAGTCAAAGGAAATTTCCCACTGACTTCACTGAGCTCAGACTCTAAGAATTCTTCCTCAAATGAATAATGAATTAACTTAGAAATAGTGTCACTAATAAGAACAATTTTCAGCATTTATTTGATCAGTGGCTACAGTGACCTCTAAAACTAGCGCTGTACAATTGCTTCCATCCAGCTTCTCTATTTTCAAGAATTAGGAATGACTTAAAAGCACAAGCATTTCAGCTGAAATTTTCTAAGCATGGCATCTGACTCAAGGTGCATTTTGATTTATAATGAATTATTTTGCAGAAATTACCATTTTGCAACTATCTAACAACAGAAAAAATCTCTAACTCCACAGAAATCCCTAGAGTTCCTCAGGGACAGAGATAATCTCTCTCTCTTCCAGAGCTTTAAAGTCATGCTACTTCTTTTTTGTGTGCATGTGGAAGGTTTGAGGTAGAATTCATAAGGACATCAACAGGTTCCTGCACTGTCCAGCTTCCAAGCTTTTTCCAGTTTGGAAAAAAATATTGTATCACTGGAGAAACAACCTGTAATCCTGTAATTAAAGTCTGTATCGTAATAATGCACATACACAAGGCAACAGAATTAAGACTGTACCTCTGACTGTGGCATTTCTTACTTGAGTGCTTAACTGTATAACTTTAATGTTGTATTACTATCAGCTCTTTCTGTGGGATCTATTTTACAATGAACGTACAAATGGCATGTGTAACAAGTGATATCTATTGCATTTTATTATTCATCTTTTTCCATATATTGACATTTGAGATGTAACCAGGGACTTTGCACAGAATACGTCTGGCAGAAGTGGTGTGTACTGATTAATGTCCTTTCAGTGCTGATATGAAACACATGGGTTATATTAGCAAAGCGATGTATGAAATGATACATTGGAAATTACTTACCTATTCCATGAACATGACTTACCAAAGTCAGGAATGTTCTAGTGATTAACTCTTACAAATACGCATGAACTAAACCACTTATTTCTGGGAGAGGGATAGTATTTTCAACTACCACTAGGCTGTAATGAGTCAGCTCCAAAATTTAGTGAAGTAAATGGCTTTGATGGTACAGTGGCAGAATTATGTATTCAGGCAACTGTTAAGTTAAAACAAAGTGGTATTATTCCCATTCACTTTGATAATTTAAAGTTATTTCTTCTTCAAATTTAGGCCATGATTGAGAAAAGAATCCCTATAAAAGTCCTTAGGCATATGCTTAACTCCTATTAAAATCAACATCCCACTGAAATTGTTAGTTAAGCATGTGCTTAAATACTTTCCTCAACTTGGCAAGTAGTAATTACTTGCCAAAATTTTATTTTCTTTATTGATACAATATTAACTCCAAAATGTTGTGGACACATAAATATTAACCAAAATTAGTAATTTCTTTCTGAATCTCATGGCCTTTTAAAAAAAATCTAGTCTGGTTAGAATGCTGTCTTATCATTAAGCCAACATATTAAGTTTCTCTGACAGTAAAATCTATCTATAGGCATACAGTAACAACAAATTAACCTCAATCTGACATGAATGAAAACAGTTTCTAAGTGGTTATAGTTCCTAAAACAGAATCTATATGCAATAAATATAATTATTTCATTGAAATTGTTAGCACATGTTTTTCTTTTGCAACAGACATGTTCACCGTACCATCTTTGTTGTATTGATATGTTCTTTAGTAGCTCATTCTGTGCCTTTATCCTTGATTTAAATTTATCATGACACATTTTTAAACAATAGCAGGAAACCTCACTTATGACTTTAATTATAAAATGGTGTTATAAAATTATATCCACATTTTACTTTTGGCAGTTGGCAATCCTCATTTAACATAAATAACCCTTCTTGGCCTCAGCAGTTCTCTTTGGTTGATTTCAATGCTTACTGTATGTAATTGATATAAAAACACAAGGTTTAGGAAGCAGTTATTGGAACTTGTTAAAAGAAGTAGTCAAGTCCATAAATGCATTCATTTTGCTCTGTTACATGCCAAGAGAATTAATAATGTACGTTTGGGAATAAGGGAGAAATTCTGGCTTTTTAAAGAAAGACTGATGTAACTACAGTATTCCACTCCTATGTTAATTGTTTGGCTCTCAAATCGATGGCTTTGTTTCTCTTCCCCCACAGCTGCTTCCAATAATCTTCGAAAAACTGACACATACGTATGCACATATCTACATTATATGCAGATGTAGATTTTTAACTACATATATCTGCTAATACCAAAATAATTCTGTTGTTCTATGCTAAAGAAGAATAACAAATATATTAGCCTTGCTGTATAAGTAAAGTGAAAGGACAATCACATCAGAAAGGGTTGTCCTCAGAAGAGTGAATTCAGCAACACTGGAGATTAAGCTACTTTAAGTCATCTCTTAAAGAGAATTCACAAGCAGTTCACACAAAGGGGCTGATTTCAACTGTAAGACCCCTGAAGTCACACAACATCATCTTTGTCTATCTTAGTTCTGCACACTGACAGCACTGGTACATGATCATGCAAGAGTTACTTGTCTGCAACTCCACATGAGCAATGAAGTAACAAAGTTAAATCCTCTTATGGGCAATGGTCATACAAGTGTATGATAAGTTACCTACATAGAAATCAGAGATGGACTGTTATTTGAAAAACTGAAGCCTAATGTTAGAACACAACACCTCCTTAACATATATTTGATCAGATAGGATTACTCACAGAATTGAAGTTAAGTGTGTACTTAAAAGACTTTGATGAATTGGAAGCAAAACAGCCCAACTCTCAACAGTGCTAGGCCCTCCATAACTTTCACTGAGCTGATGGGAGCTACTAGTTGTCCTGCACTTTGAAAACAAATCACTTAGGTTATCTCACTTTAAGTTTTGCCATCTACTATCTTAAGAGCCTGACATCAAAATTCTAACTCATGCTAATTTGAGAATTAAAAAAAAATTTGCAATATTTTTTAAGATTACATTTGGCTGCTTTACCTCATACCTGAAATGAAAGTCAGGTTAAAAAGTAAGAAAAGAAGGGGATTTTGCACTCTTTGCATCAGGATCCACCACCTCAGGTCATACGAGAGGAATGCATCCTACAGGCCAAGTCACACGACAGGACATGGCCAGAGCACAGGACTGCATTAACTGGGGAGACAGATGTGTGACACCACAGACTGTCCCTAACAAATGCCAGATGTAGACGGTTAGATGTAGAGGCAGCTGGGGATTCTGAGGAAAGCCAAGATGCTTAAAACAAATGTGCTGTCAGTGGTATGGTGGCAGAGCGGGACAGGAAGAGACTAGAATCTGGGGCCATTGCCATGGAAGAGATGCTCAGCCTTATGAATATGGAAGGGACAAATACTTTTCCTGACTCTTGATGTACCCACATAGTCAGGTGTTTTTATACACAAATCTACACTACATTTTGGATGTAATAGTAATGTTTGCTTAGTCAAGGGCATAAGCATCTACCACTCATATAAAGCAGTCTCTTCAGCTCTAGCAAGTACCAAAATGCCTCCTATTCCTTTCCAGTGAACAGGCAGAACACACCAATACTGTCATCCCTTACAAGATAAGTCTTTCTCATCTGTAACTTGCCACTTCCAAACAGTACTGGAAGAAAGAGCTAGCCTGTGCCTTCTACTGCTTGCTTACTACAACATTCAGCCAGGAAACCTTGGAAACAGTGGGATTTCATAAACTTCTTGTAATCCCCCTTCTCCTTCTTAACCATGGACAAAACTCAGTCTCTGTGACGTAAAGTTCACAGAGTAAATCAATCCCAAGGGTTTTAATTCTTCTCCATTACTGAACTATAATATCCATTTTAACCTCTCAAAACTCATCCCTAATCAGCTGAGACCTCCTAACTTTAACTAGAGCTTTCCTAAGAACAGGGGTACCAGATCAGCCCTGCTACTTGTGGAACACAAGAGGTCCAAAACCCACTGCCTCCCACCATAAGACAGGCACAGCAGCTAATGCTTTGGTTTCAGTAGTCTAGACTGCCCTCTTTCTTCCTACGGCATCACCTAGGCTGTGTAAGCATTGAAACAAATCTGAAAAAAAAACACAATCCAGAGAACACGTTGCTTCTTCCCACCTGCCAGACCCAGAGGTTTAGCTCAGGAGGCCACACATACTAGCATGTCTTTCTTTCTCCCACAGATGTTACAGTGTTTCTGAATAAATAGGAAGCTGACTGTACCTAGCAGTGGAAGAAATTACTTTGGAGGATGCCGAGACTCATGGGACTTTCACATTTCCTAACGTAAACTTTGATTTTGCTATTTTTATTGAGAAGGGGCATTCAGCAAAGGGGGTAGTGCTTCCTCCTCACACTTCCTATCACTATATGCAATATTAATACTTTAACCTTATAATTAGAGATGGCCAAATTTTGTGGAATCTGAGGTTTTGCAAACCTCTTGAACTTTTGTGGGGGGAGAAGGAAAGAGAAGTTACAAAGCATGAAGTTCACCACATCTTTCCTTACAACCCTGTGACTTTTTTCTTTTTTTAAAAGGTGATTCAGATTTTTCTTTTTAACCACTATATTTTTCTGCCTGAAGACCTATCTCCAATACTTGATTGAGATATAATTTTGAGGCCAAGTTCTCAGCTGCTGCAAACTGTCACAGTGCCACTGATACCAGTGCTACCAGTCTGTACTGACAATTAGTCCCTGTGTGTCTGCATCCATGCTTGGCACAGTAAGGGGAAGACTGATTCCTACCATGGAATTCACCCAACGTTCTGCAGAGATCAACTTCAAAAAAAAACATAAAACAAAAAGTCCCACCCCACCCTAAAAAAAAACCCCAAACAACTAGCATTAGCAGCATTTAAGAGACATCAAGCCAAGAAATCCCCAAAATAGAACTAGTACATCAGAAGAGCTACTTTCAGATAGCTATATTTCTTATTTAAAAAGGAAAAAAAAAAGCAAAAAGCAGATCCCATGAAAAAAATGGCATCACAGCTGAAAAACCTTGGTTTCCTGACTTAACCGACAACTGAAATCAAAACCCAAAGCCACATCCTCAGCTAATATAAACATGGTGCAACCGAAGCTGATAGAGCAAGGCCTGTCGCACACATCCCAGCCCCACTGTAATCCTTTTCAATAGTGTTGAGGCAGAATAACTTTCCAAACACACAAGAGAAAGTATCTGTATTGCTCTGTCGGCATACTTGGGACATGAGGCCACAGTCAAGGTTTTGCAGTGGCATCAGTAGTGTCAGTACACGTTGGTTCAAGTACTCACTGGAAACAAAGTAATGGAGAATTAGTAGGCATCTACTATTCACTCCAGAGGTGCTGGAGGAGAGGCAGGGCAAAAAATATATTTGTTGGCTCACTATCAAAGAGTTGAGTTCTCCCTGTTCATCCAACACAGTCTCAGAAGCCAAAAAACATTTCAACTGAAATCACCTTAGAACTCTTCCACCCTCCCATCTTAACTTTATAACTTAACAGTGAATTAAAGAATTGTTCTACTATAGTGAATATTAGAAATATTAAGTATTTATTTTACCTATGTTATTTTTACTTAGCAAATAATAAAGTAAAATGGAGGTGAATTCTCAAAAAAAAGCTAAATCTCTATTTTTACTCTCAGAATGCTTGGTTTGTTGGGTTTTTTTATTTTTATTTTGGGGGTGGGAGGGTTATTGTTTGTTTGATTTTTGGCAACAAGTCATTTCTGCTTTGGAGAAAGCATTGGGAGCCCACGTTCTACTGCATATCAAATGAAGTCCATGCCCTACATTCTCCCAATGAAGTCCATTGCTCTTCTGGAGGAACAAAATGAACATCTATCCACAGTGTTCCAAAACCAAGGCATCCGCCTGTTTTCTCAGAAAGGATTCTCAATGGCAACGAGTTTTCCCTTCAAGCACAGTTTTGAGAAGCAATTTGACTGGAGATATACTCTCAGTTCAGAGTATGACTAGTTACACTGTAAACAAGGACTGCTTTCCACGTTCACCAACACCTCAAAGTACCTTCACTTCTGTATCTACTACTAAAGGTTGTTTTGCATGTGCTGGGACTCCCATTTTTACCAGTAAAAAAAATCCTCTTATACTAAAATACTGATTCTTTTTTTATTTTCCCTGGCTCCTAACTCCACACCAGGTATCAGTGAATGGCTGAACAAATATAAATTTTTTCTGAATGCGTTATGCCAGCATTACCCGCTGCTGCTGTCAAGAGGTATCCTCAGACAAGATGCATAGGAATCCACCTTTCTCAAAGCCATCACTTTTAAATCCCTTCTTAATTTCAGCTTCTGCCATGATGTCCATGCTAATCCCTCATGTCTCCCCTTAGTGCAGCAGAGGAAAAATAACTCTGATTTAACTCTGGCTGATGTAGCATGTTAATTTTGTTGCATCCTCCCTTCCCACCTACAAACTGATTGTTTCCTCATCTGACATCTGAATTGTAAACATTCATGAGCAGCCTTTATGAGCTGCCTGCAGAGCAGGCACCATATCATGGCCCTCCTCCACAACCACAGAACAGATGATCAACAACACAGATTATCAACAGAAGTGCCTGAATGAAGGAGACAAGGCCACCCTGTCTTCATCCACAGCACATATACACAATGCAGCCAGACCTGCATTCACCTCTCCTAACGCTGGCCGCATTGTCACGTAATTTGAAGTCTTCCCCACTTTCTCAACCTAGCCTCTCCTGCAGGCCTGCTCCTAACACACCATGACTATCCAGATGTAGCTGCTATGCTGTAATCAGTGCAGCTGACTGGCTAAGATTTATGCCTAGCATTTTTCCTAAATATCTTTTTCCTACTTGTCTCATCCACTTGTTGCTTCTGGGGTTTCAGACTGCAAAGCAAGACAGAGCATTTTTTCACCAGATTTTAAAGCACTCAGCATCATAAGGACTTTCTGTGATTAAAAGCAGTACCTCTTATCAATACTGAAGCATTAATGAGGTTCACAGTTCAGAGAGTGGAAACAAGGAATGAGACCAACAGTACCCAACAGAAACAGTTACTTCTCCAACATTTGACATTTCAGCATGATGTGGCTCATGCTGATCACATAAGTAATGGAATGTCACACTGTTCAGGACTGACTACTGGCTTGGCCAGTTTCTCTCTGACAGCCATGACATCATTCCTCATTTGATTTATAGGCCAGATCTAATGTTCTTTCAAGCCAATGAAAGGTTCTGCGTAATGCAAAAGAGTGTCCCTATTCCAAGGAACCGGGTAACATTATTTGCTTTGATGACATCCTTATCCCATACCACAAAACGTGGCAATTTAACTTCCTGCTTTGAGAGCCTACCACCATGGCAACAGAAACCAGAGCACACACGCTCTAACTCCCTCCTCCAGGGATGGAGCCAGAGATGCGAAAGAGCTTCCTATATTCCTATAGCGAGCCTCAGTGGATAGGGCAGGCAAGTTTCACTACTGTAGATACATAACATTTCCCTAGGTTCAATTCCTGCTGTTGATTGCTTATCTGACACAAACCATCTTTACAGTGTTGGTATCAGTCAACAGCACTGCTATGAACAGAGCTTCATGACTGAAAACCAGCATGACCAAGAGGAAAGTGAGACCTATCATTGCTATGCACAAAGGTGTTCTAGCCACATTCTCTGTTGTTGCAATGGATTTATGATCTGACTGCATTCTGGTTTCAAATCCACACAAGGTATGTAATGGAGTTAAAAGCAACCTTTCTGGAAAGATTGTGATGAATCAGAAGAGTGCAGGTGCGTGGCTGTTTCCAGCCTGAAGATGGACTAAAACCCATTCTCCATCAAAAGCTTGTGTTGTGCACTCAGTATTGTTAGATGACCACGCAGATGATGGTCTGAACCTGTGGACAGGAAATTCAGGAGTGACAGTGATTTGAGAGCACAAGTTTCACTGACTTTTGACAGAGCTACATCTAAAGAGCTATGGACAGTGGTGTACCCAAACAAGATTTAAGCTGGCTAGCCAGGCATCAGAAGCAAGACTCTATTAAAGGAGGAAATACAGAGGTTCTAGCTAAAGCACAGATCCAGAATGGCACAGCTTCAGAAATATCAAAATCTGAACTGGTTAGCTTAAACTTGATGTATACATGGACATGTCCTCAACTCATATCACGTGTCATAACAAGGAAGTATTCCAAGATGTATTTATAACTTAGAAGGATGGACAATGGAGCCACACAGATGAGCAACACCTATTTTAACAGAATGCCTGTTCTAAGCAACTTTGAAAGTATGTCCCAAGACTTTCAGATCACGAAGTGACTGGTCTTTCCTGGACTCTGGTAGATAAATGCTCATTGTTTATGCATTAAATAGTATGCAGAATGGACATAAAATGAGAAGTGCTTAGAATGCATTCAAATAGTTTTCCCAAGGCTCTTGAAAAGAATCCTATCTTTCAAATAACAACATTGAAGATTTTGATGTTTTCCTGCCAGAACAAAGAGCACTCAGCTTCCAGACCCTGGATGATAGCTCTATTGCAATTCATTGAAGAGTCTCAGAAGTTCTCACACTTCAACAAAAAACACACTGTTTCATAAGTGTTACAAATTGTCCAAGTGCATCAAACCTCTGTAAAGCATCAGGCTAACAATCCACACCAAACAAAAGCCTTTTGGAGAAATTTATTGAACAACAATGTCCCCTGCTGGCAGGAACTAGATCCAACTTGTAATGCTGAATTGCAGTATGTTCCCCAAGATTCTCCAGACAGTATTATGAACATATCATTAAATGGTCTGAACAGGACACCAAAAATAGAAGAAAAACACCACTGTGAACAAGTGCTATTTGAATAAATTAGTGTGGCTTATCTCAGATGAGGACAGAGGTCAGGGTATGTTTGACGCATAAACTTCCAATAATAGAAAACAAATCTGAATAGGATTCAGAATTAGCCTATGTGACTTTATACCCCAGTGAACAGTGCAGCAACGTGGAAATCAGATCTAGGTTCTCCTCTCAGCTTTGCCACTTGTCTTCTGCATGTCTTCAGGCAAATGAGGTCTCCTCCATACATCTAGATTTTAGAAGTGTCAAAGCAGTGACTATCTTACTTATCTGACCAGATCTCACCACAAGAAGAAGCTGAGGTAATCCTTTCAAGGGTATGCAAATGATGTAGGAGTCCAGGACTTGCTACAAATGTTACACACATACCGAAGGCTAGATTTTCAGAGTATTCAGGTCACTAAAAAGGCATACTAGCCCCTATCCGACCAAGGTTCTCCTGAGAACTCCAGTAACAACCTAACTCCTATTGATCCTCCTCTGAAAACACAATGGAATTGAAAGCTAATTTGTTGGATTCCACCACATCCCCAACCACTGATTCTTCAGAACCTATGTTTTGCTAGCACTTCTCTAAATACCTGCTCCAGTTCTGAGAATGAACTTGGGTTTTAGCTACATTGGTTTTTATGTGCTTCTGAAAACTGCAAGAAAGCAGCCAGAGGGAAAAGTCCATTTCCGTTCTTGGCAGGCAGCTGTCCACTGTTCCTCACACCTCTTCTGTGCCTCAAAGGGGCAGCTGCACCCATCATATGTGAAACAAAGCTCATGAGTACCAATTATCATCAAAAACAAGGATTGCTATTGCTCTAGTTAGTTCTAGGATCTAACCATAATCCTAAAGGAACATGATGAAATGCTTTTCCCCATCCAGGGAGCTTAACAATTCTGTTGAAACTCAGGAAGGTAAACAAGAATTTATCGAACATATTTAGAAAGAATGAACAAACTTGTGGGCTTGGATTCTCTTTTATCAGATCTGTTGGGATTCTGAGGGGTTTGTTTTTTTTTTTTTTTTTTTTTTTTTTTTTTTTTTGCTCTTTCTAGCTACATGAGTTAGTCTAAGAAAAGCCATTACCTCTCCCAATAAACTTGGTTTCCTTGATATCCTTAGAGTACTGCAGCTACAACACCATTACTACAAAGATTGTTTTACTTGCTTCAGCAGCCAATGGAAGAAGTCAGTGGAAGAAACCTCCAACACCTGCAAAATGACTACACTGTTGCTTAGGAAAGCAGAAGCCAGGCTCAGGATAAAAGGATCATGAATCAGCACACTGGCTCAAAATTGGCAATTTTAAGTGTCACAACAGCTGTATTTTGGCAAGAAACTGAGAACACATCACACTGTAAAGTCATATGAGACAAGGTGACCAAAATAAGGGCAAGCTCCAAGGGGTGGGGGGTGGGGGTAAGCAGAACTATTTTAATGTTCCCTTAGCTTAGTCACTGATTCTATTTATATGTTTTAAGGGACTGTAAATACTTTTATCTTCACTCCAGATACAAAGAGAGTTTTCCAGTTTCTATATAAAGAAGTCATTTTGGACAGATCAAAACAATAAAGGCACAGAACTCCTGGATGACAGATGCCAGGATGTTAGTAACCATAAACGGTTTTCAAATATGGCCCCATCACCATCCCCCACAGTAGCCCTTTCAAGTGGGAATTACAAATTGCTTACTTGGAGAGGAAATTTCAAACAGGCCACTTATCAAAAAGTGCCAAATAAACCTGTCATTGGGATAGAAGTTACAAACCATTCCTAAACTCTGCAGACATTTCCTGAGCCTGTGAACTCTGATCTTGGCTTCTAATAAACATGACATCAGCTCCCCAGTACTGCAGACACAAGACACATGACCCACCACTATGTTATCGCTTCCTCTGCAGTTTCTTCTAGGATCTGTTCTAAAGCACAACATCAATGGAAGACTTTCCACTTATTTCAAAATTGGTTTTGGATCAGGTCCTTGAAGAGAGGTCAGAAAAGCACAGCATGGTATCAGTATGTGAGCTACAAATATTATTGCAAGTATCCACTTAAAAGCAATACTGAATCTGAGATGTTTGAGTTTTCCAGGTATTGAATTAGTAAGTGGGTTAAGACAAGACTCCTGTTGCTGTCAAAGATTTATTAACTGCTAACTTCTCATCCTAGAAATGTAAACAAGCCTTTAAAAACTCTGATTAAACAAGTGTATACTGGATGGCTACTGAATAACATTTCAAAACACGTTAAGGATCATTCTGATATGCTAGATTATTTCAGATACTGGAATGAGAATCACCTTAATTTCCAGAGAAATTTTAGGAAAGGATTAAGATATCTACAAGGAAAAAGGAAACCATGGAGCTTTAGCTATTTCCTTTGCAGATAAATTTGTTTATGAAATTTAAGTTGGAAAAATACTTTTTAAAAAAGTTCCTGTTTATCTCTGCACTGATAACATGACCAAGACCCCTACCCAATACACCAGGTAAAACGGGCCATCAACTCAATAAGCACAGAACTAGGTCTCTTGGGAAAGTAACTTAAACACCACATTATCAAAATAAGATATTTGTAAAGACTATGAAGTATTTGCCTAAAAATTGAGGCCCTATTCCTGCCTAAAGAATTATCATTTACATGCTACTTGGATATTCCTAAAGCAATCCCACATCAAATACAGGTCAGAACTGGCAGGTACATAATATGCAATCACTGAGAAATTCTTACAAAAAACTCCAAGATAACACATGAATGTTGCTGGCAAGACCATCTACAGAATGAATCCACACAGGTGGTCAGTGACAGCAGGGACAAAGCTAAAAAGCTGTCCAAAGTCCTCAGAGTGTTACTGCCCATTTTTCATTTCCTCATTTCTGTCTTCCATCTTAATCAGCTCAGAACCTCTGATCTCTAACATTAGGAAAGCCCTGTTGGTCTGTAGAGGTCAGAAAGGAAAGCTAGCTGCTCCATTACACAAAGCGGCCATCAGCATCTCTAGCCAAGCTTAAAGCAGCTGTGCATAAAGAGAATTCTAGCACAAAGCTGCTAACTCACCCTCGAGTCAGGGCAGCCTTGGCGTACGGCTAGCCTGCAGGCGGTAAGGCAAACAGTTCACTCTTCTCATGGCAGGATACAAAGGACTCAAAGAAGAGATCTCTCTGTGGAACAGGTACGCAAGCAGTTATATGCCTATCTACTGCTACCACAAGAACAAGCTGGTCTTTGGGAACCTGCAAAACTCATGGGCCCTGCACAGGCTGCTGCAGGGAAGGGGGAAGCGCCTCCTTGCTGCTGAGATGGACAGGAAATGCTGCAAGTTTGTTTGGTGGCTTTCACTCCAAATGCTTTTCTTAGGGAGGAAAAAGAAATTCACAGCAAGCACAAGGTCCCTGGCCTGTGTACAACAGTGATCAAAAGAAATTATCCAGTTTATACTAAGTGAGGATTTAGCCTTCTAGTTTTACAGCTGTAAACATACAGGGATCTCCCCAGAATTGAAAAGGACCAGCCACTGACTATGCCAACCTCATTAAGCCACGATATTTTAGCGGGAACACAAAGAGCAAATGATGAAACTGGAACTGCCAGAGAGGAGACTGCAAAGGAGGAGGGAACTCACTGGAGTCAGGGGTTAGTCAGAACAGCCAGGCAAAGCTGCATTCTTACTAAGGGAGCCAAGTGATCTTTAAAGACCAGGAAAAATTCAGTGCTTTGGTTTTAGTGACTCATGGAGCAGTGCAGTACCTCCTACCAACATGCTGTGGCATTTGTACCCAGAAGGAAGTGTGTCAGCTACTGAGTCATGCAGCTCCCAAGGACTAGCTGTTGCCAATCTAAATACTAACCGTGCCCAGCCCTGTTCAGTCCCGACGTTAATGTAGCCCAAGGTTAAGCTCATCTCCCAAGGGCTTTCTAAAATAAAAACCTTTCTGGTTATAAACAAAATATGATTTCCAAGCCTGGGCTACCAGGACCAGGTTTGAGAGCCCAACAATTTCCCTGTACAGGCACTTAGCCTTCTAACATCAAGAGTCCTGCACTACAACCTGCCGAAGCGACTGAAAGAAAAGCCGATTGGCCATTTCAGAGCAAACTTTAATACAAGAGTGAGACTTATGTTTTTACACTACTGACCTACATTTGCAAAGCCCTGGAGGCAATTTTGTCCAGCCTATAAAAAGGAAGAGCTATAAAGCCAGCTATATTAAGCTGTTATGCAATAGAAAGCACAGCTGCACTGAACAAAAACAGCCTACAACAAGAAGAGGAAACAAAAGCTATGAAATTCCATGTAGGAAAAACTAATGCGTTTCAACTAACAAAGAAGGGACTTTTAATTAACTTGTTCTCATTGAGTGCAGAGATAATTAAATTACAGAAACAGCCACATTAGCGTAATTAGTTTATAAGAACTCACATACAGAGACAAAAGATTTTTCTAGATTCATCTATAAAAAAAAAGAAGCTTCATTTAAACTGCTTTCATTCTTCCTTTGTTAAGTGCATTCGTGTGCTCTTTATTCCAGAGAAAAGAAGATCCTAACATCAATCCAGTTTAATCAAATCCTTGAAAGGTTACCACAACTTTCGATCCAATTGTTTAGATATTTTGTATTTTTAAGACTCTTTCTTTTATTCATGCAATTACTCAGGAATCTCACCTTTCACTTCAGCAAAGTATATCTTCCATCCTCCCAGTTGCACAGCAGAGGTTGAAAACATAACTTGAATGCATCACCAGTGCTCAGAATGACAAATAAAAAAAACAAAGTGTCAATTAAAACAACAACATTGGGTAGGGCTAGTTTGGTAAAGCCAAAAAACTGAGGAAAAAGTCAATCTTAAGAAGGGTGCAACTCATGACTTCTGACCCTTAGGTTCTGATAAATGAGACCTGCCCAATTGGTTTAAAAGTAAATATATTTATTAGAATAAGCTTCTCTGCATCAAATCATAAGGGATCTGCACTGCTTTAACTTCAATATTTTTTAGCCAAAACAACAGTCCCACCTTTTCAGTGCCAGCTACAGTAAAAGTCACTCATGATTTGCTCCATGAAGGTCCAAAGAGTTCACGTCAGGCCAAAGCACAAAGCAAATGAATACCCTCAAAGGAACCATTCATATCCTTGAAGTCAAGCATCTGTTGAAGTGCTTTGCAGAACTGATCCAAAATACTTAATCCTATCCTTAGGGAAAAGAAAGACCTCATAGCAAGAGGAACTCAGTCTAGCAAAAGAGAATCCACCGATAGTGTGCTCCTGAGGTATATTCAAAAGCCACTTACGTGTACTCAGAGCAGAGCTTCTCCTGGAGAAGCCAAAAAACGCTTGTGGACACTTGCTTGGTACAGATTAGAAATTGAAGCAGTAAGGAGGTCCTTCCCATCTAGAGCAATGGAATCGCTCTGGATAACTGCAATAGCTTCTGCAACCTTACAATACCTCAAATAGAGACTGGGGCAGCAGGCAATGACTTAAGCAAACTCAGACCCTTAATAAAATCCACACAAAAACACAAATGGCATAGACCTGACCTCCCCGCTGCATCCCACACCCTCATTTTTCTTCCCTCATGTTCTCCTGCCATCCAGATAGTACAGCTGCACTGGTTCTTATCCCCAGTACCACCACTGCAGGGTCTTCTCCTAGCAACCTAAGGCTTCTTATGCAGATCTGTTTTGTATGACCAACAAGTTCTACATTTTGGCTTAAGAAATGCTTCTTAAATAGATAATGCTCCAGATGGACTTAGCAGTCAGGTGGGTTAAAAAAAAAAAAATATATATATATATAAAAAAAATTGGAAAGACAATTGAAGCTGTGTGGCTTCCAGGTTTTGCTGTTAAGGAAAAAAAAATTATATAATAGATATGCACACTATCATTTATAACCTATTTCTTTGATTGAATGATATTTCAGTGGAAGATCTTTTCACCCAAATAACATCCTTATATACACACACACACAAAAAGACAAATGCAGGTTTGGAGGTTTCTGAAGAAAAAGGAAGGGTTTACTTTGGGGTTTTTTTTTTTTTTTTTTTCCTTTACATGCTGTTTATTTCCTCCACAAGATGGCTCACATTTTTTGTGAGCATGCAATAGCTCATGTTTAATCAACTCCTAACTGTGTTGCCAGGCACACCTATCATGGCAGAAACCTTCAATTCTCCCTGGGCCCAAAGCCCTAATTACCTGGAAAAAATACAGGATATTGCACTCCTATGGGAGAGCAGCAGAGATCCATCAGGCATCTCGCATCTGTCACAAGGTAAGGACAAGCAGGAAACCCAGACAGAAAAAGCAAGCTTTTCAAGGGTCCTAAACAGCAAGTGTGCCACCTTGCCCTAAACATTAATCAAGGACATAAGGGGGTTTTACCCCATGTCCTCCATACTCCTTTAGCATCTGGTGGCATGGCACACACTACCAGCACATAACATAACTGAAGAGACCATCAGATGCCTGTTTCCTGTACTGCAGTTATCAGCTATTCCTAGTGCTGCATTTCCATCCGTACTGCAGTTGCCCCTGTTAATAAGGCTGCAGTGTCATCTACTGGTCACAAACCAGTGAAGCAGGCAGTATTTCTGTCAGCTCCAAAAGATTCATAGGACAGAAGATCACAAGCTTTTCAGGCTTCTTTCACAATTTTGTTTCTACATTGCTATTTGCTATTGCTGTTATTTATTACTGTTGCTGTTAAGCTGCTTCAGAGATGGTTGTCTATATGTATTTTTCTTCCTAAAAACAAGCGCAGCATCACAACAATTCACATGCACCTATTTTAATAGTTATCAAAGGTGTAAACTGGGTTTAACTACTAAAAGGTTGCATTAGAATAGCAAAAGGGTACCAATACATTATTGATTTCCTCATCCTCCACAGGGGAGGCAGGCATGAGCATCCTGAGCCCTGGTCAGAAGATTTGCCAAAAAGTTTTCATCAAAATTCATTAAACAGAAAATTGTTCCTCCTGTCTTCCCCCTGAGAAAATTAAAGTACTTTCTGCTTTGCATATTATTCTATCAGAGTATGTGCATATGGATAGGAAGACAGAGAAACCTAAGTATTCCAGCAAGATGTTATTTCAATTCTTATACTAGCCTTTCTGATGGGAACCATAGTTGTAGTTTGATTTTCTGTCGTTCCCCTTCCTTTCTACAAACCTCAGTTCCCCACAAGGCACACACACCACAGTGCGCCACAACCAGATATTCCCTTGACTCAACCACGTCTTCTCGCTGTGAGGTTGACCACAGTATATTACTGCAGATACAGTGTCAACCTCTACTCAACCTCTACCCAGCAGCCCTGCCTACATTAACAAAAGAAAAAAAGAAAGAAAGAGAGAAAGAGAGAGAGAGAGAGAGAGAGAGAGAGAGAGAGAGAGAGAGAGAGAGAGAGAGAGAGAGAGAGATAACCCATACATGGTAACATGGTGCGATCTATATTTAGTAGCAAACTTAATTTAGAAATGAGTTTCTGTCAATGGGAAAAACTTCATGGGTTTTCCATGAAAGAGGAAAAAATTCTAAGTTCAATTGAGACAAGTTCAACGGGTCCAGAAAATGGCCTATCCATTATAGGACCTTTTTCCTGGCAGGGCAACGATGTCTACGCCAGTTTCCTGTAAGTGACCAACAGAGAGAAGCAAACAACATGGGGTATGAATATATCCCTCCATGGGTAGAAATCCTGAACTAGATGATAAGTCTACACATTAGAGCACTAAACCAACCACAATTAGCCTGTTTCCTAGCAGCGGTATTGTGAAAGTCAGTGCTGCTTTATGCCTGGACTAGTTGGGCTTCTGAGAAGGCATTAAAGAAGAATTGCACATTCAGATGGGAGAACCAAGTCTACCAACACAGCATTGCTTTCATCAGGAATTAGTCATTCAAGGAAAGTTGTACAACCTACTTTTGGAAACGCACCATTAAAAAAAAAAGTCTGTTAATGCATTACTTTATAGATAGACAGTCTCCTATTTTGTGCCAAGATGTATAGTCTAAGGAAGTTCTCTTCAAACGTAGGCCAAAACCAGCCTACAGGACACAGCTATACGGCGCTCTCAGAATCAGGGTTATGGCTACTCTGCTCTGTCCAGGGCTGTGGAGGAAACAGGCATAACCGGTTCACAGGGCAGGAGCTCCACTAGACAGCACTGCCTTCCAGGTACTCCTCGGCAAGTCCTCCAAGAGCCTCAGTGGCCCAACCCTGCCCTGAGACAGCAGCACTTAGCTCCCGCCAGCACAACCCAGACCCCAGGGCTCTACAGGACCTCCCAGACTGAAGCCAGGGAATACCTGTATACAACTCTGTCTCTACCACCTGTGTCTCAGAAACACCTGATTTACTACTTACTGAACCACTCTGCAAACTCCCATCATTCTTCACATGCAAATGGAATAAACACAACTTGTATCCCAAGCCGTCCCTATTGGAGTTCCAATCTCCTTGAGGCAAAAGACTGTCTTTAGTCAGTCTGCACAAACATAACATTCAGTTTCATTTAGATCTTGCAAGTACAGATGTAATATTTAAAGTGCCTAAAAAGGATGAAGAATGACTTAAGGCAGTGGTAATATGAACAATTTTAAAATAAATAAGAGGTCAAACAAAGGTGAGTATTTATCTTAAAAGCTTCCATCCAAATGGCCCCAATCCAGACTTTACATGATATCTCAGAACACCTCTCCAGCTAAGAAAAGGTATCCTAAAGAAAACAGTTATAGTAAGACCCTATAATCAAATGATTATTTGGAACCCAGTTCTTCTCATTCTGGCATCGGTAGGAATAGCACCAAATCCTATGCTAGCCTTTGGGACTTTCTTTGCCTGTTTCTACAGCAGAGGAGAACTGCAAGAAATCCTCATGGGACATGCTACAGTACCTTAATAAGAGATGTAGCCCAGCACACCACAGAGTAACACAGCATAGTTTTTCTTACTCTGAGATCTTAGAATACTTTTTATGCATTAATGAACACTATTAGCAAAGTTTGCAGGATGGGAAACAGAGGCTCAGTTATTTGTCTGGCAAGCAGCAGACTCCAGATCAGAACATGTGAACCAACCCCATACACAGCTCTGCAGGATACAGCTGCTTTTTATTGCAAATAGTCATTTTACTGGAAGGCCATTACAAACATAAGGACTTCAGGTATCAGATGTATGTACATCGCTGTATGTAGACACACAGATGTATGTACGCTAGAGAGCACAGCCTTCCAGCTAAAGCGCCAAACTTGACATCAGGATTCTGGTCTTGGTTCATCCTCTAAAAGGTGTGAAACTTCACACAGACCTGTAGCCACTCCATTCCTCAGATCTTCTACCTGCAAAATGAGAACTGCCACCTCCTTTCTCAGAGGTGCAACAAATTTTAATTTATTCATGACAGCTTTAACTTGATCTACAAGAAACACAATGTAACAGGAGTGTAGATTAACTCCGCTGAGCAATATCTTATAAGGCTGTATCTTGTAGACTATAACATGTATGCACACATTCAGGCATAACAACTTTTAACTCGTAACTTGTATAACTCCACAGCATGTATTCAGAGTCTGAGGGTGGAGAAGAAAAAAGTATAACTTTTAATTAACTATACAGATACGTATTCAAGGGCAAAATTTTCAAAACCAGACAGCATTCACCTGAAATCACCTCCTTGCATCCCTGACTTCAGAAAAGCAGAGAAAAAGATAACATTGAGAATTTCTGAGAGTCTTATCCCAACACTTAGCACATTTGACAACCAGGCCATTAATTATTTTTTAAAAAAGCCAACTAAACAGTCCAAACCTCAATCTTTGCTCTGTGTTGCAATCATTAGACTGAAGCAAGGCAAAAAGCTGAATGGTAGGCTTAATGAATTAGTTTCTTCTCAGTCATGAAAAAACAATTCCACTTGCAACTAAAGCTTTGCAGAGCTTCACTGCTTCAACTGAAAGTAATATGACAAAGGTCTGCGTCATTAAATCAGCTGTCTGAGGAAAAAACACTTTGTTACAGTCCATTTCAGGCATTATTGTCCTTGGTCTGTTCTGTGGAAAAAGTCCCCTCCCACTCACCACTCACTGTTACTCACATTCAAGGGGTTTTTGATAACAGTGTTAAATGACTCAGACTTCATGCTAGACATGTCAGTGTTTCATCACGCTCTGCTTTTCGAGCATGAAACAGCCAGGGACAGAGGGTCAGCTTTCAAAATCCTTCAGAAACACCTGTGCCTGGAGGGAAGATACACTCCCTGCAAGCTTGATTCATTATGGGTCACTGCTGTCTGCTCTGCACCTAGGGAAACCCAGTCACATCGACCTCAGGCCCAAGGTCAAATCTGGAATAGAAGCTCTCCTAGAAAAAAAAAAAAAAAAGAAATAAAAAAGATAGAGGGATTTATTCATTGTTCCTTTTAATCTAAGTAATGGCTACAGAACTTAGATTTGGACTGAACTTTTCCAAAGTTTCAGATATTTAGATCATGGTTATTGTATTCATTAATTGGGAATACAGTCAACAGGCACTGACAGAAAATTACCCCTCATCTTGACCATTTATGATAGAGTAGATTTTAAACATGCAGGTCTACAGGTCTGCTATAGTAAAGATCAGCTTTTCTGCAGGCCTTTGTCAGTATTGCCTGGTTCCTGTTCTGGAGTTTGTATTTTTCCTCCATAATTGCAGGGGGAGGAGGAATGCATGAAATACATGCAGTACTTCTCTTTCCCAGAGCAAATGGAAAAATATTTTTTTTTAAAGCAGAACAAAAATCTCTACTCTGATGAGTAGTTACTTAGGAAAGTTCAAGTGAGTAAGTGGCCAAAGCGAACCAGGGAAATAAACCACTTGCAATGGGTTAATATTCCCCCCATGCCTGCCCCTCCAGACTTTCTCTTCTGCATCTGCTTTTGACAACAGCCTGATGCACTCCAGGTGGGAAAGTTTGCTCATACAGAGGGAGGTAGTATTAGTTCTGCAGTACCATTGCAGTAAGATCTTGTCTTGATCAAAGCATGGAAAGTTAATATGTCAATGAGAAAGACACTTTTTTCTCTCCTGCATGTCACTCTTCTACCATATGCACAAGCTGTGTTCCTGCAACACACTCACACCTATTTCACAGGCCTATGAACAACATAAATGGCAGCATTAGCTAACTGTGATCATTCATGCTTACAGCACTGTGTGATTTGCACTAACATACAAACACCCCCGGAACAAGTCAGAGCAGCTAGCATGGCCTACACTGCACCAGAATTACAAAAGTCACAGTAAAAAACAGACCCTCATATAGCTCATGGAAGCTCTGTCACTAGCTTCAATTGCACCATGATTTAATTAATGAAGTTAATCACAGTTTACTACCATTACTCATTGATTGGCAAAAGATCCTTCATTACATGTACACAAATGCTGCCACCATGTACAATCCCTACCTGAAGCTTCATATGACCACAGGAAATCATATCAAGAAACACAGAGAAGGGCAACTGAGCTCCACGTTTCATTGAGCTAGCATGTTGCCTGACTCTTCCACTTACCTCCACAACACCTGATTCATTCTTACTTGTAAGCACTGAAATGCAGAATGTGAAGAGAATGCAAAGAGAATGCAAGTAAGGCTGATTGGGAAGGAATGGAAATTTGAAGGATAGATGCATCTATGAACTGAAATGACCCCAACAGTATTGGAAGTTTACTACTGAATGAATTTTATTCCTATGCTTAAAGTAAGATCATGACAGATACATAGAGGCCTCTGTGCATTTTCAACAGTGTAAAATAAAGACTGCACTGCACACTTCCATACTTAAATTTTCAAAGAGGCATTCCTGGTTAGGCAGCATGAGAGATGAGAAGACACCCACCAAGAAAAAGAGAAGACTGTTACTCCATACCTTGTATTCATGCGAGTGTAATCACAAGAAATAATGTAATAGATCAAATCTTATGTGCCCACTTAGTGACAATGCAAAATTAAAACACTGGCCTAATAAAAGTCCAGAGAAGCTATAAAAATGAACTGGAAGAGGAAATCGTAAAAAAAAAAAAATAGTAATAAGTAATATTCAATTATTCTGCCTTAGTCATGTTACATTCCCATGCTCTCAAAATATCCAATTGTCTGCTAAGAGACACTTAGCTATAGGCATTTAGTGGACCCTACAGGAAAAAGAATCAAACTGTAAATTGATCATTCTGAGTCTTAGCTGACTAACTCCAAGCATGAAGTCATATAGCACCAATATCCAGTAAGGCTCATTCTTGACTAGAAGAGGTTTTTAGCATATAAGCTGATTAAGAGGGTGCAAATGGAGGCTTCCTACCATTTTCCACAGAGGTTCTGGCAAAGAAAAGCTATTGCTCAGTTCCAGTTTTCCCCACTCACCACCTCAGAAGAGCAGAGAATTACAGATAACCAAATCAGACTTCATCAACCTCCCATGAGCAGGCCAAATATGAGCATGCTGCCTCCAAAACATATCTTAACTTTTCAACCTATCCGAAGTAAACCATCACTACCTTTTACACAATGGGTTTTATTCAACACTGACTGAAATTCCACCCATTTCCTGACACCTATACCTTGTAACAGTAGTTTATACTAGACTCAAATAAACTTACCCAGACTTCTCTGCTTTCTGGCTTTCTTCCAGACTTTTTCTTCTTCATCCAGCTCCTCCAGTTACAGTGAGTGCATTTCCCTCTCCAATGAATCTGACAGATAGGTTACAAAGGGGTTTCTCCAGCACTCCCAGAGCTGTTAAGGAGGAACATGTCCCGCAGCCCTCCAAGCACAGCAGAACAAGGATGACACTAAACTCTGCATTCTCTTCCCTCACATCAGTCATTCAGTCAGGGAACTGAGGAAAAAAAACCCCAATGTTTGTGCTTAAAAAAGGATCGATCTGGAAATGAGAGTCCATGTTTATTAATAGTTCTGGCCTGGTAGCCACCTTTGTTTATATCTACTATCTCCTGACCATCTTTTTGCTTCATTTAATCAAGGGACTGCAGTCTTGCCCAAAGGGAAGAAGTTGTATTTGTTTAAACAACAAAACATAACAATTTTTTCCTAACTGAGCAGCAGCAGACCCAGCTGTTTACAAAGTTCCCTGGACCGCTGCATCGTGTTCATGTTTAGGTTGTAAAGGAATACCAGGAAAAGCTCTGAAGCCTTGTCTTAGCCATGCACGTAAGACCAAACAAGCTCAAATAGGTAGGAAGAGGCCCAAGGACTACCTCTGTGAATTTTTCTACTTACTTTTCCAACAGTTAAAAGCAACTCAGACCTGAGCTTCATATTCCCCCATGACCCTGTGAAATTATTTACCCATCTACATATGTAACCCATATAAAAAAACAAGTAGATAGCTTACCAAACTGCCATATGAAGATCCAATAGCCAGCCAAGCACTGAGTTAAAGTATTATCAGGGAGCAGCGAGAACGGGGCTGCTCTACAAGGAGGAATGAGCCAAGACCAGAAGGTGACCCCAACACACACAGTACCCTCAGCAACAGGGCACAGACACCCATAGGGTCTGAACATGATGGGCAGTGCAGGGTACCGATAAAAGAGTCCATCAACAGCTCCAGTCACAGCAAGAGGATGAACCAGGTCCAGGGAATCCAACCAGGAACAGCAGAAGACAGTGCCAAAGACAGGCCTAGAGATGCAGCTACAATATTGGTCCAGGGTCCAACCTGGAGATAGGTATGGCTACAACATAACTCAGGCAAGGTCTGAAGGCCCAGGCCTGGGCTTAACTGAAGCTTCTGGGCCCATGGGCAGGGAGTTGGGGGATCTCATGTGAGGCTGCTTAAGGCAATTAAGGCCTATTAGTGCTCTCATGTGATTCAGAGCCCTGAAAGGCAGGAGCTCTCAAGTCACTGAGTCGAAGGATGTCTGATACACAGCTTTGATGCATGTGTACAGGTGAAGATAATCTCAAAAGATTGTTTACAATCTAGTGTAGCCAGAGCAGCTCAGTGACTGAATCTGGGAGATAAATGAAGGGTGCCAACATCCAGTGATTTTTATCTGCGGTTCAGCTCCTTCACATCCACTTTGTTTCAACGAGGGTAACTGTTTGTCCCCCATGCATTTCCAAAGATGTATCCTTTATACTGTTTTTCTGTATTTCTCTCTGCCAGGCCTTTTTCCCTATGTATTATCTAGTCACTGTGCCCACCAAGCAGGTCAAAAGCTTAAGCCAAGACAGGTTTTATGTGAGGAAACTGCCTTTTAGAGGAGCACGTGCCCAGTTCCAATCACCTGAATCTACTTTTAATCTGTGCATCATGACATATCCCTACATCACAAGTACTCCTTTCTGTCCTTCCGTATACTGTGTACACCCTCACAGAAGTTACTGGGGAGAAGTTACTTTCTCCCCAGGAACCACCCATAGACGATTAGTCCCAAATTCCTCAACAATTGCATACTAAAAGCAGCAATCCCTTGTACGCCCAAGGTGGCTTGATGGCCTTGGAGTAAAGGTGTTCTTGTTAAACATGGATGAGACAGGGTCCACTAACAAGCTATTCGCACTACAACAAGCCTAAGCTTGGCTCCTCTGGGCATTTCATTATTAGTCCTATCAGTTTCACACCCACCATTCCATGTCAGACAGGAAGACGATAGGGTCAGAAGGAGGAAAGCCTTCAGCCATGGTCACCACAGGCTGGCTTTTATCTGCATAGTTACATTTTTAAACAGTAACTGGTTTTAAGGTGGAGTCACAGCTTTTTTTTAAGTTACCCTAAACTTAGTATTTCTCTTTTAAGTCATATTTACCATGCTTTTTCCCCAGCTCTCACTTTCTGATAAGGAAACACGAAAGTATTTCATATATAAATTTGCCACTCTTTGAGGGCAGCTGTCAACCTCACCTTGGCAGCTTTCACTCGTGGTCCAGCTACCACCACCAGAAAGAGCTGTTTCAGACTGCTGTTTTTCCACAGAGTGCCTTAGCCACACGCATAGTCCCAGCATCATCAGCAAATGCTTCTGGTAAGCTAGTGAGCTTTGCAAAACTTAGCTGCAGAGAAACTGAAACAACAGTAACCCAAACTGATCGGCAGAGCCTGGTTACAGTCGTAGGTCTACAGCTATAGTTCATATTTTGTTGGTAGTACTGTGAGGCTTTGCGAGGGGCAAGGGATTGAGGTGGGTCTTTGTGGCTGTGTTTTCCCACTGCTCTCAGGACACCTGCAAGTCTTCAGCACCAAGAGACAGCACTTTGCAGCAACAGGGGCCACCCTCGGGCACGAAGGGCTCCTTTTCCCTCTGCCTTTGGAGCCGTGAGGCAGCCGGAGACCCCCGAAAGGGGCTGGGGAGCATTTCGGGGGGTCTCTGCCCCCACACCGGGGCAGAGGGAGGCGGTAGCAGCGCAGCACATCACCTCCCGGCAGAGCCCCGCCGATGGCCGCACCCTCACACTCCGCCAACGGCCACGCCCCAACGGCCGGGCCCTAACGGCTGCCCCCCAACGGCCGCGCCCCAACGGCCGCCCCCCTCGCGGGCGAAGAGGATAGGGGAGCGGCGCGGGCGGCCTCGGTGCCCGCCAGGCTGCGGGAGCGGAGCCGGGGGGACGGGCTGCTGACAGCTGGCTCCTGCCGGGAAGGGGGCGGGAGTGGAGCCACGCCAGCGCCGCTCCCTGCAGCCCCCGGGGCCCCGCAGCGGTGCGGGGCAGGGCCGTGCCGCGCCGGGCGCTGCTGCTGCTCCTCCTCCTCCCGTCTCTCCAGCACCAGGTGGAGGCGAAGGGAGCAGCAACCGAGCAGGGAGGCGAGGGACGGCGCTACCGCGGGGAGCTGCAAGTGAGTGAGCGACGGCGGTGGAAGGGGGGCTCGGCAGGGACCGCGCTCCCCCCTCTGCGCGGGGAGGGCGTGGGGGCGTGTGGGGGGGCCCCGCAGCCGCACACCCGCGGGCTCGGTGAGCCCCGCACCCGCGCTTGAGGGGCTGCGTGGGGGCCCGCGCGCGCGCACAGACCCCCCACCCCACACGCGCGCGCGCGAGGGGCCCTGCTCCCCACAGCCGTCAGCGGGCCCCGCGGCGCCCTGCGTGTGCCGACGTGCAAGGGGGCTGCGGGCCGCTCAGCGCCGCGGGAGAGGTGGAGGAGGAATGCGGGACAGCCAGATTTTCCGATTTTTTTTTTTTTTTTCTTTTTGAGCTCTTCTAATCGCTGTGGCTTGATCTGATCCTTCCCCCGCCCCATTCAGGGCAGCTCCTTGCCTTGGACAGTTCTTCAGCGTCAGTTTGGCGCTTCCTTAAATGCCTCCACTCTGCGCTCGCCTGGTGTGAGACCCCGCACCCATGCAAGCTTTGCCCCTCTAATGCAGAAGGGAGCAGGAATTAATGCAGTGTTTATGGTTAAGACTTCGTATCTCTCAGCAGTCATCTCATGAAAAATGCCAAGGCGTTACAAGTCTTAGAAATATTCAGAGAGAACAATATCATCCTCTTCCCCCCCCCCCCACTTACCTTTTTGCTTATCTTATCTTCCTTGCTCTAGTACAAATAACATCCTCTTGTATTTCCACACTAAATGTGACGTTTAGAGCTGTAAGGGCTAAAACTTGCACAAAATTAGTAGTATGGATGCATACGCTACAGAGTTCAGCTGTTAAATTACTGCTTTTCTATAGCCAGGTCGAATAAGATGCTCTGTAGAAATAATGCCTGGAATTAGCAGTGGCCTGAAGACATATTTCTGGCTTTTTTGATCCCTGCAAGAGGCCATGCAGCCACATGCCCACGCTGAGCACAGCAACTGGGGTGTGTTCCCAAAGCAGATCCAGGCTTGACCTGAAGGTTTGAACACATGGAGTTTGGGGTTGTTTTGTAAATGCGCAGCAGTGAGTTGTCCTTGTTGCTAAGCTTGCTTCTTTTCCTAGACTCGGGTCTGTTTGTGTTGCATTCTCTGATAGATTTACTAGTGTTTGTGTTTTCTTATCATTGAACTGAAACTTGTTTTGAAAAGGAAGTGGGGAAGAGCAGCTTTAGGGAATGATCGAGTGCCAGAATTAGCTGCACTCAGGCCATGGTTTTCCAAGCCCTATAAAACAGCAACATGAATGAAAGAAAGAGTTTCACCCACCCCTTGGGCTGCTCATTTTCACCTGTGTCAGCACATGCAGAATTGGATTAGGAAACTAAACCAGATTTAAAAGAAAAACAAAAAGTTTTTGCTGGCACAAAGGGGCAGATTAGACTGTTTCTGTTCAGTAACAATATGGGCTTATGGCAGACTGAAGTGTCTGTAGAAGTATGGCTGCCGTGCCAGATTCCATGCCCATGCTCCTGAAATGAAATCACACAGTTCTCATGCTTAGGTCAGCTGATTTTTAGTGCTGTTATTGATGTTTAGAGCATGGTTGGTGGCATTCTAGCTTTCTGAAGCCAACACTTTTTCTTTTGCTGTGAATAAAGCATAACAACAACAATTAATCTCTACATGTTCTACTGCCCTTGTGCTGGAGGTGCTCTCTGCCTGGGCAACCTGCTCAGAAGCTGGGTCTCTGGATGCTGCTGTGGAACATGGTACAGCCCTTCACCCCCAGTGTAAGGCATATCTAAGCCAATAAATCCATATGGTGCAGAGCTGCACAAATTCAACATCCCAGCTCTATCCCAGCAGCAGTAGAGCCATAGTGTTTTCTAGTGTCCAACATAATGTCTTTGTTTACCAAGGCAAAACAAACAAACTTCTTGGATAAGCATCAAGCCTTGTTGATTTAGTAACTATTTGGTGAAAAGGTGTAGGCTGTCACACAGAATAACATAATTAACAATAGCACTTGTTCCTTGGTATAAGTTAGCTTCTTGTAGTAATTAAGTTGCAATTTTCTGAGTTAGAGGTCTGCGTAAGTCAAAATGGTTTTAGAAGTTTAGGGCACAGTCAGCACTATTCTATTGATACTCCTTAGTAAGATGATTTTCTTTAAAAGGATGGCTTTGAGCTCTGCAGGTTGTTTCATTTATGTTGTCCTTCATTCCTTTGGGATCAGTCACATCTTTAGCAGATGCACTTCCATTGCCTTTACTTTTGGAACCATTTTTCCTTATTAGTAGAATTTGTGATTACCACCACATTTCTATCATCCTTTTGATGCCCAGTTTTACATCAGTAGGGTTGACATCAGGTATGACCTAGGACCAAAGGAGTTCAAGGAACCAGGTCTAGAACATTAGTATTCTGAGAACAGATCTTAAAAGAACTTCACTGAAATGGTTGGATGACTGTAATTTATGTTGTACTCCATGATACAAATACTGCATGATATATAATTTTGTGAACACAACAAAATAAGAAAAGTCTTACTGTTGAAATTCTTAACCCTTAAGATGTTAAGAAACATTAATAACATCTGAAGGTCTGAAGATTTAGCTAGAACAGGCTGGCTGTTTAGTTGAAAGGGCCTCTTTGTGCCCCTGGATGGGAATCTCAGAATGAACTTTGAACTGGGCTCCGCCTTGGAGTAGTATCTTTTGGCACTAAAACCCTCTTTTATTATCTAATCAGTAACATAAAGCTTCAATATTATCAGCTTTGTAAATAGATGTACTTAAATTTTCATCCTGTTTCTAGGCATGCTAGATATAACTTTTAGCTTAACTTTACATTATTGTAACCTAAGCTAGTTTGGTCTTTTTCTTTGACTGTGGTCAGTCCTAGAAAAGGTCATTTCTTCTCTCACTCCTCACCTGTGACCATGGCCCTTGATTCTTTCTGGGCTAAGTTTTAGGCTGATGGTTTTAACTTACTAAATGCTTTTTAAAAAGGGCTACAGAAATCTGTTAACATTGTTAATGTCTCCTCCAGCTTTCTTTGCAAACATACCCTAGTTATTTTTTATATTAGAAGCAGTCTATATTTGTAGTTTACCTACTTTAACAGAGTCTTTGTCTGTGACTTGGGCTCCTAGATACTGCTGGAAGTCTGCAGTAGGTTGGAACCATGCATTTCATTGCCTGAGCTTCAACTGCAAAGGTTCATTTCTTAGGGTTCGGTTTAACGTGACAGCTGGGTGCTAATCTGGTCTCTTCTCTCACTGATTAAATCCTTCCTTGCAGCATCAGCCACCTTATACTTGCAAGCTCCTTCAGTAATTAGCAGAAGTCTACTGATCATAACCAGAGCTTCTGCTTTGAGCATCTTCTGTAGTTTGGCTTGGCATGATTACTGTTTACCTGTCCAGCAGGAACCTGGTGGGATTTCGGGCTAGTCACTCTGCTGAGACAGGATACATGGTTACATCTCTGTGCAAACAGACTATCAGCAGGAACTGCAATTAGGTGCCTGGAAGGTTTTAATACTTCCAAGAGCTTTTTGGACAACAAGCAGTGCACTGTAAAGGGCTTAGTACCATCCTTTTACTGCAGAGTTCTCTGGATCATGTGTTTTTCCCCCCCACCCCCTGCAGAGACAGCTTGTCCCTCTTAACACCAGTTCTTGATTTTTTTCATGTCTGAGTGTTATTTCATCCTCCCCATTCAAACAGAGTTCGAATGGCAGAGAGCCATTAAAGTTTTTGTTTTCCCTCAGATGTACCCAAATGGATAAAACTACTCCACTTTTGGTCCCATGGCACCAAGTTGGCAGAATTCATCTGCCTTTGCTGCAAGCGTAAACTTTTATCCACAGGGAAAATTACAGCAATAAGTGCACAAATCAGTGAAACTACTCTGTTCACTGGACAGCAAACTGCAGGCTTTATGGTGTCCTAACTGCCAGATTAACACTGGAGAGTGGGGAAACTTGAGTGAGACTGGGCTGTCTCTACCCAACAAGAGAGCTTGAGATAGGAAAAAATGCAAAACATTCATAATAAAAAAAAAAAAATGCACACACACATTTCTATCTTGTAAGAGTAACTACAAAAGCAGAGACTAGTACAGAGATAACAAGATACCACATCTGAAGTTTCAGCCAAGGCCACTGTGAAGTCTTGGCAGCATGGAAATATTTTGGGACTTTGGAGAGATGCATTTATTTCAAAGATGGGAAATAAAAAAAAATCCTTTTTTTTTTCCTCTGCAGAGCTTCACAGACATTACCAGAAATGACTTCCTCAAGTGAATACGGGTCCAACTCTTGGGAGCTCCTGGTGGTAGTCGATCATCAGTACGAAGAGGAGCAAAAGGAATTTATACTACGGGTCTCAGGGGACCTTCATATTGGAGGAGTGATGCTGAAATTAGTAGAACAAATTAGTGAGTAAAGACCTGTTTAATTTACACACTGTCATTAAAATAACACATGCAGCTTTCCCTCTAAAAAAAAGAGGCTCCTGCATGTTTTGAAATGGCACTGCCTCACTTATTTCTAGGTGTACACCTAGCATGTAGGTGCTGCAGATCCAGGCTGGCTTTTTATGTGGATGGAACCCTTGTCTACGACTGAAACACCTATGCTATCACAATGTAAACAAAAGTTTACCTCTTCTTGTTCTCCAGTTAGACAAATATCATAGTTGGACTAAACTAACTATTCCAACTCCCTTTCCAGACAGGCTTTATACCCAACTAGTTTGAGGAGCAAAAGAAATGTATCCATCTGTAGCAGTCCTATACAGAAAGTATTAGTTGTTACATAAGCATTTCAGAAGTTATTGTTTACTGTGCTACCATAGCCTTCTAGCCAAAATCAGAGCCACATTAACTCACCATGGCTAGTTAAACCAGAATTGAGCTATCCAGTAGGGGACAGCTGCTCAGAGCACAGACTGGCTGAGTTAAAGTTAGAAGAAGATGGAAAGGTAAAGTATCCTGTGTACAGTAACAGCAGGTCAGCCCCACAGGCAGTAAGAGAATCTAGGTTTCTTTAACTCAAAGAAATCAAATGGAGTTGCCTGCCAAAATAATCATCTGTATTCTGAGGCTGCGGAATAATGGATACAGGCAAGACGGCATGGTATTTGATTACTATATCCATGCCACTGGGTTTTCATATGCTACTTATTTTTCAACTGTTTTTCTCTTTCCTGGAGTTCTTAAATCTAGAAGTCTTCAGTCATCAGCTTCACACAGAAAGGAAGACCTGTCTGCTAGATCAGACTCTTCAGGTCTGAACACCATGAGCTTCACATTTCTGTTCTGTGCTCTAGAAATACAAGATTTGGGGCAACAGAAAGTAGAGTATTCAATGCAGAAACTGTTTTATGTGGTCACCAGTGTTTGCCCTTTGATTTTCTTTTTCCTCTATTCCTCCATTTTTTTTCTCCTCTGTCTTATTCCAGCAGACATCATAAACTGTGGTGCAGTTACCTTCTCTTCTAGTCAGCTTGGTCACCACTTTGCATGATGTGTTGAAACCTAAGGTCTTGCTTGCTCTGTCTGGCATCCAAATATAGGAGATCAGTGCCTCTGCCCTGAAGTTAGTACAATGATGCTAGAGAAATTTTGGTAGACAGATACACTGTTTCTACAGGCTGCAGCCTTGCTGTTGGTTCATTTCTTTTCCCAAGGTGATTGATGTGATAATTGCTGTGGAACAAAAGTCATACCAGTTTGCCAGAGTTTGAGAGTTACTGTGGATTGTTCAGTCTCAGCTATTAAAGCAGGTGAAAGGCTAGGGAAAATAAAACTCAAAGACAATAAAGTCCATTGTATTCCATCCACCTGCTTTCTTACTGTTCAAACACCATCATAGATGCCTTCTTGGTGTTCAAACAGTACAAAATCCAGAAAATAATTATATGCTCTGCATAGCAACATATAGCTCCTCATGGACAGTTCTAGCTTTCTCTCCTGAGACTTTTGATTTACCTTAAAATGTTCTTCTATTTTCAATACATTTTAATGTTTTGTCCCTTTCTTTCTGACAAATGCAGCATATCAATATTGAAGGATGTTTTAGGGAATGATCCAAAAATCTTTACCATTTAGGATAGTTACTACAGTAAAAAGGATTAGGCAGTGCTTCCCCCCCCAGCTGAAAAAAAACACAGGATTTTTTTAAGTTTCTTTAAAAAAGAATTAAAACACTTTTTTTTTAAGTATAAAAAAACCCCTACATTTATTTGACTGTCAAAAAAACTCCTTGAAACTTGATCTTTCTTAAATGGTTTGACTTCAGAAAAACAAGAAGAGAAAAACTGATCTATAAGAAAACCCTTCAGCAGAATAGTCTCAAAATTTTTTAATTCAGCAATTTAATAATTTCAGGGATCTTACTGCCAAATGAAAGGTTTTGTTTTGAAATTTTTTTTTTTGGAAAAAAAGAGAGGTGCACAAGACATATTTAAAAGGCTCCAATTCAATGGAAAGGCATTTTCACATGAAAACCCTTAGCGGTGAAAAAGCTCTTAGAGATAGCGATTTTATCAAGGAATCCCTTTTCCAACGTTTGACCATGTAGCAAATCTGTGATGAAGAAAAATGTAACAAACAAGGTAGGTTTCCACGACTTCTCCGTGTATTTCCACACACAATTCAGCCAACAACCAATGGTAGCCTGAGTTTTCGCTGGGTAATAAGGCTAATTTTTCATAGTATTTTTACAACTAGATAAAGCTAGTGTATTTGACTCATGCAAAAAGCTTTCTATATTAAATAATATTTATACCAAATCTATAACTATATGATTTGTCATCACTTTTCTTGCAACAACTTTTTAGCAAGAAATTCCAAAACAGGACAGGGTTCTACTGTGCTATAGTCACACAGAGGAACAGTCTCTTCCTGGCAGAGCTGGTGAGGAGCAAACCAAGGTTACAGAGAAACTGTACCTGCTACTATAAATCATTGGCATCTGGGAAGTCATTTAATCTGAGAATTCCTCGCAATATTGAGAATAGCAATGCTTTATCTCTATCCTATATGAGTGCTTTTCAAGCTGATCTGTTCAAGGTTTTGACACCTTTCAGGTTGGGATAGCTTACTGTTCAAGGTTAGTCAGACAAAAGTTGCTGTTCTCCCTCTCCAGAACTCTGAACATAACTAATGAACAAAGTCTCCCATCTGTTCTTCATTCAACCAACTCTTCTCTATCTGCGTGTTTTCCAAAGTACCAAATACACAGACATTTTTATTTAATCAAAACTCAAGCAAGCCCATGCTAATGAAACAAGACACTTGTCTGTAGGCAGGCCTGTCTTTTCTCCAAGACATTTTATTAGGAAACCCTCTTCAATCCCTGGTTGGTCACACCAGCTTGCTCTCCTGCGTGGACCATTAAAAGACCTTTTTACTGTACTGTACCATATCATACCTATTCCATCCCCCTTATACGTACGTTCCTGCCTGCCATGTGCTAGAGAGGTCATCTTATATGTTGGAGAGCCTTTTAACTCTTTCCTTATTGTTACAGGGTTTACTTACAACATAGTAATTTGTTCTTTTCATTATTTAAAGAACGTTACCACTATAAAGTTGTTCGAAGTGGGCCACACTCAGGTGAGCATCCTTGTTAGCCTAACTGTGCAGCCATAGAGAAAAGCTGAATTACTATGTATTTCCTGGAACAGCCCTTAGCTGTGTGTCACTAAGACTTCCAGGGACACATTGCTGGTGCTTAACCCTAGAGAGATGAGCTGTTCAGGGGTGCTTCCCAGGAGACTGTGGAAGAACTCGTGGCCATCTGGGTGCACTCAGGCTATTGTGGGAGGATTTTCACCTTGCACTGTCAAGTTGCAAAGTGTTGTTATTAGTTTGTATCCCAGCACAATGCAAACAGCTTTGGACCATAGACAGCCCCAGATTTAGGATGCACTTTCCCTGTGGATATCTGCCAGATTAAGGCAGCACCACAGTCAGCATCTGTTAACTCTTCAAGGAAAACAAAGTTAGTTCCCAGTGACTGCTACAGGTGTTCAGCAAATGGGGTCCAGGTCCCAGGAACTGCAGTTGTTACTTTAATGTAAATAAATTTTCCTAATTGCAGGGCACTGTTTCCAAGCCAAGTTTTTGAGTATATTTGCTCTATAGTTTATTAACAATCTTCCAATTTTGCTTTTTACATTTTGCTAGAAATATCACAGGATTGGTCAGATTATGCTCTTTGGTGGGAGCAGAAAAAATGTTGGCTTTTGAAAACCCACTGGACACTGGATAAATGCGGGGTGCAGGCAGATGCTAAGCTGCTCTTCACTACTCAGCACAAAATGCTGCGGCTTCGCTTGCCAAACATGAAGACTGTGAGACTGAAAGTCAGCTTCTCTTCTGTAGTGTTCAAAGCTGTCAGTGACATCTGCAAAATTCTCAGTAAGTAAAACTAAATCCCTTCCTGCAGCTAAATTTGAGCATTTCATTAGGTGTCTTCGTTTGATGTAAAGTCATTACTCCCACAAAACTGTTTAGCTCAAGGAGAAATTTGGTTGAGTTGATCTGAGATCAGAGGACAGACTTTTGTTTTCAGTGTCCAGCGCATATCAGTGGTTCTCAGTCAGTGCAATAACCTTGATACAAATGGTGCTCAGAAATCTGTCCCATGGCCCACAGGAGTACTGGATTGTCAAAGTCCCACTGGTGGCTCTGCAGGGATCCTTTTCCTCCTCGAGCCAGCTCATTTTTTGGCTCATAGCAAAGAGCTGGTTCATCTACACCAGCTTCTAGCACAGGCAATTTCACAGGTGTCAGTTGATTTATCACTTGCACTAGTATCAATAATACTCAACTTGGCCTGTTGCTTTACTTCAGAAGGAGTGTGCTTGAGCGTCCAAGACACTTGCAAACCTTTTCAGTCCAGGGCATATGCAACTACCCCACACAACCCCATGAATGTGTTGTAGTGATGAGCCCACACATCTCTGCTAGTCCAAGAATGGAGCACCTCCAAGCAGAGATTAGGTTTTGAAATCTGCCAGACCTGCATGCCTGTGACCAATAGGATTAATCTGAGCCTGCAAATGATCTTCAGAATCCTTTAATTTTAGGGCACACCTAATCCCCATTTTAATTTAGATTTTCAAAGTTTAGCCTATTAACACATTCAGCTTCAGAAGGAATTTACCACCTCAAGCCATATTTACCACAGTGCACCTTTCAACTCCATCTTCTAGTAATGGATTGTGAAAGAGATAGTATGTCTTTATTACACTTAACAGCTATGATGGAATGATGTGATAATTGTTCAACTGAAACTTGGCTGAATTAAACATTTCTGCCCACATTTTTCTTCCAGAATGAATTGAATGAGTACAAGAACTCTGTAACTTCTCTCATGTCAAAAATGTCTTTGCTTACTGCAGGATAAGAGTATAATTCAGAAACAAAGTACCAGGTTTGCAATACAGGTCTAAAACAGCAGTGTATTAGGGGAGTAGTGTATCTCCAAGACAAGGTCTTATAGGTGAAAAGTAAAATTCTTAAATGAAAAAGAAAAGGCATCAACTTCAAATACAGTAGTTCTGTTTCTGTTCTCACTTATTCAGAAGTCAGACTTCATCGAGTTTATTCTGCTCAAAGGCAATTGCAGAGACATTAAGGGAGAAAGAGTTTGTCCCTAGTGTTCTAAAATACAGTAATGCTTACTACAAAAGCAGGCTTAAATCTTGGCAAAACTCACCCTCACGGCCTGAAGTCTTTGGCCTTTACACTGAATTACTTGCTTTTTTTTTTTTTTTTTTTTTAAATGGGTAGTCCTCTCAACCTGCTAAAAATATGATTCAGATAGCAATATGCAGCTCCTCAAAAGCTTTTACCAACTGGTCTTTTTGGCCATGAACTTCTGAGTTTCAAAGGTTTTCTCTTGCTTCAATTCCTGAATTATCATTATAGATATTAGGCGGTCAGAAGAACTCTCTTTGTTGAAGCAATCAGAAGATGCACTCAAAAAGAAAAAGAAAAAAGACAAGAATAGCAAAGAACCAGTTATAGAAGATATTTTAAACTTGTGCAACTCTGCAGTGATTTCTGGATTACCAGGTAATGGAAAACTCTTGTGATCTTATTCTTCTGATTGAAGGCCAAAAGGAGGAAGAAATTCCTTGATCCACAATTAAAACAGGGGAGAACAGTTTAATGTAGAATGGAGGTCAGAGAGACACAGTGGATCTGAAATTAGTAGTTCCAAAACATTAGTGAAATCTTTAGTGTTATCAGTATTTTCCTGTTTTGTTTTGTTTTTTTTTTTTTAATTTTTAATGTTTTCCTTTCCATTGGGATATGAAAGGGCACACCAGAAAACAGATTATTAACTGTGGCCGTGCACACAGTATCTGCTACTGCTCTTTGAAAATATGAGGCTACTCTTAAAACTATTCAGCAATTTCGGCAACCTGAAAGGAGAAGCAAAAATATAGAATTGAAAATAAGTCTTTCCCTTTCTCCACCAAATCTGAGATATTTCACAGGACAAGGAAAAGCTTCTTGCAGCAAGGCCTGCTGCAAACAGTAGAGATAGGAGAGTGTCTTGAAAGAAAAGGGTCTTTTATTCTGGGAAGCGGTAGACAACCTAAGTCTGAAGGTCATTTTCTTTGGAATAATGTATTACTGTTTTAACTTGCAGGAAGTCCAGGTTTATATAGTAAAACCATGACACCTATTTATGATCCTGTCAATGGGACACCAGCTTCTTCTACAATTACCTGGTTCAGCGACAGTCCCTTGACTGAGCAGAACTGCAGCATCCTCGCCTTCAGTCATCCCAACTGTTCTCCAGAAACACTAGCAGAGATGTACCAGCCTCGGACTTTAGCTGACAAAGCAAAACTTAATGCAGGGTAAGGATGCCTCTCTCTGATATCTTTGTTAGCTGACTTGACAGGGATGCCATTAATCCAGCTTTTTAAGAAGTGCTAAGCAGAATTTGAAAACAGAAGCCTGATATTAGGCTATAATGGTACTTTAAAACCTAGTTTGATCTAGGTTTCATCTCAGAAATCTTAGACTCTTTGATCTTTTTTCCTTAATCAACGTTCTTGGTGAGACAACTTTGTTGATATAATTGTGTAGACTCTGGATTAAATTCCTTTGCTAGATGAAGGCAAATCCACTGACGTGAGTAGCAGTGTGTGGGCACAGCTCAAGGTCAGTTTGGATAGCAAATTCAAAAAGGCTTTAATGGGCAGTGGAACTACACACGTGGATAAAGCTAGTAAGCTCTAATGCAGCACAAGTAGGTGACTTCTTTAATTATGCAAAAGCAAACATTGCTTATTGTACCTCACAGAAGAATATAGAGCACTAGGGGTTTAGTGGTACAATTCTTGGAGAGTATTGTCTCTTTAGCATTGAAACACAGATTGTCATTTTTCAGCTCTTTGGAGCATTTAACAGTGACCTCAATATTTTAATTGGATTTCACTGGGTAACAAAAGTAGCTAGAATTATAAAACAGCAAACCCTGAAATAAAAAGCAGGAATTCTAAAGATACAAAAGCATTTTTACCTTGGCTTAAGTTAATTTCCCATTTCTGGAGGTCAAGAAGAAAGAATCTTTTGGTAGATCATCCCATAACTCTTTTCTGCTCTGTTTCTGGCATCTACTTCTGAAGCAGAAGATTTTGGCTAGTGCTGGAGAAAAACTGGAAAGATTTTAGGTGTTGTTTTCATACACAGAGTTGAAAATCCATATGAATGTTCTGCCTTTTCAAGTTGTTTGAATTTTCCCCAGGTTCACAGGAATTAGAGCTGTTCGTTCTCATTTTTGTTTCACAATTACATTGGAGCTCTGCAGGTGTGATAGTTTTTCCTGTAAAAATGAATTTGTGGGTTGTTTTCTTCTGCAGCTGGCTAGATTCATCTCGATCGCTAATGGAACAAGGCATTCTAGAGGACGATCAACTTCTTTTACGTTTTAAATATTACACTTTCTTTGATCTGAATCCAAAAGTAAGAGCTTTGTTTTTATTAACTCATTGTTTGCCTGCTTTCATGTTACACAAGGATACTTAATTTTAGCTAGGATTTGTTATGGGCTATTCAGAGATCAAATTCCACTTCTTCCCTTCAGCTAAGGCTGCACTCTTCCCCTCTGGATAGTGAATCATCATCTTCACCTGAAATAAGTTCTTAAGTATAAAGACAAGATCTGACAAGCACCAGAAACAGTGGCCAGATTTCCAGGGGGGCTGGTTTACTTTCTGGTTTACTTTCTATTTCAACAAGAAAAACTAAGGGGAAACCAGTAGTATCTCAAAGGATGTAAAGACATACATCCTATTTTTGAAAATAGACTTAAAAATGGCACTTATGTTCCACTGCCCTTCAGTGAGATCTGGCTTTTCTAGGCTCAAGCCTTCTGAAGCACTTACCCACCTAAATCAAATCTCTTCCAATGTAACTGAGTGATCTGAGTGGTTGAATACCTTTGGAAAGCTCAGCATAAATGCTTAGGGTCCTTTTGAAAACAAGACTTAGCCTTCAAAAAAAAAAAAAAACCCACACTTAAACACTTCTCTAAAGTTGCCTCTCACTTACCCTTCTTTCCACTAACAGTCAGTTACTGTGGTGTTGTTAAGCCAGGGTTTTTAACACTTCAGTGGTATTTTTAGTGAAATTAAAGCCTGATCACTGACTAATATAAATCAACAAGAGTTCTAATGTGAATTTTGTGTAGACCATTTATATCAACTGCGTATTTAGCATTATTACTGTCTGTATATTAGTTGTTTTATTTCAAGCATCTCAGATAAAAAGAATGGCACTTTCCTGTACAGGTGGCATGTTTTGGATGAAATGTCATCCCTACTAAAAATCAAACAGGTGCCTCAACTTAAGCAGCCCAGACACTTTCATTCATTGCCCCAGCCAGTAATGGAGCCATAGGATGAAATTACCCAAGGCCACTTCATAGCTCACCGCTATTGAAAGTGAGAGGTCACACTCCCAGGTTCATCTTCCCATAACCTACCTTGCACCAGCTCTGGGGCTTGAATATCCCTGTGAGTCACTTCAGCTTATTAACCAAGCATATATTTACCCCTGGAGATAAGGAGGAATGAATAGTGAGTTAAATCAGTTCACAGCAGGATCTGACTAATGCCAAGCTAGTGGAAGGATAGAGCCGGAACCAAAAAGCCAAGAGCAGGAGAAGGGAAAAGAGGAGTAAAGATTTCTGTCCTTTGGCAGCAGCAAGCTGATAAATCCCTTCAGCCATGTTACATTATTTTAACTCTCTGAGTGTGGTTTCGCATTTGGCTTAAGCCAGTCTAAGACCTACTACCACAAAAAGGGATGTCCTAACTTCCCCTTCTGCTTCAACAGGGACTCCTGATAAGTTTTCTTTTGGATCAGCAAGTCACCGTGACCCTGTGCACAATCACATGAGCTAGTACAAGGGAAAGATGGGAACATACAGCAGGGCAAAGGTGGGAGGGACGAAGGAAACTACTTTTATGGCTTCAGCCCAATGTTAGATCAGCTGCAACTGACCATGAAGGCACACTTTTTGGTCATAAATGACAATATTGTTCTTTTCTGCTGTAGTATGATGCAGTGCGAATAAACCAGATATATGAACAAGCCCGTTGGGCCATCCTGTTGGAAGAAATTGACTGCACAGAGGAAGAAATGCTGATCTTTGCTGCGCTACAGGCATGTACTTGATCCAAGTTGCAAAACCTGTTTTCTCAAGAGGCAGGCACAAGCTAGGACAGGACTATGTAGGAAGAGCCTAAGCTGATAGCTTTGCTTGGATTGGGGACCTACTTTTATGTGAGTGTGAAACAATGAGCAGCACCCGTTAACTATAAAATAACTAAATTCAATACCAGCATGCCATTATTCAGACTGATACATACAGTTTGTGGAACTATCTACTAACGTTATCTAAAGCAAGTTGTACGCAGGATATAATTTTGATACAAGTCTGTTTTGGAGAGACTACTATGAGGTGATGCTCACCATACCAACTACCGCTATCTCATGTGTTCTTCCTGAAAGTCTAATACATAAATATATATGTTGGCAACAGGGGAAAAAAAGAAAGAAAACTTTAGCACAATGAAAAGGTAGGACACTACAGAATACATATAAATTCAACATGAAAACTTTGCATTATTCCTGTAGTACAGCAAACTAACTTAGCATTGTCTAGTCCCTGACTGGGTAATAAGACACAAAGTTCTGCTGCATAACTTTACACAGTTGACCAAGACCCAAGAGATCAATGGCTTTATTTTCAAATGCTGTGATTATATGTTACTAATTGATACTTGAATCATATTTGAAGTGAATCTGCCCTTCAAAAATCTGATTTTTTGATGTTTTATTTCAGTACCATGTAAGCAAATTATCATTGTCATCAGAGGCACAAGATTTCATCTGTGAATCAGAAGTAGATGAAGTAGAAGCTGCACTTTCTAATCTGGAAGTGACACTGGAAGGTGGAAAAACAAGCAACATTTTGGTATGTCATTTTGGAACTCGGAATTGCTTTCACTGTGTCAAATGCATTGACTCTGATGAACCTACTTGGTTTCCGATTTCATACCAGAGTTAATAGACCTTACAGAGTGCATTGTACTAAACTTATTCCTGATTATCCATAGGAGGACATCACAGACATCCCGAAACTTGCTGATAATCTCAGGCTAGTTAGGTGAGTTATTAAAAGTAATAATAAAACATACAAAACAAAAACATTACCTCTATAAGAAATCCCTTTAGATTTGCATTCTAATAAAATAGTAGATCCTGAGGTTTTAAGTGAACAAAGATACCATACAGTTCTAACTAGCCTAATACCATCCTCTTCCCATCTTTCTCTTACTGCTTTTGGGCCAGATTCTCAGCAAACCTTTCTAGGTCCTGGAGCAGTAGGGCCTAACATGCTTAGGCTAGATAAAAGAACAGGCTCTTTATATTTCCTAGGGCTCAATCATCTTCTCTAAAGAAAAGATTCTACAGTTTTATTTTCAAGTTTTACTGGTTTTGGCCAAAGAAATTCAGGAGGAAAAAAAAAACAAATTTCAACTCTCCCAGAATATAATTTCTGAAAGCAACCCTGTGGGATTTTTTTCCCCCACAAAATAAAAGTAGCAAGCTAATTACCCCCTTTCTAGCCAAAACATGGAGTTTGATTCTTTCTTTTTTGGTATCATTATGGAGTATCACTAATACAATATATCAATAATACCTCACCTAAATAAGTAAACTGCAAAAGGGACAATTCTGTGACCCCATTATAAAATCCTGATTTAACGGTTACTTAATATCACTGCACTGATCTCAAGACTACAGTGTCTTTTATCACAAAACAGTCTTCAGGTTTTAGAAAGATACAAATTTCTATTGCAGGATTATCAGTTTCATTCTGTTGACAAATTGATTTGTAGTCAGTGAACTGAAAATTGCACTTGAAAATTGTTAACTCATTTCTGATAAATTGTATTTGGCTTCGTATTACCAAACTGGATTAAGGTGAAAGGAAATTTAAGCCTTTAAAGTTCTGTCAGTTAGTTGCTTCTAATAATGGATAATTTTTTCCCCAGCAGTAGAGAAATTTGTTTTTAAGAGCATTCAGCAGTTATTTTTCATCATTAAAAGCTTCCTGTATACATGGTAATCCCTTACTAAACCAAACACATTGGAGAAATTAGATTAGTTGTAAAACATTTCCTTAAAAGGCACAAGAGCATGTTGTTACTAAAAATATTCATTTAATTTTAAACCTAAATGCAAAGTTCTGCATGTTGTACTGCTAGCTGTAGTCATAGAATGAATATTTATTCACTGTACCTACCGCAGTAGCACACTAGGAAAAATTATTTCCAGATAGGTAATAGTATTATGGAGAATTGCAATACTTTTTCAAAAAAAAAGAAAAATAATTGTAAGCTTTTGAAAAAGTCTTCAGGAACTTTTATGGATAGAAAAATAGTTCATAAGTTTAAAAAGAAGCTAATAGTCCCTAATTTTTGAAGCATTTTTTTGTCCCTGTATTGGAACATTAAAAGCCAAAATACTTGACAAATATATTTGAAAATCCCAGTTACTTTTGGAATTTAAACAAAGAAAAAGATCACCATTTTCTAGAAAGGACTAGTTTAGGACTTCTAGAAACACTCTGGGGAAGAGAACAGAAGGTATAAGAAATCACTATTTTCCAGCTAGCTGTATAATCTTTGTACCATCATCTTAGATTTAAAGGAAAGTGTAAGATAGACAGTAGACTTCTGGGTTTTTTTTCCCCTTTAATGATGATCTTTTTAGCTAGTTGTGAAGTATTTCTCCACTAAAATAGTGCTGTACCTCAGTTATATTTTGAACTAATAGTTCTGTTCTTTTCCTCTTGAAATGAATCTAGGATGTTTTTTTCCCCCTTGGCTGTGTTAGTGTATTGTTAGCAGAATTAATTCTGTTTTTTACCTCTTACTGAAGAGAGGAGGAGCAGGTACGCAATTATGTTTGACCATTAATGTTCTATCAGTTAATTCTCAGCTCCACAATAGATGCCTTTAAGTTAACTCTTTGAAAGAAATGAACTTGCATTAGCAAAGTACTGGAATAAGCTAAAATAATTAAAACTAGTATTATATCTATGTAATTATACGTGTGTGACAAGCTGGAATAACATTGCACTAATGGAAGAAGATAGTTTAAACTATTACCATTTCTTGAAGTGGTATAGAACCTCTCAGACTTAGTCAAGGAATAGAATTTTGTTGTTAGATACTATTTCGATATAAAGCCAAAAAGATGGTCTCTACCTCAAAAACTTGCAGGTTGAGTAGATTACAAGTTAGTTTTACTGATGCAAATTTCCTAGATCAGGAGCCCTGAAAAAACTTGCACTAGTTCTGGTCATGGAAACTAATTAGTGCATTACATTAGCAGTATCGCGTTCATGTAAAAAGCAGAGTATGTTCAGTCTTTGTTAGAAGGGGGGATGGCTTTGATTAGGAATGGAAAAAGGGGTGGGAGCGAGAAATCATAGATGGGATTCAACCAGAATCTAGGGTAAAAAACCCCACATCTCTACCCAGGACAGCCTAGGTACAGTGTTGGTCCTAGGGATTTGCCTTTCCCATCATTGCCACAAGTGTAAGTGAATTGATGCCATGTGTATATGACCTCAAAGGAACTTGAGATCTATAGTAATATCTGTGAGTGACTTAGTGATATGTACGTTTCAATATAAACATATGCAATTCATTTGTTCTTTTAGGCCCAAGAGGCTGTCACTGAAAGCCTTCAAGCAATATTGGTTTGTTTTTAAAGACACTTCAGTATCTTATTTTAAAAACAAGGAGTCTGGGCAGGGAGAACCTATTGAGAAACTAAACCTAAAAGGTAGGAATTTTCCTTTATTGTTCTGTTGCATTCATGATTTGAGTAAATCAAGAAATCACTGTGAGACTTGGGAAGAGAAAGCAGTAGCATTTAGGCCTGAAACTACTTTTTCTGCTGCTCTTAAGCAGGCAGACCTTGTCTGCAGAAGGGGCCTAACCAAAAGGTTTGATTACCTTAATCCAAACCAAGATTATCTGGACCTGACTTGTAAAATGCTGTATACCACTGAATTCACTTAAAGATGAGTCAGATAGAAAGTATGATCTATATGTGACACTTGCATTTCCAGGTATTTTTAATCTATGTTTTATGGCAATACTCACCTCTGTCCTTGGCAAAAGCACGTTGGTAGCAGAGGATTATGAATAATGTCATGGGCAGGAATACCATAGGTTGCACCTATATACTGCTGTGCAGGGACAGCTCCAAGATTGCTCTCTAGAACTTCTTTGTTTCACACATGGGGAATTTTGTAGCTGTAACCCAGCTTCAGGGTACTTCTGGAGGAGAAACCCTAGGTGTACGCAGGGCAGATGTCAGCACTATATATAGCCTCCATCTACATCTACTCCTGCAGGGACATCATATGTTCAGCATCAGGCAACCAGTGATGCCCAGGATTCATCCTAGAAGAAACCTTTGAAATAGAAAGAAGATTGGCCCCTGTGAACAAATGGCTCTGCATACCAATCTGCACATCCTCAGTAGGTCAGATGAATGCATGGTAAAACTAGCCAAGGTGACTGGAACCTGAACAAGCAGCCCACAGCTTTGGTGTCACTTGACACAAAGGGGCATTGTTGGCATTCTTGACTCCAGCTGAATCCAGAAGGCCTATCGTAGCACTACAGCATTGAAATACCAGGTCTCCAGAGTTTTCTGGGATCCCTGAACCAGCCAGCTCTGCATAGATGTCACCAACATCCCATTTTCAGTACTAACTTGCTTCTGAAAATACAGTCCAGGCTTTTAAGTAACTTAGGGTAAAATTTTCAAAAGCACCTATCTCATCAACTCCTGTCCATTTTAAGTATTGAGTGTTTTCCAAGCTTAAGCAGAGGTTTTGAGAGCATTTGCATCCTTCACCCTTTCATATTCCACATTGAACACCATGCTCTTTGAGTTTGGAGCATTCATCACTAAAAGCATTCATCACCCTGGCAAGCCAGATTAGGCAGTGTACTAGAACAAAAAGCTTTGATTAGGCCTGATCTTTGAAAGTCTTGGCCCTTGATCTCAAAGCAAAACAGCTATTAAGTACTGTTCTTTATCATTATATTACTATTTAGAATTAGTGGCATAATTAAATAAATCCATTTCTTTGTGATTCTCCATATTCTAGGATGTGAAGTTGTACCAGATGTAAATGTTGCAGGAAAGAAGTTTGGAATCAAATTACTAATTCCTGTTGCTGATGGCATGAATGAAGTATATTTAAGATGCGATAATGTGAGTAATAAGACAGAACGGAAAGTCTGCCTTCCAGATTTATTATTAGATTGTCTAGGAGACCCATTATCCTATTGTTCTAGAAATTGTACATAAAAATAGGGGTGCCCCAGAGACTTTACATGTCTAGTACAATATAAGAAAGATGTGGTAGACTAACAAATACTTAATGGTTGAGGGGATAAAGGGGCAATAATTCAAAGTTTATCATCAGTTTCCAAGAAGAGCTGTTGGAAAGAAAAAAAAAAAGAAAGAAACACGCTATGGGGGGGAAAAAAATCAAAAGAAATTAAAATATTTTGTTTCAGTGTTTTCACGGGGTTGAGGTTTGGTTTTTGTTCTGTTTGTTTTTCTTAATTGGAATTTTCCCTTGGGATAAAGGTAGTATAATAGGGATCTTAAATTTGTTTCAAGACTTTTGCATCAATCCCAATTCTGTAAGTAGTTGGAAAAGAGTCCCACCATAAAATTTCACAGTGAATCTATTCTAAAGCACTGGATTTCTCTCTGTCAACTAGCAGTAGTTTCACGCATCAAACCATTTTCCAGAAACATTCATGTGGAGAAAATACTGAACTTCTAGTGACTGTAGCATTGATAATCAGATATACTGTACAGCCTCAATTGCAGCTGATATCAGTGGGAGCTGTAGACGCATCAAAAACCAGTTTCATATAGTGCATTCTTTGGCATTTTATAAGAAAGCATCTGTTTTTAATGAACATGAGATCATTTTCAAGGTAAGTGTCTTTGAAACTCTAAAACATAACTATTCCACAAAGCTAATCCTGTACGTGGAACTAGCCTTATCAGGGAAGGGCAAGGGTACTATATTACCTGTACATCCACCCAAATCAGCTCCAAAGCTGTTTTATCTCACAGTGAGAGATGTTTGAGCAGTAACCATCTTCATAAATGATTTGTCCAGAAATACCAAACATATATATCAAGAAATGTATTTGTTGCAGGAGAATCAATATGCTCGGTGGATGGCTGCTTGCATCTTAGCCTCAAAAGGCAAAACAATGGCCGATAGCTCTTATCATCCTGAGGTCCACAAGATCCTCTCATTTTTAAAGATGAAGAACTGGGCTGTGTCTCCTCAGGCTGCCTCCGATTCAGAAAGCATTGACATGAAACCAGAATGCTTCGTCTCACTCCGTTATACAAAAAAATACAAGTCCAAGCAGGTATCCTCAGCATGGCTGTTATGGTTGGGGATGGGTGGTTCCAGAGGCAGGCAAATGATGGAATAGGGACAAGACTAAATCCAGGTAGCATTTGGAAACCATGCAAGGATTCCTGGCCATACACTGGAATCATCTTACAACACACATTTGCCTCCTTGATATTTAGCAAGATGCCTTTCCTTTAGACTGAACACAGTAACTGGTGTCTCAGCACTTTTTCCAAGTACTCCTCCTACATCCACACTGCCTCCTAAGTAACGAATTTTGTCTTCAGTGCTGTACCTGAAAGTCTCTTCAAAATGAGTAAGGAATGTTTTTAAGGAAGGGAAGATACTGTCTGTATCTTAAATACAGAGGTCTTCCTGCCCTCTTGGCCTGGGTACCCCTCCCCCTCTCCACTTTATTCTTGCCCACTGCTTTTGCTGAAAGAGAGTTCAGCCTACCCATCCACAGCACATGGTCCCCAGAACAAAGTAATGGGGTACACGCTACTCAGCATCTTCCATAATATCATCTCCTAGTCAGTCCCCTAATCAGAGGGGCTCACTGCAGCAGATTTCACGGCCTGCTTTCAGGGCTGGATAAACAATGCAGTAGATAAAGCAGTTATTTAGCAAAGGGAACTTTTGTTACCGTGAATAAGTTTGTATCTAGCTAGTGCATGGTGCCTAGAGCTTGCAAGATGTGTGAATGAGTAATGAATGGTACATTAGCAGAAAATCCTGAAGGATATGTCGAGCTTATTCCCTCCCTCACCCTGTTTCAGTTGCGAGCATGCCCTGCCCACCTAAAGGATGATCAAAGTCCATTTCCCTGGTGCTTGGAACTGCTCCTCAGCAGCATATTTAACATTCCAGAAAGATTGTTCACCAGGGGCACATCAGGTCAGCTGCAACAGATAGACACAACCTGAAACAAGCACAGTAGAGCCGACTGCATCAAGAGGGAAATACAAGATTAGAACCAAGAACATGTCAGTTAAAAAATTTCTGGCCTGGGGCAGTGCAAATTCTGCATGAGAACAAACTGTTGCTCCAGGATAGCTGAGATCAGAGCATCTACAGTAGTGAATATGCAATTCAGAAGTTCCTCATCTGCTACTGCTTTGAGCGACAGTGAACCAAGGGCCAGATTTCACTGGTAACCCTAGCTAGTCTACAGCAGTCTGGCATGGCAGTACTACAATAAACCCCATGAATCGTTATGTGAAGGGAAGTCCTTGCCTTGAGAATACCACCTCACACTTCTGACCCAGTGGAAGTGATGTAGTCAGGAGAGGGGGAAGGGATAGACAGTCCTCATTTCCCAGCAAGCTCACTGTACAGAATGGGCCTGTGGGCTGCAAATAAGGCAAGATCATTTTACAATATGCTGGAGCTAGATCCAGTGCAGCACAAAACCAGGTACTGAGACCTTCCTGCACCATTCTCCCCAGTAGCTCAGGATCTGTTCCCCAAGTGATCTCCACAAATGTTTACTTGAACAGTAAGCACTAAGTATCTGAACATAGCATCAGAGCTAATACTGTTTGATTTAGTGAAAGCAAAGATATTTTTATTCTCCAGTCCACTGAAATCTTTCTCTTTTCCTGTGTTTCCCAGTTGGCTGCTCGTATTCTGGAAGCCCACCAAAACGTAGCCCAGATGTCCCTAGTGGAGGCCAAGCTGCGTTTTATTCAAACATGGCAGTCCCTCCCTGAGTTTGGCTTATCCTACTACATTGTAAGGTAATTGCACTGTTACAGAGATGTCAAGCTGCCATAGTATGTTCACGGTCAGTGATTTTTAGGAAGTTCCTTGAATCCCAGTTCTGAGAACATACTCCTCCTATTTCCCCACAGACCTTTTTAATTCTAGTAACTTCCATGCTGCTGTTTTTTGCATAGCAGTAGCACTCAGTAGCTCCATTCCTGAAGCAAGACCCTCCGTTATGTCTGCTGCCTTCAGGCAAAACCCAAGAGGTTTGTATGAAGTAACATACCAGTAGAATTAAACCCTTATTGACATAAGCTCACTAAAATGTAAGAAGATGCAAATCTTGTTGGTGTTCTCAGGTTTGGAGTGCATTTGTTCACTCTAACTCTTGCTCATTGGAATTAGATTCAACACTTTATGTTGAGCATAATTGTTTTGGCATTTCATTAAAAAAATACAACAGTTAAGTAGCAAACACAATCCCTCTGTTAGGTTAATCTGGAAGACCAGTCTGCACAAGAAAGGTCCTGTTTTGTTCATAATGGTTTCCCAGGACACTTACCTTGAATACTGCAGAATTCTCTACAGGATATCCAACCTGCGTTTTCTTCTCTTGACAAAATGCCAAAAAATTTATAAGGTACTGTCATAGCCACACTTGGGGCCTTCTTCCTTAATTTGTGCTTAACTTTTCTTTCAGGGCAACTTAGAAATCAGTGGCTACATCTGTGGTATAAATTGAACCAGCTGGCAACCATTTTCTGGCACAGAGGCTGTCTGGCTTAAAACAGCCCACATCTGTACCATTAAACTCTCTGATTTCCCAAAATCCAGTGGCTTCATGCAAACTACTGACTTTCCTTGGTCTCTGGATGTTCTAACTCCTGAGCTGTACCAGGAGTCATTTGGGAGAGCACAGCTTAGTTGGGGCCAGAACTGCGCCCAGGACCATTCTAGCAATTTAACAGAACAGGCAATTCTGTTGAGTTCAGTGCCCAGGAATGTTCCCTGGCATGATTTAATTTACTAACAGATACAGATATTTTGCCCCATCTGTCAGCAGTAGCTCTGCAAAAAATCCTAAACTGCATTGGTGTGATTTTGTAGCATGGGCAAAACATCTTGTAGTGAATTTTACAAACTTATGGGCAGATTCTCAGTGGGGAGTTCACAGATTGCAGTCCAGTTCACATTCTTTCCCTCAGGGCCAGCTTCATTTAAGGACAGAAGGTTCAAAAACAGGATCAAAATAATAAAAATTATTAGCAGCAGCCAGATGAGATTTTTTTCCAGCTTTCAGCATGAGGGTAGAGGAAGGTAGTTTCTCTCTCTGAGTTATCTTTTGCTAAGAATTTCCTATTCAGAAATGTCTGTCCACAAAAAGTTCTGGTACTTTGGTATTTATTTTTCACTTCTAATCAAAAAGCTAAAATGTTAAAATATACCAGTATCTTTGTAATGTGATTTGTATTCAGAAATATGCATATTTGCTAACTCTGAATTATTTTGATAAGCTAATAGTGCTACTAAATCTAATATTTTGGTATGCTTATATATTTTAGCTGAGTATAAATGGAAGAACAAGTTTCAATGTTACTGAAGTGAGGCAAGTAAAATTAACGTTGACACTTTTTCAATAAAAAATCAAATTCTTGTATTAGCACAAAATATTCCCATTTTCGCAGAACGGTTTTTCAGCAGAAAACAATGACTTGGAAAGATTTCAGCCAGACCTACCTACCTGCTTTTTATATATATTTTGCCATGGTTCACCAGGCTACATTCTTGCTTTATAACAAATATTGTCCTGAAGAAGGATCCAAGTTCTCCTCAATCCCAGGCTGTTGTTACCAACAGCTGTATAGCACGAGGTGAGAGGGAAACATCTTCACATTAGTTGTGACTGCCTCTGTTCTCCCACGTTTTTTGCTCTTGCATAGACGGGCAGGTGAAACGTTTCTCTAGAAAAAAAATACTGCAAACTGAATCTGCTCAGTGATTTGGGGTTTTTTTTCAGGTTTAAAGGAAGCAAGAAGGATGATCTGCTCGGCGTGTCCTATAACAGGCTCATAAGGATAGATGCAGCCACAGGAGACCCTATCACAACATGGAGGTTCTCCAACATGAAGCAATGGAATGTGAACTGGGAAATACGCCAGGTAAAATTGGAATGGCTCTCTGCATTCAGTCATTGCATTTGAGACACTGGAAGATGCTTTCATAAAATGTTTTCAAGCCTCAGAGTGGAAAGATTTTGAATGTGTTATGACAGGTTATTAAATAATCTACTCTCTAAATTTTTTTTAATGGAATTTGTAGTCAAAGTTCAGAAACTAAAAGATCTCCAGTTTAAAACATACCTATCGGGCTTATTTTTTATAAATTTCCCCTGATTTTGATGGGATGAAATACAGAGACTCAAAGGTAAATTCCACCGCAGTATATGTTTACTGCTCTGTTAAGAAAAATCTCATTTTGTTCTCTGCACAGTCTAACTCGTGCATCATCCTCTAAACTGCAGTGATTCTGTTTCTGTTATGGGCTGAGGCTATAGGAGCCTAGCTTGCCTTTTAAATCCCAAACTGAGATTGCAAGGCTGTGCTGCAAGCTCCTCCTCTGTTTCAGTATGTCATCCTAAGAAAAGAGCTCTATGCTGTGATTTATATCAAGGTGCTTCTGACCTTGGTTAAGTTTGCTCAGTGCAGCCAGCTGTTGCTCAGTTTGGGTTTGAAAGCTTGAAGCCCCTTTTGCAAATCTTAAATTTCTGGAGTGGAACTAGTGTGACCTGGTGTAAACTCAAGCAGCCTGGAGACTGTTTCTTCTTATACAATTTCCACATCCATCTCCAGGAGCCAGGAGAGTCCAGATAAAATCCATATTGCTGCAGTACTTCCTGTGCTAGAGCCTGCAATGTGTTGGTAAAGCTGTTGGTTTTGCATTAAATCACTTTCAAAAAAGGCAGAATCTGCAGTTAGTAGCTAGCCTCAGTTTGCTGGATTTTAGAACTGACAGTAGTAAAACTCAAAACCTGACTCCAGAAATCAGATTTAAGATCAGCGCACAACAATGAACGGTATTAAACATTATTGGTTAAGTGTACAAAGAGTCAGGAGTGCCATTCTTGTTGTTTTCAGTATGCTTACTTACACGTTTACAAGGCTTCCATATATGCCACTAGAAAAAATCTGGTAAAAAGCTTTGTTTTGTTGGCTTCTAAAACAAGCAGCAAGATTTTGACCACAAGAGGGCCCTGCCACAGCAGAAAGTTGAGAACCAACCAGCCAAAGACCCTCAACATACTGCAGACCCAGAAATCCTTACAGCTCTTCTGTTAGCAGAGCTAGGTACTGGCTTATCACAGTCTCTGTAGTCTAGCTGCTCTGACACTCACATATTTTTTCAGACTCACGTCACATAGAAAGATGATGTAGTTTATCTCTGTTACTGATTTTGCCATATGTCTTTTCTTTAGGTTGCAATCGAGTTTGATCAGAATGTGTCTATTGCTTTCACATGCCTGAGTGCAGACTGCAAAATCATCCATGAGTATATTGGGGGTTACATCTTCTTGTCAACCCGCTCCAAAGACCAAAACGAAACACTGGATGAAGATCTGTTCCATAAATTAACTGGAGGTCAGGAATGACGTGAAGCAAGCTCTCCTCCTCTCTTTCCCCCCAGCTAAAAGGACCAGAGATTAAACAAGACTCTGACTGTTAACTGTTGGCTAATAAATATACTGTATATTACAATCCCGTAATATGACTGAACTATTTCCAGCTTCTTTGTTAAATATTGAAGCCAAGGTCACTGGATGGAGTATGGCAACTCCATCATCAAAACTAGGATGATTAGACTTGTTTTCCTTTTGTACAACTAGAACTTTTCAAATGAAAGGTATGTAGCCACTGGGGATTTCTGAGTCTAGTATTTTTAATTGCAACAATCTGTTTTAGTATCCAGAACAAGGAACTTGAGGACGTTGTATAGCAAATTTTATTCTCTGTTACAGCTCTGCAAATCACATTGGCTAGCATGTCTCAGGATTAAACAGGACTAAAGCTGAATAAATAACATTTTTTTAAAGCTACGTTACTTGTCTAACACTTGTGCTGGGAACAGAAAACATTTCATCAGTACTCCAAAGTCCTGCAGATGGAGCTTTCAAATCCCAAGTAGTGATTACATGATCATTCAAAAATGTAACACCCATGTCTACCTCCAATTGTGTGAATAGAATCTATTAAAATCAAAGGGGCTACCAGATGCATAGAACAAAACATTAGTCTTTGCAGAACCAGATTCTAAATGTTAATCTCTTGAGGTACTGTATTCATTTCCAGGTTGAAAGGAATAGTTTAGTTAACTATTTTAAATTATTTGCTTGTTAGAAAATACTCTGTAGGTAGGCTTTCCTTCTATTTTCTGTCCTTGTTACTCTGTTTTACTGTCGTCTAATTCTAAACTAAACTCATTCGTAAATTGAATTAGGAGCTGAAATGCCTGTAGAAATGCTGTTCATCATGCATGTAATGCAGAATATGCAGCTATTACTCAATAATACTTTGTCTATGGAGCAAGATCTGTATTAGCCAGCTCTGTCTGCTGGAGGGAGTCACACATACCCACTGAGCTGAGTGGGCTTTGGTTCTGCCCCATAATGTGTACTGATCAGGAAAGCACAGGAGGGAACTAAGTTGTTCTAAGGGAGGATTCATTAAACTGCTGGATAAACCAAAACTGATTCCATATATCTAAGCAAATAAAAAGGGCAGGTGTTGTCACACTGCCAAGAGATGTTGTAGACATCAATGCATAATTCCTAGGTGTCAGTTGGACTGGATAGGCCTGATCCTTCAGTCATGTCCTCTGCTTTTACACCAGTGCCTGTCAGTAGACTGCAATGGAATTACTCACAATTTGTGCCAGTTTAAATAAACTAGCTTTGTATTTTATAAATGAATTGCAAAAGGAAAAGCAGACATAACCTGCTTATCAGCCCACTATACTTCCCTCTCCTTGGCATCTTTTACACACGGACTGAGGGAGCATCCGGTTTTCTTCAGTGGAGGACTTACCCTCTTCTCAGTTGCTTGATACAGGCCAAGTATTTTCCTCGGGATGCAGGTACTACCTGTAACAAATAGTCCAAAGACACTTACTTAAAATGTTTAAAATCTGCCTAAGTGTGTTGTGGGAGAGCTGAAGGCCCATCTTGGTGTCAGCCCCTCTTCCAGACAGCCTCCACCTCTGCTAATGAATTTCAGTCAGGATTGGGGCCATGCCTGCATTAGAGCCGCTGATTTGGGAACTACAGGCTACCTTAAATTGTTCACTTGGAAGCACAGTCTCCTGCTTGTCACTTGCAGTGCAGGGCTTGTCACACAACTGTTTCATGGAAGAGCTGTAGTTGCCACTTGGTGTCCAAATGATCTGAATACATAAATGCAGAGATGTGGGGACTTTGTGTATCTTGTTAGCATGCTGTGCAGCTCATTTTACTGCTAAGCAAACCCACCTACTTGCAGTCAAAGTTATCTGGGCTGGGATTCCAGAGAAACCACAAAAACATTCAGTCTTCGTTGCTGGCCCTCCCTCCATCTCATTCTAATGTGTCACTGCATTTCAAGTAAAGGTTTCCTGCTGCTATGGAAGGAGGAGCTCTGACGACTCATCCAGAAACCTAGTAGAATGAAAGCACCAACATTTGCCATCTTATTTTTGATGAAATGATCCCTTGCCACTCTTCTTGGTGCACTGTTCTGTCTCCATGTTTCTTTAGATCATCATTTAGATTCCTCCTTGTTCCACTCATCTTGCAAGGCTTGCAAGGAGCGGTAGGGAGCGCTTAGGAAGGGCATCCCTTTATCCATCCACCTTCGATGCTGCATGAGGTCACACTTTCATCAAAAGCAAAATGATTCAGCAGTAAAAGTAGCTGTGAGAGGTGCTACTTTCAAGACGTCATCCCTTCTGGGCTAGGGTCAGTGCAACAAAGGAGAAGTCATCCTGCACGCCCAGTCTCAACAATTGAAGGGCACTGGGAGCATGCTGGTTTGTTTGATGTTTTCCACATCTTTACTGGCCATGCGGGCAGTGACCTTAGCTCTGCTTCTTGTACAAGCAGCCCACAGAGAAGCTGGAGGGGAAAGGCGCAAGCCAAGGTGCTGCTGCACCCCCACAATTCTAGGCTGCTACAGCAACTGCTGGATGCAGTTGGCAGCTCCTGGGAGCAGGCCTGTCCCGGCCTGCTGTGCCTGGCATCTGCACCCGGCCCAGCTCTGGGCCAGCTCCAGCATCCAGTCGTCTTTCATCCCACCCCACGCCACTGAGTGTATCCTGGCCAGACTCCAGTTCTTCCCCTTTACGTGCGTGGGATACCACACCCTCCTTTATTCCTGGAATAACCTCACTAAACTTGGCTTTTGCTTGTTCATTCCACCTGGTTTATGAATAAGGGTAAAGACTATAGGCTCAGTGGTCTTTAGTAACTGAGTTGTTATTTGCACAGTGCCAGATGTGGGATAGACACTTTAAAAAGCAAGTGAAGGCAGGGCATCTGCCCTGAAATGAAACAGTGTCTTCTAAGGGAAGAGAGGCATTTTTGAGATGCAGAGACAAAATCCTAGACAGGAATGTAGTTTAGATGAAAACAAAAATCTTTAGCAAACTAATACCTTGGCACCCTATTTTGTATGTTGTGCTTAATTAAACCAAAATCAGGTCAGGGTAAAATGTTTCGAGTGTCAGAGGGCTGCTCCTACTCCCAAAAAATTCCGCAGGGGATTTCACTGCTCATTCACTATGTGTTGCTACAGCAGACAACACTCACACCCTCCAGCTAAATAATCCTGTTCTTGCATTCTCTCCCCATGCCTCCCTGTTCGCTGCAGGAAAATGTCTCGCTTGTGCTTGCTCTGTGGATTGACCTGTAAATACCTTTTTCTTTCATTTGCTTTAAAACTATTCTCCAGATTTTTCAGGATATTTTCTTTCTTAGCCATCACTAGACATGGATCACAGCCAATAAGAAACATTCATCTCTTAAACTTTACAGCCTGGTACCATGCTCGCCTTCTGCTCTCCCCATGTTTGTGCTTATCTCGGTGTCATTAAGGAATGCAGGGCTCATCCCTAGCATTCCAGCTCCTGCAGTAAGAGGGGTTTTGTGCAGCGCTGAATCAGCCCCGGGAAGGGGGCATCTGGTTTAGCTCTTTGTGCTACATACATCACCCATGCAGAAAAAGACTGACAAAAACACCTGCCTTTACTAAATCTTCCCGCAGGTTGCCACTGAAACCCTTAGAGAAGCAGAAAAAGGAGAGTAATAATCTGAACAAACGCAGCAACCTGAGAACAAGCCAGACGGACACGCAGAGGGGAATGCTCTGCCTGCTCTTACTGGATCCTTACGGGATTTCAAAAAAAACGGCGAGAGGGAGCTGGTGCCTGCTCTGGGAAATCATCAGTATCACAGTGAGCCTGCTGTTGAAGAAGTACCACCATGCTAATATTTCAAATGATTAGAGCTTGCAGCTAGGCAAAGAGCCATACCACAGTCTAGGAAAATACAATGCCTGCCTCAAAATGCAGAAAAAAAGTAAGGAAAATAAATATAACAGAATCTCATTTTCCGAGAGTGCTCTACTTCTTGTAAGACGTTCTCTATTTCCTTCGGAATCAAGCCCCTCTGGGAAAAGACTCCACCTCGCTTCCACCTTCTTTAAAATGAATGGGCCAATTGCTAACTGCTGGGCTATTTTTCCAGTCTTACAGGACTGTTTGTCTAAACCTGCACAAGGAACTCAGGACAGCGGCACACATTAAGAGCGAGGCAGAACTTGGCTCACCAGGTTTCATGGAGCAGTTTAAGAGATTAAAGAGCATAAATAACCAATCCATTTTCTCATAAAAAGTCCACTGTGTGTAAATACCAAGCTAAGAATAGCAAACACAACATGGATACTTAATAGCCCAAGGCAAAGTGAGCCCACCGCCCTGAAAGGGATTTGCAGCTAAGAGGATTGCAAAGGCACAGGGAAGGCAGGGTTTCCACCAGCGTGGCTTGGGCTAAACTTTCCTTCCATCCACACTTGCAGCAAATTCTTCGGAATTTTTTAACCTGCTCAGATTTGCCGAATGAACTCGGCATTCAGAGTGCAGTTCTCTGACGCTTCCTGTTAGGAAACATAAGCCCAGTCAACACGCTTCCCCAAGCACAGCCCTGTGAGCCCTTCCACCAGGGTTAATCTGCAGGATTAGGCCCTCATTTAGGAAACTATTTGTCTTGCCTGAGCGCCATTCCACAAGGGAACAACACGTACATCTCGGCCAAACTCAGGGGGAACCGCGATGGCTCCAGAGAGTCCTACTAAAAGACCGTATCTTATTCTGTGGGTGTTCTGGTGTTTTTCAAGGCTCCTTCCCCACACAGATAATGAATGACATGGTCAATAGATAAGGCCAGTGTGCATGTAGTCTCAAGGTTTTTAGGAAAGCAAGACCTTTATCTGCACTTTATCACCACAGTATACAGGTCTGTTTTGCCTTCCTGTCATAGATCTGTTTTGTCCTCCTGACAAATAAAGCACTGACCACTGTTCTCCCTGGAAACCTTAGTAATTAATTGTCTTAGAGTAGTAACTGAACATCCATGCTATTGTTTTTCCTTTGGAACAGTCTCCGTCAATTCATACCTTTCCACTTCTGGGCTTTACTGTCAGCTTTTGACCTGCCTACTTATTACTCAAATTGTGGTAACGCCTAGAGAGCCAGCTCCCAGCGTGTCCCTTGGTGGGAGGTGTTTTACCTTGTCAGTCTTATTTAGCCAACAAAAGATGAGAGAAGGAGTGGGAAGGGAATTGTCCCAAGCCGCTCAGCGCGGCAGATGCAGAAGCGAGGACAGATCGCACGCACAGACACTCCTGGGGGAGCGGGAGAGGCCTCCCAAGCCCGTCAGACACACTGTGACACACAACCAGCGGAGGAAATTCCTCTCTGCAGGAGTGGCAGGTGAGTGCTTTGCTTTTGACATTTCCCAAGGGCCTCCTCAGAAGGACTGTTCTGCTAAAAGGCATTTGTCCTAGGTGAGCATTTCCAGGACTTACTCCCAAGTGCAAGACTATTACAGAGAAACGTAAACACTTGAAGCCAATCTTTTATTGGCATCTAGAGAGCTATCAAAGCCCATGTCAGCAGACAGAGCCTTAGCTCTGCATCCTCGTGACCTGTCAGTGAAGAAACACAATAATTCCTCTCCCCTTCCTCCCCCCTCGTCGGAGGAGGACGTGAGAGTTGGGACGAGAGACACCGATCCTTCCCTTTACCTCCTCTCCTTAGATGAGGAGAGAAGGAGCAGCCCTGCCTGGCGAGCGGGTGTTGGGAAGCAGGAAGCCCTCCCAGCCTCCCCCGGTTAGGGCTGAGGGAGCGCAGAAAGCTGGCTGGAGCCACCCCCTCTCCAGGCAGGGGGAAGCTGCATGCGGGGGAGCAGGCCTGGAACAAACCTCGCCTCTGCTGGTGGGCAGAGCTGTGAGCAGGGAAAGCCGGGAACAGAACGGAGACGTTTCACGCTCTTCGGCTGAGTCACCCAAGCATATAAAAATCAAGGCCAGGCAGTCAGAGCCGCACAGAGGGGAGGCACAAGGCATCACGACTCCCGGACAGGTATGTGCAAGCGGATGCGGTTTAAAGCAAGGGACTAAGATTGAATCTAAGATCAGCTTCCCGCAGTCCCACTCCTCCTCTCCTCTCACCGCCACGTGCGGTGCAGGGGGACCCCAGCAGCTCCCCTGGCTGGCAGGCCCTGAGGCCGCTCGGCTCTTGCATGGCTCCATTGGATGGAAAGGACACAGGTGACCAAAGTACACTGTTCTGCTGGTCCCTGCCTCACACCTGGGATGGCAGCAGCAGGTGATGATCTAGGCAATACCTGGCACCATTCAGGGAAAAACAAGTAGTTAGGAATAACATGAATAGCTGAATAAGGTGAGGAACAAGTCTGAGCCATTTTATGCAGCATGGAGCTTCAATTACCCCCCCACACTCTGATATATATTTTTGGATGAGGAATGATCATTACGATGCCTAAAGAGCAGGAAAGAGCTCAGCAAGGAAAGCACTAGTTTAGGGCTTAGGACACCTGTGATAATTCCTTCCTCTGACACACATTATCTGCACAGCCTTCGACAAATCATTTAGTACCTTTTTTTTTAATGGGTCTTCAGGCTCCTACGGCGTTTTAAAAAAATCCCAGAGGAATGCACATAGGTTTCTGTGGTGCTTAGGAGTCTCACGGATTTTTCCAAAATACTTACTGTTATCTTTAGTTACTCAAGTATTTTTAAAACTCAGCTATATGTTTCTTCATGCTTTTTGAGCAATGTAATGTAAATATAATAATATAAATATAATATAAAAGCTTTGCCTCTCAGGGGTGTTTCAAGGATAGGTCTCTTAAAGATGGAGACACTCCATCTGGTACGGAGCACAGGATCATACAAGTAACCGAATGTAGTTTGCAGATTGGTACAGTTCATGTCCCTTATAAAAAGCAGAATAGCAAGAAGGAGGCAGTGGACAAGGCCATGCTGTACACCTGAACTTCAGTCTGACAGCACAGCAGGAAAAGAGGCGCTTGTTTGACTTTGGAAGTGTTGTGGAAAGGAGCGATTGCAGCATATCCCCCCCGGAGCAGCCTGCCTCTGACTAGCCCTTGTAAGGAAAACATTGCCATTCTTGTCTCTGTTCAGATCACTAGGGACACTAATTAAGAGCTAGATCTTGCAAGGAGCTGAGCAACTCCTCCAAGGTGCAAAGGTCCTCCACTTCTCCTGACAGCCACAAGAAGAGAACTGAGGACACTCGCCACTATGTAGGATCAGACCTCACATGCATAGATCAGAAGGGAAGAGACAGAGGAAGGCTGGGTAGATGAGGGAGGGCTGGAGCTACCCCTGAAATTGCTTTAAGCAAAGAGTAGGAGAAGCAGCCGTAGCAAAACATCCAGTTGCAGTATGTGCTCACCATCACCCCCTCCTACAGAAGGCACGAAATTCTCCAGGCCCTGGCCAAAGGGACTCTACCTTCTAGGGAAGGAAGGGGATAAATGTCCTCCTTGGTCTGCATGGGGGACGGCAAAGGCCAGCTCTAGGGGAAGTGGCACAGAGGGAAAATAACAACTAAGCCTCATTACCCATCTCACGGAGGATCCTGGACAAGCACTTTGGGGGCTGCAGTGCTTGCAAGGACAAAGCTGGGGTGGGAGGAAGAAGGAGCACAGAGGGATTTGTAACACTGAATAACCTGCTTCTTGGTTCCAGGCTTTTGGCCCTGATCCAAGTGCACACACTCAATTTCTGACCACTGATAGAAATGTGGTTCAGAAGCTGTATTTTAAATACCTCATTTTCCCCTGGAATTTGAGTGTGTATCACATTTGAGGCACTTGCCTGCAGCAAGGTCCCAACCCTGCCACCACTTGGCAGACAGCTCCAGGGGCCCTGCAAGTGAGTCAGGAGCAGAAGGGGGGGGAGCCTCCAAGGGGCCTTAGGGGCTGAGAGACGCAGGGAAGTGGCTTTGCCTGCACGTCCCGTACAGCTACGTGCCATCGTGGCTGTCAGTCAGAACTGGGCAGAGCTGCACCGGCAGAGCCCAGACATGCCCCGGGCTTTTGTTGCACAGCCGACTTAGAAAGAGCTTTCCTTCCCTTAGTGTAATACAGGAAAAGCGCTTTTACCTGCCTGCCCCATTGCAACTCAGCCAAGTTTAGGCTCCTACATCCTTTAGTTTCATGTTTGACAATCTTCCCCTGCCTCTAAATCCATACATTTGCACTGTACAGAGTGCCTCACGGAAAAAACTCCTTGCCCTGATCACACCTGACCTTAGCCCTCTTGCCTGCCCCCTTAGACAACTCATCTCAGTGAGATGGACAAACTGGTACTGTGCAGCAGAACAGCCTTGCACAGAGCAAATACACAATCACGTATAAACATAAAATCCTATAATATTGCAGTGAGAGCAGTGGTTTCTGAATAATATTATCCCTCTTCTGCAGTTTGTCTAGTACCAGCTGGTAGTTGTATACCGGAGTAGCACTGATACTGCCCCATACCCCTGTGCGGTGCAGAGGTGGCACGAGCAGCAAGACGAAGATCCCACCTCCTGTGCTGCTGCCCTTCTTCGAGATACTGTCCTAGGTGCCAGACTGGTACTGAGGGTACTGGGGTACACACCAGACATGTGACATAACTTGGTTGCTTTCTGGATCAAAACTCGTATGTACACTCAAAATAAGATCAAACGATACTTCTGTCCCAAAGGGCTCCTGTTTACTTAGGCTTAATTACAAAACAGACATTAATTATCACTTCCACTGTCTGGATACAACAGGAAAGCATTTATAAATGTTCTACTTTTAAATACCTTGTAGGTGCCTGGAGGGATTTTAATTTAGCTCTTAATGCTGATGTTTTGTTTTCTCCTCCCTGAAACAAAAAACAAACAGATCTTGCAAGTTAACTGAGAGCCACTTAGCAGCAGCAGGATGCTTCTGCTCTCGCTCATCCTCTCTCTGCTGGTGGGGAACGCGCTGTCAGGCCCAGTGAGCAGAGCAGAGACTGCAGCCTCCAGGGATGTCACCACTGTTTTCCAGCTGGCTCAGGAAGACTCTTGGGAGAACGTTAACCTCACCGGCATGTCCTGCGAGGATCGGAAGAACAGCACCTGGATCACCCTGCAGCTGACCAACAGCAGCCTGACAGCTTTCCCTGTCTGCCTACCGGAGGTCCTGGAGACCTTGGATCTCAGCAACAACCTCTTAGAAGAAGTGAACAGCACGGAGATAGCAAAGCTCCCGCAGCTGCGCACCCTCTTGCTAAGGCAGAACCATCTCCAAGTGGTTAGATGGGGATCTGAAGCCCTCAGCAGTCTCCATTCCCTGGACTTAAGCTTTAATAAGCTGTCATCTGTGCCATCATGCCACACCTCTTCCTTGCCTAACTTGAGATGGCTGTCCCTGGCTGGAAACCCACTGATTGAAATTCAGCCGCTGGCTTTTTCCTGTTACCCTCGGCTACAGTTCCTGAACCTCTCTGCAACTCTTCTCGGGCAGGATGACAGCAAAGGAATTAGGGAGTCTGCTTTTGCCATCAGCACATCTCCCCATGAGGCCAGGAACAGGCCTGAAAACACCATCAACATGCTTGATCTGAGTGGGACCTTTCTTGAGAAAAGTAAGTCTCCGGATTTCCCACCGTAAACATGGGCCCTGGTCGGGGCGGGGGGGGAAGAGCAGAAGCCTCGTGGGGACGATGGCTCTCACCCTGGCTGAGCCCTGGGATGCCTGCTGCTGTCCCAGCTAGTGACACCCCCCCCCCCCCCATCCCAAGGGGGGCATCTTGCACTGAAAGCTGCAAGCAGACACCAGCTGGGACAGCGGCAGCCTCATCTGCTGCTGCTCAGAGTGCAACACGCTCTCCAGGAAGCCATGTAACCACTGGGGAGACCCTCACATAGACCAGCCTCCACGAGGAAGGGCAGAGAGCCGGCAGCACCAAAACAGGACTGCACATTCGTCCCGTCATAGCCCCCCACCTCCATCCTCACCCCTCTGTCTGCTACTGATAGCTGTCCAGCTGTCAGCCTTGAGATTAGCTTTGGGAAACACAAGCAGAAATTAATTTCTCTGTTCAGAAACATTGCTGAAATCCGTCTTTGCCCATCCCCACACTTACACTCTGCTTTATGACATTGTATTGAAGCAGTGCAGGGAGGGATTTTTTTCCCCAACCACAACAGGCCAAGTACTTCTGTACAGCGAGACAATCCCTGCCCTGAGCACTTTACAGCACGAATCTTTCTTTTGTTTGTCTCCACTGTCGGCCTCAGTTTGTAACTGAGGTGCTAAGGCAGAGAGATGCCAAATGCCTTGCCCTGCCACTCTTGGCCTTGGACAGAGCCAAGACATGCCGCCCACTTTCCTGCCTCCTGGACCACCGTCTCAGCCATGGGAAAACCCTTCCTAGACACCTTATCTAAAAGGCCACCTCATCTGTTTCTCTGTCACATTTCATACCAGTTTTATTCATAAAAACAAATTTTGTCTCCCAAGGGTCCTATGAGGTTTCAGTGATGGTTATTTAGAACTGCCACATTGAGGCAGAGCAGAGATCCCCCTGGTGCAGTGTCCTTTTCCCAAGAGCACCTAACAGCAGCACTTCATGGAGAGGGTGCAACAGAGGGAGATAAAGCACAGATGGATTTTTCCCATGTGTATGTTCCTTGATTCCAGTAACCAGCAGCTTAGAGACTTCCCAAGCTGGAGGTTTCACTTCAACTCACACTTAGCAGAGGTATCGGTAATCTTCCCCCCATGAATTTGTCTAATTCCTCTTGTGGCAGTGAGTTCCACAATTTAGTTATGGCATGAAAAGGCACTATTGTATAATACCTGTTCCTTCATGGTTTCATGTCCCTCACCCCTTTTTTCCTCTCTTAGTGGAAATAGGAAACTATCTGTCTTTCTCACACCATTCAGAACTTTGTAGACTTCTCTAATCTCTCCTCATTCATCTCTTCTCTGAGTGGAGAAATCCTCATTCGTTTAATCTCACGTTATAGGAAAGCTGTTCCATATCTATGATTAGCTTTATTGACCTTCTCTTTATCTTTCCTTCTTTTCTTCTGCCCCCTCTAAGATGGCATGACCAGGCCTGCAGGTAATATTACAAGAATGCAATTGCACAGGTATTTATACTCTGGTGTATTGATATTGTGCATTTTGTTCTGTCTCTTTACCATGGAGAATAGCTGCAGGAGACCACATAGATATTTGACATCTCTGTACATTTAAAACTCTATCTGACAGTTCCCTAGCCACAGTTCCCATCAAGTCACTAGTAAATTCAGCATGCTTTGGAAGGAGAGGGCTCCATTTTTACGTGTGCTATTTGGCAGTATCTCAATAATATTTGTCAGTGGACCAATACAGTTCAGTCTACTTATTTCTAGGCAGAAATCCACAGCAATGCTCTATTTATGGAACAGTTATAAACCTCTTTTCTGCTTCAGTTCAACCAGAGTGGACCAGAGACTTGCTCAACCTCAGATCACTTCACCTGACAAAGATGTCACGATTAAGAAGCCTCGATACTGACTCTTTCAAGTCCATGCCTCATCTCAGAGAGCTGAACTGTCAAGACTCCCACTCGCTGGGTTTCGTGAGGACAGAGATGTTTGACAATGCTCCTCATCTGAGCCATCTCTCATTCCAGAAGTGAGTTGTTTTCTTTTTTTGCTCACCCCCAATGAAAAGTTGCCATTGCCTCACAGCAAAATGCTGCCTGGGAGCAGGCAAGCGAGATCTTCCTATTTTAGTCATTTGACTTTAGTAGCTGAGGATAGAGGCAATTAACATAGAGAATGATTGGCATAGAGAAATTCAAGCCATCAGAAGCAGGGTGAGAAAGAAGCTAGAGAAAAGTTGAAAAAGGACACTGTATGAAATAAAAGCGGGCCTGAATGCATGATGGCCAAGAGGAGCCCATCTTTCACAGAACACCCTTGCCAAATGCTAGGTCCTTTCCCTTTCCAGCTGCCATCCCTAAAGGTGTTCTCTTATGATGCCCTTGTTATGCTTTAGCACATGGCAACCACACTGTGCAAATTAGAGAGATAGGCAGGTATTAGCCTGGACTTTAACACGCAGCACAGTGGTGTTAGTAACCTGCTATTTCCAAGGGAAATGGGAAGATTGCATTGTGTCTTACACACACGGGGATACTAAGCACACTCCAGCCCTTGGAAGTTAGCCCAGCACTGGCTAATTATTGTATTTTGTCATCTTGTAGCTGTAACCTGAGTTCCTTTAGTCCTTGGAATATCAATTCGTTGGATAGCATCATCATCAACTTGCATGGAAATCCCCTGTCATGCGATTGTGGGCTCTCCTGGCTGCTCTCCAAGCCCGAGAAAGTTGTGCTGCAAAAGTAAGTGAGTTCAAGGAGACGCAAGTAATGCTCTTCAGCTACAACTGACTGCTACAAGTTATTTGGGGACAAAACATTCACTGCCAGATTATTCAGATTCTGTATCTGGTCTTCCCTTCCACAAGAGGTAGAAATGCAAAATAAAGTCCCCCTTAGGGACAAAGCATGGCTAAATTATACTTGAAATGGACAAATGTGATGGGCACATGTAGAACACTAGGAAGTGTTATTAGCTGTGGATTCTACCTGAAGTGGGAATAGCTTACTTTCTCTCGCTTTCAGTCCATATTTCTCTGTTAGGTGAAGATAAAACATCAGCTGGCTAGCTGGCCTTGGTGGTCAGCATGGGAGCAGGAACTGGAAGACTAGGAGCACTTTAGCATTTCAAATTATTTCTTCCTTGCTCTCTCATTCCCAAAGCCTAGATCAGCACAGGCAGTCAAACCCCCTTGCAAATAGTACCATTTCTCACCAGTTTTTTCTATGCTTTCCAGTATTTCTGCAGACTAATTACGAGCATGTAGTTAAAAGAAATACTTTGCTTGTATATGATCTCTCCTCCTTTGAAAGGCCACCAAGAAGATGTGTCATATATAGTGGAAAGAGCAGGGAAGTAGCTTGTTAAAATTAGATTCTCTCTCATCAGGGTGCACTTAACATTTAAATTCTCTTGAAAACATGTAAAGCCTGAGGGAAGAACAAACTTGAGCTCAGTCATTCAAAAGCATGCCCAGTGTCAGCACAGCTCCAGCTGCTTGAACCAGCAGAGCTTCAGGATCCAGGGGACCCTGTTACACTTCTCTCTATGCAGTCCCCTCCTAAGTGTAGCATTGGAATCTGATCCTTTAAGACAAGTTGCCTTAATCCTCAGTACTCTTACTAAAGTTCACAGTCCTTGTACCAAAGGATGCTTCCTCTCAGGCAAAAGATATTCCCTCACCTTACAAAAAACAAAGAGCCAGTCAGCCGAAATCACAGTGCTGCGGAAGGTCATCTGTCAAGCGCAGGACTATCATCAATACTACCTAGCTTTGGTCCACGTTTCATGTTTCCTTTAACATAAAGCCTGTTTTTGGACAGGAAGTTCCCAATGCTACTCCAAGCAGCCTTACAGGAGTCAGAAATGGTCTTGTAAGACTTGTCTATTCTAACTTGTCCCCTCTGCAGGGCCTCAGACACTTTCTGCAACACATCCCAAGAAGACTGGGACAGACCTTCAACATCTTTTTCATTGCTAGAGCTCTATGATAAATGCCAGTCTGAAAGAAACATCACACTGCCAGATTCAAACACACCCCCTCCTGAAGATGTTGCTTTCAGCATTACCAGTTATGATGCCACTACTGTAGCATCAACAACAGACTCTGCTCCCACTACTGTAGTAGCATCAACAACAGACTCTGCTTCACTACCCAAAAACACTTTCAGCAGCTTCCTAATTCAGATGAGTGTAACAGGCACAACTGCAGCAAACCCAACTGAGCAGATCCTCACAAAGGTCAACAGTTCCTCCCACGAGGAGGAAGCAGTTTCCGAATCCATGAGCAATCCCCCTTACTTCACGTCAGCAGCCACCTCCCCAGGTTCTCTCGAAGAGCTCTATAGTCAGTCCTCAGGTTATAGCTCCGTGAGTAAAGGTGAAACAGATCAGAAAGAGTTCACAACAACCAACGCTGTGTTTCCCCAGGAAGGACTCTTTAATGAGCCTACTAGTGATTATTCTACTAGAGCAACAGTAAATCCAGATACCACCAACCATTATATTCACTCCTTCGCTACTAGCACTGGGGAAGGTACAGCACGGACAAACCTACCACAGCTGAACTCAACAAAGACTAATGCTCAGCTGGATCCTGCCTTCACCAGAGCACTGATACGCTATGTAGATGATTATGACTATGATGATCAGACAACAGAAACCCCAGTGCAACCGGTGTACACCTCCTGTGACTACAATCCTTGCAGACACCTTCAGAAGCCATGCAGTGAGCTTCAGAGCGCATCCCAGTGTTTATGTCCTGGCATTTCGAGAGAAGATGAGGTTCCAGATCCACCAAGACTCAGAGATGTGTCAGAAGTTACAGACAGCTCTGCACAGATACACTGGTGCGCCCCAAATTCAGTTGTTCATACCTACCAGCTGATGCTTCATGCCCAAGGCAATGAGGAGAGGCAGTTCGTCCTGGACAATATTTATTCCACAGCAAGGCAGTACACACTGTATAACCTATTACCATACACTACTTACCACATTTGCGTGACTGCTTTAAACAAAGCAGGATCAAGCCAGACAGCAAGTCAGGAAACTTCAGGTAATCCATGCACCAAATTTAAAACGAAGCCCAGCTACAAGTCTGTCTTTGCTGCTCTGTCTGCAGCAAGTGGACTTTTCCTCATTTCCACTATTGTATTGTCTATATGTCTGTGTAAGGCATATAAAAAGCCTCCTAGTGAGCAATACGGTACACACCTAGTCTCTTATAAGAACCCAGCATTTGATTATCCCTTAAAACTGCAAACAACTAATTAGCTGTAGGTGATTGCTCTATACATTCAAAGCTCACTGTCTTTATCACTCTGGTGTGTTTCCCGGAGACTCTCAAAGTGAGAGTCAGACTTTATCAGACTTTATAGCCCTCATGTTTCTAAGGGAAAGAAATACACACACAAAAAAAAAAAATGAAGGTAGCTGAACAGCCTTTGGGCTCTTGTTCATGTGCTAAGCAGCAGCAAACCTGGACACTAATCTTGCAGAGTTATCTTTAATAATCATCTACAAATATATTACTGTACATTTCACACAGTGAGATGTTGTCTTGCCAGCTGTCTGCCTCCAGTACCTCTTATGGATACAGTTTGTGCATAACCATAATCCAAGGCTCATCTATCCAAGCAAGATAGACACTGATTTTATTCACAAGACTGAAGTTGCTGTTTGATTTCTTCTAATGTCTATATAAAGGTATCATCCAAAAAGACAGTATTACTGGAAGGAGCAAAAGAAAGATCTCCTTGGGCTCAGTTGCAAGGTGCTGTGCACATCTAACTGCATTAAATAACACCGGTGATCACAACTGTTCAGCCCAACTTCAGATCAGGAAAAGGAAACATCAAAATTAGATGCAAATAAGGAGAGCAAGACACTGCAGGATCCTTAAGGCAAGGATAATTGTTTTGTTGTGACTTCATATGATGTCTTCCACAACCGAGGCACCTAAGTGCTACCGCAGTACCGCAGTACCAATTACAGGAGTGAGCAGGTAGTGAGGAGGCTGAAATACAGCAGTTACCCACAGAAGGAGGGCAGTACATTAAGATTTGCTTCACAATTGATTTTAAAAGGGAGGTGATTCTCAATTCCATCTATAGATTTAGCAGGCTGATGATTTACCTCATGCAGAGGCAAAGACCAAAATAATGGAACAATTTAATGTGTATGTTACTGTGACTTGAAAAACTGAAATCCTATCCACGAGCAGCAGAGATTTTTATGCATTTATGCAGAGATTTTTCAAGCATAATTTTTATAGCAGAAATTAGCACCCAAAAGTGTAACAAATACTGAGAATCTAAGTTTTTCAGCAGCTTTGAGAGATCTTGCCATCAAAGCTCAGAGAGCTGTTTTTGTAAGAGGAGCCATTTGTCCCAGCCAGATATTTCCCTTTAATTATCACTGTTCAGAGTCCCAAATGTTTATGTTCCATGAACTGCATGTTTCTGCTGCTGTATAGATACAACATGTAAATACACCCCAGATCTCCGAGAATGAAGGGTGCTATACATGTAAAAGAGTTTCTGTTCTGTCAGTATTTTTAATGTTCCCCCTACTAATGGAAATAAAAGCTACAGAGTAAAATCTACAGACTGGTTCTTTATTAAAGATCTTGACCTTTGTGTTGACTTTACTATCTACAGTGTTTAACCAGAGAAATGAACTCGAACGCTTTATACCTAAAGTCTCCAAAACAACATAGTAAAGCATAATTTTTATTACTGAAATTTGTCATGACAGTTTTCATTTTGGATGCGCCTGAAATGGGGTGCGCCTTCCTCACCGCTTTCATGCAGGTCTGTCCTTTCCCCCACACCAGTGCTGGAAGTGACATCATCTTTAGACAGATGCTTGTGGCAAATTCCTGTCGTGCCTGTCCTGAGCTTGGCTGCACCCCATGAATCAAACTTACAATAGAAGTGATTTGCAAATGGAGAAACCAGGATGGCGTCATCTTTCACTTTAAAAATATCTTTTGTTTTCACTTCCTGGTAGTTTAGAACTCTTTTTGTTTGCACTTAATTTCTCATATTTATTTCAGAACCCTTTTTTTCCTGCATTTTCTGGAAGGTCTAGTAAATAGGCACAAGTGATATTTTTACTTTGTCTGAAGTGGGCAGGAACCTTCAGTCTTTGACTTGTATTATTCCAGACTGGGGCAGGGGTCATATACTCCCCTGTGTTTGTTCAGCATAGCTCCAAGAGACCTTGACTGGGGTCTCTGGTATTGCTGTAAACAGAAACAAAGTGGACCAAAATAAGAGATTTGCGAATAGCAACATGTATATTCTTGAAGATTAACTCGAGAGATGATCCTGTAATTAGAAATAAAGATTGTTCCAGTTTAACTATGAGTTAGTCCAAAGCAAGAGGACATCATTTAAAAAGAGATTTTGAGAGAATGCTTCTATCTACTCTTTACTAAACTGCAACTCACAATCATTGCAACATTTACCTAGAAAGCCACAAGGCTCAGTAGAAGAAAGTCTTTGAGTAACAGGATTTGCCATCACTGAGTATCAGTGACAACAGGACGCTAACTGGACACCTACCCAAAAGGACAACAGCCTTGGCACTATGGGGGATACAGCAGAGGAAGCCGCTGAGCAGCACGATCACTGCAGAAGACTCCCAGGAACACTGAAGCGGGGCTGCAGGCGAGCAGGCTGGCACAGAAACCATCTCCATGCACAGCAGATGCCTCGCACCAAGGTGTGGGAGCACTTGCAAGCTTCTTCTTGTCATAATTAAGCACAACAGTCATTTCTCATCACAGCTTCTACATGGACCTGCACAGAGAGACCAAGCCTGGGAACTCAATGGAAATCGCACATCCCTTTTCTAGCCCCTCAGAGAGAAAATCACATCCAGAGAGTTCAGAGAGCCCTACACGCCGTCCTCCATCCAAGCACACCATCAGCGTAAGCAGATCCTGTGGATCTCCCAGAAGGCTGATTACCTCTTGCAGCAGCCCAGGCATTTTGCAGGCTACTTTTCTTTTTCAGTTTCTCCCATTTGTTTTCATAGTCCTGGAATGGGAAGAGCCGGTGGTTCCCAGAGCACAGCCCATGGTGGGGGAGACCCACTGTGCCAGGAAGCCTGGGCTGCCCGCAGGTGCTCCCAAGCTAATCCGTGCACTCTTCGTTTCCCCCACCACCTCCAGTGGGGGATCACAGCAGGTTCACTCCCAGGGCCCTCACCCCCACCCGAAGCAAGGGCCAAACAACCAGGCTGCTGCAGCCCCACACCCCTACCCTCACCGGCTCTGACCCGGGGGCCTCCCAAGCCACATTTGGGCACAGGCTGCCACGTAGCAAGACCTGCTCTGGAGCGTCCTCTAAAGTCACCGTTCAACAAGCACCAAGGAGCAAACAGAGATAAGCCGCCTGTTGTGGCTTGTAACAGTCAGCGGTGAGTAAAAACGTGAATAAACTCCATTGTCTGTGTGTTCCAGACAGGGAATAAAGCGTGGGAAGCATGCCATATCATTTAGATTGTAAGTGTGCATATTCATTTTAACCCTGCCCTGCATTAACCTTTTACTTACACCACTGGCAGCAACAGCTAACAGTCCCTTAACAGGGATGTAATCTTTGTACGCACCCCCCTTTTTAGCGCTATGTTAGCAGAGTTTTCTCCCATGTTAGCGGAGTTTTCTCCCAACTACTGAGTAACACCCACTTTTGCCTGGACTGCTGCACAGATGGTACCTAAAGCTTTGCACAAAGATTTGCACATTTGGAAGAGCTCCAATAACAAACAAAACGCTTAAATAACTCCACCACCCACTTCCCAGGAAACACATTGCAAAGGACAAGACTGAGTTTACAGGAGCTGTTATTGTAGAGGCAGCACACTCAACAGCAGCTGTTAAGTAGTCTATCTGTGTAAAAAGGCACCAAAGTAATAGCTGAGCAGCAGTGTAAACAGTAAGGCAAGAGGGAGAAAAGTGCTTGAGGCAGAAGCATGAAATACATGCAAAATAAGCTATTGTGTTTCCACTACTCTCTGGCAAGAGAGAAGACTACAGGACCAAATCCTGGTGTTACTGTCCAACTTCAGCAACTATATTGCTAAATATGCTTTGGAGGTATTACATGGGTCACAGATGAGATCAGACCCAAAAAGCAGCACCTTGCAGAGACAGGTAGAGCATACTCTGCCCTCAGCCAGAGAAGAAAGTCTGCATAGTCGTATCCCCCATAGATCCACACCAGTCCCACACTGGTTGTGACTTCATATGATGTCCCCATATAAACAGCACCCTCTGTCAAGCCAGTACTGGATACTACCTCACAGAATTTATTTCTCTCCCACCTCAGTCTCTTGAATCTTTCCCCATTGCAAGATGCAAGTTTATCACAACTGACTCCCGGAGCCAATTTTCACTCCAGTCTCTCCTGCCTTTTCACAGGCCCTCGCTGTCTTCAAGCCAATGCACCATGCCAAAGCCTCACTCTTTAAAACTGCCTGTCCTAGGAACTGAACGAATATATGTCCCACCCCCATGTTCCCCGCTGCTCCATCTGAAAGTGACCTTCAACAGCCCGGTTTCACCAGGGCTGACTAGCCCTCCTGAAGCGCAGACCCCCAGGCAGCGTTAGTGCCCCTCTCTTGCCCGGTCACACTTGACCCTTTTGCAGGAAGCATATAAAAGACTTAGCAGCAGGACTCGAAGTGGGATTTTTATTTATTGACACCTATAGTAAGTGCTCACCTGCTTCAGGCTGAGAACTACTTTTTTTCCATTACCACTTTATAGCTTCACTATAGTTTATTTTAGTAATGACCAACTTCATTGTCTTTTCTCCTCTGTAGGAATCAGTGCTTCTCTTATTTCTCTTTTTCCTCTTACTTTTGCTAAGCTACAACCACTCTTCTTTGGATTTACCGTATACATACTCAAAATCTTAAATAATTTTAAAATTAAAACTAATTTTTTTTCTGCTGTACTTCACAAATTCCAATCTGCATAAAAAAAGCTCCCTCCTGTATTCACACCCTGAACTCATGCTTCTTTTAAATAACTGCTGCAGCCCAAGACTAGGTAGAGTGACAAAAGCACAGATGTCATTTGGATAAATCACAATACTTACAAAGCAAGCATTCAGGTATAAAACATCTCTTTGAAAAGCACTGCTTAGTGCTACTGCTTAATGCTAATATTTACTTTTACAAAAACCAAACCACCGCATTATTCCCTCTACATTTTCTATTGTAACTGAACCTACCAATTTAAAAAGTAAACACTAAAAAGCAAGCAATATTATAATCACCAGGGTAAAATTATCTTGAAGCACATTTTCTAGTTTCTACATATTCCAAGTATAATTGCAGAAAAATAAATCTAAATTAGTCAATGTCATTCCCATTACCCCAACCCAAAAGACAGCATTGTCATTCCTGTTGCTTTACAAACACAACCAGTAACCAGTCTGGAGGTTTCCTCCATTTTCATTACTATGGATCCATACAAGCATTTGGCCCTGCTCTCACAGCGCTGGCTGGGATGGGGCAGCAAGGAGAACGCCTGCGGAGCAAATCGGAAACTTTTCCTGAAGTAAGTAAAGCCATCTTAGAAAGTCCCCTCCCTCCCAGCTCTTCTCCACCTGCTTGTTCCTCCCCCTCTTCCTATTTACACCCAACACCAAATCCATTCCTGTAGTTCCAACTGCAAGACATAAACCTGTGACAGGTTACATCTCTTAAATGCCTTTAAAAATCTAACAAAAGCCAACCTATTACCAAAAAATGATAACTAGTAATCCACCAACTGTTTAACAGTTCAACTTCTTGTCCTGTTTATCTCCATGACAGGAAGATAACTTGGGAAAGTTGCAGAGAACATTTAAACATGCTTTCTGACAGCTTGCGTAAGTTTTTTCTGGCTTTTTTTCCTAAGGCCCCACTGCTATGTGCATTCCTAAGAACCTTCTCCATTCGCTTGTCGATATTTTTGTTCTTTCTATAGTGACCAAGTTCAAGCAAAGGAAGACTGAAATAGCCAACGGTGCACATGGATGCACCCCCAAACATCACAGCAGAGGGGCATGCTGTTCCCTCTCCTAGCTCAGCACTTCAAAATCAGTCATCGAGTCTCGTGGAGTCTCCCAGGAAGCAGAAACACTACAGACCTCTGGGGTAAGAGGCTAATCGCTGAAAAGGCCTGAATGCTGAAAAAATGAGGTTCTCTAAGGGCCAGAAGGCATGTAGGCAAAGGCCTTGCTGGCTGCGGGGGAACAGAGAGGGACTTCCCTGTCTTCAGTGCCACAAATGTCATTTAGATAAGCAGCCACCCAGAGCCCTGTCCGGGGTGGCACAAGCAGGTGGGTAGGAGAGCTCAGCACAGCAGAGCAGCAGGACAAGGCACTTCACCCAGCTCATCTCTGCTACAGAAGGGACCCTGCTTTTGAGAGGCACCCCTGGCTAGCAGGGCTGCAAAGGGCAGGAGGCACTTAATGGGCCTGCTGGGAGAGAGGCAGCCTGCATCACACCACAGACTTTATCAGCTTCTTCGTGAAAGGAAGCAAAACTGAACCACTGCACTCACTTGGCAAGCACTGCACTGACACAGACCAACTCCTCTGCAGCTCCGCAGTGATCTCCAGAAAAATGCATTCACTTGGTGTTAGAAATGAGGATGTCCCTGAGGGTTCAAGCTCTTGCTTGTCAGGAAGCATCTGACTAGCACTTTACCTGTGAAATACTGAGATATTTATCACAGGTGTGAACACGCTTGGTGTTTGTGGAAACAAATTTCACATGGTGCTTTTTCTTTTCATCAATCGGCCAAAGTAGGCAGAGATTGTTCTGAAGCAGGGCTATATATTGCAAGAGTAATTCCAGCTTCTTTAAAAAGTATTCAAGTAGGACAACAAATAATAATATTACTTTGAAATATATTCAGGCAAAAAATCCCTTACAGCAAGGCTGGTATTCTGCTGTCACCTAGAGGAAGAGGGTAGAACCATCTCTCCCAGGTGCTATTGCATGTGGAAATACCTTATTCTTTCACCAAAGAACTTCAGCCTGAACCTTACAGACCAAGACTTGCTAACTTACACTACCCATGTGCCCATGTGTATGCATCGGTGTGTCCTTACCCATTAATATTTGAAAGTCAGCCGATTTCAACTAAATATGGAAGAGCAACACAAGTCTCAAAGAGATGTTCTGACACGTTTCGTCGACAACAGTGGCAGGATACAGGAGAGCCCATCGTTGCTGTCACTGGACCCCTTAAAGAAATTGTGAGACTCTTCATAGGATTAGTAGAATTTATCCCAATGTTCCAGCTGGATTCAACCTCCAGAAATTGCATTTGGCCTGCTCAACCCTTTCTATAAAGACAAACCCTCTCCAGAGATGTTATGAATGTCCAACAAAGGCAAAAGCTTCAATCAGAGCTGCAACTGCAGTCTTTAGATACATAGGAAAATAGACCTCCTTTGTGCCACTGTTCACCTAGTTACTGGTTTTGTACTGAAGAGCCCATTTGTTTTTTATACAGAAAGTAAGAGTGCTGAACAGCAACAATTCATGTCCCGTAGACTGTTAATTCAGCAGTTTCTGTCCGTGTCTCTTATTACACTTAGTTCGCATAGACTGATTTACCAGTTTTTGTTTTCTCAGACAGTAATACCTTTCTTCGTCTTAAGAAATAGCCATTTCTTTTACATTTTCCTCTACCAGTGTCAGGTTGACAAAGCACTTCATGGTTATAAGGCTACAAAAAGAATTAAAGTGTAGTAAGATTTTTTAGATACTATACATTAGAATTTTGAGATTTTGGAAACAGACAGCAGATCACATTCTTTGCATTTACAGAAAAAAGGCAAGAATTGACTGATTTTTTTTGATTTATCACAGATAAGTGATCAGAAACAGTTAAGTATGTTTATGTTATCTGGTATCTTTAATTTCATTTTGTATACAATATTACCATGCAATATCACAATAACTGGATGGGGATCTTCCAAGCAACTCCTACCTGCTTTAAAAAACCATGATGATTCAGCTGATGCTTATGGATTTTGTAGGTTCGGGGGCACAATGCTGAATGGCAGCTTCCATAGTCCTGGGCAGACATGCACAAAACCATTCCTTAGTACCTATGCAGTAAACCTAGTTAGACACAGTGCGTGGAGCATCTGGTCACTTGGTACATGAGCAGATCAGAGGACCTACCAACACTGCGCGCTCACTGATAAAACATGATGGATCTGCCTGTACACAAAAGGTACAGGTGAGTGGTGCAGCTCATCTGAAGACTCAGGAGTTGCCAAGAAAGCACGAGATAAGCCATTTCCATTTACACCACTAGAGTTGACTGACCTGTAACTTGAAGCTGACATTGCCCATGGCACGCCATGTTTTAAAAAATTTTATTTTTATACTTTGTATTTGCATTACAAAGCTACCTTTAAAATATTGTCTTTAAAAAGTGGCCTGAATCCACAGGAATCCCTTACAGCAAATTTTCACACGATTAGCACTATTTATCCTAATATTCCTAGCTGAATATCATCACCATGAATTGCATTTACTCAGCTCCTGTATGTTTCTGTCTGTTTCTACTAAATATGGTATTTTTCTTCTCTTCCAAACCACAGTGCAATATCATATTTTGTACTGCTATAAAGTCATCATACTTCAGTGGTGAATAATATTACCTACTTGCACATATATGGAGAAGATAATACTTGCATGTCACTTTGTGTATTTTCCAACACACTACCACAGTATATGTCCTCATTTTTGCAGTCTCCTTCAATGAGTGAATACCCTTTTCATCTGCTTACCATGGCTCTCAGAGATTTTTTTCTTTTTTTAAGGAAATAAGGGAGGAAAAAAGGCCTCAGAAAAGACTAATGGAAAATGGAGGGATTGCCAGAAAAGGGACAAAAAGTGTATGCAATACACAGGACCTTGGATACACCCGGGACAGGAGAGAATCAAAGAAAAACAAAAGAAAACCAAGAAAAGAATGACAGAAAAATCCCTAAAAATCGGTATCATCTGTTCAGTGCGTTCTCCAGTAGGCGGCAGCACAGCTGCAACTATAGCTGCCACAAAGCCAGACCAAAGCGCTGGCGGCTCCACCTGGAGCCGTTTAACCAAGGTACCAAGGAAAGCACCGAGACACCAATAGCTACAACCCCCAGGGAGAAACTCAAGTCAGAAGAAAAATCACACTTCCATTTCTACAATAAGCACTAGGTAACGCCTTTATTACTCTTTGGATAAATACAATCTGTTTGCTGTGCAAAATATTTTGTGCTGGGGAGTACTTGCAGAAGACATCATCATTAGATTTATTAAATGTTTAGAAGCTACTTACTTTTGTCAGAAAAGGATTAAATGGCTTTAAGTTTTAAGTACCGTTATTAGGTTAAATGATGTCCCCCTCTCTTTGGTAATAATTCATTATACTGTCATTATTACTCCCTTGAGAATTCTAGACAAGTTATCTTCAGGAAAAAAAGAAAAAAGACTATGTGAGATTAAAGTTCATACCCAACCTGATATAAAGCAGCATACTTAAGTAGCAAAGATATACATCGCAGGTATTTTTCACCTTGTAAGAAGAACAGAAATTGAAATATTTCTAGAAACCACGTTTTGTCCTAATCACACCTATACAATTCACTGATGTTATTTGTGCTGTGAAGGCTGGTTATCAATCACGCTGCAGTAGAATTAGCAAGGTTTACATTAGGACTCAATTTTATGAGACACTGCACAAACAGGTAGTAAAAGGTTTTATTATCTAACTACACCAGACTAGAAATAGTTGGGTAAGAAAGTCAAGAGACAGACAAGTGAAGTGAACTGCCCTGAATAACAAGCAATAGAGTAGCAGGTCAGAAAAAATGCTGATATTGTTCATTGCCTCTACCAGAGCAAAATATAACTTTGAAAGCCACAGAAACTTTGCACCACTGATGGACACTAGCAGGTATGTAAGAGGTAGAATTACCCCTGACTAAATTAGAACTAGCAGACAAAACAATAATGAAATACAATACAAAACACATTGTGTCATAGCCCACCATGACACCTTAAACCCTGCAGTGACCTAAAACCAAACGCTAAGCTAAGCGAGGAATTTCTAGTAGACAGAATTAGGCAAGTAAAGGAGACAGTGTATAACAGCAACCTTTAAACTAGCCAGACAACTCCTTTTAAATCCAGCACAAACCTAATCTCACAGGCTAACACTTACAGAAGCCTTCATCCTAACTCTGCCCAGAAACCCAGCCTCAGCTCTAAAGAGGCAACCCTGCCAGACCAAAATTGTTATTAAGGTAGCCACTAACCATAGCAGCCCTAAACTTAGCTCAGCAACTTGTCATATACCTATTAAAAATCCAGGCTCTCCACCCAGTAATGGAACAAACCCTATCTCCAAATTATTCTTGACACCAGACAGGCTGTTTTTGCCAAACACAGAACTATGTATAACAAGGTGGCTCTTATGGCATCAGTTCTAACCATTATTTCCTTCAAAACCCAGAAAAACCCAAACCTTGCTCCTAACCCTAGTGCAAATCTAATACTGGAATAGCAACCTCTGCCAGATCCAACACTGAGCAGCATATACTCCCTGATGGTAATAGCACAAAAATCTATCTTCAAAACTATATATTTTTTCTGCCAGCAAACCAGGTCCAATGGAACACTCTGTGGCATAACCAAACCCAAATCCCAATCTAGCACCAGAGGGGCAACATCTGCCACTCCCAAAATGAATACAGTACCCTTAAATATAGCTACACTGCCCTATATATAGGAGAAACTAAGAACCTCCTATAGTAGCACAACAAACTCTAAATGATCCCAAATGTGAGGCCACAGCACTACAAGGAGGTGGCCAGCTACAGAAACTCTATGCATATTACAACAGGTCTTTATAAAACTGGACTCCTCACCGAGTAACAAACAGCACAGATTCTAGCTTTAATATTACATTACCGTTAAACATCCAGAATTTAGTACTGTTGCCATCAATGCTTAATGTATTCTAAGAATAGGGTTAGAGATCCCAATGATCTTGGTCATTTAGGATATGCTTTTGATGATTTTTAATACAAATCCAGGTTAAGACTGTTACTAGAAAAGGTCCCCAATGCATGGCTCTTGGCTTAGATGTATGCATAAGCTTATCCTTAAACTTACAACTCTTTGCATCTGCCTGTTGAAAATGGAACATAAAAGAGCAAAAATTATTCACTTCCAAAATCTTCTCTCTATATACTATCTCTGACAAAGAACATCCATTTTCATTACAGTGGTGCATAAGTCCACTCAGTATGACCAGGGAAACCAGGAGGTTGCTGCCTTTATAAACTGTTCAGCACATCTGCTGGAGATGGAGCATACTTGCTGTTATCTTTATGTTAGCAGTAATTGCCAAGAGCACAATACAAAAAAAAAAACACATGTAACATGGAATAAGTGAAAAAAAAATCAAAAGAAACTTAAAAATGGTTAAGAGCGATGATAAAGTAATGTGACTGTGGAGCCTTTTTTCATATTTTTTGATGATGACAAAACTGTCAAAATGTTTTCATTTATCAACATAGAAAACTGTTGTTAGCACTAGAAGATTGCTTACCATGATAACAGGTTTCACATGCAGTGAGCTCCTGATATAGATGTAGATACTAGGAAATGGAAAGTAAGCTCAAGAGCTCGTGTCCCTTGCCTGTTTCTTACAATACATTGTCTACATTACAAGCACTTCACTGGTACAGGGATACATTTCTTGTTGTATAATTTCCTCTACATACGGGCACTTCATCGGCACTGCCATACTATAAATCCTAACTCCTCGCAGCTGGTCTGGAAGAGATATGTCATAAAAATTCCACATTTTAAGATGTTACTCAAGTGTTCTCATTTCAGCCAAAGCTCCTTTGAGCTGCTGTAGCACTAATAATAATATACTGGGTCATTCAAAGACTGCAGGTTGTTTTCTTATAAACATTTCCAGATGTATCTTTCTTTTTCCCCTCAGAAGTCATTCATAAATATACACACATTTGTTTCTTATTTTGAACACAGTCTAAAATTAATTCACTTTGCAGATTCAAGTATGTGCTTTGCATTGAAACCTTATTAAGTTTATATTCTGCTCAAGGTGGAGAAAATAATTCCAAATATATATTAAGAAATCCTGAAAAAGACAAGAGCATAAATGCTTTTTATACCTAGACAGTAGTTGAGACAACATCAACATAACAGTTAAATATAAGCCATCTTCCAACTCTAACGATTTTTATTGATATAAAGCATACCTTTTCAAGTTGATGATACAAGCTGAGCTAGAGCCCCTCAAAACACATAGGATGATCAGGGTGTGACAGAAAAACATATGTTGTCTTTGTTCTTTCCTGTAATTCAAGTCTAATTTCACTTGGGATAAAGCTGCTGCTTAAAATCCTTTTTGCTGATCTTTAAGGAGGATGTTGGTCAATCTCTTGGGGTAATAAGTTCTGCAAAGGAAAAACACAGGTGCTCAAAATCTAATCAAAACAGCTGAGAGAGCATAGCAGGTGTTCATCTCAGCAGGAAAGAAATTGCAAGATGCCATCCTGAGACCAATAAAAGCCAAAGGCTGGACCCATTAAATAGTGTGATAGACTACAAAAGAAAATAAGTTACAGCTGCACTAACATCCATGACTATTGGCTTATCATATAGCACTGAAATCAGTGGCTTTGGAAAGGCTGAGAATTTTTTTCTGAAACAAAAATATATTACTGAATGTTTCTAATATAGCTGCACTTGCAAATTTCACAAAAGCTGTACAGTGACAAGTAAGACCAACCTGATGAGTTTGCAGTCACAGCACTAGGAAATTAATCTCTGCTGCTAACCCCAGATTTTCTCAGGGAATGGGCTCCCTCAGATAACAGAAGTGCTTCTGGGACCCCTTCCAACAGTAAAAGCGTCAGTAATGTTCTCCAAGTTTCATACAACCTGTTGTGGTCAAATAGCTGTAAATGGACAATATGGGGGCAATATGGGAAATGGTATGCTTCCTGCAATTGTTTTTATTGGGTAAGTTAACATTCAGAAGGAACACCACAAAAGCAGTACCCAGGAGCTCTTGTCTGATGGGACTGAACTGCTCCTTCCATCCAGGTCATGTTTCTGGTTCTTCTGAATGAAGGAACCCAGGAAACTGCCAGAGTCGCTATAAACACACTTAAAAATGTTTAAACGCAGCTGTATTTATCCTTCAGCGTTCTGGGAAATGATAGCGTGAGCAATCACAGCAGTTAGAGTGGGGCCACGTTGTTTGCTTGATTCACTGAGCTCTACTAAAATACAAGAGAAATAGAGCTCAGAGAGAGTAAGTTTTCTATTTTTAAATCACTTTTGCTCTTCACGAGGATGCCCAGTGCATTGATGACTTCTTGGCGGGGCCCCGTCCAGTTTCTCCCTTAGTAACTTCTTCTAGTCCCCTGGCTTGAGTCTCCAGCTCCCCTCACCCCTGTTCGCGCCATGGCTGCCTCCAGCCAACCTGTGCCATAACCCCCCCCTTCACAGCCTGAGCTCACGTCGCGTAGCCAGCGGAACCCCTTTCGCTAGTTTCTTAGTGCATAAAACCCATACGCCCTTTTATTTCTCAATCCCCCCCCAAAACCAGGGTCTCCACCATCCGTTACACCTCCGTCACGCCCCCCCAGGCTGCCCGCCAAGGGAGCCCGTTGGGGCGGGGCGGGGCGCGGAGCTGCGCCATTGGCGCAGCGGCACCACGTGGCCCGCCCCCCCCCCCCGAGGGGACGCGCGCGACGCAGCTCGGCCGGGCGGGAAACTCTCTGCGCGGCCCCGCAGGACCCCGCGCGGCCCCTTCTAGAAGCCGCCTCAGCCGCCCGCAGTGACCCCTTAGGCGTCTGAGCCGCTCGCCGGCAGGCGCGGGCTTCCCTTCCCCGCGGCGCAGGCGCGGAGGCGACAGCCTCTGCGTGACGTCACACCGCGCGCCGGCCGCAAGGACCCGGGCGCGGCGATCGCAGCGCGTTCTGGAAGGTTCCCGGCGGGGCGGCCGGTAGCGCGGGGCCCATCCGTGTCCATCAGCGCCGGGGCGGCCGGTAGCGCGGTTCTGCTCGTGTCTAGCGGCGGCCGGTACCGCGGGGCCCTTCCGTGTCCGCGTCCAGCGGCGGCGGCGGCGGCGGGCGAAGATGCCGGAGAACGCGGGGGCCAAAGCCCACGGCGGCGGCGCCGGGAGCCGGGCTAAGGGCACCTACCAGGACCGGGACAAGCCCTCCCAGATCCGCTTCAGCAACATCTCCGCCGGCAAAGGTGCGGCGCCGCGGCGGGTGGCGGCCCGGAGCCGGCAGGGCTCCGCGCCCTCCCTTTGTGCTGCGGACGGCCGCGGTGGGCCCCCGCCTGCTGCCGTGCCAGCCCGGACCCGCCGCCTCTGCTCCCCCCCATCGCCGGCCCGGTCGGCGGAGGAGCGGCGTGCCGCCCCTCGGGGGGCCCGCTTGGCTTTATTCGCCCCTGCCCTGCGGGGAGGAAGGCGGAGCGGGGTTGCTGCGTCCCCGTCCATTGGGAGGACCTGATCCCGGGGGAGAACCATCCCGTTCACTCTTCTGGGTTGGAGTGCAGAGGAGAGAGAGGCAGCGTGGGGAGGGCAACGCCTTTCTGCTGTTTTCAGCGTTGAAGCTGGATAGTTGCGGATTGTCATGGTCCCTTCTCTAAATTCAGGAGCACATAGCCATTTCCATTGTCTCCCTGTATGTTCCGTGCTCCGTTTTGTATGAGCGGGAGGTATGCGTGTGGTGACTGTTAGTGGTAACAGGCTTTTGGTGGTAGGACAAGTGCATGTTGGGGGAAGTTAAATTTGGCGTTTGATACAAACCCTGGTCAGGTTACTTGGCACGCAGCATTTCAACTCAATTTTAAAATGGCTCTAGTCAAGTGATCAGATGTGAATTGATTTAAAATTCCAGCTATGGAAATCTATCCTGAAGTTGCAACATCTTGTATAATTTTGCTGTTACTGAGAACGACTTAATGCTGATAGAATCATTTGTGAACTGTGTAATACTGGGGGACTCTTTATAGAAGAAATGTTTAGAGTGATGGAGTGCTAGTAGTTTTTTAGATCAATTTGCAAATGTATTTTTTCTCTCCTAGCTGTTGCTGATGCAATTAGAACAAGCCTTGGACCAAAGGGAATGGATAAAATGGTAAGCATCATGCTGAAATTTTAAAGATAATAACTTACTGGAGGTACGGTAACATGAATGTGTTTTGATTAAGACAACTTTTTTGCTTTGAACTTCATTCCCAAGCATGGAAAATAGAATACTCTTGATTTTTGTGACCAAATCTCACTTCCATAAAGGATATTTTAAAATGTAAAGTAAATGCACATCTGAGTTTCGAAAATAATGTTGACAGGAAAATGCTTTACACTTAGCATCAAATCAACTTTGAGCTTTGCAATTACTAAGCAAAACTGTGTTTTCTTCCTCCTTCCTAGATTCAGGATGCTAAAGGAGATGTGACAATCACTAATGACGGTGCTACTATTCTGAAACAAATGCAGGTTCTGCACCCTGCAGCCAAGATGGTAAATACTTTTCTATAGCTTGGACAATGTTACATGTTAGAGCTTCATTTCCAGGAAAGAAAATATTAGAAATGCTTCAGGTGGATTTGAGCAAGAGATTTTGCTTGGCATACTTCAAGACTATGTACCTTGATTATAAGGTCTGCTCGGAGTCCCAAGACTTTATTTGTTATCCCGTATTCTGTATATGTAATCTCTTCTGGACAAGTTTTAAGACATAAAAGAATCCTTCTCTCAACCGAGAAAGAAGAGTCAGTGATGTCTCAAACCAGTGGAATGCAAAAGATTTAAAGAGAATGGATTACATTATGGTTGGTTGGTTCTAGGAAAGAACCTGTATCCCTGCTTCTAAAGCAATCCTTTGCTTCATATTCTCTTCTGTGTCCCAGCCCCCACCACCCCAGCCATGCTCAATAATAAGGATAATTAATAAGGATATTAATTTGACCTGAATTTGGGCGGTGAGGAGGAAGTGTCTTTCGTAACTGTCTAGCCTTATAGCCAGTTTGCATCTGTCTATGTGTGCTTGAGTGAACACGTGTGAAAGAAATACTGTCCTTGGCTTTTTGAGAGCTTAAATGTAGGCCTCTTAGACTTGAACTGTGGTTGCAGGTGGAAATGAGATACCTGTGATCCTCCTAAGGGAAAAGCTGGACCTGTTCAGTAGGTGTGATCAGTTCTAAGCTTGGGAGAGAAGCTTCTTGACTTCTGTAGGTGATTTGATTTACATCAGTTGTACTTCAGCCAAACGTGTATACAAAGTGTGATAAGTGAGTTGCAAAAGGTACAAATTTCAAATTAGGAAAGGCAGGATTGGTCCTGATAGTGAGTTTGATTTTCAGTAGCACTGCATTGTTGAATGTTTTTCTCAGTAATTGTCAGTGCTTGTGTTAAGTAGCGTTATAAACTTACGTAGTAATTTCTTGTTTAGTTGGTAGAGCTGTCAAAAGCACAAGATATTGAAGCTGGTGATGGCACTACATCTGTTGTTGTCATTGCTGGAGCTCTTTTGGATGCCTGTTCCAGACTTCTTCAAAAAGGTACATACGTTTTTTTCTTAAATAAAAACATGACTAGAGGTAGTTGCATCCTAGATTTGGTTGCACGTGTTTAACGAAGCTTAAAGTAACTTACCAGTTTAAACATGGGAAGTAACTCAGGTCTTCAGATTTCATCAGTGTCCCAGTTTGATAAAAATCTCACTGTTCAACTTTGTATTTTGAGTTGTGAATGCTTTATTTTTGATACAGGAAATAGTGTCTAGGAGATGTGGTGAATACTGCCTTGTAAAACTCACCTAGATCATACTTCATTTCTGTCATGGACACAGATGTAGCAGAAGAAAGTGTAAATGAAACTTGGAGCTGGTGATACTACAGTTACTCTACTTTTAGCAAATTTATCACTTCCTATCACTTACAAAATAGAGTTCTTCAGAAATGTCCAGTCAGGAAAAGACATGAACTTTGGAAGAAAAGTTACTGTAGGCTGTGCTCCATTAGCTCAGGGATCAGGAGAAACAACCTGCGAGACATACGGAAATTACAGGGGGTGGTTATAATTGTTGCTCTATGTATTGGCTTCTTTTTAAGAAGGGAAGCCCTTACCTCTATCATGAAAACTCCTAGTAGTTTTTGTGAAGTAGAAATTATCTTTTCAGAATTTTAGATAGGCTTTCTGGTCAAGAAATGATGGAGAAAGAGGGACACAGGTCCTGCACATCTAAATGCCATATATATATGTAAAGCCATTAAATAGTAACACTTTTAAAGCAATATGTTGACTTATCTGACGTAGCTTTGGGTGAAGGTGTGGATAATGGAAAAAGTAGATGAATGTTCTTAACCTTTTAGGGCGATGTGGTTGTGTTAAAACTTTCCGTCTTTCCTTTTTGGGGAGCCCAGTACTGAATGATTCTGTAAAGAATTACTGATACCTCCTCTCCTCAGATTTCTCTTAGTCTGCTTCCATCCAGTTCAGAAGCTTCTTCAGCTGTGTGACTTGGTATCATTAGGCTTCTGTGTACACTGGAAATAGAGTAAGGCTGACTGGACCTACAGAGTCCTTTTGTGTCTCAGATCTGGACTTTTTAGCTATTTACTTACCACAGTCTCATCTTCATCTACACCATTTTGCTTGTTGTCCCCTTTTTGGCTCTTACCAAATATTTGCCAGTGTTTACTTCCTCTCCCAGTACTGGTGGTACTTGTGCATTATCTCTGTGTGATCCTCACAGCCAGAAACAGTCTTACGCAGCAATGCTACCAGAAGCAACTACCATGGTTAGGACCAGCAGCCTGGTATCCCTGAGAGGTAGTTAGAAGATGCCTGTCTAATGGTTTCCAGTAAGCTGCCTGTTTTGAAAAAGATAAAGGGTATCAAGCACTGTAGAGAAATTTGGGAACTTTTACAAGCAGCAGTGGGAAACTGCTTTTCAGAAATCTGAAGTAAAATCACTGTCAGACTTCTCACAGATATTATCTGAATAGCTGCAGCTTTAAGAATGTCAGGGAAAAAGAAAATTTTGAGAACACGTCTGGAATGTCTGATGTTGCAGGGTAATGTGCTCTACTGTCTGTGAGAACAAACTACTAGGAACACCATAGGGTTTTTTCCTCAGTTTTAAAAGCACAAAGGAATAAGGGGAAGTCACCTGCTCGCAAAGAATGCATTTTGCTAAAATGGCTTTTGATTTTATTCGGAGTCTCTCTAAATTAGTCTTAAAATGGAAAGAAAGGAGGCGGGAGGGAAAAGGCTTTGGTTTGGAAGCATGACCTTCTAACAATGTATTGTACAATTCACAGGAATTCACCCCACCATCATTTCAGAGTCATTCCAGAAAGCTTTGGAAAAAGGTATTGAAGTATTGACCAACATGGCACAACCAGTTGAATTGAGTGACAGAGAAACCTTGCTAAATAGCGCAACTACTTCACTGAATTCAAAGGTGGGACTGATGCTTAAACTTCCTGCCTTCAGGCTAGCAGAGCCTTTCAGTTTTTTCCAGCTAATGCTACTATTCACTTATTTAGAATTGTTACAAATCTAGTTGTTTTAGAGACTGTGCTACTTTCTGTTAGATTGGACCGACTTATTTTAAAAGCTGTGGTTGACTGAGATTAATTTGAAGCATAAGAACTGAATTTCAGTCAGAATTTTTAGTGATCTTGCATGTTAACCCTAAGCATAAAATAAATAGGCAAGCTTAAACTGAGAACAGTAACAGAAAAATCCAGCAGTTTACTGAGAGCATTTGATAACTCCTTGTGTAGGCAGTTCTTATTCATGTGTCAGAAACTTCTAAAACAGCATCAAAATCTGGAGTTGAGTTGCCTGCAAGAACTTTTTTCCTGGAACAGCTGGATTTCAGAGCTCCTTGTTTTCCCTAGAGGTCCAGTAGTTGCAAAACAGGAATAATGAAATTTCCTCTCTTCCCTGCAATATTTCTTTGTATTGTAGAGTCAATTGTAAAGACGTGTGTTAGTCCCAACAGAATCTGGGAAGCTCTCTAAAGGCTTATTTTAAGAGTTTGAGGGAGAAATTCACATTTCTTAAAATAATTCCTGAAGCAAGCATAGGTTTTTCCTACCAAAACAACTGTTCTTTCTTTTACATCACATAGCACTTAAAGAAACTGCAGTAAGACATCTGGCTGGCTGACAGGGAGGGAAAACAAACTTTCTTTTAAAATTCAAAGGTCAAATGAAGATGCGTAAAATACAATGACAACACCATTTTGAAATTACTGGCCAACATTTATCATTCGTAAGTATCTCATGCCATTGATTCTTTTCCTTATTAAATCCCTTAGGTTGTGTGTCAGTATTCTAGTTTACTTTCTCCAATGAGTGTGGATGCAGTGATGAAGGTGATTGACCCATCTACAGCTAGTAGTGTGGACCTCAGAGATATCAAAATTGTTAAGAAGTTGGGGTAAGAAACAGTTTGTAACTAGAGGATTTTTGACTTTGTCAAATTTGCCTCCCCAAATATGTGATTCATAAATTGTTCTTCTTTCCAGAGGAACAATTGACGATTGTGAACTGGTTGAAGGATTAGTCCTGACTCAGAAGGTGGCAAATACCGGTGTAACTAGAGTGGAAAAAGCCAAAATTGGCCTAATTCAGTTCTGCTTGTCTGCTCCAAAGACAGATGTAAGTTAAAATGTTACTACAGTGAAAGCTTTTGCTGTAGTACTTGAGAGATGTAAATGGAATGAAAATACATCTTCTTACAATGTTGTGATGTCAGCTCTGTTCCACAGCTAGGATGAAGGCCTGCTAACTTAATGTGCTGGAAAACAGTCAGATACTCATAATCCTTAAATATGAACAACTCAGTTGGTATTAGAAAAGAAATAGTTCAGAAGTCTGGTATTTCTTGTCATCTAAACAAGCCTCTAATAAGTCATCTTTTCACTCTAATCTTTTCATGTCTGTTTGCCTTGAATCACAGGCTCCTAATGTTTTAGAATGTAGAACATCTTGACTCTTGCTTTTAAAGTCAGCACTTCTTTATAATACTTGGGGTTTTTTTCCTCTTTTCAATAGATGGACAACCAAATTGTTGTTTCTGATTATGCTCAAATGGACAGAGTATTGCGTGAGGAGAGAGCCTATATTCTAAACTTAGTTAAGCAAATTAAGAAGGCTGGATGCAATGTGCTGCTGATTCAGAAGTCTATTCTGCGGTATGTTAACGGATGATTTACTAATCCATTGTGTTTGTTGGAGAACAAATGGAATTGATTTGAATACCTGGAAAACTGAAGCCAAGTATTAACACTGACACTGGGTCCAGTGTGTCAGACTGGCTTTAAAAGAGTTGCTGTACTTTTAGAACTCACTGACATTCTCCATGTTGTGGATTTAGTAATATCCCTACTTCACAGTCTGAAGAATTTGAGCGTTGTTGGTAAGAGCCAAGCAACTGGCTCATATAACCCAAACTTACAAGAACACTGTGCACTGACTACTTCCTTCTTGTTTTTAGGGATGCTCTTAGTGACCTAGCTGTACATTTTCTGAACAAAATGAAGATCATGGTGGTTAAAGACATTGAAAGAGAAGATATTGAATTTATATGTAAGGTAAAGTGAGCTATGAAAGTGGCTATTTGAGTAATAGCCATGTTTAAATTAAGTACCCAGCCAATGCCAATTTATTATGACATTCACAGGTTTCAGGCCAACAAACTGCAGTGTGCTGACTGTAATGTAAGAGTAGACAAGACATGTCCCTGAAAGATATTCTTGTTCTGTTGAGCAGTCAAGTTCATAGAAGGATTAGAAGTGGATGTAAAAGCCACAGTCTGCCTGCATTTTACTGTAATATGCAGAAGTACATTATGCAGTATGCTTGCTGAATTTGCAGTTCAGATTCTGATTTTTCTTTTCTTCTCCAGACAATTGGAACTAAGCCTGTTGCTCATATAGACCAGTTTACTCCTGATATGCTGGGGTCTGCTGAGCTGGCAGAAGAGGTTAACTTGAACAGTTCTGGGAAGCTAATAAAGGTGAGTGAGTGACATGTTAATACCTTTTTAACATTTGCCAGTTCTTTAATATTAACTACTAACTTAACTGTAATAACTTCAGTAACGACAAACATTAAAGCACCTACTTCTAATCACTAGCTAGCCACTGACTTTGCAAGCTTAGTGTGTTTGCTTAGCAGACCTCAGTACTATTACAAAAGTTTAAGATACCAACTGAAGTCTTTGTCCAGAATTTTCTTTTAGTCCATTCTTTTGGCTTTGTTTTAGATTACAGGCTGTACAAACCCTGGAAAAACTGTAACAATTGTGGTACGTGGATCCAACAAACTTGTTCTAGAAGAAGCTGAGCGTTCAATTCATGATGCCCTGTGTGTCATAAGATGCTTAGTTAAGAAAAGGTAACAGTTTTGCCAGATAGTGACCTAGTGTTCTAATAATGCAGAAAGCTAACCATTTCTGCGCTTAAAGTGAGGTTTGAATTTTTTGTTTTTTTAACTTATTTATTTTTAAATCTCTGTTCTCAGAGCTCTAATTGCAGGAGGTGGAGCACCAGAGATAGAGTTAGCACTGCGCTTGAATGAGTATGCTCGCACTTTGAGTGGTATGGACTCGTACTGTGTCCGTGCATATGGGGATGCACTGGAAGTCATACCATCTACACTGGCTGAAAATGCAGGCCTCAATCCTATTTCGACGGTAACAGAGCTGAGAAACAGACATGCTCAAGGAGAGAAAACAGCTGGCATTAATGTCAGAAAGGTAAAAAGAAATCATACATGCACAGGATAGTTTTTTAAAAAAATACTGGGTACCGTAAAGGGAAAATGCTAAGTGTTAGGGCTGAAATAAGGAAAGGCCAAACTTGCATCTTATAGCTGTATTGTCACTGAAACCATAGTGTTGGGATAGATCTTAGCTTGCTTTTTGAGGCTTTAACACATTATCTTGGGTATTGATAATAGCATATACTTAAATGCCATGTACATAGAACAAGACACTTGCCATTTGTCACTTCAGAACCATTACTGGAACAGAAGTCTCCTGCAGTCAACTTCTAAAAACAATTTTGGATGTCACAAAAAAGTCTCTTCTAACTTAGCTCTGGTATATGGGGGGGGGATACCTGCTTGTCTTCACTCACAAAAAACAGTTTTGTGAAATACTTTCATTGTAAAACAGAGTTTGTCCACAGAGATAAGAACAAGTAGTCTCAGTGCTGGAATTACAGCCTAAAAATACCTGAGCTTAAGTAGCTTCAGTGGCATAGGGTAAATAGAGTAAGAAGGATTACTTTTGAAATACAGAATTCATAATCTTTACAGCTGTCAGAACCAGATAACAGCTCCTTAAATAATTTATTCCTAAATGAGTTTATAATACATTCCTTAAAGAATGAAGTTAGATAAGGCAGGGGGGTTTTTTTGTTCATTTTCTGTTATCTTTAACACCTTGTTAGCAGCACAGTGGGCTAGCTTCTTGTATATTTTCATCATGTTTAAGCTTGCATAGCTATATTTGTTATTCTCTTGGCTAATTTTGAGTGGACACAACAAATACTCAGTGGGAGAAGACCTGTGCCATAATACTCCTGTTCAGAATTGAACAGAGTACAAGCTATTTGATGACTGAATTTGAAGTTGAATGTCCTTTCCAAGGTTCTGTTAAAAGATAGCTTGTTAAAGCTAACTGTAGTCTCACGTTCACCAAGCTAGCTACTTGTTCTTGTAGGGTGGGATCTCCAACATCTTGGAGGAGTTGGTAGTCCAGCCGCTGCTGGTGTCTGTGAGTGCGCTGACTCTTGCAACAGAAACTGTGCGCAGTATTCTTAAGATTGATGATGTGGTGAGTAATGTTTGCATCACATTCTCCTTTTTACACAAGCACCAGAATAATTACTGTAATCAATCAGACTTGCTGTATTTCAAAATGTTTCATTCTGTAGTCTCAATTTAAATGCTACTTGACCCTTCAGCTTTCTAGTAACTGCTGATGGCAATTGTGGAATGGTAATTAAAACTAAGATTGCTGTTAGTAATATAAATACTGTACCTTACTGTAGTAGGAGGTTAATAAAGTGACTAGAAAATACAGGATCTTTAAACAGAGGAGCAGAAGTGATTGTTTTGTACTCTGTGGACTTCTTATGCCTGATTTTGTGAATTCTCCTTTGCAGGTGAACACTCGATAAGACAAATAAAGGAAATGGGACTGAGTACCTTCCCTGTAGTTTGGAATATGGTTTCCTCACCAAAAATGCCTGTGTGAATCGTCTTAAAGTCCACAAACACTTATGTACTTTTATCACTTTAATTTAATAAAATCTCTGGTTTCAAAAAGCAAATGCTGTTTAATCAATAAAAGTAGGGTAGTCTATACTTGAATCTTTCCTTTAAAAGTGCTGGGAATAACAATAGCTTTTTCAATGTTACATTTGCTTTTTCAGTGCTGTGTGATCCTATTTAGCTCTGAGAAGTTTTAACAGCAAATAATTAGCTTTTACAATATATTCTGAAAATGCCCTTGAATTAGCTCTCCACTACCCCAATAACTTAGAGGTGCTTCTCTAAAAGTTAGCTGTAATGGAAGGGGGTTTCCTCCTTAAACTTGACTGTAGCTAGACTGAAGAAATCCCAGCAACAACAAAACAGTCTCTGCATGACTGAAGGAGGTAAAATCCTGGCCAGGTCCTGTGTGCATATTGGCTGTCCATTTCTGGATGAAAGTTGTCTGGCTCTTAACATTCATATCTAGTTTTTAGGGAAGGACTGAAAGTGAACTTTCACTAAAAGTGATCTTTCATAGGGGTGACAGTAGCATTGAAGACTTAGCACATAAATGCTTTCTGAAGGTCCACCTAGCTCTATAAAGTTCTAGAGGAGGTAGCAAGTGTAGAAACAACAGTAAATCTCAAAGCTAAATCTAGTTTAAAAAAGCAGGGATAATAATTGGTGTTACTACAAGTGGGCTTGTCTGTATTAATAGGATTTTATTTAAACAGCTAGAAGATTTAACCCTTACTGTTCTTTTGGTCATTTCCATCATCCTGTTCAACTTGCAGGGCTACCTGGGAAACCCCCAGGAGTGAGGTCTTGTACAACCACCTGGGTATATCTTACACATGTGTACACTGAATGTCAGCAAGTTGACAACCAGGAAGGAGGATGATACTACTCCTTAAGAAAAGGGTTAATAGCTGTGATAGTAAATTGTAAGATTCTGTAAGATCACTGCAACAATTAGTTGGTTTCCCCAAAACAGCCTGGGAGTCAAATTACAAATTACCCTATTTTATCCAAATACAAAGTATACTATTTTATGAAGCAATTCATCGAATATATCCTAAATTCTATAAATACCTGAAGGAAACATGTACCCTTGTTTGGAAAGGCAGCTGAGTTTTGCTGCCTCTTGGACAGTGCATTAGCTAGCAGTGTATACACAAGATGAGGGTCACTTCATTGGGGTGAGCTGTTAGTGAGGTGGTGAACTGGACTGCGGTGGTTTTACCTTTTTGGCTAATGGGAGAATCCTGGCTGCATCAGGATTCATTCAGTTTAAAGTGAATGTTACTACATTTTATGGCTTGGAGTAAAATTACTTCAACTTGTTTCTAGTTCTGAGGTTGAAAGTCTGAATTAATGCTTTAAATCATCTTTACTGCTATATTGAGATGATCAGATTCATCTTTATGTTTAAACAAGAGATTATTTCTCTTCCCATAATTTCCTACATTTTTATTTACAATTAAAAGCAGATGGGTAGCTTTTGAGGAAGTTTCTGCTATTGAATGTGTTGACCAGGTATACTTGAAATCACTTATGGCTATGTATATCATTCAGAATAATTCAAATACTAAAAAAAAAGAAATAAACTGACTTTAACACTCTATATGCATAATTTATTGGCTAATTAAAAATATAAATTATGCCTTATCCTACAGGATTACTCTCAGTAATGAGCTCAGTCTTTTAAACTCATCTATCCAGTTCAGGTATTAATTCCTGATTAAAGTTTTTCTTCCCCATCCTCACAAATTTCCAATTCTTGACAATACTTAACAGCATGTATGCTGTAATCTTTTCATCTGTTTCTTTCCATTAAAAAGTACTTGTAATTTTACTGAAATAAATAGGTCCAGTAATCATTAATGCCTCCACAGAGGTGGAAGAGTATTCCCAATGATCCTGGTCTACCCTTATTCTGCAACTGTTTATTTCAAGTAGGAACTGCTCTTAAAGTAGCAGATTATTTAATAATTTGAGGGCGGGGAAACTGGGTTTGGGAAAGACTTCTGAGTTCCAACTAAAATCCTGTTAAAAGTTATCTAGAAGATCAGTACATAGGAATGATTTTTTTTTCTTTTTGCCCTCAGACTGAGTAGATACAAATTTCGATGCGCTATTTGCTCTGCCTCTTTGCTAGCATGTGACCCCATTTGTGCCCGTTTCACAGCTGGAAGAGGGCACTGGCAGCCCAGTACCCTGGATGGTGCAGGGGAGCCCTTTAGTGGGTGGGTGCCCCTGCCTTGGTGCCGAACAAGCACCCCGATGCGAGGGTGGAGATCGTGGGTTCCCTGCCCAGTTTCTTGCATCCTTCTGCTGAGTGACACAGCTACCTTGGCCGCGCGCCGATTCTGCAGCGCAGTGGAAAACACACGGGGAGCAAGAGCGGGGTGCTCAGGGGTGATGGGTCAGGCCGCAGGCCCCTCTGCCCTCACCTCTTGCAGGAGCAGGCCAGTCTGCAAGCCTGTGCGTAGACGGAGACGGAGGGCTCAGGACGAGAGGGGCTGTCTTGGCTCCCGGCTCGCACCGAACCAGGCAGGAGCCGGTATCTTCCTGCCGGGCCCCAGCGAGCCCCGCTCCCTGCTTCCCTTCAAAAGCGAGAAACGGCGCTGGCGGGCGGAGAGGACCGTGCTGGGGCCAGAGCCGCAGTGCCGTCCCTGCCCTGCACAGGAACCGCCGGGCCGCCGGCTCCTCCCAGCGCCGCCGGCCCCCGCAGGGCCCGCCCCGGCCCCGGCCCCGCTCCCCGCCCGGCGGCACCATGGCGGCAGCGCACCGGGCGGCGCGACTGGCCGCCGCCTGCCTCCGCACGCCCCGCGACCCGCGCACCCGGGCGCCCGCCGCGCTCTACGAGCGGGGGCCGCCGCCCGCCGCCGCCCAGCAGGTACCGCGGGGCCGGGCCGGGCCGGGCCGGGCGCGGGGAGCGGGAGGCCCCGGGCGGCGGCGGCAGCACCGGCTCCCCCGTGCGGGGACCGGCCCCGCTGCTGCCGCCTGGCCGACGGCGCTGGCAGCCCCAGGCACTGCTCCGCGGGAGCAGAAGCGCCTCGAAAACGTACGGAGGAAATGAAGGAATCGGGGGTCGGAGGTGTCAGGCCGGAGCGGTGGTGCCGGCCCTGCGACACTGACCGAGGGGACACCGGTTGGGAAGGGGGGGTGAAAAAAGTCTAAGCGCAGCAAGTTAGCGGGACGGGTTTTTCCTGTAACCGGGAGACAGCGACAGCAGTGGCCATGGCAGCGAGGGAGTGCTAAGAGGCCAGGATCAAGCTTTCAGATCTGCCATCCCAGTTGCCAGTTCACCACAGGCACTGGGGGCAGCCCTAGTTTCCTCCGAGTTTGCGGGTCTAGCAGCCCTGGCCATCAGCACAAGCTGAAAAGGGGAAGAGCTGCGCAGGGAGGTGGGAGCACCCGGCTGGCCAGGGCACCACAGATGCCCACGCTAGGTGCCGCAGCGGGTGCAGGCCACTGCGCCCACCAGTGAGCGAGGAGTCAGGCTGGCCAGGGCAAAGGTGCCCAGCCATCCACAGCGAGGTGGCAGGCTGTCCGAGGTGCCAGGCCAGCCCGGCTGGGCCAGCCCTGCAGGCCAAAGCACCACTGCGCACCGCCCAGACCAGCTCACACGCCACTGCCACGGGGACCTGGCCTAAACTTTTCTTCTGTTCTCAGGGTAAAAATAGCCTCGGAAGCTGCTGTTTTTTTAAAAAAAACCTTACCAGTGACGTGGTGGGATAGTACACACACGGGACAGGATCTTCCTGATTTAGAAAAACCTGACAGATGGTCTTGGTGCATCGCTTGTGCCAACACAAATCTCTTAATGAGCTTGTTATGCTGAAGGGATTGGAGAGAGGATTGAAGAAGCAGTGGTGCCTAACTTGAGGGAACAGACTTCGATCTTTCCATGGATCAAGAACTGAAATTAGAGATGCATACACAATGTCAAAAGAAACAGATTCAGAAAGATTCAGACTGTGCCCTTAACTGGACATGCTTTAACAGCTTTTTAAATTCACTTATTTGATCATGTCATTCATTTTATGCTTGATCACTACATTGTGGAGAAAAGGTAGAGATTTTTTGCACTGAAAACATGACAAAACATAAACAAGGGCTTTTTTTGTTTGGAATGTAAAAGCCTATTAAAATACCTGTGTGTGGAAGAGTCTTATCCTAATTTTTTAGATGAAGAAATTCTGTAACTTTTTAAAACATAGTGCCTAAAAATAACTTAAAGGAAGCCTTTTCAATGTAGACTTAACTTTTAAATGATACTTACTTCTGTAACTTTTTCAAGCTTTAAAAATGTTTAAAGAATGTGCTTACCTACCCAAAAGTGCAAGCTGGCAAAACACTATTTAGAGTGAAAGTTACACAGAATACTTCCCATTTCCACAATCCCCTGTGAAATAACAGTAGAAACATTTATGCATAAGATACCGCATGACTTATTATCAGAATACTTATGAAGGTGAGAGGCAGAGAGTTTGTTTAAAAAATGTTTTTAAGCTGCATGTAGTAATCAAGGAAAAATTACAGTTCTAAAAAGGTACTTTTAATAACTCCTTTTTGTCTTATTTCCTGATATAGTATCTTGATTACAGGGATAGACTGTTAAGAAATTAACATGCTATAGATAAAACCCTTAGGATATAAATTATAATGCAGTAAGATTATTCCATATAACTTTTCATTCAAATTTATACATATGTATCTCTGTTTGATGTTACTGTATCATTCATTGGACTTAATCAGATTAAGTGATATTACAAACCTCCTTCCCCTTTCTTCTAACAGCCAGAAAACTTTACAAAAATCTCTTCTAGGATGGTTCTGATTTGGATTCAAATACTGACGAAGAGCAGACATTCTTTGTAAATGGGGATTGTGAAGACCAGATAGACTTTTCCAAAATGTGCAATTCAAATCAGGAATATTACTTGAAGCTAGAAGAACTGAAGAATGCCCACTTGGAGACCATGACAAAATTAGAAAGTATGTATCGGAATAAGCTACGCTTAAAAGGAGTACAATCTTTGGACAAAAAAGATGCTGCTTCTAATATATGTTATAGGTAAGTTTATTCATAATCTTCAGTTTGGTGGTGCTTTTTACCTGAAGGTTCTAAAGTGCTTTGTAGACATCGTAAGTATGGCAATTTTTTTATGAAGATGGAAAGTTACTCTCACCATTTCCTATAAGTAGATAATCATAAAAAGTTAGTTTTAATATTTAAAAATGCTTACTCACCTTGCTAATGTACTGTGAGATTTACAGCTGTGTGTATGTGTGAAGCTGAGATCAAGTAACATATTTAGTAAAGCATGGTGCCTTTCCTTAAGAAATGCTGATTTGTTCATAATCTATATTTCTTTAAAACTATGATCTGGTGTGAATGCCCCATGTTCTTCTCTTTTCCTTTGCCTTGCCTCTCTCCTCTTCCCCATTAGCTCTGTCCATTTTATTTTCATGATGACACTGCAAGTGGAAATCACTGGCTTTGCATCAGTGTCTGTTCGACTTGACTCAAAACAACTTTTTTTTTTACAGGTCAACTTGGAAGAAGAGCTCATACCAGCCTCTAAATTTGCACAGATCTTTTTCTGAATCTGACTTAAATGATCTCGTAGGTTCAAGTATATCTGATGGGTCTGACAGAGAATTAGCATTTGAAGAAAATGGTAGCGAAACTGGGTCATCGGCATTTGCAAAGCAACAGATTGAAAAAATGTGGGACGATTTCTCTGTGGAAGACTATATCCCCCGCACCGAACATAGCTTACCAAGCTCACCAGTGTTCAGAAAGATGAGGAAGAAGCAGAAGGCATGGTCCCCAAAAGTTACTGTGCCCAAGCCTTTCCAGATGACTATTAGAGAAGCCAGGAAAAAAGAACAGAATGTCAAATCAAAGTCACAGCTTGAAATGGAAAATAACTTACTGAAGAAGCGACTAGAGGAAGAAGCAGAGTGTCAAAAAAAGTTCCGAGCCAACCCAGTGCCAGCATCCGTCTTCCTTCCACTCTACCATGAAATCGTGGAACAGAACGAAGAACGCAGGAAATCTGTGAAAGAGAGAAGCAAACTTATGCTTTTGGCTTCTCAGAAGCCATTTAAATTCATCGAAAGAGAGAAGCAAAGGCATGAAATTAGGAAAATGCAAGTAAGAGACCTTTCTGCACCTGAAAAGAAAACAAAACTGTTCAAAGCAAAACCAGTTCCTAAGTGTGTTTACAGTCCAGCTGTTAATGACAAGTTAAAGGAGGAAGAGCTTTACAGAGAAATAAGGATCAAAATGAGAGCTGAGGAGCTGCTACGTAATTCATCTCTACCAAGCAGCAGACTGGCTATTAAAGACATCAATAAAAAAAAGAAACACAAGTGCATGGAACCAAAGAAAATAGAACATAAACCCAACATTAAATCAAACGTTCCAAATTTTGAAATACTATACCAAAAATTTCAGAAACAGCTCCTGCAACAAAAACAAGTGAAACACATTACAGTCTGCGAACCTTTTGATCTCCGTACTCCATATATTCCCTCAAACAAAGGGAAGATTTTGAAGGACATTCAAGAGGATGAAGAAAAGTTGAAAGAAACACGCTGGCCATATGCCTCTCCAAGACATAAACCTCAAATGAGACATTCAAGTGCAAATTCACTTCTCTCAAGATCTGGAGAATCTAAATCACCAAAAATCACCGAATCCACAAAAAGACGGCTACAAGCCATAAGGTGACCACTTAAGTCATGCACTGCATTTTGTAAATACTTAAAGAGCAGACTTCTTTGTACTTCTACAAATGTAGTTAATTCTTCTACGTAGTAAATATAGGAGCAATATAAGGACTTAATTATTATATAGGACTTTAATATATTAATAATTTAAATAAAGGATTTAATTAGTATTTATGATTTCTAAAGAAACAGAATAGCATTTTTCTCAAAATGTCCATAGGAAATGAACAAATGACTGCTGTTTCCCAGTATATGCCTGAATCATTTAAAATAGCTTGTATCTTCTGCCCTTTTATTCCAACCCTGTTTTAACCCTGCTTCTCTCTCTTGAATTTTCTTTGCCAAAACTTCCTTTGAAGTCTTGCTCTTGGTTTAAAAGGAGTTCAGCCTTAGTTTATTTTTCCACCCAGGAATTCACTTGAGGAAAAGAGAAAACTGGAAGAAGAACAAAAAAGGAACAGAACAAAGCAGAAACAAAGAGCGAAAAAACTGCAGAAAATTGTAACAACCCGGGCTGAGGCCAATGACCCACATCAGAGCCTAGCTCAGATGTCTAAATCCAAATTAAAAACATTCAGGTATTTTGTTGCATTCCTCCAAATCCTGAACCTCTCATTGCAAGTTGTAGGTTAAACATAAAATGTAAAATATAACGTAGTCTAAGTTTACCTAATTACACGTTTGATAAATTATATACTGTATAAGCAGCTAGTAAAGAAAAAAAAAAAGTGGCCAAATTTAGTATTTCCACTGGAAAACTGCTGTCCATTGTAATGATTTTAATCTATGCGTTTCACCTTATATAAGTCAGCTAACAAGATACTCCTTTGCTGAATTGACATATCAACTAAAAAGGAAAATCAGTTTAAAAAAATCAAAAGGAGAAATGATAGCCTAGTTACATAACATCCTTGCACTACTGGATTGATAGACGGTGGTACAACTTTGGTTCTGTCCTTCTATTTCTCGTGTAGTGAACACTCACTTCTTTGTCCTTGTGGTTTCCCACCTAAGAGGGGCAAGTAGAGCAGTAATGTTATTACAACTTTAGCCCATATATTAACAGCTAACCAGGATGCTACTGGTGCTCAAGAGGGGTGGGATCCAAAATTACCTTTAGTAGAGATACAAACATACATTTTTAACTGATTGAGAAGAATAGTACATAGGAAGAAACATCAGGGCCTTCTTAAAACGTGCTGTAGGCTAGCAGTCAATAGATAGATCAAGGTCTGAGAAAGCTGGAGCCAAGTCCAGATCTGCTGCTTGACCTTGTGTATATGTCTAAGCATTTCTGCTTCCCATTTTTATTTGTCCTGGAAAAAACAGTCCTGTGTGAATGAACCTGTAGTGAACTTTTTAAACAGCTTGGGTAGGGTTGTGCTGCAGTACTGTCTTCTATCTAAGGCATGGTTTCATAGAGGAGGTGAGGGAGGCATTAACAGCTCTGCCTCTGTTGTTTCAGGCATGGGCAGGGCTCTTGGGCAGCGTGGTAGGAATAATAGTGCACGCACCAGGTATGCCAGTAACAGGGCAAAACAATACCAGTGATGCCTTATCAGCATAAGGTGACTGATTAGGAGATACACCTGACTATAAGATTCATAGCTTGTAGTGGCAACTGTTAACGTACTAAATTTTAAGGAAAGTCTTTAGAATATCGTCCAGGGTAGAGGTGGTATAGAGATCTTTCTAAAAAGAGTCTGGAGGCTAGGGCTGTCTTTATGGCTACAAGTTTAACAATAAGGTTTCTCATTCTTTTTTTGCTTTATATGTATCTCTTCTTGCTTTATAGTTAAAATAGGAATAGTTAAATATAAATATAGCTAAAATAGGAATAAATCCATTTTCCTAATAGACTTTTTTACACTCTGGCTGCAATAAGCAAATATGCTGAAATATTGCAGCATCTTCTGCCAGACAATACTACATACTGTTTCACCACCAAACCTCATACTGGTTATTCACCACCAATGTTGCTCCACCGTGACCAGAAATAGAAAAAACACAAACAGAAACACACAGTCTCATGCACTAAAAGCATGAAGTGTAGTGGCTAAGCAATGTAAGCAAAGGTGCTAGAACAAACATTGCAATAAGCATTTTCCTTGGCCACAGGGGCAGTCCATGACTAATCAGGATACCCTAAGAACTAGAATACCTGCTACCTCCCCCAGAGGCAACTGAAGCTAAAGCACAAGGAGGAAGCAGCGATAGTCATAGGAGAAGCAGGGCTTAAGCAGGGTCCTAGAGAGCAGACAAGCAATGGCAGAGGTGCATGACAAGAACAGCGGTCATTTCTAAACATTTTGCCTGAACCAGAGCTCTAGCACAATTGGTTTTGCAACATGGCCAGCAGGTACTGTTAATAGCAAGAGCTTTATGATGCAAGTGGAAGTGCTTCTGGCTGGACAGGGTCTCCTTATGTAGGTGATCTACTGACTTGGACAGATGCAGAAACAAATTTGAGTTAAAGTAGCAAGGTAGAGATATAAGAGGGACAATGGGTGCGTTTGCAGGTTTGATTTGAGTTCATTCAGTAGCAAACTTTACCTTACGGTATTTAGCTTAAGCAGATTTTATGAGTATTGTAAAACACTCATGCTTAATTCTTGCCTACATGTGTAATTATGCTACTGCAAAGCAAGACTACTTCCCTAGTGCTGATGCATTAAGGCTGGTGTAAGTGCTTAACTTGATAATGCTTATTTCAGCATAGGCTGGGTAATAAGGTATATATTAATATAAGTGCTCTTCTAACAGATAATTGGGTTTGTAGAAAGCCTTCTGAGAGAATGAGCAAACAACAACAATGAAGTTCATTCCTTCAGAATGGTGAAAAACTTCCTCAAAGCACTGCGTTTTCTGCAAATATTGCAGAAATTCAGAAAATGGTAGGTAAAAGAGGAGGGAGGAGACAGAGGTGTATGATGTCCCCTACTTACCCCACACACAGTTGTATTTACCCTTGAATATCTTTGACTTAGTAATGCTAGAGCTGGCTCAGTGCAGAGGCAACTTTGAACCAGGAGGATTTATTAACTGTGCCGCAGACCCATGTAAACACAGCTGTGTTACTTCCAGGGCTTGCCCAGCAGGACAGTCACTTCCAAGCAACACTTCAGCTAATTAGCGGCAAGTCCTGTGCTGCTTCATGCAGCAGCACTTGACATGGCCTCTCCTTCATTTCCCAGCACTTCAGCCTCCAGAAGATTTATTAGCTTAGGTGCAACCTGAGCTGGCTCCATGTGTTTCCATGGGGCCTGATCAGATGACCTATCCTACCACTGAAGCAGTGAACTGCATCTGCAAGAAGTAGCTCAAAATTTTACAGAGCTATGGTAAAGACAAAAGCCTTAATGGATCTGAATCAAGCCTGTCTAGTCAGGGTCCTTGTCATACACCCAGGAGGACTACAGCCCATGCTACCTGGATTACCCACTGCTTGCTATGAGCTAAGGTATGATTTAAGTTGATGACTCAACAGTTTAGTCATCCCACTATATTGACTGGACCCCAGAAGAGTCAACTAGGAAAAAAATAGTGTACTACCATCCAAAATGTGGCCTCCCTGCTTGCAGGTTAGACTGTTCCAGTAGCAAAGGATTCTTCTCATTAAGTGCAACCTTAAAGTACTGGTTTTTGCTTTATAATATTAATTTCTTCTGGTGTATTCTAATCTTAGCAGTCCTTTCACACTTCAGTTTTGCTTAGAACTGGAATTTCTGTCAAAGTATGAATTCAGTGTTTAAGGAAAAACTCAGTATCAGTTAAGAATCCAGACTCAGAAAGACCCTTATTTAACCTCATTAGCAAGGACCTCTCTCAGCAGATGCAGAGTGCCTAGTTCAGAGACAGTTTTGTTCAGTACTTCCAGGCAAGCAATTGCTGTGAAAATGAGACAATTCATCTCAGACTCAGTAACCAACATAAAATAATTTATCCTTTATGTATTTTTTGGTAGGACACTATTTAGTTTGTCACAAGCAATTAAACTTTCAGCTGTTGTAGGAAATTACTTTTTGTATTATAAAATAATAATCAGTATAATGTACTATATTTTTCTTAGGAATTATGAGAAGCAGAGAATGCAAGAGTATTTGCAAGAATTACAAGAAATGGAAGAACGAGTAAACCAAAGGCCATTGCTTTTGGAAAGGGCCACTCAGGTTGTCTTGTATTATGTCTTAATTTATTTTCAAATGATGCCTAAGGCATTTGTAGTATTAGTCAAACATTTTTAGAAGATATTTGAAAAATATTTTTGAGAGCAGTAATTGTCCATTTTAATCTCTATTGCCCTGTCTCCATAAAAATATTACTGTTATTTGTGGCCAAGCATTCATGGCTTGCTTGCGCAGAGGACTGAGATGGCTCTTGTAAACATGACTTTTTTTTCTCACCAAAAACAACTATCCTAGTTATGGTGCAGTTTTTCTTTTTATACTGAGTGTATTTTAATAGTCAATGCTGTAATACAGATTTTGCTTTGTTGTTACATCAGAGTTGCAAGGAATTATAACTTGTCATCTTCCCCATTTGACCTGAGTCTGATAGTTTTTCCAATAGCTCTCTCTTGTAAGCAACTTATAACACAAACTTGAACATCATTTGTCATATCTTTTTGCTAAATAATTTTACTCTTATCAAAATCTCACAGTAAGAGCTGGCAAAGAGTACCAGTTTAGGTGAGGGCATTTTTGTTTGCCTGAAAGCTATAAATACAAACGTACTGAAATTAGAACCTCTTTTATTGGCAGATTTTTTTCGTATCTCACCCTACAAATAAAACATACCTAAACAGCATAAAGACTTTCTTTTTCTGACATGTACCATGCACAAGTCTCCGATGCCCAAATGGAACTGAACGCTAATTAATGGTTTGCCCTAGCAAATGAATAATACTGTCAAGTGTGATGTTCAAAAAAAGTCATGATGGTCATTTAGTCTTTTAACAGGCCAACATTGCAAACACTGGCACAAATAGAGAGTTTTCTTTGCATGCTTTTGTCTTGAAGGGAAAACCCCATCATGTCTCCATCATCCATGTCCCCCATCATCAACTCAAGCATTCTTTGTGCCTACTATGAAGTTGTATGTTCTTATATGTATACACACACTATACATACACTATATATATTCGTGCATTCTCTGTGTGTGTATATATATATATATGTTTGTGTGTACATATACATACACACACACACACACACTATTTTTCCCTCTCTGTTTCAGTACAACCATGCTGATAGTGTAGTCACTGAGTGGATGCCAAAACTAGAGAGAAGTAGCAAGTCATAGATCTGGTTCTCTGATCTGTTCTGTCGGTCTGGGTTTCCTGGTCTGCCTCTCCTTGGGGAGCAGGATATGTAGATAGGAGAATGAATCCACCTCACTCAGATCTCACTTGGAGGAACAGAATTTGCGCCCTCAATTTTAGGGGCAGAGATACAGATTGTGTAATTTCTCAAATAGTCATGTAAAGGGGTGGATCAATACTGCTTTTTAGGGCAGTAGCTCTCTGTGAGGGATATCTCAGAGAGATAGGAAGGAGGAGAGGTTAAGGGAGAAACCCCAGGAAGACTGCATCTGGCTTCTTATGTCTCTGCATCTTCCCCCTCCTCCCTCAATAGCTACGTAAATAATATAGCTCTTCACTAGCCAGTGGGGGCAGGAAGCAAACTGGACATAAGCTAGTACAGAGAAGACGGAAAATTCAGTATGAAATTCTCGACTATTGTTTTGCCATTCTTACCTGAAGTGAATAATCACTTAACCTGTTGGATGCAATTAATTAAACAGAACATTAGTATAATAAACAGAAGTCTCAAAACTCAGGCATTTAATGCATTTAGGTAATACTTAACCATTCTTTTTCTTCCCTACAGAAAAATGCGAGAATAGCTGCAGAGAAGCATTATTCTAACACTCTGAGAGAACTTGGGATATGCACAGAGTTTGTTTCAAGGAAAGGGCAAACAGCTAGCTTACTAGAACACTCCAATGCTGAAGATTTGAAAACCTCCACTGATGCTAAAAAAAGGTAGAGATTACCAAAGACTTTTTTTTTTTTTGCCACTGCATACCTGATAATTAGAAAGTTACTTTTAATAGCTTTTAAGGAAGTTATTTGTATTATTTCCCAGATAACTAACTACAGGTAGTTAGCATTATTAATGGTAGCATTACTATATTTTTTATTTTTCCTGAATTAAATATTATTTGATAAAACAGAGGAGAGCACTGGATATATAATGTAATGAACTTCAAAGAAAAAAGAAAAACGGTTTTGATTTGTTCTTTTTAGCAAAAATTCTGGCAGTTCACTAGTAAAACCTTGTTTCATTCTGCATTACCTTTACTGAATTTTTAAAATATGCCTTTTTTGAAAATATCTTTCAATTTTTTGACTTTATGATATAGAAAAAAATAGAAGTGGAGAAAAAGGAAATATATTAGCAATGCTGTTAGAAATACTTCCTAGCATAAAAAAATACTCTAGTGTCCCCCCTTCCCCTTTCCTCCCCCGGTTTTACCCCAGACTAGTCTACCAGGATTTGTCCTAGATTACATGAAAGTAGTATTCTTTTAAAACCTACTGGAAAAAAAAAATCTTACCTGGAAAAAGAAATCCCACATACAAATTATCTTTTCAGACTCAGCAAGGATGAAGTCAAAGGAAGGAAATCCTTTGAGGAAGCAGCAGACAGCAGTCCCCAGTCTGAGCAGTCCTGGGAGAAGGAGAAGAGAAAAGCAGTCAGAGCCTCCACCCAGGATGACCACTCCAGTGAGGAGGAGGAGGAGGCAAGAGCCAGCCTTCATGCTCATCAGCTTTGCCACACAGGGGAGGCCAGTGCCAGCCCCCACTCTGACCACTGCTACGAAGAGGAGGAGGAGGAGGAGGAGGGAGCAAGGGCGGGCCTGCTGCTTGGCTCTTGCTACAAGGAGGACAAGGACAAGCATGGGGAAAGATCCAGCTGTCAGTCTGACCATGCCGGTGAGCAGGAAGAACAGGGTCAGTCTGATCCTGAGGCTCAGGATGCCTTCAGATACGATGATGAGGAATATGAAAATGATTCAGAAGAGAAAACCAGTGATGATGGTGACTGAAAGGAAGGCAGACAGGAAGGCTGGGGCTCAAAAACACACTTCATTGCTGGCAGTGAAATAGATAACAAAGGAAAACATGGGTTTCTGCTAATGACACAAAGTTTTGCAAATTTAAAGCTCTTAACCTACAGTCTTTCCAGCACAGAACTGGTGCCTATTTTCCAGTAATAAGGATCAAGTTTTTCATTTCCATCAAAAAAATTCTTCCATTACTTTTATATTTACCTTTTTTATTCTAGAGTTTCATGACATTAATATACCTCTGTTCATAAAATGAACAGCAACCACTGTTTAAAAATAATGTCTCACATACTGTAAGTACTGAGGTTTTAACATGTCCAGCTCTTTCTGCATGCTGGCAAACACAGATGAGATGTCAATGGAATAATTTGCCTCCCCATCTCAAATATTTCAGTACTTTTGTGATATGTTCCTGTAATACCTTCTACCATGGCAATGAAATGACAGGAGGAGTTCTCATCTAAGAGCTCTTGAGTGTTATTGGTAGAGCAGGCACAAGGAGAACAACTTCTTGTGTAGTCAGGGGAAAAAAAAAATAAAAAAGAAAGACTAAATTAGTCTGTTCACTTCCTCTCTCCACTTCTAATCCATGGGGTTTGGCTTCTGCCTCTTTAAATCAGACAAACTGGCTCAGTGATGGGTCAGATGAATGCCAGCACCAGAAGAGAAGAGGGATTGCTGCTCTTCCAGGAAGCAAGCTGTTAGATCAACTAGACTATTTTGTCTAGCTAAAATATTAACAGTATCTCAGTTGCTAAGGGCACTCCCTACAGAACAGAAATAAAATGTCCAGAGTACTGAGAGGAATCCCTTAAACTTCCACAGAGCTTTTTAATGCTTAGAAATGAGTGAGGTAGGAAAAGTCAATAGGACTTACTCTTATCTTTAAAAAGATATGCTATATGCTGCAGATTTTATATTAGCATCTAACCAAGCTCCAAAATTGTGTTTTAACTCCATTTCATTTTGAAGAGCTCTTCCCATGATCATGTAAAATAATTCTTTATAATGTAATGACAAATACTGGCATTAATTTTCAAATTTCTTTATTGAGACAGTTACATACTGTAAAAAGAGGAAATTATTATAACAGGATAAAAGTGCAACCAGCAACTCTAATTATTTGCATAAAAGTATGGTAAGGAAGAGTTTTACTTTTCCTCCACATACTTGCTACTCCGAACTGCAGCTACTACACAACAAAAAATGCAAACAGAGGCTTTTTTGGTCCTATTCCTAGCTTGCCTGCTAACCATGTCATATCCAATATTAAGAGAGGAAAATAAAAGAAGGTATCTACATAGTAACAGATCACTGTTAAGGATTTCAAACAAGTTTTGTGGGCTTAGTAGACAACAGAGTAAAATGTTACATTGCACAGGGACTCACAACATATTCAGTGAATAGTAGAAAACACTATATTTGTTAAAACTACCAAGTTTACAAAGGCATCTGAAGTGATTTTTTTTAATCTCCTTCCACACCATATGCAAGAGCACCAACTATACCTGTTACTATTCATGTTCCTCCAGACTTTGAGGAATTGTGTACCACTGCTTGGAAGTTTATCACTTTTTTATTTTTGAAGTGTATAACGATTAATACCAGTTTTAAACTTTAATTTTGTATTTAAATAAAATATCCCTTGTATATGTATCATACCTGAAAATATTAATCATTACTCCACAGTGAAATCATTTACAATCTCTAGTTATACCAGACAACCCCACCATACGACCTCACGTTTAGTTTGCTTATGATTGTACAACTCTTCAGAAGTACAGAATACTGACAATGTGTTATTGCATTCAAAGTCACATATACTGATACTTGTCTCTTTAGTAAGCCTTCTTTTTTGAAAGAAGGCAGAGCAGCTCTGGATTTTGTTTTCTCTGAGATTTGATGAGTTTTCAAATGTGTTAAGATCAGATAGCACTCAAGCAGGTGCTCTAAAAGAATACAGTAAGTGTTGAACCTTTAAAGGTATAGAATAATAATCTTTACTAACAAAACTAACCTTCGTACTAGAAGAATAGAAGGCAGCAAACACAGATTTTTTTTTTTTTAAAAAAAAAAAAGGAGTCTTGAGAAAGGAGTCAAGGACCTATGTAGAATTTAGATTGACTTTTTCACTGATTTTTTACCATATTACCTTAATAAGGAACAGAATTAATGAACACAGATAAATGTGATATAACAAGGAAGAGTCAATACATCTGTTAGAGGATGTGGACACCGTGGTCTCATGAGATGAAGGGTAGACTGGCCTGAACACTAAGTAATTATTTGACCTTCTTTTTGGTAAGCAGAATGATTTAAAACACGGACAAAAGAGCAAGAAGCTGATAGGATGATATATTTAAAGAAAAAAAAAAATCAAATAACCCCAACATGAAAATCCAAATACACTTTAAAAGCTTTGGTGAATTACCAAGATGCAGAGTAATACCATAGGAGAGGAGACCAGAATATGTAGTACTTTTCTGTCAGCACTCAAAGCTATTTGATGCAATTAACATGGAGAGACAAATCATTTGACTCTCAAAAGATTGTTTGGTTAGAAGCATTTTAAGGGAAGCAGCTCACTAGAACAGAAATGGTGAGTTATGCTTTCAGGGCTATCGAGCAGGGAGATTAATAGCAGAGTTTCTCACAGGTTATTTAATCTTCTGATTTTCATGTTAATTAATGGCCAAAGTACAAAAGTAGAAACATGATCAAAAACTTGCAAAGAAAATGAAGTGTATCCAAAAAAGTATTGAAAATATCATGTGGGAAGAAAAGGATGACATTGATATAATAATTTAATAGTACAGTCTGCAAACTGTAATACCATGCAAGAATAACTTTTTTTTAAATGGGAATTCATCATCTAAAACTGTAAGGAGAAAGACCTAGATGACTTGTTGAACAAAGAATATTTGAACCATGAACTGTGATCATGAAGAACACAATGTGATCTAAGGACATGCCAGACAAAATATTTCCAGCAGGGTTGGAAGTAGTATTTGTGAATTTTCAAACACTAAATCCTGTTCTGGGTTTCTAAATGATTCTCATAGTATTGAATGTGAGCAACAGCCTCATTTAAAAGTTCTGTACTAAATCTCTCCCCTTCTATGGGAAGGCTCCAATATCTGATGAGTCCCAAGCTGCAAGTTGTCATGAGGTCACAGGACCTGGACTGCAATAAGCCAGCTGCATTTACTGATATCCAGAGTCATCAGAAAGGTTGTTTTCAGTAGCAGACTATGGGAAAAGGACTACCACTGCCAAGTAAACCTTTAGCAGTGCAAGGTTCACAGGCAGAGAAAAAAAAATATCTTGAACTAGAGGCAGATGCTGTGCCCTGTGTGCCCATTCTGCTTAACCAAAATATCATCCTAAAATGCTAAAATATTAATGGGTTGTAGAGAAAGACTAAATATATATTTATCTTGGATGTGTTAAAGTAAGAAATCAGAAGTTTTAGACATCATGCCTTTTTCTGGGTGCAATGCAACATAGTGGGTATCATTTTCAGATGGAGAAGTTAGTAACAAAAGAAAAAGTTCACATACAAGTGCTGCCCGAACACTTGTTCCAAAAACAAAGCATCCAACTTTGAAAAATAGACTCCAAAAGCACAAGACCCAGCTGGACTCCAACCCCGCTGTGGGAGCAAGAAGCGATGCTACTGTGGACATGATGTCTTGTGCTTTGGCCAGATAACATCCCTTCTTTAGGGGGAGTTTCTATGTTTCAGTTCGTCTTCCAAATTTACCCTGCATTTCTCAAGTATTTTTCATATATATGGCACCATTTCTTCTAGGAACCATTTTCTTGTGTACGTGATTAGCATAACATCAAGCAGGACATTGTTCTTTACCTTCAAGGAAAAAATTATTACATCATTACCTTCCTGAATTAAATGTCTGAAATAAACACAATGTTACAGTTTCTCTTAACACAGAGAAAAACAAAAGAATTTGACATTTTGAAAAAAATTATATTCAAGTGATTAAATTATTGTCTCATTAGACTCCTTAGGCTTCCAGAATAGCAGGAAGAAAAAAGTTTGCCAAACTGAGTTTGAATTGAAGTGTCATGAACCTTCACTGAAACGTCAGTCTTCCATCTCTGGTTGTACAATTGTTTGCTAATCGCTTGGTTTGGGGTAGAAAAAAAGCCCTTGCAAATTCCAGCAGAACTCAAAATTGTTTCCTTCTTCAATAAGAATTGTAGGTATTTGAGGAATGCCAAATCAGAACTAAGACTTATAATAGTATCAGAAAAATTCCCCTCCCTACTGTGTACTAAAAAAGACCAGCAGTCAGATGAAAAAGCAGAGAAATCAGGGATCATGTGAGTAAAGCAAACTGCATAGACAAAGTTGTAGGACTGTTTAGATGTTAGCTTTGCATTATGGAATAACAGCGTTAATAACAGCAGTGTGCTAAGTGTTAGTCTTACAGAACATCTCTGCATACTCCAGAGGAAGCACATTGTGTTTACTCAAAGGTAAATCCTTCCATGGACAGCTGAACAAATACAACAGTTTGCCTGTGCCCAAAGAGGGAGTCACCCCTGTCTACTCCCCCACTCTTCCTTTTCATCCATGTTTTTCAGACTCTTCACTGAGTCAACTGAAGTCACTAAAACAGCCCAGCCAGAAGGAGGGTGTGAGGTTAGGAGACTAGAGGAACAAAGCAGAACTTCACCCTTTCAGTGGTGGCCAGTTACATCATTCAATATGTGCCACAGAACTGTATCCTAGGACTGGCCATATGAGAAAGTCACCCATATGCGTCAGTGCCTGCAGATGTACAAGGAATACAGTGTTTATAGGCTCTCTGAAGCAAGAAATATTGTTCTTTTCTGATTAAGACTGTATACAAGACCACATTTAATTCTGTGCACACAAATGGTACCACAGACACTAATGGATTTATTGAAATCAACAGGACTAAAACCAGGCATATTTGCATTTGCTCAGCTCAAAACCTGCTGCTAATAGTTAGGACTTACTAACAGTAAGTAGATTACTAACAATAGGCAATAGGCAGGTTAACAATAAGCAGGCTAGTAACAGAAAGCGGGCTACTGAGTAACAATAAGCAGGTAACCACTACACAACACACCTAGGAAATTCTACTCCCCAGCATAATGACCACCCCGTTACCAAATTATTCAAATCACTGTTTTCAAACAAACCTTCCACACTTACAGCTGTACATAGTTCTCATGAAGGACTTCTGTGAACTTGTTACTTTTTATTGCCTGTTTCATGCTGTTACACATTTTCTAGAATGGATAAAAGATACTTCCTATTGTGAGGATTGGGTAAAAGCAAACAAACAAAAATCAGTTTACAACTGTTTCTTTCATTCTGATTAAGCTCTGCTCTATTGAGCTCAGCCCAGTAACGCCTTTATCTCTGAAGGTACTGGAATTGCCAAGAGCACCATCATAGCTAGCCAAACAATGAGGAAGGCCTAAAAGACACAGACATTCCCTAATTATTGTTTGGGCTCAGTTTAACTAGTTCATTCTTTTTATTCCAAAGGTATTTCATTTGCAATGATTAAGTAGCAGAGAACAAGCAAACAATTAGCAACAACTTGATGTGATTTTCTGGTTTAGCAAAACTTATAAAAGTTTAAAGGAACTCCATACACATCCTTCACTACATTATGCTTTCCTAGTGCTTGTGGTTAAGCAACCATAAAGCACAGTCTAGCACTCTGTCATAAAGCTCAAATAGAAAAATAGCATTTCTGTGGGAAAGGAAATGTTTTGTAACTAGTCAAAATTTTTCACTGTTTCAGAATTCCTTCCAGACAGTAAAACCATTTTTCTTTAATGCCAGAATTAAAGAATAAACCCACTGAGCCACTCCAGCAGAAAAAGAGCCTGTCTTCAAATTCTGGAACTCATGTCTTTAAATTCTTAACATAAACTCTTAATAAGAACCCAATCATTCTCATTCTAGATGAGGATAAAAGATCAAATGTTAGTATAACTTTGCCTCTCATTCTGTTGTCTAGAAGTCTAGACAAGACCCATCTGCCTTTAGGGCATACTGATGTGTTTAGACTTAAGATCTAGAGAGAGATTCAAGGCTTCCTCTCAGTGAATTTAGCATGTACCTCAGTAAATATATGTTGCTTTGCCTTTCTACACACTAGAGTCTGAACATGCTAGAGTTAGCACATCAACACACATTTTAATAACATAATTTAAATATTTTCTTCAAAGTAATTATTATAACAGCACCAATTGCAATTCTCTAGTTTAGTCTAGTCTTCCAACAGAATCATAGTTTCTATGCCTTCCCCACCTTCTTAATGGAAAAACTGACTAGTTTGCACGTTTGAAAGATAAAATCATGGCATAACAAAAATATTCCAGTTTGGGAGGTGCAGGATTAAAGATGTTTACAGGCAACATCAGAAATCTTGCAAGTGTGGCATCATGAACACTTCGATCCAAATGTTTATACAGTCTCAAAGGCAAAACAGTCCAGAAATTTGCCCCACTATTCATACCTCTCCATAGTTTTGTATCTAGCTGCGGAAGAGGTTATTTCTTACCCCTCACCAATTCTATTTAAATTCGCTGCCAACTGTGTCAATCACCAGAAGGAGGTCTGGTATGCAGAGGGTAGCACTTGACCATAGAACTAACTACTAGAAAAGCTAAGAATAGCTTCTTGTGTCATTGCAGGAACTAGCAGTTCTCGCTATCAGACTAGCATCTGATAGATGATCTTTGACAAATGTTGAGACAGTTGTCTCATTATTTCAGCTGTCCGTCCTGTCCTTCTGCTGACAGTTATCACTTCCATGGCAGAGACAAAAGAGTATTTCACATGCTGTAAAGTCATTGAGATACAGGCACAGGTCAGTCAACCAACACACTGAGAGACATTAAACCCTAGAAGGAAAGTTACATCTTAAACCACTACGGCAGGTCTGACTCATGTTCACTGAGCAACCACTCAGATATAATACTGAAGGGGCTACACGAACAGCCAGGCATGGGTTAATCCATTCCTTGACAATGGCCAATCTTGAGTTTTGAACTCAAGAGTTCTGTAAATCAGAAACAAAGCAACTCCAAACATTACAAATGAGAATTCTCAGAATAAAGTGCTAAGGTTAGTCTGACTGCCAAAGGGAGTGCTTATTACACCACTACAAATAATCCATTAAGAGCCCTCTATCAATTGGTTCATAATTTTTTGATATTGCAAAACAGACTTCCTGAGGCAGTCAGACCAGAAGCATGTGAATGCAAGACAGCTGAGATGTTAAAGCAATTAACTATTAAGATTTCAAATAAAATTAGAAAATAAATTTGCAGATTTACAAACTTTTAAGGCTTAGAAAAAGCTATTACGTTAGTTATGATGACTTCCTAGAACCCTGGACATTTCCTTTCCTCATTAAAAACTTCCATTTCTCTTGCTGCTTAACCAGATTCATAGTTTATTCATGGCAGTAACCTTCCTGTCCCTCATGCTCTGTTATGCTGATTTCATTCAATCCTAGCAGGCTGAGTCTGAATTTGTCTCTTCTCATGTGGCTGGTTGGGTAGCTGGTTGCCTGCTCCAGCTGCTTTTCAACTCTGGGAGTTAGGTCCCTACCTGTAGCACATGCGCCCTCTTGTCCACAGTTCCCTTTCCTCTGTTTTCGACTGAAAGGCAGCTCAATGCTGCACAGAAATAGCCTTCAGCTTCAAATCACCCATGCAACTTTACTCACGGGGCTGAGAGGAATATCTGGACTCTGAGTATAATAGCTAGGGTTACTGCTTATGTCCATTCCTCACCTTCACCACGATATAAGTGTAAGCATAAAACAATAAAACACTTCAGCACACAGACAGCCAAGTTGTGCTGCTCCCTTCAGAAGCCGAGAATGACCAACCACATGGTATCAATTTCTCAGTCTGTGGAAGAACAAACTATCTCAGCATCTGTACACCATCTGTACACCTTCCTGAGCAGAGGCAATGATGCCTCTACAATTTACATACCTGACCCAACATCCAGTGGGCTGTGCTGGGGAGCTGTTAACATCTCTGCATTCCCCTGAACAGCTGAGGCCAAGCTGCATGCAGAAGACCCTTTCTCCAGGGCTTTCTGCAGTTCTTCCATCTTCTCCAGAAGTGAACTGTTCTCTGCTCTTATCTATCAAACCAGAGGTGCTAGTACATTAACACATTAAAGAAAACACTACCCACGAAGCTTGTTAGGTTTCTGAAGTTACTTACCAAGCACTGGAATATTGCACAATTATGCCACTTTGCATTGACTATAGACATCATTATTTTCAAATAGGATTACCTGGAAAATACCCAAAGTCAATGAAAACACTCAGCATTGGTAAGGCAGTAAATATACCAGGTAACATTCAGCTTAGTATAGAGTAACTAAAAGTTACCCAATTTTATTCAACAGCTTGGTCTCTTTTAGACACCCCATAGACTTTAAAATACAATGTCTGCTGTCTGGCCCTCCTCACCTTAATGCAGAGACAACAAGACTCTAAAATGCAGGCCAGACTCCACACAACCAACCTCAGTCTCATGTACCTGTAAAATTCGCTCAGTTTAACACTAAAGGAAAAGAAAATCTACGCTGGAGAATGTGTCTATGAAATGAATCCTTGCATAATTCCTCTTTTCAGGACAGGTTGTCACATCTCAAAGGAATCTTCATCCCCTGCTATCCTTGGCAGCTTTAGGGACAGGAAACCTAAGTGGGGAGAGTCCAGATACATTGAGGGCCTTCAAGCACACTGCTTCCCAGAGTACTTTCCACACCACTTTCACATGAGGCCTCTGTCTTCACACAGAAAAATCCTGTAATGCCTGCAAAAACCTTTGAATTCATCAGGAAAAAAACCCTGAAAGGGCCAAGCATTAGCATAAATAAGCAGTCTGTCTGCAGGTTGTTTTCTTGGTAATTAACTTGAAGATGAGATTCCTAATGGTTTCTCTAAAGGGAACTCAGAATGATCCAAAGAGACTGCACAGCAGATTTTTTTTTATCTGAATTTATAAGTCAGCTTGCAGGAACCAAGTAGTTCCCATGATGTGATAAGAATATAATTTTTATTAATACTTCTCTCAACACCTCAGTAAAACATATCATCCAAACAATATCATACAGACATTGAATATGAATCTTCATAGGATTCACAGCAAAAAAAGATGAACTTCCTTTCCATTTTCTGCTGTGAGTTGTATTCCAACATAATTCAATACCATGAGATTCCCTTTCATACATTACCCGTTTAACACAGGCCTTCAGCTCTGCTATTTCCTGCAAGCAGGCATCCTGTAAAATAATCAAAAACAATCACAACTTTATGATGAATTACTTATCTGTGTGTATTCACGTCTGGTGGATACCATTCACATGGCATAAGTGAGAGCAAAGTTCTAAGGCAGCACAACATACTTGAAAAAGTACTTCTGAAAAACTTTTCTTAAACTTGTAGTTTCACAGAACAGTTTGAGAAGAATTAGAAGTTTGCTTCAGGCAAAAGGGAGCAGTCCCTCTCCTCTCTCCTGGCCCCTTACTGGTTTGGGTTTTCACCTCAGGGTCACAGAGAAACCCCACTGCCAAGCTGCAGGAGCACAGGCATTTGTTGGGCTGTGGTGCTCCACTGCACGCAGGGCTTCCTAGGCACTGGGCTGGCCTGCACACAGGAAGCTGCTGAACTTGGAGGCTAGCCCCAAGCCCAGGAACTACTCTAAAAGTGAACAGGCTCAAAGGCAAAAGGGAACAGTCCCAGGAGAGATGCTCTCCTGCCTCAAAGGTTTGTAAAGTCCAGATTGAAAAGTCCCTCTAAGCACCCAGTAAATCTATTCAACTTGCTAAAATAGTAGAAATAGTCTCATCAAAACACTCTATACAACAATAAAAGCCTTTTTCTACCATTTTGGTGAGAGGGATGGGCTTATGTAGTGATCAGCTAAGCATCAGAGCAGACACAAGGGGTGGAAAGATCAGATGGCCAGTAAGGGTTGGGGGGATGAGCAGCACAACAAGCTGTTAATTTGTCTCAGCCATAATATCCAAAGCACATCCCAAGTGTTTCTTACTTTTTGTTAACTGTATATAAACCACTTTTTCAAAGATACCAAGAGAACTAATTCTCACAGACTTGTGACAAATTTAGCACAGATTTTTACAGTTATTTTGAAAATCCCACCTTTGGTGTTCATTACAGACCTCACACATACATCATCTTGAAGGTGCAGGTGTTCAGCCTCTCCCCTCTAGCACTAGTTAAAACTCTTTGAAATTTACACAAGACAAACAAAAAGGCAAAACAAAAACAAAAAACCCACCAAGGTGCAGGAAGGGGGAGAGAGAGAAAGAATGAGGGAGGTTTTCAATTTCTCCTTACTCCTCAAGTCTGCTTAACTCTCAAGTGAGTGAAAATTTTCACTCAATTTAGCTTCCTGATCTGGTCCCTCACTTGCCATGTAAGTGCTTGTGCAAGGGAGAAATGAGAATGGTGGTGGAGAGGAAAAAAGCCCTTCTTTCAGCAGCAGTGTCAGTTCAGAGTGTGTGCAAAAGACAGCCTCCCTGAAGACCGTAGGATTTTGTGCAGTCATAGGAATCTGTTTGGGTCCACTGACTGTACAGTAGAGCAGGAAAACTGACTGAAACAGAAGCACTGCCAACCACTCACCATCAATAAAGCAAAAAACATGGCCAGAACCAGATTTTCTTTCATGTCTTTCAGCAATTGAAACCAAGACCATTATTTCTGGTATCCCTTTTCAAAAAGCATCCTATCAGAATAGATACATAGGTACACAATCTACGCTCCAAAGCGCACAATTGCTTTCCATATGGCAACTATGACAGTTTTTTTTTAAAAAAACATCCTGTACCACAAGCTCTTTGGAATGTGTATCCTAGATAGTTTGCTCCAGAACACCCACTTATTTCCCACTCACACAAAAAACAATCATAACAAGATGTATTCAATACTATAAACATCAGCAGAATGAAATAGAAAGATTAAGGAAAAAAATTAAAAATAGGTTTCAATTTTTTATTTCCAAAGGAAATAACATGATTTTTACCCCAGCACTTTTTTCATTGTTGCAACAATGGTTCATTTTAGGCCATATCTCACTGCACTTACAGCTGGGAAACCCCCACACAAACATATTAGAGCAACTTGTGCTTTGTTTTCACTGTATGTCTGCAACAGCTCCACAGATTTCAAGGGACTTATTACAGGCTAACATAGCTGTCTAAGGGGAAAAACTTTCCTAGAGCACAATTGTGAAGATACCTACAGCACTGGAGAACTTTGTAGATACTGAAAGTGACAGTCATTTGGTTGAAACATAACAACTCTTTAAAAGTCTTCCATTTTGCAGCAGGGCAGGTTCAGTGAGCAACTGCTGACCAGGTCCTGATCGTAGCTCATTGAGGGAGGCATATGTGGCAGAGGAGCACTCAGCAGCCCATTTCCAAGCTCTTTTATTCCCAGTGAGAGCCCTGCCTTTGACTTCCAAGAATTCAGTTCTTGGGATTTGACTTCTGTGATTCTCTGACTTACTAGAGCAAAAATTTTTCCACTCCTCTTAATCAGGGAGCGATGTTGTGACTTGCAAACTCACAGCCCTTGAAGAACATGGAAGTGTTAGGATGTCTTAACTGCTTCCTCCAGTCTTTTGTCAGGAAGCACACATCTTCACTACCAATAACAATGCAGTGTTTCCTTCAACTCTGTAGCAAATACAAATTTCACATCATGATTGTTTGCTTCTTTCCTAACAGGAACTCTGTTCCTGTTATTTTTCACTGTACAAAAGTAGGAAGCATGCTCTCTTTCTCTCTCTGCTTGGGCCTGATCCAATACCATTGACATTAATGGAAACCCTTTCCCCTCAACTTCAGTGGTGCAAAACCTGCCCCAACCCCCTTTTTCACCTTTCTCAATAGAGGAAGCAAGTAACAGCCACCTTTCATATACAGATCCAAAGTCAGGACACTTCAGAGTATGCATGAGAACTGAAAAGAAAACTGTGGTACATCAGTACAACCACACTTCCCCTACTAAGCACCTTCTCATTTTCCAAATTGAAGATTTTTTCCTTTTCCTCTTTCTTTGTCCTTTTGAGCTGGGACTTTAACTCTATTTCAAGCAGCAGCTTGCTTTGCTTCACATTGGTCCTCTGGGTTTGTGCCTCTTCCCCATTCCAAGTTCCTTCCAGCCAGGCTCTTGACTCCTCTGTTTCAATTAAAAAGCTGTCCTGGACAGGGAGGAAAAAAACCACATATTCTGTGTTCACTCTGAACAACAGCTTAGATGTACTCTGCTTATTCTCAGCAGTCTGAGCAAATATTTGAAAATGTAAGGTGGAAGGCCTGGTCCTAGTAATAGAAGTGTGTGTGTGGGGGGGAAACAAGGATTTCATGCATACCTCATGATTCCTTTTAAAAACTGAAAATTGTTACAGACGGGCATTTTCCAGAAGGAAGACACCAAAATCCTTGCCTGCCTTAGAATTTGGTTACTATGTTAAAACTATGCATTATCTTGTCAAAAAGTAGAATCCCCTTTTAGCAAGTTCATTAATACTAATGAAGTCCTATATTTGTTTCCCTATTCCTGGATCTGTCCAAGTCCATTGCTAATTACATGCTGAAGAAGGAAGCTGTTGATACACAGGGTGCCATGCCCTAGTGGTACATGTGGAAATGAATAGTTGTTAAGGCACGTCGATGTCAAAAACGGTCAATGGCGATAGTGTCCGGTGCCCAGGGAGAGCAGCATGGGCTGCAGAGCAAAAGGTATGCATGCATGTGGGGAGCGAGAGGAATTGCTGCCTATCAATGGGGTTCGATATCAATATTGATATCAAACCCCATTGACAGGTGTGGAATCAGACAGGCATCGATGGCGCCTGACCTGGAGAGGGAGCAAGGCTGATAGGTTCGCTGCCTGCCAAGGGGAAACTGGGGGCAAGAGCAAAAGCAATGGATGCGTTGGTATGCAAGAGGTGTCAATGGCTGTCAGCAGGCATGGATACTGACAGTGATAGCTATGGATGGCTCGAAGTGGGTATGGAAATGGAGAGGCCTCAACACCTGTCAAGATGGAGAGGGATGGGTATGTCTGGATGCCGTGCCCTAGTGATCAGTATGGAAATCAGTACTGGTGGAGGCCCGTCGATGTCAAAAACAGTCAATGTCGATAGTCACCGGTGCCTAGCAGGACCAGTATGGGCCGCAGAACAAAAGGTATGCATACACATCAGGAGCAAGAGGTATCACTGCCTATCAACAGGGCTTCATATCGAAATTGATTGACATTGCACCCCCCACCACTTATTAAGCACCCCCCACCACTTATTACAGAGACTGAAAAAGAGAGAAAGAGATAAAGAATGAGAGGGGAAGAAAGAGAAGAGAAGGAGGGAGAAAGGGGGAGGATGAAAGAAGGAAAGAGCAAGAAAGGGAGAGAAAGAAAAAGGGAGGAAGAAGAGTGGGACAGGTGCAGAGAGAACAAGGCAGAAGCAGAAAGAACAAGAGAAAAAAGGGAAAGAACAAGAGAAAAGAGAAAGGGAAAGAAAGATGGAAGACAGAAGGAATGAGAAAGAAGGAGGAGAAAAAAGGGAAAGTGAGGAGAGAAAAGGAGAGACAAGGAGAAAGTGAGAAGACAGCAAGACAGAAAGGCAGAAAGGGGAAAGAGGGAAGAGAGAGAAAAGACAGGAAGAACATGGGAGAAAGCAAAAGAGAAAGAAAAGAGAAAGGGATCAAGGGAAAGTAAAGAAACTGGAAACAAGAAAGAGATGGAGGAAGGGAAAAAGGGAGAACAAGAAAGCAAGAACAAGAGAGGGAGGGAGAGAGAAGAGAGAAGAAAAGAGAAAGAAGCAAGAGAGGAAAGGAACAAAAAAATGAAAGGGAGAAAGAGGGAAAGAGGAAGAGAGCAAGAAGGAAAGACAGGAGAGAAGGGAAAAGGAAGAGAGAAAGAGAGAAACAGAGACAAAGAGAAGGAACCACGGAGAGGATTTCGAAGCAGCCTGTTGCTTCTTGCAGCCATTGTCAACCTTGTGAAATTCCTGTTGCACAAAGCAGCTCCCTAGGTCTGACCCTGGAGAAACAAGAGCAGCTACAGGAGCTCACAGGCAAGTGGCACCTTCCCAGGAAGGGGCAGCAGACAGGGCCGTGGCCACAGCACTGTTTGTCAGGCTGCAGCAGCAGCCCAGCTCATTGGGAGCATCACCCACACTTTCCCTGTTGGACTGCAGATGGGTGGCACCTCTGCTCAGGGACCCCCTGCAGCAGGGAAAAGCTTTCCAGTTTAGGTGAAACACCCACAGCTAGGCTTTGTGGCCCTCCTGTCACTCCAGCTCTACCCAGCCAGGCACTGCTGTCTCTTTCAAATGCTTTTAGAATCAGTGTCTCAGTTCCAAGTAGCTGGAATAAAGCCACCCATTCTGACAAAACACATCCATTACCCTCTCTTCCTATGAGCTCCCACTGGGCCACATCACCTCCAGCATCTCTTATTCTCAGAGTTTTTACTGCATTAATAAAAGTTAACATCCAAAACAGAAATCCCAGGACATATTCAGAGCCCCACTTATTCCACACTCACTATCATGCTTATATTTTTCCCCCACCCTGAATACACTAGGAGCCATCCTGTCATAGCACAGATTTGCTAAGTCACTTGGGGCATTCTTACAAATCTAGAAAAACAGGAAACTTGGACTCATTTGCCTGGCGATTAACTGAACTGCTGATCTACCCCACAGGCAGTTTTTCTCTACCCAGGCAACAGCAGCAATTCTCACAAGCTGGTGCACAATCAGCACCTCCATTTTCCTCAGTGCTCTCTGCTGCTGCAGGAGGTAAGCCCCTCTGCAACCCGGGGCTCCATCAAGCTCCTGTCAGAAGGACCAGGAGCCCACACACCTGTTAAGAGCTGCCAGACACAGACCAACACACAGCTAACTGCAACTTGTGTTTTTCAGAAAGCACCCAAAGTGCACTGGCAGCCACAGAACAAAGCCTTCAACAGCCAGCAAAGACTAATGCACCCACGCACGTCAGCCTAGAGCTTTGAGAACAAGTCAGGAAGAGCAATTCTGGCTCCTTGCTCTTCCAAAGCTCTCAGACAGGACAGCAAATATCATCAGCCACAAGCCTTTGCTCAAACTCTGGAGTAAAAGAGCTCCCTTGAGCACACAAAGACAGGGCACAAAGGGAACATGAAGAGGCAGCACAAACCCCAAAGGCTGCAATAATTCTATCTGGGAAACCTGTGAAAACTTTGATACAGTGACACAGCTGCTGCAATGCAAACACAATCACACAAAACATCAACCAGCCAAATGAAAACAGTTACCCTGCACATAACGGGGAGGGTCAGAGCATCTCCCTAGCTCCCAGCAGAGGTTGGCTGGGTGCACACCGCACATCACCAAATTTCAACAGCAATAGGCACCAATCAACAGTTTCCACTAAGGCAGCGTGGAGTTAAACTGCCACTGAGCCACTCCTGTAGCAGGCAAGTGCATCTCTTCACCCTCATGGCACATCACTTTTTGAAGATGCTGGCCCCAAGGAGACACATTGTCTCTCTCTGGCACTGCACAGAGCAGGACGGATCAATCCCTGTGGGCAGCAGTTGGGCACTGCTAATTTCTGACCCCCAAGCAGATGAAGACCACACAGCACTTAAGGAAGCACTGCCACCCTGCTTAATCCACAGCTGCAAATGAACAGCAACAAGGGCAGTTTAAACCCAAACTGCTCTTAAAAAACCCTTCAAGGGGTTCAAGTGACACTGCAGAGGCTCCACTGCAAAGATGATGAAAGAGGAAACAAGAAGAAAAATGGGGTGAGGGTAGGGAAGGATAGGATCAGCCCCTGGGACCACTGAGAATGGCTCCCAAAGGACCTTCCCATCCCATCCCTGTGTAACAGTAACCCCACATTCAACCTGCAGGAACCAGAAAAGGCTCCAGGTAACAGCCAGACAGCACCAGAAGCTAGTAGCTCAGATCAATCCAGAGAGCTGTCATAAGGGAAGAAATGCAAACTGAATTAAGCAAAACCCATCACAACACAGATTGATGCAGCCAGAAATCACTTGGGCCAATGCTATAACACAAATGAGTCTCTAGCATCATTTTCTTAAAGCACCCGGAAAAGTGCAGCAAGCTGCAGCCCAGCTCCTTTGACTCACAGAGCATCAGCAGGCACAGCTGGAAACCTACTGCCAAGCTTTAATTTGTACTACATTTACCATTCTTAAAAATAGGAAATGATGCACCAGGAACAAGCAAGAAATGCTGTGCATTTGTCTGAAATGAAATAGCACTGGGGGGTCTAATTAGCATAAGCCATAACAACCCTTTCACACTCAGCAGAAATGGGCATCACTAAAACTAAACACTAAGAGAGTGGTGAAGGAGCACCACAAGCTCTGCAGCAAGTCGCAGCTCAGAAACTATCATAACCAACATGCAGCAAGTGGCTCCCACAATTATCTCGCAGGCTCCACACCTCAGGGATCTCAGGTTCTCCTCACTTGGGGCTTTGGCAACACAGCAGTTGCAGCTTCATCCTCCACTGCCTAGGGGCAACAAAGATGCACCCAGCTCCTATTTAACCCTCTCCTACACCCCTATTGTCAGACACCAACATGCTCAGGACCGGCAGCACTCAGCCTTCGGCATTTCCCTGGCCTGGCAGAGCTGACAGCCCCAAAGGCTCAGTAACAAGAGCAGCCTGCCTGGAACACAGGGAAACTCAGCACTCACTGAAGATGTCAGCTGAACAATCCCATCAGATCTCCACCAGGAGCTGCCTGCTACATATGAGATACAGCATCCAGATATCTGTCACAGCCAGTTACTAGTCCGTGGAAAAAGAAAGGACACCTTGGTCACACTTTAATGTTCCCTCCACAGTCTGTAGTGTGGCGAGACGGGATAATGCATGTTCTACAAGACAAGTCTTGCAGCCAGAGAGCAGAAATGTGTATCATCTGTTTCTGTTGCACCTGCAGCAGAAAGGCATTTTACTCCTGCAGCTCTCCTGGCCCATCTGCACAGAAGTTCAGGCAAAATAAACATGCAGACCATCTTGAGGCAGGGGGCCTTAATAGAGCACAACCCAAATTATTAAGCACCAAGTCCACAGCTGCCAGACTGTATGGTTTGCCCTCCTCTTAAGACAGCAAAGCAAGCAAATTTACCTGGGATATTAAGCAAAGACACACTGGTTTTCTCTCTTTCTTTGCCAGTAAGATGGGAAACTGAAGCCCTCCAACTGTGTGCAGAGGCAACAAGTCCCAGCTGCTCTCCCTGCCTCACACAGAGCCACCCTTTCACACCAGGGAGATAGCACAGACCAGCACACTCCAGCCATCGGATGCGTCCAGGAGCCCAAGCACATTGCCGCACTCAGAGCTTGGGGAGCTGCAGCACTCTGGCAGCAAGACAAAAGACAGGACAGATCCAGGCTCTTTTCAGGGCCTCCTTTGGCAGAGCAGCAGCTCCCCTCTCTGGGCTGAGGTGCAGCACAAGGGGAGAAAAGGGCCAGCACCTCAGTTTAATCGCCAGCCCATAGCCCTCATTGAGCTGCCACCAAGGCCCACACTGAAATGCTTCAGGAGCTGCCTGCCTGAAGCATGGCTCTCAGCAGCTCCCATGCCAAGTCCCTTCCCACTGCAGTGCAGCAGCCACAGGCAGAGGGTACAGGTGCTGGTGCCCAGAGACCAGCGAGCCAACAGTCTTTTAGCTCCCTCTTCCCCCCTGAGAGCAGGCAAAGCTCTGCAGTGGGGGCCAGGTGGCCAGGGAGACATCACAGCCCTCCACAGGGCTGAGAAGTTTCCTAGTGATTACCAAGGCAGGCCAGTCCTCTGGAGCCCTGAGGCTGAGTCCAGCAGGAGCAGTGCTCAGCCACTGCAGAAAGTGCCCCAGGTCCTGCAGGCCACTGAGGTCTCCTCCCAAGCAGGCCTAAATGAGGCCACACCAGAGCCTTTGTCCTCCCTTGCACAGGGGATTTCTTTCTCTGCAGCATTTCGCCCTGCTCAGACACCAGCACTAACACCCAGACGAGCTCCACACAAACTCTCCCCCAAGGCAGCAAAACCAGGGAAATGGCTCAGGCCGGGAACCAGCAGGTCGAGCTCCTGCGTTGAGCCCTGAGCAACAGCACTGAGCCTGACACAAGGCTGCACTGCTCCCCTGGTGTAAATGCAGTGAGCAGCACAAACCCGCTCTGCCTGAGCTGCCCTGCTCCTGAGGGAGTTGTTTGGCTCCCAGGGACATAGTTATAGAAGTGGCAAACCATAAAGTAAGGAACATGGCAGAGATGCACATGGAGAATTCAGCATCATCTGCCCTGCCTGGCTCCAACAGCTGTGGGCAATGAGGGAGCTCAGTCATGAGCAGAGGTTTGAGATCATGCTCTGCTTCTTCATCAGAGAGCCACTCCTTTGCAGAAGGCTACAAAAGGGCCAGCAAAATTTTATTGTCTTTTCTCCCCCCCACCCCTGTAATTTATAAAAAGCTTTTACAAAACAAAAGCATGCACCTCATTAAACTTCTGTTCCATTGGGCACATTGCTGTGGGCTTGGACTTCTAAGTTCTCCTGCTTTCCCTTCCTGCCTTTCACATCAGAGGCACCCCTAGTTTCCCTCAAGATATCAATATTTCTCACAGGGCAGGACTGGCTCCTCACAGCCTTCTCCACTCCCTTGGGCAGCTCCACCTTGGTGGTCAGGGCACACTGCTCCACAATGGCTCTGGCAGCCTCTTGCTTCCTCTGCAACTTTTGACAGTTTGTGAAGCTTGGCAAGGGAGCATCATGTCTCCACAGTGGGATAAAGGGAGCTGAATGCAATTGACAGTCAGACTCCAAGTGATTCCCTCTTCATTTGCTTACATCTTTCTTGGTACTTTGTGTCCAGAAGAAGGAAGATACTTGAAATAAGAAAGCAGCACAGCAAATTATTTTCAAGGTGCTCCACTGTCATCAAATACCACTTTGTCTCCTCCCCTCCCTCCTCCCCCCCCCCCCGACCCCATCCTTCTCTTGGTGAGATAAGGAATGGTAGCTTCCAGGGCCACTATGCAGTTGCACCTCAACATTCAGTGCCAAACACTACAAGGTCACATACTGATGTGAGTGAGGCACCTCAGGAAAGAGCCCTTAACACTAGCTCCCTAGAAAGTACAAACAGTCAAAATGTTTTACTCAGAAAAAGGGCTCACTGCCCTGTTTTTTCCTCTCCCTTTAAAACCTATAGCTTTTGAAAAGCACTGGATATCCTGAGATGTCTGCTACTACATCTAGAAGCCCTCAGGAAGGATGTGAAGACCTTAAAAAGTCTGGGGGAAAGGAAAAAAAGAATGCACTAACATTTCTTCCCTTTGCTCAAAGGGGTTGTAGTTAAATCCAAGGCCCCTTTGTGCCAGGTGCTGTAACACCTTGGGAGAGAGCAGGCCTGTGCCAGAGAGTTCCTCACCTCCATGGCCACAGCGCAGAGTAAGGACCAAGGCAGCCAGGCAAAAGCAGCCACCACAGATGGCCCAGGCAGCAGAAGGGATGAGAAAGGCCTCCAAATTTCTTCTGTAGCTCCACAGCCTCCTCTCACTGCTGCACTCTGTGCTCAGCTCATCCCCTGTGGAGCTGCAAAGCAAACACACAAAGTCTGGCTCTCCATCTCTTCTTTAAAGCAAAGGCACATTTCACTCCCTTATAAATTAGGGTGAGGAGTAGCCAGAGACAGACTACAACATTCCTGTATAGGACTCAGAAAACCCTCACCTGCAAAGACATTTTGGCTTTCTTCTTATGCCTGCTAGGAACTGAAAGGGGCATCCTACAGGAACAGAGTCCCTTTCTAATATTGAACAAGGCTGGGAAGAAAAGCCCAGGCTCATTGCCTCAACTGTTCAGTTTTTACAGCAATCTCCCCCATACGTACCCCACGTAGGGACTTACACGAACCTCTCAAAAGCATGCTCGGTAGCCCTGTTATTCAGGGAAAAGCTCCCACAACCCACTGTCCCACACAAGTCCCCTCAGCTCCCCACGACACTGCCTCACCCTGCACACACCCACGAGCAGTAACGGCTCCTTGTAGCCGCCGGCATGAGCAACGCAGCGGGGAACCACCCGCGTCCCAGCAGCCCCTCCCCGGGGCGGGTCGGGAGACCCAGAGCGCCGTGATGGGGAACACCCCTCCGCCACCAGCCCTATAGCGGCCGCCTGCCCCTTCCAGCCGGCGGCGGCTGCAGGGCGCTTCAGAGCCACCCAGGGAGCGCAGAAAAGCGGCGGCTGTCGGGCAGCAGCGCGCGGTGCCGTTACAGCGAGCACCCGGGGCGCGCGGCAGCCGTTAGAGCGAGACGAGGGAAAGGCGCGCGGCGACCGTTAGCGCTGGGCAGGCACGCGGCGGCCGCTAGGGCGATAAGACGAGTTGCGCAGCAGCTGCTAAGGTAGGGCGGGGCGCGCGGCGGTTATAGGGGAGCAGGGGCGGGGCGCGCGGCGGCCGTTAGGGCGGGGCGCGAGGGCGGGGCGCGCGGTGGCAGTTAAAGTGAGGCGGCTGCGGGTGAGGTGGTTTTGAGGTGTGTGGTGGCTGTTGGGTGGTTTTTTTTTGGGGGGAGTGCTCTGCAGAGGGGAAAGTCTTGGTTCTGGAGAGCAATAAATTTTTGGTCTCATGGGGGAAGGCAGCTGCAGGATAGTGACTGGGTGTTAAAGCCAAGACAGGCCAATTTGCTGCTGTCTGGAAGTCCCTGGGGAGCATAGTTGTGGTGACAAAGTTGGCCTTACAGGGTGTGCAGCTGCTGGAGATGAATGGGGTTGTGTAGCCCCTATGAGTGGGGTTGCCTGTGCTGAGGAAGCCTGTCAGGGTGAGAGCAGGGAGGTTACCCTGAGTGTGCCTGGATTTTAAAGCAGCCTTGGGCTGTGTAGGTCACCTTGGTATCTTTGTCTTTGAACTTGTGACTCTTTATTCAGTTGAGAGGTTTTTTTGCTGCAGTATAGCATCTGCAGGCTGCCTCCAAGATGCTACTCTAGAAGTGCCCTTGTTTGTATTTTTGAAGCCCTGGAAGTGACTACCTAGTGCAGCCTCCCCTAGTGCAGGCAAGGAGGCTAATGCAGTACAGCCTGAGGGTTCCGTAGTCAAGACAAGTAGCTGTGTACAGCTCTTCAGCCATGTCCTGCTTCAGCCATGCTTGGGGCACCTCTGAAGTGTGTGTTTTGAATCCTAGCAATGTGCCTGAGTGTTTTCTTGAAGGCAAATGTCTTAAAGCAGATTATTAAACTTCTGTTGGTTGTCTGAATTTGCCTTGCAGTAAAGCTGTGAATTTTTCCAGGTTGGTGAGTATGGGTCTGTTCTAGCAGTGGAGAGTAGAAGGGTTTGTAAACTTTGTAGGAATTGCTTCCTGAGGCTGCTTTCAGAGTCCCTTAGGGAGTGGTGTTTACCTTGTGAAGTTACAGACTAGGTGTAACTTTCAGACCTTGGGTCAGTTGTAAAAGCCTCTCTGAAAGGGGAACCCAGTCAGTCTTGACTACTTGTTCTTACCTTAAAAAGTATAAATGAGAAAGGAGAAAAGGAAAAAAACAAAACAAAGGAGTCTTGATCAGGTACTGTTTGTATTTGCATAAGCAGCTGTGCTGTGGTGGGGTTATTTGACCTTTGAGTTGCATCCCTGCAGAGCTGCTTTTACTGTTGGCTGGGTGTTAGGCTGGCTTTGCCTGGCTGGCCCTGGCTTGATTAGAAGTGTGACTGTGTGGCCTGTCTTCAGCAGGGAAGAGCTAAAGGAAGTGAGCTCCAAGGGTTCTATTTCCACTTAATGGCAACTGAGTGTGTTGCTTGGTGTTAAGCACCAAAGGGCAGGACCTTACTGCTGTGGATGGGCTGAAAAGGAGTTGCTGTGGGTAGGGGAGTGTGGCAGACAGATGAATGAATTTTTTTTTTTTTTTTTTTGCCTTAAACATTTCTTGGTGCATGGGGTGCAGGCAGGCCACAACCCCGAACAAGCCATCTGTCCCTGGCGGAAACAGGACTGGGCTGCTGCGACCCCTGAGATGGTCTCCCTGCGACCACCCAGGACGCACCGAGCCTGCACTGAACGAGACCACAATCGGGCAGAGACTTTGGGATCTGGACTGTAAATTATTGTCCGTTTTTAGCACAACTTCTATAAAACCTGCTTGGCATGAGTGGCTAAATCTGCTGAAGCCTTAGGCCGCACTCCCTAGTACAGTGAGAAAGGGCCCCACAGCTGGTGCAGGCGGGAATAAGGGAGTTACCAGCAATTTGCATTCCTGTGCACTGCTGAAACAGTGCTAATTGCTGGAGTTATCACCTTCTTTGTCAGGACCTTGAGAGCTAATGGCTGGACCCAAGAACGGAGACACCTGTCAGCAGAAACGGCAACAGTAAACGGCCTACCTAGGGACGGTGATGAGACCCAATAAGGAGCAGGAGACCCCAGACCCAAATATTACTATTGGTCTGAACTGCCACATGAGTGGTGGGAAAACTTAATTTGAAAAAGCTATAATTGCTGAAGGATTTCTTTATTTGGTGCCCCTCTCTCTCCCCCTGGTCCCTTGCCCCTTGTCAGAGGCACCCAGCTTGAGCTGTGATTTGAACGGAGTCAGCGGAACATCATCGGCCTCGGAGTGGTGGTAGCTAGCTTTTCTCCTTTTCCAGCTTTCTCTGTCTTTTCCCCTTACCCTTGTTCTGTTCCCCTTTTCCCTTTGCCTCCCCTTCGGCTTTCCCCCACCTTTTCTCCCCACTTCGTGGAAAATAAAGTTATAAGGTTGTATGATATTTGACCAGTTTTAGTGTCTTAATGTTGTCCTTGGGATCGTAATGAAACCCTCCCGATATTGGATCAGGACAGGGAGACAAATGCTGAGCTTGTCATAGCTACAGGGGAATGGTAACCTGGATGGTGGGCTTAGCTGGGCAGGGTGCTAGTCCCATGTGCTGGGGAAATGTGCTTCTAGGGAAGGTTTATCGTGGCCCTTTCCTGGCAGCCTTGTGCTGCCTTGAAGAGACTGGAGGAGAGCAGGCATGAAATTCCCTGAATCTTCTCAGTCAGTACTTAGCCCCAAGACCAAAGCCAGCTGGCATTAGGTTGATTGGTGTTTGATACCAGACAAGCCACACACTCAGTTGTGGATGCTTTATACTGACCTGAATGTGCAGTTATACTTCAGTGTGTGTGGGCTCCTCAGCAGTGCCTTGTGGTGGGAAGCTCTTCAGCCTTGTTGTGGTGGTTGGTTTATTCAACCTCAGTGGAGAGGGACTGAGGTTGATAGGTTCGCTGCCTGCCAAGGGGAAACTGGGGGCGACAGCGAAAGCAAGAGATGCCTGTCGAGACAGAGAGGTGTCAATGGCTGTCGGCAGGGACAGATGCAGAGGGTTAGCGAAAGGTCTGGATGGCTTGAAGTGGGTATGGAAGTGAGAGGCCTCAATGGCTGTCGAGATGGAGAGATATGGCTGCATAGGGAGAAGGCTGGGTATGTGTGGATGCCGCGCCCTAGCGCTGGGTATGGACCTTGGCCGTGATAGAGGCCCGTCGATGTCAAAAATGGTCAATGGCGATAGTGTCCGGTGCCCAGGGAGAGCAGCATGGGCTGCAGAGCAAAAGGTATGCATGCATGTGGGGAGCGAGAGGAATTGCTGCCTATCAATGGGGTTCGATATCAATATTGATATCAAACCCCATTGACAGGTGTGGAATCGGACAGGCATCGATGGCGCTTGACCTGGAGAGGGAGCAAGGCTGATAGGTTCACTGCCTGCCAAGGGGAAACTGGGGGTGAGAGCAAAAGCAAGGGATGCCTGTCGAGACTGAGTGACGGCTGTCGGCAGAGGTGGATACGGACAGTTAGCGATAGCTATCAATATGTATTGCTGTTGATTCCTCTAAGTGTGTATGGACATGGAGAGGCCTTGAAGCCTGTTGGTGTGGCAAGGTGTCAATGCATACCAAGATGGAAGGATATCTCTAGAGCTATATCTCTGGGGTGAGTGCAAAAGTGATAACTGCCTGTTGAGATGCAGGTGTTTTCATGGCTGTGAGCATGGATGGGTACCGACTGTCACCGATAGTTCTCGATACCTGGTGCTCTTGATGCCTGTGAGTGGATATGGCCATCGATAGCCTTGATGGCTGTTTAGATTGAGAGGTATGGATGCATTCTGAGAAGGATGGATATGTCTGGATGCCGTTTCCTCACGATTGGTATGGAAATCAATACTAGTGGAGGCCCGTTTAAGTCAAAGACGGTCAGCGTCAGTAGTCATGGGTGGCTCCCGAGAGCACCATGGGCACTAGACAGAAAGGTGTGCATGCATGTCAAGGAGATGTTTCAGTGCCTATCATTAGGGTTCAATATCGTTTGGTATCACCCCACTTCTATTTATTGAGCCCCACTGTATATAATTTTGCCTGTCCTTTTTGTGTTATGACCCCTTCCAAAATATTATGCCCACCCTTACTTATTACACCCATTACTTATTACACCCCCCTGCCACTTACTACATCCGTTTCTGACATGCTACCCCCTCTTGCAACTTATTACACTGCCCTGCAGCTTATTATGCTCTCTTCTGACATATGATGCCCCCCATTACTTAGTAACCCCCCCGCCACTTATTTTTCGCTGTGCTGACGTATTATGTGCCAACATATTACATGACCCCTCCACTCATTTTCCATATCGAATCCTATCGATCGGTCTGGCATTCGACAGGCATCAATGCTGCTCAACAGTGAGAGGGATCAATGTCGATACTGGTCGATGCCTACCGCGCTCTCAAGATCGAGAGGTGTTGATGGCTATCAGCAGGGATCTATATCCCTAAGGGTCAATATCCATCAGGTTCTATAGTCATCGATTCTTTTGTGTATCCATCCCTATGGAAGTAGATCCCTATCGTTAGGCATGGAAATTGAAAGGCAGCAATGCCTCCCAATATTGAGAGGATTCAATATTGATAATTGTTGCTGCCTACCAAGAGCAAAATTGTTCCAAGAGTGAAAGCAGGAGATAGCCATGGATACCTCTCGATCTCAACAGCTATCTGCAGGGATTGATATCCATAGATATCATTCTGTAGTGATGTGTCTTCCAGCAGTAGTCTTTGAGGCCTCTTGATCTTGAGAAGGGTCAAAGTTGATAGTCGTCAGTGCCTACCAAGTGCCAAATCAATCTGAGAGCGAAAGCTGGAGGCTGGTGCAGATCGAGAGGTATCAATGGCTATCCTGAAGGGAACTACAGTGAAAAGAGTGTTTTGTATATGCTAACACTGATGTTTGTGCCACCGGGTAGTTTTCGTCATTCATGCCCTTATCTAAGTTGATAGGTATAGCAACAGCAGCTCACTGTCTTAGGGACTGCCAGGTCTTAAATGCATTGCCAACAGATTTTAAGTGTGTCTTTAGAATCTGTTGCGGAGTAATGTGATTAGGAAAAAGCAAATCTTCTCATATGGTGAATTTTCTAATCCTAAAGGCCAGGTTCAAGCTTTCTCAGCGTATTGGTATGAGGAATTACCCATTTATTAACTAACATGAGTTATATTCTGCTGTTGATTTTTTTTATATATTTCTTGCTGTTTGGTTTTCATTAATGGGTGTTCTGTATATAGGAGTTTCAAGGAAAGGTCCAGTGTTTAGAATTGGAATGATAAAGTGAAGCATGAATATGATAGTGTAGTTTGCTAATTGCATGAACAGTTGCCATCAGAGCCTCCTACACTGTCTATGTCAGGCAAGATTGCCGTATGTCACAGGAAGACTTGCCTGATAATCAATCCCAGAGTTGAGTCACTGTTATTAACGTGAAACACAACAGGCTTTTAATGTATATGGAGAACATTAAAAGACTTGATGGTAAGACGAAGTAGGGTATGTTTACACTCAAATTCAGCCCATATTTCAATTAATCGGTTTTTCATTTTGACAGAGGACTGCAGCTGCAAACATCTGGAATGTTTAAAAGAAGGCTGTGATTCAACATGCTCCTGCTCGTGGGCTTGATGCACAAGGTTTGCTGATTGCTGACTACCAAAGTAGGCAGGCTGGGTTTAAAGTAACATCTGGAGCCCTCGATCAAAAAGCAGGGCTGTACTGGGCCACATGTAATTTCAGTATAACGAAAGACAGCATCTTCTCCAAAGATCATACTGTCTGAAATAGTGCTGAGCATTTGTCTATGTGTGGAGGCTTCTGCATGATACAGAGCCACGTTAGTATATAGAGAAGCACAACAGCTCAGAGAAAGCTCTTTCAGGGCTCGGAGTCAGGGAAGAAAAACTAGATTGGCAGGGTAAAGAACAGGCATAGCCAACACAATGTTTTAAATGATATACTTGAAAAGGAAGTTCAGAGTTGCTGCTTTGGCCATTTCATTATATTCTTTCTACCTTACCTTTTATCTGAGTATACAGAAGAGTCTACCTTAATAGAAAACAAGAACAACATCTTTCATAGGGTCAAGGTGGGAGGGCCAGGAGGGAGCAGTGAGTTGCTGGGGCGAGTGCCTCGGGAGAGGAGGCCGTGCCGCCTCCCGGGGCTGGGGGTGTGTGAGGAGCCCTGCCCTTGCACCCAGGGGCCGTGTTCAGCCCCTGTGACGGGGAGGGGTGTGAGGGGGGTGACGTGCTGGAAAAGGCTTTCCCAGCAGGGCCGCACAGAGGAGAGAGACCTCGCAGCACTGCTTTATGGGAAGGATGAGCCAGAAGCCCCATGCGGGGCTTCCCTGGAAATGGGTTCAGGCCGTGGCGTTTCCCACCGATGCCGGTTTCTCACTTTGCGGGCGGCTCGCGGTGACAGCCCTCCTCTCCCTCTCATGCTCCCTTGCAGGGTCTTGGCTACTTCCTGGGGGCTGTGGTGGGCATTTAGACCCTCATGCCCTAGGCCAAGTTTGTGGACATCAACGCTGTTGTGCACCGTCAGGTAAGGCCTGAGGCCGCATCGCTGGCCTGGGGCTCCTGGGCAACCTCAGCTGCTGCAAAGCTCTGCGTGTGCCCACGGCTCTGGGTTTTGGCCCTGGGTCCGTGCCCAGAGCTGCCTGTGAGACGAGAGCTGACAGCGCAGTTTCTTTTCTGTCCCTTTCCACAACGATCCATTTTTCTCCAAAACGTGCCAGAAAGGGGGGGCTCAGCCTCCGCACACGCCTCTCCTTGTCTCTTGCCGCCCACGAGAGGATGGAGAAGCTGCCCCTGGTTGTGACGGCCGTGCAGTTTGTGTGCTCTGACCCCAGGGCCCAGGTGAGCTGGTTTGGGCAGGGCTGGTGCCACTGTGAGGGCAGAGCAGCCCTTTCTCCAGGGCAGAGCCTGGCGAGGCCATACCGGTAGGCAAAGGCAGGGCCCGGGGCTAGAGCTCGGTGGCAGCCATGGAGCGAGGGCTGCTGCTATGCCCTCGTTGCCTGGGGCCAGCCGGAAGGGCTGCAGCGCTGCGAAGGCAGCTCCCCTGGGCTTTGGGCTGGGTCATCACTGCAGCCTCCCCGGCAGGTGAGGAGGGCAGTCCTGCGTTTCATCAGGGAGCTGCTGCGCTCCAGTGCCCCAAGCTGCTTGGCGTGGGACGTGCTGAGGCACCTCCTCAGCGAGTTCAGCTGGGCCTTGGGCAGACTGGTAAGGGCAGAGCACGGCGCCAGGGCCGCATCCCATGCCCCGGCCATGCCGCGCTGCTGCGGGCGTCCCTGGCAGCAGGGAGCCAGCTGGGACCATCAGCACCACAGTGGGAGCAGCATCCCTGTGCACCGCAGGTCTGGGAAGGGGCAGTGACAGGTGTTTCCCACCTCTGTCTCACAGGCGACAGGAAACCTCTGTGCTGGGGAAGCCCAGGAAGAAAAGGCTGTTCAGCACCTGCGCACATGTCCTGGGCACGCTGGACATCTCTGCCGGAGGGGTGGCCAAAGTCAGTCATCCTCCGCCTGCCGCTGCTTCTTGCCTGGGGATGCTTTTCCTCGCCCTCCCCGCAGCCCAAACCTCTCCCCCAACACGCTGTGGAGTGCGCATGGCTCACAGAAACATGTCTGTCCTTTCCCTCTGTGAGCTCCATGAGTGGTGGGGAGGCACGGCAATGACAGGGGAACTGCTCTGGAGAGGTGGCAGTGCTGGTGTGCTGCACGGCCTCATTCTTGCCTACAGGTCCTGTGGCCGAGGCTGCTGCGGTACGTGGTGCCAGCCTGGTACGCTGGCATGCTGGTTCCGCTCTGCCACTGCCTGCGTGCCCTGGCTGAGACAGGAGAGCGCAGAGCACGAGGAACAGGAGGCACCCAAGGCCCTGGAGTCCAAGGAGCAAGGTGGGGAGTAGAAAGTCCTGGCGTGCTGGGCTGGGTGGGAGTGGGGCCATGCGTGTCCCTGCATCCCCTGCCAGCCCCGCGCGGGACAGCGCAGGGCAGAGCAGTAGTGCCCGTTGCTGGCTGGGAGGGCTCAGCCCTGCGTGCCCCTTCCCCAGTGGAGCCGCCTGGCGCTGCTGCACCCAGCTCTTGCCATGAGCCTGAGGGCTGGTTCCCACTGCACTGGGGCTGCCTTCGGTGGCAGCTGCTAAGCCACAGGAGCCCAGCCGGGCTGCTACGGAGGCGGCACGGCCAGGTTCCCCTTCAGCCCTGCGGGGGGATGTGGGGCAGGCAGGGCTGAGTGTCTCATGCAACCTTTCCTGCAGCTGCTCTGCCAGCTCCCCAGGTCCTGCTGGCTTGGCTGCCTGCCTGCTGGTGAGTAGCAGGGCCCCAGGGAAGGAGCTTCCGTGGCCAGGGCGGGAGGGCAAGAAAGCTCCTTCTGCTGCAGGGGAAGGTGCCGGCCACGTCAGGGCTCTGTGGGGGGCTTGGGCAAAGGGCTTGGGGGAGCAGAGGGACCGAGGGGCAAGTGGGGGGGCACTGGGGCATGGGCAGGCACCAGGGGGGCAGAGAGCACGGTTTGGTCCCTTGCGGCTGCTGCCTGTGCTCCTCCTCTGCCAGGAAGGCAGTGACCCAGGTGAGGAGCAGGAGGGGGCAGGCCAGGGAGTAAAGCCCTGTGTTTTGGGGTCAGAAGCAGAGGCTTAGTGTGCTGTTTCTGTGGTCACAAACAGCAACTAAGGCCTGTGCTCTTGGGGCCTGAAATGGAGGCTTAGTTGGCTGTTTTCAATACTCAAAGCAGAGACCAAGCTGTATGTTTTCAGGTCCAGAAACAGAGACTAAGAAGTCGCATGTTTCTGGGACTTGGGAATGGAGGCGAGGTCGACTGTTTTGGGGACTAAAAACAGAGACTAAGTGTGATGTTTTGGGGGCCACAAATGGCAGCTTAGTCCCTGCTTTCAAGCACAAGAACAGGTGAATGAGTCCTGTTTTGGGGGCCATAAATGGAGGCTCATTGGGCTGTTTCTATGGCTGAAAACAGAGACTAAGTCCTGCGTTTTGGGAACTTGGAAACGGAGGTGAGTTTGGCTGTTTCCAGCCCCAAAGCGGAGGCCGAGGGGGCGCTTTTTTGGGGGAGTGGGAGGGAGGCAGGGTGCGTGGACCCTCCCTGGAGGGGGGGGGTCTGTCCGCGAGTGCCCCACAGGGAGGGTGGCTGGCATGCACCAGGCCAAACCTCGCATCTGAGATGGTTTCTGTCATGAGAGCGGTTTTTGGGAGGAAACACCAGTAGACACTGTCTTCCAGGTGCAGTATTTATTCAACATTCATCCACTACTTTCAACAATAATGAACCAATTAGCTCCTAAGTATTGATTCAATACTGGCCTGTGAGTCAGTATTGATTCAGTCTTCATAAGCTAAATGCTCATTAGCTCGAGTAGTCAACAGTGAGTTGACATCTATAAACCAATTAGTCAACATTCACACAATACTTTTAATACTAAGTGACCAATTAGCTTACAGTTTTTGAAGCAATATTAAGTAACTAATATTACTTCCATATATGCAAGGTCCATATCTGTAAGGTCCTTAGTCCTCACTGATTGAATGTAAAAGCTCATTACTCAGCTTTCATTGAATATTCATAAGGTAATTAGTCAACACTAATCCAATATACATCAGCTAAGGCTTCAATACTGATGCAACATGAAATGACACCATCAATCTCTAAGCTGTGACAGTGATTGATTTATGGCCTGTCAATAATTAATCAATTAGCTGGTAGTTATTGGATCAGTAAGAACTGATCAGTCTGTATAGATGCCACGTGCACAAGCTCGGTGCTCAGCACCGCTTCAGCACCTGCCAGACCTCCTTCCCTGTGCCTGGCAGGACCCGGCGACACCCTCTGCCCAGGGCAGCAGCTGGTGCTCGGCCACGCCGCTCCCGCGGGGGCCCCGCACCGGAGTGGCCTCAGCCCGCGGCGGCTCCGTCGCTCCGTGTGGCTCTCCCTCGGCGCCGTCCGTCCGTCGCGGCTCCCGCGGCAGGGCAGAGCCGGGCCCGGGAGGGCAGAGCCGCCACCGCGCCAGGCCCGGCCCAGGGCTCCCCGGAGGGGTCCCAGCTGCCGCTCGCCTGCGGGTGTCACGGGTGAGGGGGGGGGGCGAGGGGCCGGGGCCGGGCCGCCCGGGGCAGGGGGGCGGCAGGGAGGTACCCCCCCACACACACACCCCCCCGGCGGGGGCCGGGCCGCTGCCCCACGGACAAACCCCCGGTGCCCCCAGGCGCCCTCCCGGCAGAGCGGAGCCCCATCCCGGCCCCCCCCCAGTACCTGCTGCTGCTCCTGTTCCCGCTGCTCCTGCTGCCTCTGCCGCTTCTGCCGCTGCCGGCCCCAATTCCGCCCCGTCGGTTCCGGTTCCGGTCCCGCCCCGCCAGTTCCGCTCCCGCCCGCCCGGGAGCGCCGCGCACCTGCCGTCCGTCAGCGCCGCTCGCCTGCGCACGGCGGCGGCGCCTGGCGGCTGCGGGGGGTGCTGCGGGGCCCGGGCAGCCCCCGCACGGCTGTTCCCCCCCACCCCCAGCGGCCGGTCGCCTCCAGCCCTCGGTGACACCACCAGCGGTCGCCCCCGGCCGAGGCGGGGCCCGAAGCCCCGGGGGACCCGCGTCCCCGCCCCGGTGCGTAGGGACCGGCTGTCGCGAGCCCAGGGGACGCGGTGCCGGCACCCCGGCCCTGTCCTGCCAGGCCCTGCTGCTGCCCTCGCTGCCGCCACATCCCTGTCCCCCGCCCCGGAAAAGGGACAGCCTGGAGTCAGGTGCCTTCTTCCTCCCTTCCCTCCCCCTTTCCACAGAAAACAGATTAACTAATATAATAGAAATTTTATTTTTATATATATATACATATATTTTTATATATATATATATAATTTCTATTATATGTAATATATATAATTAATATACTATAAATATATATAAAATGAATATATATATAATAATAAATATATTATAAATATACTATATATATTAGAGTATACATATATAAATATATAAAAATAAATAAAATATTTCTATTAAGAAAGCCTGTTAGTTAAAAAAAAACAAAGCAAATCACACTTTACCTGTTCAATGGCTGGAGATGGGGAAAGAGCAGGAGGAAGAGGTGGGGGAAAGGGGGGGGCAGGTGTGCATCAATGCCATAAGGCTGAGTGCTTCCTGTCTTTTCCAGCTGTGCAGAATGCAATAGTGACCTGTCTTTCTCCAGATAAGCAGCAAAGTTTCCTGCTCAGGGGCCCCTACATATCTTGACTGCAGGCCACTATCTCACTTTCCTAACTCCTCTGCGCTCTCTTCATTAGGATTTCTTCCCAACTTTCCTATTGCCCAGGGCTGCAGAGGAGTATTCTGGGCAAGAGGTATAAGCATTTCCTGTATCAACTTAAGACCATGATGCTGGATCATCCCGCTGTAATAACTTAAGAGTTGTTATCTTCAAACCTCTGAATCCCTTCAAAAATATAAAATTGTAAACTAATGTTTAAAAATCCAAGCCTGACTTTTGCTCAAACCATTCTCTTAAGGAGCAATAGCAACCTAAAAAGCAGAGTTCATCTGTAGTTGAATTCCTCCTGGCTGCTGGAGGCAGAGCAGTTCTGGCAAACACTTCCTGGACAAGAACAGCCTAAAGGTCATCCGAGCATGTGGGTCACCCCCAAACACATAAATCTCATCTGCCTTTGAACAAATTTAATTAGTGGTCAGAGACAAAAACAACACTGGTGAATAGCCAAGACAGTCTGCTTTCATTCTCAAAATATACTTGGCCCATGGAAATAATAGAACATAGAGCAGTGTGTTATTTACATGAACTGATATCAGTGAACTTACTTACTTTTAGGATGACAGAAACAACTGGTTGTTTCAAATTGCCAGTCTGCAATGGTTGTACACTAACAACACTGTGAACAAAACATTTTCTTCATCTTCTGTATCAAATATGTATGAGAGTTATAGATCAGTCACCTGTCAGGAGGTGCAAGATAGTACATGCATTAGCAGAGGAAGGAATCAATTCAGTCAATAAAGGAATTGATACCTGTCTATAGTTAGAAAATGCCTTTTATAGAATAAGCAGTTCTTCTGGATCATCGAGAAATAAAAGAAAGTTTTGTTGAGTTTTTAAATACACAGTTACATGTATAATTAATATATCTTAACCACCAGACATTAAAAGTATTTTATGATTTTATATGTTCTCTTGTTACCTTGTTCTTTCCTCAAGAGTTCATCTAACAGCTTTTTGGAAAAGAAGAGCAATGTGAAAGTGTGCAGAATTCCCTGTATAATGAGCAGGGGACTGAGATGCCAAACTTACGGAAGTCAGCACAGGGACTTCTCACTTACGGAGCTCACTGAGCAGGAAAACAGGATTCTGTCTTCTCTTTCTGACCCACTGCACATTGCCAGGAATGTAGCATTCTGCCTTCTCCATCCATAACTTGCACAAGTTCATCCACCTTCCTCATACTCAATGAAATTACTGGGCAGGAAGGGTCTTGCATATGCAAAAGTACTACTAGGAGATTTTTTGAGGGAGAAACAGGGCTATTTTTATCATCTCCCAGAAATCCAGCTTCTGCGAGGACAGTGATGCAAGAACGCACACATCTTTCACAAGCAGCATTGTTCACATCATGCCTTATGGGCAGTATTAGCAGAGTCTTCACTGTCTTACTCGGCTGGGAGGCTGGCTACCCTTAGAGATCAGAGCAGTTTTCAAGAGACAGCTCTGGAAAGCACTGGCAGCACAGACCCTCCTGCCAATGCTAGTTCCATCCACCAAATGATGGTCACCAAGCAAGCTGCAGGAGAACGAAATTGGCCTTCAAGTTTCAAAACATATAGAAGAGGTGAAAACAATTAAAGAGTACCTCTACATCAGCATCTCAGTTTGGATCAGGAGTGCACGTCTGATGCAAATCTTCCAGTTGTGCCTGAGTCTTTCATTGTGGTTCATATTACTGAGCAGTCTTGAAACACACGAATTGGATTCCTTTTGTTTCAAATTATCCAAAAGATGCATCCCAGCCACCTGGGTGGCTGTTCTCAAAGTAAAACCCCTGAAACACAGAGCAAACATCAGGTCGTCACACCAACTGTTCCCCTCTCCAGACCCCCTCCCAGTATGCCATGGTTGCTAACGTAGATGCAGGTAAAGCCTCCAAGTACATCAGAACAAGGACACTGTTGAGGGCATCCAGCAGATGGCAACCTGCTGATAGCAAAGCAGTAAACTGAGCAGGAGGTCCCACTTCTCAAAGAGGGCTCAAGGACAAGCATGTGGAAAGAGAGGCAGTGCTTAAAAAAAAAAAATTGCTTGAGCTTCGCCTTATCTACTCAGTCATTTTTCTCTTTTTGAGAAATTCAAGACAGACACCAAGTGGACAGAAAGACTTTCTTCATCTTATGGGTAAAATATTTTCTTAAGGATGTAAAAGCCCATAATCATTCCATGAAGGAACATCTACTTTGTGCTTGATGTCTTCCTTGAAAAATGTTACAAATATAATTAAACAGATTACTCCAAACTGCTCAGTGTCCCCACATTAACAATTTGCGATCTTACTACTGAAAGATTTGGAGGGGAAGGCACAAGGAACTTTTTAGTTCAGAGTATTCTTTAACCAGAGACATTCAAATGATATTTTTTCCTTTGTTAATTTTGGCAATAAATGCTGATCTTATTTTTGTTACTGCAGTGTGGGGCCACTCTAAGGTCTACAGAGCCACCCTAAATTTTAACTGATAGAACGAAGACCAAATTTTGCATTCTCATTCCAGAAGAAAGCTATGGAATCACCCACAGTCACAAAAGATTTGATCCAAAGCGAAGAACCTTATCTTTCTGTATTTTGAATATTTGAGTCAGACATCCATGAAGGCAAAAAAAAAAAAAAAAAAACCCAAACTTCTAGGAACATAAATGTTACCTTTCGTAGGACAAACAGTGGTTTCTACTGAAAAAGAGAGTGAGATCTTTTAACAGCTGGGTAGCATTTGAAGTGGAGCAAAGGTTCTGAATTCAGGAGGAGTATGTCTTAAAAGGAGATTTGGAGTGGTTGATTGGCAGTATCCTACCAATTCACCTGGCAGGTGCTACTAGCTCTTCCTGAGCTCTCCAGGTGGGAAAGCAACTTTCCTCCACAAGGTAACATGAGCTCGCGACATGTGAAGTTCCTACTTCTCCCTACATCTCAAACACAGTAGGAACCAGGAGGCTGCAAGATGCTGCCACCGAGCGGCACGCTCTTGGTGTTGTGCAGGGCAATCACTAGTTTTCAGTGGGGAAAGGAGGGGGGAGGGTGTGACAGTATGAAGTTAAGCCCCTACTTGACTCTCACCAAGTCCAGAGCTTAGAGAAAGAGGCTGGGAAGCACAGCTTCTCACAGGAAAAGGGTACCATTTCCTGCTCCGCAGTTTCTGTAGCCACCTCCCATAAAGAGAGCGGACCCACAGTGTAATTGTTGGATTTAATTCCTACTGCTAGCTAAAAAGGAGAGCAGTTTGAAAACAGAATTACAAGAAATGTTTTATCCTGTAATTATGTGTTTCACAAAAAGAATCTGTTTTTAAGAGTCCAAGAAACACAGCTGTCGTGTGGCTAAACACAGCAGATTTTTGGTGTGCAAATTTGGGATCTCATTTCTTATTGATTTACCTTAATGCCCTCAGAGTAATCCTGCCAGATTCGTATTTCCTTGTGCATGTCCTAAACAACAATGCTGATTTTGCTGGAACAGGACTTTGGTATTATTGCATGAACAGGAGCAGTTTAAAGCTCCTTTGCTGCTTCTGTCATATGACAGAACAGGGCAGAATTGGCTTGCATCTGCTGTATATCCCTAGCAAAGTCAGTTAAAGTTGGTTCAAGGTTTATACTTTAAGAATTCGTGAAATAGCTAAGTTGTCAATGCAAAACAGTATTGAAAATGGTATTAAAAATATAAAATAAATAAAACTAACTGTCAGTACCAATTCATTTTCTATCCAAAGAGGAAAAATTATCTATCAGGATATATTCAATATTATATTTTTGACACCTAAGTTCAGTGACATAATTTGTAGAAGTCTACCCATCTTTTTTTCACATTCAAAAACATCTATCTTTTCTGCAATAAAATTAATGTTTCAGGCTGCTACTGAAATCCTGGAATAAAAAATAGATCTGACACTTCAGACTGACAAAGTGGAGGGACAAGTTAATATCTTAAAATTAGGTAGGGACAGCTTTGAAAAAAATTATCAGCAGACTGCATCAATAGCCAAGGTCTGGAGTAGATACAACATTTAGAGAGAAGGAGAAGTGTGCAATTCTAGGTAAGGTAAGCTTTCTTGTGATTTTTTGTGATTACAGCAAGTCTGTGACAGGATAAAATATCAAATCTGAATCAGTAAAGAGGTACCCACTTGCTCCTGAAAGCTGCTTTGCACAAGTAACATACTAAACTAATCTGGATTCTGCAGTTCCCACAAAAACCCTTCTCCTTTGCTTTAGGTTGTAGTTGATATTTGACAGGAGGAATCAGAAACTGCTTTTCAGGTCATGTTCTGCCATTCAGTAGTGTATTTTTAAGTACTGTACAGAAATTCCCCCAGTGCTTAAAATGTCAGAATCTGTTTTTGCTAGGAATAACCTCCTCCCACCATCCCCCCAGCAATTTACCACTTGTTGTGGCTTCCCTTTGCTCTCTTCCAATTTACTCGATTCTGATCTGCTCACTGTAAATGTCAGCTCATTTTTATATATTCTCACCAAGTTGTCAGGATGGGAAACTTCCTCTCGCAGTTGCTGCTGTTAATCTTTCTTTTCATTAAAACAGGAGCAAGTCCTTAGCCTCCTGGGTCACTGAATTCAGTCCCTGGGTAACACAAGCCTCCACACAACTTTCACAAAATGATCAAACTCCACATTAAAGCCAGATAGTTCTCAGAAAATTTCAAAAGAGTGGGGCTTCAGTAAGTGTAGTAATGCATAGAGCCATTAGAGAAAAGAGTTTTGGAACTGGAGCAGCAGTTTTTTTAAAAAGATTTCTGTGAATGTAATTCCATTAGCATATAAAAAAGGTGGACTTCATTTCTGAAGGACAAAAATTGTGGAAATAAGGAATTGTCTTGAAATGCAGGGTCAAGATCTGCCTTCAGGACATGCGCATGTGTGAAACCAGAAGTCCTTTTTCTTAAATTGTTAGATTACAGTCCTACAGGCAGCCTTACTCTATTGTTAAGATGGATTTTACAGCAGGACACAAACTTGGTGGTATTATTCCAGGTAATGAATGGTTTGGTCAGTGGGCCAAACAGAAACAATAAATCTTTTGTTATCACTGAAGTCCTCAAAAAGTGAAAATATTGACAAACAGCTACATTTAGTTCTTTGAGAGTACCCATTAAAAAGCAGAACAAAAAACCTCAGCAAATATAATCCATACATATCAATAGCATATGTTCCTCTCACTTAACCTTGTCTCAAAAATCATTAGAAAAGACGCTGTTGTCAGAGACAGCAACCAGACAGGAGAAGAGATGAACAACTCCATATGGAGCTGAACATTGCCACCTCTGTGTTTAGAATTCCCTTTGTCATGAAACACACTAATTTACACTGACAAAGAGCAAAGGAAAAAAATGCCACAATGCTCTAAAGCTGAAAGGCAGAAGACTCACCTTAAAAACACAGATGAATTCATTCTCTCGGCCTTGAGGTAGCTTGTTATGTTCCGCATATTTTTTCAGCTCAACTTCCAGTTCCACAATCCTTTTTTGCAAGGCCTCCTTGTCTCTTTTTGACTGCAAAATGAATTTGTCATACTTATTCCAGATCCTTCTTTCCCTTTTGCAGTTTGGACAGTCTGGACCCTGGAGCATTTCAGCTGTGAGTCCTTCTGAGGGAATCTTTGAAATGGGCAACTCTAACTTGGATTTGTTTCCCAGCAGCAATGGCTTGGATGAGTCCTCATACTTTCCCAGGGGCTTCTCTACCTGAGGCAGGTCGATTTTCTGCCCCCTTATCTTTCTGGAAACATTTAAGATTGACACGTGGTCTTCGCAGCTTTTATCCGTAGCTCTTGAGGGGGGACTGAGGCTGACGTGAATAGGAGGAAAGGAAGCCTGCAGCTGTGGGACCCATTTTTAGTCATAATTACTTTCTCAGAAATGAATCATTCAAATCAATTGTGCTATATCTAAAGAAACAAAACTGCACAACTGCACATTTAAATAATACTTAAATGTGTTCTACTGTCTTTCTAGCTCCAGTTTTAGGCAACAAAAAACAAGTACAATTTCTAAGCACTGAATTGTACAGATATTCATGTAGATAGTCAACCTGTTTCTCTAAAGAAGCATTCACAGAATACCAGGAAAAAAAACCTTTTTTTTCATTTTACAGATGTGGAAAGATAGACATAGAAGCTGCAAGGCATTCATAAATCTATCTACCTAATCCACAGCTTAATCGGGAATAAAAGTCAGGGACACTTTTCAAAGCATTCATCCATCTCTTATGGACTTACAATAGCTGTTTAATTCTGTCTTTAATTCTCAGGCCTTACTGAGGCCTGAGTTTTGAGCTTATTTCTTGATCATTATCTTCAAATGTCCTGCAGCTGGTGCGAGCACTTCCACTCATCTGTGGTCCCAATAATGATGTCTAACTCTAATTTAAGTGCATTTCAGCCATAATCTTGGCACACTACTTCATCTTGGAGCAATTGCCAAACATGGAAAAAAATTAATATATCTTCCCTCTATCCTGGACCTGCCAGAATTTGGACCTCATATCCCATGTCCCCAAGAAGAACAGTGCTCCCCAGGATGTAGGTGGGGGTGCAGCTTAACTCATTTCAGCATGCCCCTGACATGATTCCTGCACCACTGCACTGTGAGCATGCCTTCTAAAATCTAGGAAAAAAAATTCCATCACCTAATAGGGAAAGAGAGTCTGCAAGGCAGGGGTGAATTCCCCCTCTAGGTGCCATAAAGGTTTAAAATGCCTCCATTATGACTGGACATTGCTTACAGCCACAGAGGTGCAAATGACGGTATAAGGCACAAACCATTAGAGAATATGGCCAAAGATCTCCTGAAACGAGTCTGTACAGAAAAATGAAGTCCAAGGTACAGGTCTCCATCCTTTTCTCCCTTCTCTGCCTGCAGCTCCCTCTACCAACTGTCCTGGTTTCCAAAAAATCAGCATCTTCCACACCAACCGATGACAGGTATAAGAGCAAAAGGAAAAACAACTTTTAATGTTTTTGAAGAACAGATTATGAGGGAAACACTAGGATTTCATAATATATGAGAAATGCCCATAGAAGCAAAACAAAGTAAGATAAACACAAACAGATTTAGGAAGTTGAATTTTTATAAATTCTTCCTTTTCATGACTGACGAACACCCTCAAATTTGCCTTAAAGAGCTTTTATAAATCACAGTTTTTACCAGTCAAAATCAAAAATAGCACCTTGAAATGAACAGAATTACGTTTTTCAAATGCAGCGGAAGCAGAATGCAAGTGCCCATCCATGCTTGTGATTATTCAGAAAAAACAGCATATTTATCAACCACAATTCAATAATAATTAGCCTAATGGCAAAAACTTTAGCTTTACCTTTCTTGCATTTGTATTTTCAAGTAAGTCCTTTCTTTTCCCTGGGATTCTTCTGAGCAGAAAGTGCACTGTTTGTCTTCGATTAAAACAGAAATAGCAGAAGATCAATAAAGATTTTCATCAGAATAATAATAATGAAATCCAATACATGTCTCATGGAACCATAATTTTTATTTTCCACAGAGGTGATTTTCTATCAGTAAAGTCAGTAAAAGACTTTCTTCATAAATCACTTTCAGTTACAAATTAAAATACAGACTCATGAAAGCAACTGTCTAGAACTGGCCACATTATAAAGACTGATTGACACTAGAAAAGTATTACGCATTAGACAGGAAGTTTTGTTCAGAAAACCTAAATAAAAACTGGACTGCTATTAATTCCATACATGCTGTTGCCAGGTTATCAGAGACTCACTGCATTAACACGACAGTGTTGCATCAGCGTTTTGCAAGACTATAAGTCATTATTTAAGGGTTTTAACTGATATTCAACATTCAGCTTCCAATCCAGAGTGAAAAATACCTAATGTTCCTTCCAGTTTCCATCCTCAATCTAGCCACACTTTTTGCAACACACAGGGGAATGACAGCATGTTATACCCAGGTCAGTACTCTGCAACTACAATTACTTTTCTTTCTTCTCCAAACTCTTAAATGGGAGACTATATCTACTTACTAGCTATGGGCCAATTAAGACATGAGGCTGAGACAGGAAAAACACCATCTCGGAGTAGCACTTAGGTGAGAGACCAGACTCCACACAGCTATAGAGAAAAGGAGGATGCTAGGAGTCCTACCAGCACACTATTTTGCCTTGCCGGTGGCTTTATCAATTCTTCAAAATCAACATCTAGCTAAAATTCTGTCATTAACATCAAACTGCTCTAGAACGGAGGGTTTCTACGTAATCATCCACTGTAGTGAATAATGCTAACGGTTGCTTCTATTTGAGTATTTCAAGAATGGTTCTGATTTTTGCCAGCTTTGCAGCTGCTCACACTTAACACTGGTAAAAAAAATTAGTAGCTTTAACTGTGTGGCATCATGCAAAAGCTCTAAGCAACATCAGAGGCTGTCCTTTTGCAGACTCAGGAAGAAACTACATCATATGCTTGCACACTACCTACATTTGTAGAATGCATACCCAATTCACTTCTCACTTGTGATATTTACAATTAGAAATAAAACCAGTAGGGGTCAGAGAAGGTTGGTATGAGTATTCCTTTAAACCTACTAATTTAGACCTACTTATTTAAAAAATGAAAACTTTAGATTCCCTTGAGGTTGGAGGAACTCAACCAGAAAAGCCACCTACCCACACCAGATACGTGGGGTTTTCCACTACATGCTGCAAAACATTGCCAGGAATAGGAAAATTATCTACATTATACCTGATGAGCACTATTTTGCATTGGTGAGGTCTTCGTAGTTTGGTTTTTTTGACCCATCTTGTTTTATAGACACAGCTTCATACTCAAAACAAGTGATGAAAAGCAGTTTCCAGAGAAGCTAAAAATAAAGATATGTGTAAGTTTTGGTATTGACAAAGACTGTTAAACATCACTTCAGGAATATGAAGCAAGAGCTTCAGACACTTAAACCCTTTTTGTATCCCCTCCAAAGGTTTGTCTTATAGGCTCACACATGTTAAAAAAAATGGCAGCAGTAACACTTGCAACAGAAACGTTAGCACTAGCACACTAGGGAAACCACTTTGGAGCTCAGTATGCTAAAGTGTAGTTACCTTATTATTTCTATAGCACTTACTAGATACAAAGTGCTTTAACAGAGAGGAAAAAAAACTCAGAACTTTTGGTGCACACTTTACAGTCAGTGAGCCTGTTCTCAGTACTCAGTAAGCACAGACACATGGGTCTCACATCTCCATACACACGTGTTTGCAGGAGCTCACCTTCGGTGCAACAGCATCTGCCTATCTAGGCAGACTTTTGACAGCTTCTCTTCTCACTGACATCTACACCCCCAGTGTCCCTTTGCATGCAGTTCCCTTCCCTTACGTCTGAGCCAGTGCGACCGAAGCCACTCGGCCGAACACCTCTTCTTCTAGAGGTCTTTCCTCATGTTCCCCTCAGAAAACCAGTTTGTTTGTTCCATCTCATTCTTTCTTTATTATTTCTAATCTCTACAGGTACAGATTTTGTCATGTTACATCAGCCTTTTCTGTTTAGTGCAGAAACTCTGGGCTAGAAACTGCATAGACTGCTGCATGTTCTAAAATCTTTGTACTTCAATAACGAAGTCTTAGTCAACACAAGGAAAGAAGCACTTCTGCAGAGAGGAAAACGAGTGTTTTGCCACTATCTTCAGTGGATCGTCATCCAAAAACTGCTTCCTTAAATAAGGTCTTGTATTTCTGTGGCACTGCTCCTGCCAGCACGCTGAGCAGGACGAGGCTCCTGTACACTTGTGTCCAGAAGAGGTGCCGAATGCAACAATGTTTCTGCAGTCTCAACCCAAGCTGAGATTGCTGTATGGAAAAGGTTTGCATATGACAAAATTATTATGATTAATTGTATCTGCTTTGCAGATGTGCCTCATGACCACTGAGCCTGAAGCTGTGCTAGGAGCTACTGAGTCTGAAATAGTCTGAAATAGTTCCCAAGAGTTTATAATCTAAGCGATTAAGGCAGAAAAGGCTATATTCTTATTACAAATAAGCCTTTACAGACAGAATATAATATATTTCAATAAGGACTTATCTCTGATTCCAAACACCATATTTTATCAGTGTTTTTACCTTCTAATCCAGAAAAGAAAAATGTATACGTACATTCTGCAGTGTGACTAATTCTTTCCATGGAAAAATAAAAGGAATTAAGAACAGTATCTCTTAATCAATATTTCAGTGTTTAATTAAAACTCCTGCAATCAGGGAGGTAGCAACATCCAGATTCAAAACATATCTGCAGGTCTCCTCATTGCAATATGGTTCTCAGTAGACAAATATGCATTTTAAAACTGCATTTAATATATAAAAAACTATGTCCTTTAGGCCAGCAGCATCCTATATCAAAAACTGATGAGTACACTTCTGTGCTTATAAACTGCATCAGTAAATTTCTGTCTAGTTCTCTGGCTTTAAAGAGCAACTCAGGCATTAAATGTGAAATTATGGGAATCTGAATAGATAAAATATGGGAAACACTCCTTACAGTTCTACAATCAACAAGGAAAGCAAAGCATCAAAATTTATAACATAAGACAAAGGATTTATACAATTCAAAACAGAAAGCTTGGAATTTCCTTAAACAAAAATGTCTATCAGAAGCTTGTATCCTGAACAAGAAGAAAATAAAAAAGTAAGGAAGTCTCCAGACCAAACTGAATGAAATACCATCTTGAAAAAAATTATATTAGGCATTCAAGAGGCATAATGACATACTGACCATAAAGTAAGCAATCAGTTTAGGTCACTTTTTAAAGTCATCAGGAAGTGCAAGGATAAACTAAGACTTCCCAGTAGTAAAGATGAATTAGATGTTGCCATCTTCTTTTTAGTTTGCTTTGCAAGAAGTTCTTCACTCTTTGAATAAACCAACTCAAGAAAAGGAGGATTGAAACCAGAGGGTAATAAGGATAGGCAGAGATCAAAGATAAACAAGGAAAATAAGTCCCCAAATTAAGATAATATCTTCAAATCCAGCCTTACTATCAATATTGAAAGCGGAGGTGAATGGGACAAAGGGCAGAATGGCTCAAGACAGTGAAAACACATTACAAAGATCACCACTTCCCAGGTAGAAGCAAAACCTGAAATCTTAATGCTTTTACATGGGAGGTGCTAGGCAATCTCCACCCCAGATTTCTAGAACTGCCATATAAAGCTACAGATGCAGAAGCAAATATTGAAAATCATTTGGGGATAGTATCATGTGATGAGAGGTTCAAATATTGTATCTATATTTAAGAAGCAAAGGAAAACATGATTCAGTCAACTTTGGATCTGTTAACCTAGCTTTGATGATGTGCAAAGTTTAAAAATACATATTTTTAAAAAATAAAAAGTGTAGTGGGAAAAATGAGATTAAAATGCAACATGGATTTGTAAAAGACCAGTTGTCCACTAACCAGACATTTGCCTTAGATTAGACCTACTTTATTTCCTATATTTAGAAAAATCACTTTTCTTATCAGTCTGGACTTCAGAAAAGCATTTCATATGAGGAATTAGTTAAAAATGGAGATGAGAATACTATTAGAGGATAGGAAACAACAAGCTAGGGAATAGACAGAATGGAACGCATTAGGCTAAGGGAAGGTTGGAACTGATTTCATTTAATATTCCCGCTGATAGAGGGAAGGAGGGAGGAAGGAAGGAAGGAAGGAAGGAAGGAGAGCGTGCTAATGGCACAAGTTTGGAAGACTCCAGAGCCAGAAGACGGCAGCTTGTCTTCAACTTCTTGCGGTTACATCTTCTAGCTGACCTGATCCTAAGTGAGTTGCCCACTACCACACAACAGTTTAAGGATAAAGTTGGGAATAAAAACAAAAGAAAAAAAAATAACAGAATGCTCTCTTTTGAGTGAGATAATTAAGTGACACTTTTTAACAGTATGTAGACACTTGACTTCCACATCCTCAAAATGCAAACTCAACTTTTTACAAAGCAGCTATGGGGCCAAATCTTCCATTTACTCCATGGAAGTTAGACATCTATGAGGTTATAAATACATTTTTTTGGGTCACCAGTTACTAAGCAACAGAAGTGTTTCCTATATTTTTCATGAACCGCACATAAGCACATGGAAGTCTCAAGAAGATCAGTATACCTAGGCACTGCAATGAAATAAATTCAGTAAAATCCTGCTGGCCTTAGCAATGAAATAGAAGCTGGGTAGGACTTCAGAAGCACTGATTTCTTTTTCATAGACAATGTTAAATTACATAATTAAGAAGTTTGGTTCAACAGCTGATCTTGATTTAATCAGCATCACAGATAAAATGATAAGATTTCAGTATTAATAGCAATTATCACTTCTCCAGAATAGTGTTAAAACACACACACAAAACAAACTATCATTTTCAAGTGCAATGAGAAGAGATTACGTTGTTACTACAGACCATCTGCTACGAAGAACACTGAGCAACAGATGATGAGCCAAAATCACTTCTGGCATAAAAAGATAGAGTTCCACTGACTTCAAGAAATTAATCCCAAATTCATATACGTTACAAATTAATAACATGACACAAAGTGCAGACTAGTAGAGGTGAAACAAGGTTAAAAACACAAAGATTGCTACAGTGTTTTCATTTAGAGTGATTTATATTTTTCATTTCATATATATTTATAGATGCTAAAAGTCAAGACTGTGACAGCTACTCATATAGGTCATTACACTTAAAAAAAAAAAAAAAGGTACGATATTTCTGCCATGATAAGAAAGAACATATGGCCCTTATTGCCAGCTAAGGGTCACTTTTAAAACAATTTTCCTCAATCTGATTTGCTTTACAATTACACTAAATCATACCATGATTGCTCTCAATACAGTACTTACAGAATTTGGCTTCCCTTGATGATATATTTTTCCTTCGCCTAGTCACCACCTTTATTATTGATTTCCAGATAATCCCTGCAATTACTAGAAAAAGGTTTGGGCAAGTTTCCCTAGAGGCCTGCAGATGCCTACTACCCTTATTAGCAGAGCATCCTTTCACCCCCTTAGCTACCCTGCTCAGTTACTAAGTGTTTGACTATGCATGTATTCTGTTCAGGGACCAGCAGGGAGAACATTTAATATCCTCTCACTAACAAACAAGAAAGGCAACAGCTGCTGGCCTCGGCAGAGGGGCTGCTCAGGGAAGCTGTCCCAGAGAGAAGTCTGGCTGGACCCAGCTGTAGAAAACTACGCAGTTCCCCCTCCGATGGAAAAATGTGCTATGAGAAATTTGGCCCGTGTTGTTCTCTCCTTATTGGAAGGAGATTATACTATTTGAAAAAAAAACTTTACCCAGTGTCCGGGAACTACAATCAGAAGAGTACATTCATTAACATCTCTAACACGGGGAGGTCGTATCAGAGAATGGGGGATTTCTTTTGTCAGACACATAATAGACTAAATGTTTTGTTAACAAATAGAAATTACACCCATAAAGATAGTGCTGCTAGCATGTAATCTGCTTTTTGGGAGCTACCTGACTGGCTAAATTGGGAAGAAAAATTGAACGAAACCTTTGTGAGGTATCAGTGTAAAACTCAGAAGTAAAACCTGGCTGGGGGTGCCTGTGTGGCATGGGACTCGGACATGCCCGCTGTGCCAGCAATAGGGGTGATCAGAGGGGCTACTTACTACAGAAGGTTCCTACATGACAGTCGCGGCCTGGCAACTATGTTAGCTGAGCAGCCACTGGGATTAAAATACTGTGGGGTTTTTGGTTTTTACTTTTAATCCAAAAAAAAACCCCAAACCCCTAACTGAGGACTCATGTTCCCAGCTTCTGAACTTACTTAACTGGAAGAGGATATCAATCTGGGCTCCATATTTTTTCTTTTTTGTCTTTTTTTCTTGTTTTTAGAATGAGAAATAATAGGATCATAGTCCAAAAACATTGTGAATGCCAAATCTCAGAAACCACAAAGCAAATATGAAGATGCCAAGGCCTATTAAACATAATTCAAGCATTTTTCCTTTTATTCTTGGGGTTGGCAGTTATGTTCAGAAGATGGGGCATTTACACTTCACAGTGAAGGCAGGGAGATGAAGACCAATCAGGTACAGAGCTCCTTTGAGGAGAGGAGCAGTGGCTTATCCCCAAAGCTGGGTAACAGACTCCTTTAAGGGAACTGTGCTGCCCTTAATCTCCAATTGCTCCAGCTGTCACTCAGGAAAAGGGACAGAAATGATCAGGGTTAAAAGCTTTTCTCTCCCTCCAACCAAAGTAATCAGGAGATGAGATGACAAACTCAGACCATGGCCCTTAGCCAGCCCCTTAAAAGGAAACCAGAAGTGTTTAAGGAAGATGATCACTGGTGGTAGGATTTGGCTGCTGCCCATTCATTCTCCAACAGCAGTCGCTGCAATCTCGGGGCTGCAGGAACTGCTCTGTACCGCAGGGAAAAGGGAGCGTCAAGCTGTTCTTATATTCGGTGGATCTAACTGTCTATCAGTAATTTTGCTGGCCTGTTCTTGCCCCAGCTTGCTCCAGTTCAGCAAGGCTGGTACAGAGCTGTATTGTGGGAGAGTAAATAACCTTGCAATTCAGAGCTACTGCTTTTGTTCTGAGAAATGAGGAAAATTGCTCGTTTTCCACTATTACTGAATGAATATGGCTGAGTGTGGGCTGCTGTGTGCGCTGATAAATCTTGTGACAGTTATCTGTCTGATAACAAATGATTAGAACTGAGTGAAATGGAAAGTGTAAGCTTTTTGTTTGGGGGGTAATTAAATGCTTGATTTATGTCCATTAAATAGGTGCTAGAACTTTGGGTGCTAGCCAGATGCCCAAGGTGTTTTGCCCAGTTACTGTCCAGCAGCCCGCTGCATGACAAATATTCACATGACATAATTGTTACCACAACTACACGTAGTTACCTCGTGATAGTATGTGTGAGTGGCCAAGGGCTGAAGAGAAGAAGCTGAACTACCTGACCACTCTGAGATGCTGTCACTGGGCTGGGACTGAGCCCTGCTGATCAGAGCAGTGTATTTCCAACTGCTGCTTCCCTGTACAGTCACATGAAAAGGGGGGGGAGGAGGGAAGGAGTCCAGGAGGTCAAGCAGGTAATTATTCCACAGTAAAAGTCATTGTCAAGTGCTTAAAATATTTTGTATAATTTAATAAGTGTTTGAAACTAAGAAAAATCACTGGTGCACAGTGCATGTTTTTGACTAAATCCATGAGTTTTTTTTTCTACGCAAGATATAAAACTCTAGCACTCTAGGGATTAGAAACGAAAGGCTGACAGATTTAACTCTTGCAGCACAAATGCTGTCACTGTCACTTGATACTAATATGATAAGACTGAAACCTGATCACAGTGTGACTGACTTTCATACATTAGAATGTGAATCCTGTTACTACCACATATTCTAACTTTAAACACCAACAGTTAAAGTGACAATTAATTTCTGTGGCATATCTGTTTAAAAAAAAAGTCTCATATGAGGATAGGCTCTTGGTTTATTTATAGGCAAAACAGCTGTTTTCTGCATTCCAGGACATAGACTGAGATCTGCTCCAAGTGCTGCATGTACCCAGACAGCCTGCATACAGAGTTACCTTGTGTGGAGTGAAATGCGGAGCCCCTTTCCCAAGCCGTGAGCAGGGCCTTTTCCACTTTGTACTGACACCTCCTGCGGAACATAGCTTTATTGGTGATTTGCTTTAACCGCAAGGAAAGGGCTACTTTTTTTTGATGGGGGAGTGGGGACAGGGACTCACACAGGTCTGGAACTTGCCTTAGTTCATTCTGGAAAATAAAAGTACAGTGAGGTGCAAAGGGACCTTTCACAGCTGCTTTCCTCTCAGTTTCCCTCCTGAAATGCTCATTAAATATACAACAGGCGAGGGCAAATAATAGCCTCCAGCCAAATTAGCCCATTCATCTAGATAAGATGAAGATATGCTATTCATCTACACACTGATATCTGTGTAAAATGATTCTGTTCACATCACCCATGCACCTAGATGCAGTAATTTTCAATTACTTCTGCTTGAGCATTTTCATCTATCCTGCTACATAATTAAGTGATAGGTGCAGCATATCCTGTTGTGCATAGATGGCTGCCACTTTGTAACTGAAGTATAATGTACTATTGTTAGTTAACATTAGGTATATCAATGCGTATTAGTACAAATAGGCAAAGACATATATTGTTGCACATACAAATATCTACTTTATAAAGATTATAAACACTGGTGACTGACTGTTGGCACATTAGATACTTTTTCACATTATCTTTATTTGTTCTTAAGCAAGCATTAACATTTACTGCAAACAGAAGTTTCTTGGTCTGTCTAAACATTTATTCTTACAAGGATTCATACTTTTAAATCTTAATATTCAGATAGACTACACTTCTCTCCCTTTATATTTTCAAGTTAATACCCTTTTAGAGGAGGTTCTGCAAGTAAGGAAAAAGTTCTCAACCTATTTATACAAGATCTTTCAGAGTTTTGCATAACTTATTTAGATTAACTATTGCATTTCTCTCTTCAAAGCTGCTTCATTTAACATAGCTGCTCCTTCCTTAAAAAAATATATTTTATTTAGAAATGCGTGTGTGTGTGTGTGCGCGCGCATCCTGTTCTGATATATTTTTCAACTTTCTACCAAGCAGCAGCTAATATCTGTAATCTTGCAGCCAGTCTCATGCTGGAGGATAAATCAGTGCCATATATTCTAAATTTCTTTGTTTTATTTGCACCCAAACTACAAAAAGTGAAATAAGTATAAGCAAGCAATTCCTTCTCCCAGGGATTTCAGTCTCATATCTTTGCGTGGTTCCCAAAAGCCAACTGTGAATCAAGAAAAGACTGAAAGATCAAGGCAGAGAATAAGCCCTCCTACTACTTCCACAGTTTCAGGTAGAACCACTACACACAGCCATGAATAATCCCAAATGAACTGTCAGCACAATATATCTTCTCAAAATGTAACATTTACACCCATACTAAGTAAAAGAACTTGAAAGGCTGGTCGTTTGCCTTTGTAATTTGGACTCTTTAAGCAATTATATATGGCAAAATTCTTCAGTGACATTAAATCTGTTCTGTAGTTTATAGGGGCATGCTAAACTTAAACAAAGAAGTGAAAACTGATGTGCATATCCACTCAGGTATTAACACCAATTTAAAAAATCAGTTTAATTAAACCAGACAAGTTTGAGCATAGACAAGCCCTACAGTCTATTTCCACTGAAGGTGGATTTAAGCAAAAGAAGATATGGGGGGGAAACCACTAAGTTTTAACTCTTTTTGTCCCCTTCATTGGACAAGCATGCTCATCCCGCTGCTCATATGGCTCCCACATTTTGTTTTGAGCCATTCAGTTAATGCACAGCAGTTGCTGGACAGGCTTGCTGTAGGCATTTTCTTACATGGAGCAGTATCTTCCTACATGCAGCCAGCACCGCCTTCATTACTCCACTTATTCTGGCCTTTCTGCTTTGAGAGCTAGCAGGTACCGTAACCACTGCATGTGCTTAGCCTGTACTAAATCCAACAGCAGACTGAAGCAGTCCCCAGCCAGCTCCAGGACTGATACAGCAGGCAAACAACTTGCAGCCAACTTTTCACAGCCCTCCCCTTATGTTTTAAACATAACTCCATTCTGCTGAGCATAACCCGGACAAGGCGTAGGGTCTGGCTTAAAGGTCTGTAAACTCAGTCTAACCATGGTATATCCAAACAGCAGCTCCATAGGTCTCTTCATTGTCTTCCCTGTAGCTGTAACAAAACACTTAACTCTTTCTCCATGGAAGACTGACAGCTTCTACAAAGTGACCCAAAACCTGGCAATTAGAATGCAGAATCCTGGCTGTGATATCCATGCTTTGCTGTCTATTTTTGTAAAGACAATTATTTCAAGTGCTTGCAAGCCAGTGGTATTTTCCTTTGTTTAACTATTTTATATTAAAGGGAAGACAGGATAGTCTTTAATTCCTTTAAAAAGAGATTCCAGCTACCCCTCAGGTGATCTGTGCTACAGGAACGAGACTTGAAATGAGAGTTTTTCTCCACACTGTGGAATTGCCAGATTTGCAAGTCAGTGTTCTGCACATAAAAACATACTAATATATTGCATTCTCTTATCTTCCTCCTTTCACACTCTCAGCTGATACAAGGCATGCCAAGTTCATGGTGCTTCCCTAACACTGCACTGCTATTCACTTACTCTTCCAAAGGGAACATTCTCTACATCTATTTAGCAAGATGGCTTTTAAAAATAGGAACACAAAATCCATTGCTGAGTTCAAGATAATTATGGGAGATACAGCAGGTGCAAGTATTCTCTTACACAGCATTTTCTGATGATACAACAAAGGAAAACTTTACTTGCAAAGGCCTTTGAGGGATTTTTCAGAGTAATTCTATTGTACAGCTTTTGAGAACTGTAGTAAATAACCTACTGTAAACAAGTTTGGCTAAGCTAGTAAATTGAGGTGTAATTTCTAAGTGATGTTCAGCCACTCTGATAAGCCAGCCAGCATTTTCACTCCAAAAGCCACCAGGATCCAGTTAGACAAACAACCCAGATTTGCATCACAGAGAACTTGGCCCAGACTCAACAGAGCATTTAGGCTCATAATTTCTCCCTGATCCAGGAGTCAGGACCTTAATTACTTTGCTGAGGCAAATGCTAGGCCTTTGCTGGGAGATCTTTGAAAGCTACTGTTTTAGTTGCTGCCTGAAGGGAGATAGAGCCAGCTAGCAGCAATGCCACAAACTTTTCTTATTAGTATGACAGTGTAGCAGGGACCAAGAAGAGCTCCTGTGATGGACTTACCATTGAAAAGGAAACTATCACCTTTTCGCACTGGCATCCAAAGCCTGTGAATTCATCCCAGTTTTTTTCAGGATATGGCTACCAAAATCCCTTTCACCTTAGAGTACTGGAAGATGTTCCTGGTTCAACTCAGAGTTTCAAAAGGCCAAATTATACCAGACAAGACTGAGCTTTCTGAAGAGGGACAGGAAAATGCCCATGCCCGCTAAGTTGTTCCCAGACTGTGGTCTGCTGTTCCCAGACTTCCCAATTTTAGCTAGTTCTCACTCTCACAGAATTCCCCGCTGCTGCTGGAGAATTAAAGACAGCAGAAGCTGGATAAGTGGAAGTAATTTCAAAGAAAACATACCTCAATTTCATTTGTAACATCCTGAAATTCAGAGCTGGGATCAGACACACAACTTCTGTGCATAAACAGCTCTGTATTTTGATCACAAGGAGATTCCATGAATCAGCTCATGGTGTTTATAATCTGAAATCTCATGGAATAAATTTTCTGGATGAGAAATATGCTACTGAGTGTTTGGTTTTTTGCCCTTGCTTAATGTTGAATAGTGTTGCATGGCACAAGGGGATTTCTTACTCCAGAGAAGGTTTTATTCGAAGATCAGCTTTCAATTTTTCTGCACCAGAATTTTTCATACTATTGACTTCCGCACACTAATTTGTTAGTTGGTGGATCCTGCTGGACCTATTTCAAATCCAAACAAAGTCAGTCTGAAGATTTATCTGCTTTGTAGTGGGTTTTATGTATCCGTTGGATTTTTCTCTTCAGTGGTAAAAGCAAAGGAAAGCACATTCCTTCTACCCAGAGAGAAACTGTTGACACAACACAGGGATACAACTTCCTCCTTATTGCAAAGTCAGGGACAAATTTTACACTAGCGCCATCCATTTGACGGGTATGCAAGTTCCATGAGTAGCGGCTGCACAAGCTGGAACCCATCCTGATAGCATTTCCGGCATATTGGCTGTCTTTGATCAGATACCTCTGCAACACGTTATGTCCGGTGCAGCAAAGCCTTAGTTCAACAGGCCATGCTTAGACCTCTCCACTTTCAACTGATGCTCGCTTGACTGGTAACTCCCCGTGGCACTCATCTTCCCCAGACAGAATCACTCTGTCATTGCTACAGCAGGATATTATCTAGTCCTTTATACCATCCTTTAGCTTCCTTTGTGCTGGCTGTACAGCTCAGCCGATGCCCTCCAGGGAACCAGTTCAGTGAACTAAACTGTCAGAAACAAGTCCTACGAGAAGCAAAACAAATAGTTCTCTGCCAGTCAGATCACTAACCTGACCCACTATTCTGTCAGAGCTAGTATAGGAAAGGGATGAGCCCCTCAGGGGCAGTTAGCCATCCAACTGGTATAGCTATAATGTGAAATCTGATCTTATAATGTGGAAGCACTTACACCTCAGACCACCCTTTGTGCAATGGTCCACTATCTTCAAAGGCAAAACACTACAGAGAAAAAGACACCTTAGGTATTCTCCTGTGTGCATCTTACTTTTGTCCTGCCTTGATCTGCACTACAGAGACCACTAACACTGAAATTTGGGCCTGCTTTGGATGTGCTGTAAGAATTGCTATGCCATTCCAAAGAGTTAACAGATAGCGATAAGCAGCAAAAGAGCTCCTGGATTGAAAACAGAAACTTGGAAAAGGGAAAATGATTACCTACTGAAGTGTGAAAGATTTGTACCATAAAATAATAATACTAAAGATGTCATTCTCAGATAACAGAACAGTATTTCAAAATATAGTATAATTACTATAAAAGACTACTAGAAAAAAATTAATTTTCCCAGCATTGATAGTATAGAGAATATATATTCACACAACTTTTTATCACAACCTGTTACAGTTTTATAAATAAATAAAAAAACCTCAAAATCCTTATTGCTTCAACGTTTTAGGAACAGCCATTTCAAATCTGTTACATCATAATAAAAGACCAAGTCTGCACTAAACACAGCTCCATTTATTTTACTGTCAGGTATGATTATGCTGCTCTCTATCGATTTAGAAGCAAGTACTGGAAATAAGACAGTGTCTGTTTGTAAGCAATTATTAAATACAACCTAATTATTTGTTTCCAGTTTTCTAGAATGTAATATTTCTTCCTCGACCTTTTTCCCCAGAACTGTATCAAGTACTAGGAAATTCTTAGTGTCATCTTTCAAGCCAAATAAAATGAACCAAAAGAGTCTTAACTATAGATTTATTTTTCTTAATGACAGAACAATGTAAGCTCATCAGTGATCTTCTAATTCATTGTGCTTAAATATTCTGTTGAACTATCCAGAATTTAAGATGTTTTAAGATATCTGTGTTTACTAATGCTGACAGAAAGGCAAAAAGCCAAAGCCTCCTGCTGCAGACTTTAAAAAGTCAAACAAGAATACATGCAACCAAGAATTTGCCCAGAAATTTGGAACTAGAAGATGTATCATTAAGTCTTAGCTACGTTATAGTCAATAGTGAAACTCCCATTGATGTTTCTTCAGCAGGGACAGAGGTTCATTTTCCCTCCAAAAATGTCCTGCTTCAGCTCAAAGGCCTTAAACACTCAAATTTCCAGAGCCAAATACCTGGTCTCAAAACCAGCACAGCCAATTACTAAATACTTTCGCTGAACTGCTCTGCTTAGTGTTAGCAGCCAGCATGCCTACAGTATCAGACAGTTCTCACTCTCTCTCATTCCCTTATTTGACTTTGTTGACCCTACTTGTGATATGGTAAGTCACATCTTACTCCCACGCCTTCCAGTTCTACCTGATCCTTACTCTCACAGACTTCTCTGTTGAGGCTGGGGAATTTATTTAGAGGAGATCCGTGGGGTTTTGTGCCTTTCCAACAAAAACAGTTTCACTGTAACCGACAGGTAATTTCCAATCAGCAAAAGAACAATTCTCTTAAAGCTCCTGGCTTGCTTCATGGACAACTTGTGCTCTGAACTCAATCATTTTGCTGGCAAAATGAAAGCTTGTAGAGTTAGTTTTTCTACTCAGTTATTAGGGCAGCCAGCAAACAGAACTGGGCCCAAAAACACCTTAGACTCCAGTTTCATGAGAACCCACAATTGTTACTGCCGGTCTGTATAACAAGAACGACAAATATGGAACATGAATTTAATATGCACATTATTAAAATAACCTGTTAAGCTCTGGTGTTCAGACAGTACTCAGTGGTTTAAGCAGTATTTTCTCCCTTCAAACACATCTAGTGGAAATTTGAAATTATTTTGCTAGCTACAGACAGTCATGTTTCTTTTGTGTTTAAAAATAGCAATAAAAGAAAAATACTTCCTCAGCACCTACCACTTAAGGTAGTTTACAAATAATTAATGAAGCTTAACAATCCAACCCTGACACCTTCCCATTATATCCAAACAGTTAATGCCAGCATCTTCAGAAGCAGCTCGTGATTTTTTTTGGTGCTTTTCTTTTTTTTTTTTTTTAAATCATCCAGCTTTTACAATCCATTATTGTTACTTGTTCTAGACACTTAAACAAAAGTGGCAGGTATGCAAATAAGATTAGCCATGTAAATGTAGGTGTTCAGAACGAGAGGGTCCCTCTGAAATTTTGGATGTAAAGGACTTGACCATGCTCACAAAACGAATTAGAATCCTTATTGTTGGATTTTCAAAATACTATTCTGTTCCCTATCCAAAAAGGCCCACTGCACTTATAAACGTTCAAAACAGCAACTAACAGTATAAAGAATTTCCCAAAACAGGTGTTATTTCAACTATTTAAAATTCCTATACAGAGTATCCAAATGTGACTCACCACTTTAAAACAAAAAATGTTTTTCAGAAGTGCTTCAGATGACAACAGGAGAATGATGTCCCTCCAAAGGGGATTCAGCCTTTCAGCAGATGGTGTTTAGTTAAAACAGCGGGATGGACAACAACATATGTAACGGTCTTCTTTACTTTGTCGCCCTTCTTCTTATAAAATGTTCGTCCTATCCAAAAGGGAACGGTCAGATTTGCACAAAAGATTTAATACCTCACATTAAACTAGGATAAATTACACTGCCTGCCAAGCAGCCCCAGACAAAAGAGGTTTGCACAAAGGAAATCAAACAAAACAAACAAAACCAAAAGGGCACGCTGTCAAATCGTCACTGTTGTTCAGGAAGGGAGAACAGTGTGGCTGGCAAATTCCCCAAACCCAGTCTCAGTACAGGCCCAGCGCAAAATGCACTGAGGTCAGTGGAAAGGACCCCAAGTGCTTTGGATCAACCCTACAACAGTCCAAATCACGGAGGACTTGTAGTAACAGGGCCTCACTCGGACACCATTGCCAGATCTCAGACTGTTGTGGTGACTCCTCACCTGCAGTAAGTTCTGCCAAGGAGAGTAAGCAGAGGATTCACCTGCTCCCAGAGCCATTTGACCTTAGACAGGCAATCCCTAAGCCTGCATAGACAGCCCCACAACCAATCCAAACACTCCGTTAAAAAGCAACACACCTTTTAAATTATGCTATTTAAAAACAAAGCAACAAGATTCATGCAACCTAAACCAGAGCAACAAATGTAATTTGTGGCATTTCAATGCAATGGACCTAACGGCAGCTTCAAAGGCACTGTGCTATGTGGTGGGGAGCAGGAGTTAAGCATCCTGTCACTGTACAGTGTAGCACCATGAGGGGAAGGAACATTTGCAGGACAGCCCGTCTCTCTATGCCAGAGCTGCTGTGGGTGAGTGGGAGAGGGAGTGAATTTTCCTTGCTAGGGCCTCCAGGGCAGGTGGGGGCACTCCCAAAGCAGAGAAAGATTAAGCAACTTGCTCACAACTTGACAGCTCAGTAGAACAGCCAGACCAACACCACATTCATTACCCTATTCTGCTGCAACATCTGCTTGTGACAAGAAAATATATTTTGCAAGCTATGAGAAGTATCAATATTTGCATTATCCTTGCCAAGTTAAAAAAAAAAAAAAAAAAAAACTGTGAGAGACTGAGAGTAAAGTTAGCTATATGTTATGAGAAAAATAAATCCCTCAAAGACGGACATTTCGGGGCCTGCACTCCCACATCACCATCCAGGTTTCCGGAATAAGCAATGTCATGGTGTATCAAGCAAGCATTTCCTTGAGACACTGCATCTGCACTCATCCACATGTCTGGTATGTGAACCACTGATGCTGACAAAGGGGAGGTGTAATACGCAGAAGAGGGTGCACGCAGAATTTTGTATGGGAAGCTAACAAAGAAGAGCTGGTCATTCTTGTTATGAGGCAGACAGGCTCTTAAATCGCATGTATCCTCAGAGTGCATATGCTTTTTAGCTCCAACAACAACAAAAAAAACCAATTGATATATATGTTTGTCAGCAGTTTTGGCACAAAAGACTTGCGAATGTTATGAACAACTGAAACAGATGACACTAGAATGACTATTGCAAGTAGATGAAAATCAGGACACCCTACCATTGGTGTAAATTTCTGCCAAATTCATATCTGTCTTTACCTGAGTAAAGCCTAACAGGCAGTAATGAACCAAAACCATTTCAAGGTTGCCCCTCCCAAATGTTGTTTTAACAAAGGTGGAAAAACATCCACCTAAGCTATAATTGCTACCAAATATACTCTCCTCAGACCCTCTGCTTATTCTGTAAATAATATCTTAAAAAAAAAAAAAAACAGAAAGAAGGACTACATTTTAAAGATGAATAAATAAGCTATTATTATTACACAGTGTTCTTATATTAAGGAGAGTAAAAGCCAAGTAATTTCCAAGGAGGAGGAAGAGAACTAGTAATACACTTCTCAGCACTTATCATAAATGTAATTTTATCGTAGTGATGCAGAAAGGCAGCAGACTTCAGAGTACATAATGGAAGGCAATTTTAAAACCTATTTTAAAAATGCGTGATGCACAGAGATATTTGTATTCGCAAGCCCATCCATGCTAGCATTGAGTCACTCCACTCAAACAGATCCCCTGACTACTTCCTTAGCTCATCCTCACCGTGCTTTTGCATACTTGTTCATTAAAGGCCAGTAGCCTTTCCACTGTGTGCAGAGACTACCTAGGGAAACGCTGTGTAGCTGAATCACCATCAGTCTCTCGGATATCTGTACCAGAGTCCTCAGAGCTGGCTTCACGAAGAATGTAAATCCAGGCCAGGCCCTGGATTCCCAGGCTTCTCTCTACTTTTCAGATATAAAGTCTCACTCTTGGTGACTGATGTTGACACAGATTCATTGCAGTCTTTCCAGGGCAACACAAGGCATTTGGAGGAACTATGTGGAGAACTTCATCCCAACAAAAGTCACAGAAAGTATAACGTGAGCATTCAGAAGAGTGTGGATTTCTGGACAGTAGATCTAGCCCATTGTGTGGGAACTAAATTCATTAATGTTACTGTTATACTTTCAATTATTACCTAAACATGCAAGTGACTATAAACATTAAGTCAGCTTTTCTGATTTCACTTTTCCAAGCTGCTTCTGTAGGATAACGTAAAACCAATGAAGGACTGTTGATCCACCCAAACATACCAGCCTTTCTATCATAACCAAGGGAAGAGGCTGTCAGTCAAAGGATTCCAGAAAAGAAAAATTTTAGCTCTTAAGTAGATGCACAGCTTCACTAGATATATAGCAAGGAGAGCAGCACATTTTCAGAAAGGCCTTCTTAAAAAAAAAAAAAAAAACCACAGTCACATCCTGCATTTTCAGATTTTTTTTTGGCACCAATTTCAGTAAAAGCAAGAACTGAACCCAAAAGGGCCATGAAAAAAGAAAATAAGACATTCTTCCTGACAACAATCAGAAGATCGACCCCCATACTTCTGGATATAGGAACAAAACTCTGAATAATATACACTCTCCAGATAAACAAAACCTTTCTATACCCCTTTCTCACAATCTGCTTTTTCAAACAGAAGCTCAAACAGATACGCTTTGCACTTCTAGCTGAAACTGAACTCTGCTTGGGCTTCACTGCAATAATAAGGGTTCTCCTCCCAGCCACAGCAGAATGCCAGAGTGCTACCTATTATTTCTCAATAACCCATTTCTTAATTTACTAGGGACCAGAATCATCAGAAGGGCTACACAGCCATGAGGAAGACTACTCTTTCTTTTCTTTTTTGAAACTTAAGTGCCATCTGGTTCCCCAAACTATCTAGTTGTTGCAAAATTAACTCACTTGGGACAGCGTTAAAAATAGTTCCATCATTTTCTCCCTCCAGCTATTCTTCTTCAGCAATGCCATTCAACACACAAAATCCTTCTAAAAGCCAAAATATAACCAGCATCTGATCAAGTGGCTTAGCTGATGTTAACAACCAGATGGGTATTTCTTTACTGTTAATTCTAGCAGCCTGCCTGCTAGGGGAAAAAAAAAAAGTATTGGTATTCACACACTATAAAACCAAATCCTAGTCTGAAAGATGCTTGGATGGCTCCTAGTGAGTTCAGTATTACTGGCACAAATACCAAGCTAGAAGAAGGCACAAGGCACAACAGAAGAGGTATGTTCAAAAGCAAAAGGAAAAAAAGAAAGCAAGTAACCAAAAAACATCAGCCACATGGATGTGGTTTTTCCACTGACCATCACACACATGTACATGGTAAGATCTGCCCAACATCATAACAGTCAGGAAATCTACAGGTAGTTGAGTGTGTAAAGATCAGGAGCCCAAGAGCAACTCAAACCCAGATTTTTTGATGTTATTTACATTCTGATTCTTCCAATTTTATTCTACAAATGACTAATCTGTAAAGTTTCTGTGAAGTGTTAATTTAATGTTAAAGCAACAGTTAACCAAACAGCAATAAATGACAAACCTATTCTAGAAATAGTTTTTCCAAATAGAAATTTACCTATATTTCACTACATGAACTATCAAAATGCTCAAAGGATAAGATGAACATGGAAACATATTCAAAAACAGAAAGACAAAAACTCAGATTAAACCAATTACCAAAAAGGCAATGACCTTTGATTTGCCTGTAGAAAATATCCCATTTTGTTCTAAAGGACAAGCCAGTGCTCTGTCAAAAATCAGGTGGCAAAAACTGAAGAAAACATTAAAATAATGCTTTATTGGCAGTATATGCTTGCAATGCATCACAAAATCTGACCCAGCAGAGGAAAAAAACAGCACTATCATCTACTACACTAAAAATAATGAAAAGATAAATGGAGACTTGCACTGCTCAAGTGGCTGGTTAAGAAGCAACAATATAAGGGGACAGTAAGGATCTTGACTAATTTTTGCTCAAGAAGAAGTATGGACCAGTATCAGACTGTGCCAAGGTATACTTACTGTCTCTCTACAGACTTCAAAAGCAAAAATGTTACTGTACTTACATGGGAGCAAGAGATGTGCATAATTATGCTATGGGAACAGCCCATTGGGATCTGAAGGGACTGAATGGCAAAACAGGCTGGTCACAAATACTGCTTTCTTTTTATTCTCTCTCTCAAGGTCATTAATCACAGCAGCTGGGTATGTATCTTACATTGGATGGATGGTACTGAGCAGAGTTTTTTGCTGCCTCCATATTGTGCTATATCTTTTTTCCCCCCAAAATCTGGACAACCCTACTAAATACATCATTTTTATACTCCATTGTTCTTCCTTTTTCACCTTTTTTGATATTATCCCTGACATATTTTGTGGATATTAGCTCTTCTTTCTATCAGCCGTGCTTATTTAAATTGGTTTATTCCTTCCCTCATGTACCTATTCAAATACTTTGCAGCCTTATTAAGAAAAGAACCTATTATTTCATGAGCACTTAGCTACTTTTAGGATGGAACAGTACTTTGGACCCTCAAGGCCAGTCTCAGCTGACAGCTGGACAACCAAATGAAGAATGGGTTTTAAATTACAGTATTCCTAGAAATATTTACTTCAGGTTGCAAGCGAAGAATACCTGTCTGACCTGTCCTAGATTCATGATAAAATTCGAGTAAAGATTTTTAGAACTCTTTCTGATCCTACATGAAAGCAAAATTCATATTTGCTTTCAGATTTGACTGGTGATACAACAGCAGCAATTCCCCCTTGCCACTGAGGAAGAAAATGGAGCAGCTATCACTCTGGCAATTCAGATGCTATGCAGCTAAGCAACAAGAACAAGAGTGGTGCACCTGCAGGGAAGAGCTAGAGGCCAGGTAGACCTAAAAGCAGTTCTAACCCACCCATTCCTCCCACAATTGCTTCCTTCATAAAAGGTCCTGTGGAATGGGAAGGAAAACCGATGCCAAGAAAATATAGACATATTCTCACTTTTTAAGCATTCTATCACACGGTGAACCTAAAAAATGCACCTCACCCCCATTGCTCTCCTTCCTACCAAATGCAATCACAAGTCTTTTACCTTCACAAAGACAAATTGTGCAGCACAGCTGGAGTTGTGTTGACTCACAGCATCATCATATCCAGAGGTCTCTACGCTTACTGCTGAACTATGTGGCAGGCTGATTGTCCCGTCTCTCCTCCAGGGCAGTTGGAAGGTAGCAAAGATCTGTGTAAACTCCTAGAATAAACACAACTGTCTCATTACAGGCTTAGTAAATTATAGCTTGGTAGAATGGCAGGGACAGACACAAAACCAATAGTTACGGAAAAATGCCAGGAAAAATAAATCCTCAATAGCTACAGAGAAAGATTTTTATCTGAAATTGATCTGCGAACATGCAAATTTCAAAAATTAAAGCAATTCTTAACTAATGGCTGCAAATATTTGAAGAGAATGAAACTCACCATTTTTATTAAAATTTCTATGCATAGGTACTCACCCTTCTTAAGTCCCCTGATACTCAGGAACAATCAGAAGTACATGGAGGATACAGGGTCTCTTTTTTGACAGATCTATTCAAATAAATACAGCAGTTAATTTAAAAAAAAATACATCCCTTACTGGAATACTCAACGCCACTGCAAACAGAAACAGCACTTGCTGCAGACAGCCAGATCCAGTTGCTGCCAGCTGTGTTGTTTTGCAGCTAGTGGCTGGGTCAGGGTGGCTCCATTGCAGGCAGAGACCAGGGCTGGGATGCTGCTGATGGCCCACCCCACAGCCCCTACCCACTGCCCCCAGTGCAGCCTCCAGGAAAAGGCAAAGACCTGGGGACACTGTCCTTGTATGCAGATGAGGGGGAAATTCACTCGGCAACATGAGAAAGTCTCCCTCTCCATCAGTCATCACCCCCTCCTCTCCCACAGATTGTCCCCTGCCTCACCAGGCCAGCAGTGTCCCTGAGATGCCTTCTGGCTCCTGCCAGCACCTGCTGCATGCAGTGACCGGGAAACACGCAGGGACAGTGCTGGCTCCCTTGGGGAAGCCCTCGTCAGGCTTGCCCAGCTTCTGGCACTGGGGGATCAGACTGCCCTGTGCTTGCAGCTGCAGTCAAGGGGGCTACGAGGACAGAAGGGCCAGAAGGGAGTAGAGATGTAAAGAGACAAGAAGGAGAGACAGTCCAATGAAGAAAATTTTGAAGAGGGGGAAAAAAAAAGGTGAAAGGGCAAAACCAAAAAAAAGTGTGACCACCACAGAGCAAATAAGGAGCTGAGAGGACAGGGGAGGAAACATGAGGATAAATGCAAATACAGACACTGGAAAAGACTAAGGCTCCACAAAAGCCAATAATAGGCTAGAGAACAGAGAAACAGCAGATGAGGGGAGGTCATGTTTTTGTTCAAATTATACCAAAAGTTTGTTTTCTGCAAAGACCTTCACTGTTGGTTGATTTAGTTGCTTTAGCAAAACAAAACAAAACAGGAAATAGCCACAATAGCTCCACAATAGCCCAAATCACGAAACGTACAAAGGAGAGAGGAAAATGCCAAACATTTGAATTATTTTGGCAGAAAGAGAAGTGGAAGAATTGAGTACAGTTGACATTTTCATACTCATTTTTAGGAATGATGATTTTCTCTAAAAATTCTCTTTGAGAAATTTTTCTTCTATTTTATTTCAAATATGTGGTGGTAAGAAAATCTCGCATTGACACATTTGATCATAGCACTAGTGTTTTTCATAATTAAAACAGCTGTCAATGCTGTAATAAGCAGTTGTCTGGTAACTTAAAACTTCAAAATTTCAATGAACTTCATCCACATTGAATGCATAAAAGCATTTGCCAACCTGAATTAATTTGGAATCAAGCAACACTGACTTAAAATATCAGATTATGCATAGGGCATGATAAACACTCAGGCAAACAGCATGGAATATGCTTTCAAAGAGTGTATATTTGATTGTATAAACATATAAATAACACCACAATTTAATCCCTTTTCTGCAATCTAAATCAAAGACAAAAGTCAGTGATATTGTGCTTGGGGTTTTGGAAACACAAAACCCAAAAAAATAAAATTTCTGAGCTCCTGAATTACATCAGCGGTCAGGATTTGTCTTTAATGCATAGATATAGAAAACTACAACGTGTGTGTGTGTGTGTGTGTGTGTGTGTGTGTGTGTGTGTGTGTAGCTATGCATGCATATACACATTTCATATGCATATAAAACATAGTCCTAAACTTTTGCAAAGAGAAAGCAGCAGCACCTGCTGTAAATAAACACTTCTTTTCCTGTACTTGATAAAATCTGAACTACAATGTTAAAGCACAACTGTTATCATTTTTATGTATGTGATTATTTTAATGACCTAACTATGTGATAATGCTGACCATAATATGCTAGTAGATGCACTGAAAAGCATCAAAGTAATTACATCTTAATAATGAGGCCTCTTCACATCACCCATTGTTGATGCTTTCTTGAGACCTGGGCAGGTGGAAGCTTAATTTGGATACATAACATTAAGGCTGCATTTATTGTGCACTAAGAACACCTACTGCCTTCAAACAGGAATGACAGGATCTCAAAACAGGGTATAAAACAGGCAGAGTTAAGAATCACCAATGACTGTGCAAAACTCTTGGCCAATGCACACGCAACAAGCAATGTTACTGCATAACTCTTAATGACTGTAAGAACCCAACTATAAGAAAGTGTCTTGTATTCCTCCCAGTTGTGTAAACTCTTTGATACTTTAAGCTACAGTCCTAAAGAAAATCATACAGGAAAAAAAAAAAGCATGTCTTCTGCCCAAGTGCATAGATCTGCCTTTAGGGTCTCACTGTAGGACTGGCCCTTTGTACCGAAAGTCAAAAACTGTTGCTGACACTTGTGTAAGTTTCATGAGATAGACGCATTTCATGAATATTATTTTTTAGCTTACGTGATGATCTTGCACAGTGTGACACCACTTAAGAATCATGACTTTTTTACTCTTGCCAATGAGATATGGAAGAGGAAAAAAACGTTTCTGTTTTTGTAAAGTAAATACTTAAATAAGAACAGCTAGATAACTCTAAAATATGGCAAAACAACAACAAAAAAATCATAGCAGCAGCTAAAAGGTAACAAGATGAAGTTAAACAGAAAAAAAGTAAAAAATCTAAATCTTCCTATCTGAACAATCACATCTCCACTTTCACCTGCCAGTTCCAGCAGTGCATAGCAATTAAAGATACTATACTCACCAACCAGTGCTATTGTCTTGTGGGATTTTTGTTTAGTCTGTGGTAGATGGCTGCATTTTGTAATAATAATAAAAACCAACTTGGTATTATCAGAACTCATGCTAAGCAACTATAAAGCATTTTGATGGCTTTTCCATTCCACATGGGGTTCTAATCTGCAACAATTACCTTCTTCCAGCATGTGCGTGTTCCCTTTCTGTGACTGACAGTGAATGCAAAAGCCAGTAAAGCTGATATTGGCCATGAGCCACTTTGATATGACCTTTTCATTTAACTATTTAAGGCACATTGGCAACTCTTGAGGTTTAATACTCAATTCCTCACTCGGACAGAACATTTACAGGTCTGGCAGTTTTTCTACGGTGGATTAACTGGCCCTTTCTTTCTGCTCCCTTGTTTTCCTAGAATACATGACCACACCTGTACTTGACTGTGGCGCACACCTTCCTCTGATCAACAAAAACAGAGGGAGTTACAGCTTTTGCTTCTTCCATTTCACAACAAACAAATTTTAGAGACAGTGTAACATACAGAATTAACATGCTTCAAATCAGGCAGGATTTTTTGCAAAATGTCCTTCCTATAAAATAGGTAAGAAGTTTCTATTAGAGTCTGCCACTGCACTCACTGCTAAAGTTATTATTTAAACAGTGCTAGGATGTCATTGTATTTATTGCGCTGTTAGTCACTTCTTATGGTTTTAGATTTTCTTGCTATTTTAAAACTATACAAATAAATTAGCATAAAAGGACAAATGTTTTACTGAGACACTTCAGAGCCTGCTGCATCAAGGTAAATATTCAAAGTGACGTACACAGAGTTAGAATCAGTTCTAAATGATTGCTGGGTGCCATTTTTAGTGTATATGACTGATTCATGATTTTTACACCTCTTTTATTCAAATGCTCCTCATCATCCTTGGCTTGTGAGGAAGCTGGAAAACAGCTAGTTATTTCAGAGGTGTGCAGAAAGTGGTGATTCTTTCAAATCAGAGACTGAAATCAAAGCTCACAGATCTAACCCCACATGGTCATAAAGCAGTAGCTTGCACCAATTCCTGCAAAAGCAAATTTCAGATAGTTGCAGTTGTAAGCAATGTCATGGCAAAACTGAAGTTGATGGGTTTTAACATTACTGTCAAACCCCCTCAAAGAGCCCATAAAAAAATAACCAGTGCTATCACTGAAAATCACCACTGGGAAAAAAAATGTGCAAACAAAATGTTAGAAAAAGTTTAATCTATCTATGTTTAAGTCTGAAATGAGACCTTTCCTTTGAGCTGAGACACAGTCCTAGAACAGTACTTTCTTTGAGGATATGTACAACTACATAATCTTTTTCTCTTTTGCTGAGAAAACAGACCTTTTCCCAATGGCTGTACTGAATGTATTTTTTCCATGTGGGTTTAATGGACTGCAATTATTGATTCTGCTGTAAGCAAAGAATGTGAAAGTTAAGTGTTAGTTTGTAAGACACCCCAAGCCATCATTAACACAATAGTCTTTTTGCAAAGCTCTTCACTTAACAGCCAAGTAACATTTCAGTTTTGCTGGCCATCTAAAGTTCCAAAAAGTAGATAGGTTATTCTTTTTTAAAGTATATTACAAACTATTTCTTCACTACATTTATTAAAATATAAATTAAGTAAAGATCCAAAGCAGAATATTTGAGATGAATTTTTTATATAGGAAGAAAATATAATATACCTTATAAATAGATACCTGTATCTCCTGGAAGAACTGCTCCCAGCAATGATCATGGAGGGTAGTATAGTGTAGAAAAGCCAGCAGGATCAGATTAGGATGAGATTATTTTATTTGGTCCCCACAATTTTAGAAACAACTGGTGTTTCAGCTAAAACAGTCATCAGCAGAATAGCTGCCAAAGTTTAACTTTCATGGTGTCAATGTGGTAAGAGTTTACACTGCAATAAGATGAAAAGGGACTGTTCACAGCTACCTCGGAGCAGCTGCTTGGTTTTTTTTTCTGTCTTGATTCATATATGGAATGCTTTCTCTGTAATAAAGACTAGAAGTTCCTTAGTGAAGCTCTTATAGTTTTTTTTTGAACAGCTTAATATAAACATTTAAGAAAAGACTTCTGAAAGCTCAGAAGTGACTTTCAGTCGTATTTGTACTTCTGAATCACCTAGGGAACTTCTGAAATTTCCACAGGAACTACGGGGGAATTTGTTGCTCTCTCTCTGACTCAGTGCAATTTTCAGTAGAAAATCTCTTCTAGTCACAAATCAGGTTTACAGATTTAAAGTACTATTCAGTATGACACCACCCAACTTTACAGCAGCTGTTACCTTAAACCTTTGTAGTCATTCAAATGTATTTGAACTCATACAGTCCACTGAAGATGACAGCTTTGCACAGACAAAGGCCTTACCATACCATACTAATACAATTAAGCCTTAAAGCCCAGATCCTTTAAATTATTTCAGATGGGCAGGATGTCTGTCTGTAGGAACATCTGTCTCAAGAGGCCTCCACTGCTGTGAGGTTTTATTGACAAGAAACAACTTGCAGAGCTGCAGTCCACATTCGTATTAAAGCAAAGAGGTACTTAGGATGTCTTACATGTAAGAAAACATTACCAGTGGGCTAACTGCTGAGCAATTATTTATTTAAATTATTATAATGAAAAATAAAATATTTATATTTATTACCTTATTTATCTTGGAATTTCTCAAAATTCCTGGCTTCTGATGTTTTTGTGCTGTTATTATGGAAGAAGCAGAGCAACTGTCCAAGATATCCCCCCTTCAACAACACACCATGAAGCCTCCCACATTCCCTTTAACCAGGTGTTCTTGCTCTCACCTTCCTGTTGGCCTAGGCAGTTGTTTGCCCATGGAATGGTCAGAATGGCTTATCGATTCATCCGAAAACTAACCCTTCCTTAAGAAAAAAAGTATTTTCCAGGAGAATCAGTCCAAGAGATGGTCCAAGTTACTGCACAGCTGCACATGAATTAGTAAAACTGCAAGGGAGGGAAATGAGAAACGTAATCAGAGAACGAGGAGGATCAGTCTGAGAGCACCGTCTGTTGACCATGTGTGACCAAATCACACCCTCAAAGAAATGACAGTGCTAACCTGGCCATTTTGTAGGTAGTGTTCAGCCAGTTTAAGGCCTTGTCTTTCAAACACAGGGGAAATAATCTATGCTCTGATCTGCTGCCCGCTTTATTCTAGTGTTGACTTAGAAAAGAACTGGAAGGCAGAGAAATGTATTGTGTATTACTGATAATACATATTTTTGTACAGTTGTGTTACTGTTTATACATAGTTAATAAAAAAGAACAAGCTGCTTTCTTTATGCACCAGTTCCTATCTCCTATTTGGTCTGCAAGCCACATGGAAGGAGCAACATAGATTCAGACTCAGTTAACTCATATGCCTCAGGATGTTTTATAAGACATTTGTAAGGCAGAACACTTACAAAATAACCCATTTAACCTGCCTAGTTTTTAGAAGCTGAAGTAACTTTTAAAAATTTGAACATACCTAACTTTTTTTTGTTTTATCATTAGGCATGTTATAGTTACAGGCCTGGAAATCTGGAGATTTTGTGAAAGCAGACTAACCACTAGTACTGCATATTTGATTATACATCTTGCTGTGCAGATTCAGTTTCTCTCTAGACCCCTCCAAAATCCAAGAAATCTATCAGTGCTGCCCAATATATCAATTTTCAACCATTCCCCCCAAATTTCCCTTCATGATGTGATTTCCTTCCTAAAAACTCACACTCGCATTCTTGTCCCATTCTCAGACTTCCCCTCTTCTCCTTCTCATTCACATTTCTACAGCTTTCTCTACAACGGCAAGCGCCAGATGCATGCTTTGAAAAAAAATGAAAACAAAGCTCTCATGAAATCACCAAATTCCAAGAGCTGCAGCTTTAATAAGAATTTATTGTGAGACTTTTAATGATCATAATAGTAGTAATAAAAACTCTCACAAAACTTGGTAATAGTTACAAGACTTACCAGCACTTGTCGCACTATAATCCATCCAGGCTCTGTAGTTAATCATCTTGATGTATTTGCGTATGGCAAATACGTATACTCTCAGACACACCCACATACACAGCAAATGGAAACTTTTGTCAGTATTTTCCTTGCTTCTGTATGTAATCTTTCATTTAAAGTGTTTAACTTTTTTGGCTTGTAAATGTAAATATTGTAATAATATACAGCAGCAAACAAATTTATACTGCATATCAGAGCCTTCAGTTTGCCTCATCAGCAATAAGCTACGTTGCATATGTAACGGGAAACCTGAAATGTCACATTCTAAAAGATCTGTCAAATATTTAAATTAACAAAACATGATCTGTAAGGTGAATTAAGTACCTCTCAATTCTGAACATAACATAGCACAAGACCTCTGGTTCATATTTATCACAGACAAATTTCATTTTTTTCTGCAAATAATTTGTTTTGACATTCAGAAACTCAAAGTGTAATCGAATAAATGCAAAGCGTATCCCTGCACAGCGGCTTTAATAAACTTGAGAGCTCCTCCATTACCTAAACAACAGTTTTCTTGCCAGTCTTGCTAGAAAGAAAAGAGTAGTACTCAAATTACAAACATATTATGCATTTCTTCCACTTGATTCTAGAGGCTGGGGGAAGGAAACTATGAAATACTGAGCTGAAACTGCGAATAATTTCTATCAGCCTTGTACACTTCAACTGAATGCCTGCTAAGGAGTATGAGTGTCACTGGTATAAAGCAATCAAATCGCCATCTGCTCTCTTCCCTCAGCAGGGATTGTTTTATGTGGCCTAGTGAAGAGAGACTGGAAAGTGGGAAAACACTGTATTCTAAATAACATGAGACACTTCTGAAAAGTCTCCAAGATATCTTTCTGCATTTTTATTTGCCTAAATTCATCTCAAAATGTAACCACCGAGTCCTACTGATATTTTTAATAGGCCTCCTACAAAATAAAACAGGATTAAAAAAAGAAAAAAAAAGAAAAAAATGAGACATTTTCATAGTGATATGAACTTTGCCAAGTTACATACCACCGGTATTTAAAGGCATAAGCTCTGAAACATGCTACATAAGATCTCTGGTTTGTATTTATCACTTTGTTTGTTTGAAACATTTCCTGCAAACAATCTGTCAGTCACAAAGGACAAACGAAGTAGTCTCCTTGCAAGGCTGGTGCAGGTGAGCACGGCATTTGAGAGCAGGGCCTTGCCACACAGCCTGCAGATGGGCTGCAGCCCAGGGCTGTGCCTCATCTCCCCTCCTGGCCAGGCACACTGACGGGCGGCTCACAGGCAAGCGTGCTACATGGGAGACTTGGCGTGGGACAGGCACCACCGCTGCCCTGCAGACTGCTCTGCAGACTTCCCAGGTGCTCAGGCACCTGCAAGGGAATGTGAGCTGGGACTCAGTTAAGAGAACTGATGCTTTTTCATGAATCAGAGCAGCATCCTTCCAACCCCCAGTCCCGTAAGATCATTGGCTTCACTGAGAAACAAGGATGCTCAGCACCTCAGTGAGGAACTCAATATCTCATGAAATCCAGCCCCAGCCTCTGTGAACAACCATTCAGATACCCCTACTTAAGTGCAGAGTCTCAGGGACAACAGTGGAACTTCTTGTATAAGTTCCTTTAACCAGCCTTTAACTAAAGTATTTTAAGAATGGGAAATAGTAAAAAAATTGAAAGCCAATTCTGGTCATGGTAAAAAGCACTGATGTTAGAAACAAAATACTGACTCTGAGTCTATTCCCAAGAGCACTGTCATGTATGTAATGAGCACAAATATAAACACTGGGTGTGACTGCTTGTACTACTTTTGTTTTGATTTGTCCTTGGCTGTTTGGGGAAAAAAACATTCTGGTATTCTGTGCTTTTAGTCAGCTCAGAAGTGATATGTCTGTTACTGCAGGAAAACTCAAGCCATGCAAAAACCATTACTAGTCAAAAGACCTGGAATGAACCTACAGTTCATGTTATGAAATATGTTTATAAACTATACAAACATGTGCTTTGTGCTCCAGTTCTCAATGTGAAAGCAAATTTCCCATTAGGGTTGCAGTCCAACATTCAAAATCACAGAAAAGGTAAACCATTAAGCAGTTAATACTGTAATATATATGTATAATGAACACCTTATGCCATCAGTATTTTTTCCCTCCATTGAACTTTATTCTCTCTTGTATCTTTTTGCTTGCTGCTGTTTAAAAATAGCTAAAACAGAAAGATTTAGAGTTCATGTGCACACAAATTTGGATATGCACACAAACCTGCTTGTGCTTTCTCCATAGGCTTGTATATAAATAAAGAGCTAGAAACTGACTGCATTTATTTTGACAAAAATAATGCTACTTTGCCTATATTTATAATAATACAGTTGCCAGAAATGCCTCAACAACTCAGACCTTCTACAAAAAGCAGGAATTTTCAAGTGCTTGATGTGGCTTCTGACGTAGGTGGAAATTCTGCAATTATGTCCCTACCATAAGTGCACCCTCTTTCCTTGTGCCATTACCACTCCTGTGGATGCCTGTAACCCTCATCACACTTCATTTTCAAGTCCAAAAGAGTCTACACTTCTTTCCCACACAGCATGCAAGACAGGCTAACAGCAAGCAGAATTGCCCTTATTATCAACAGAAGGATTTTTGAGGGGAACATGAGTTAGGATTTGTACGAACATGAACAAAAATCTGCAGGATTTGTATGAAGTAATGAGTTCGTTGGTAACATCTAAAATTACTTGTTTCTTACCCTGGCTGAGATGCAATCAATTGTGTCAGAACTATGCTGCAGCCTGAGTCAAGGAACAGAGCAACAACAAAGTAAACAAATTACAAGATAATGTGAACAAGCAACAACCTTTAAAGTTGTCTGGTATAAGCCCCATAGTGATATCACAGATCGTAACAGTTACTACTTACCTATATTCTCAGTGCTCTGCAAGGCCCCCAGCTTATAACAAGTAACTTCCTGAAGCAGGAAGATCCAAGTGGCTGATTATACAAGGTACATCCATTCTATAAAAAACATATGGAATCATAAAGGCAATAATAGCCTCAAAACCCACTTCACCTACTATATCACAGCATAACTTTGGTGTAAAAAACAGGCAACCCCTTAATCTACTTTGAAGTGACCTAGTGAAACTGTGTGCTCTCAGATTCCAGTTCTATGGGCAGTAGAAGAGAAAGGACATCAGAGAACCGCTTTACGCAAAAGAAAGGATGTGGTCAAAGACAGCATGCTGAAAAAGGTAAAAATAAGGCCAGGCATCTTGCATGCTCCAAGAGCATTCATGTAACTGCTTCACGTGCTATATGTACAGTTGCTGCTCACACTGAGCAGTATAATGCCAACCCTCTTCATTACTGTTGTAGAAAATGTGCTTCTCTGAATTTTTTGAATTAGCGAACCCAGGAGAGGAGTCAGAGGATTCTCAGAACTCCAGATTCCCCTCCACTTCCCAGCTGTAACACAATGCCAGCACTAATATCTCCTTTCTGAGCAGTGAAAGCAACAGCATCACACCTACCACTCAGCAAAAATAAACTACCAAGGAAACTTCTCACGGTATTTTGGGCCCTAAGGCCTAGCAGGAAAATGCTGAAAACTACATTGCCTCTTTCTGCATTAGACAACAGCCTCCACCTCCCAGTCATTGTCTCTGAAGGGTGAATTCAGTGTGTAATCATTTGTAAGGTTTACCTCTGATGATGGTTCTCAGATCCTAAATTGAATGCAAGCATATTTCAACTTGGTCAGCAGCTTGCAAAGCAAATTTGATAAAAGAAGTTTGCTTCATGTTAAAAAAACAAGCAATACTTCTATTCCTTCCAGAAATACTCGCATGCCATGTTGTTGTAGCCTTGAAGAGCTAGCTCACAATGCATGCAATAAAAACGCGAGATCGGTATGCCCATATCACTGGCCTAGACAAAAGACACACAAACAGTTTGTCTGAATCCTGTGGAATCCTTCTCTGCTGCATGGAGTAGTACCACTATCATATCAGACCAGCTTAGCAGAGGGAGTCTCATCTCTCACAGATGTTGAAATAAGATGGGGTAATTCTGTCATGACTAATTTTCTAGGAGAAGGTGGTAACTATTCTCAGGTTTCAGTCACCATGAATCAGGTTCCTCACCTTCAGCAACTCCACTAAATTATTCTTCATTGTGCTGTACTGTCCAGGCAAAGAAATTAAAAGATACAAAACAGGTTAATCAAACAATGCAACATCATGTGAAGGAGAAGTAAGGACTCACAAAAGTCATCATCCAAAATATTATGCTATCCTCCACTGCACCTTTTCAAATTTGGCTACTGTAATTTTGAACCCTCCTCCACTCCAAATGTTACTTATTTTTGTGATAGAGGGACCTAAGTCAAAATTTGGCTGTCACATACCTAAGGTACAAAAACAGTCCTTGATTTAAGCCAACCTAAATACGTTACTTGAAATCTGCAATTGAAACCGGACTTTGCTGGAAAAAATAAATTGTCTTAACTCAGACACCAACTCTTCCTCACCAATAAAGATAAATTTATGCAATTATTTGAGACTCTGATCTAGAGACTGAGTATGGAAGACTCAAGGTCCTGGACACTTGTAATTCCTTCATAAACTGTGACAGTTCATAAAGAAGAAGGATGAGAAATTTACCAAGAAACACATTCTTACTGCGTTTTGAAGTTGCATTTGAAATGTTATGTGTTTATCCAAATGAAATAGAACCTCTGAATCTTTAGAAAGAGGCTTCTTGCTAATGAAGTATTCATAAAGTTGAAATAGAGCATCAAACTGTTATCCAAATAATCGCATCAAGCTATACTCATGCTTACTGATACTGCACAGAAATATGAATCAAAATACCACGAGGCATGAACCTGTCACAAATCTCTCCTATGTAAGTAATAAAATATAAAACATTGCCTTGGTTGTAATCCGATTATCATACGAAAAGGGAAAGTTTTAAAGGCAAATTATACTGTTTAATCTGTATTCCTCTTTCAGGACTGTATTAGGATTTGATTCCAGGACCAAATTGAGATCCATGACAATGCCAGAAGTGCAAGTCTTCTAAAAGCCAAGCATTAACAGTTTCATGGTAAAATGCTGATGGTTCCATTATCTATTCAGATAAAACAGGTGGATCACAACAGTGACTTCATCAGCAACTGTCAAGTGATTTTAGGCCAAGAATAACAATTTGGTTCAAGGATATCTTTTTCCTTACTTAAAAGGAAAAAATGCATGAAATGACAATAGCTGGGAAAAGCTTGGATTTCAGTGCTTAGTAGCAGAAAAATCACAGCTGTAACTAGGGGGAAAGTCACCTTGAAATGTAATGCAATTCCCAGACCATTCAAGGTCCAGAAGAAATCCACTTACAGCTGAGAACTACATAAATATCACAAGCAAGAGAATACCAGGACAGTAATGTGAGAAAGTGAGAAAGTAAAATGGACTATTAAGAGAAGGGAAGGGAGGAAATACAACTCAAGGATTCTTTGTTCGGTATAAAAAGAAGTCATGAATGAAATCTGATGTGGGAATAGCATTTTGAGGTGTTCCTCATAGCACCAGAGAAAAGACTAAAGCACTGCATAAAATCAAAAAAAAGGAGACTTTCTTGCCTGTGACTCTTCATGATCTGAAATGGAAGCTGGATCTAATAGTAGGTATAGGAAATAGTGTCTTAAAAAAAAGGGACTCAGAGGGGAAATCAAAAGTGGTGGTATAAAGCAGAATAGAAGCATCCTGTCTTCAACAACTAGACGTTCAGCTGGATAACCCCAGAAGATTCCTTCAATTTTAGACAGATTCTTGCCTAGTCCAAATCAGAGTACCCTTCCAACCTTATCTGCACTCTTCTGAAAAGGGCTAAAAGGCTCCTGCAGCTGCTGGAGGTTTCAGGGACCTTCATCAGTGCTCTGTTTCCAATGAGCCTCACCTAGCACTCATAAAATGGGGGAAAATGGGAACAAGAAGAAAAGGCTAAAAATACATCATACTCTGAAAGAACACGGCACTATCTCCTATACTACCCCAAGACTTTTCTGTATTAATTTGTGAAGATTTTTTCTGCTTCCAGAAGTGGATGCAAACCTAGATGTCAGCTGAGGAGTAGGTGTGTACAGCGATCCCAAAAACTGGGGTATGCAAAAAAACACCCTCCAAAGTCAGAGTAGAGCCGTGTTCCTAGGAACTGTCAGATGGGAGGCCGTCCTTTAATGGAGGTTGTCTCATGAACCATGTACTGAATTTCCAAACATGCACATAGGCATTTGAGATACTTCAGTATGCTTCAATATCACTTTTCTAGTGGAGGAACCAGAGATGTGAGGTAAGTCAAGCACCTTCAGGTAACATGCTAGAGGAAGCCAGACCAACGTGATCAGCTGATGTTGTCCTGGCTACTAGCAGGTGCTCTTCTGACTACCTGTAAGCCACAAACCACACGTTCGGAACTAATGCAGTGGATAAAGAGCAACAGACACCTGAAAAGACTCAAGTCTTCTGTGCTGGGAATCTGCTGGCAAAAGCTGTAATGAACTAAAATTTAATTTTGAGATAGCCAAAAGGTGTTATCAAGTTGGAGCAAAATTCCTGCATCCTCTTCCATAACGTATCAGCTTTCAGTCAATTCTGTGGCCCTCTAAGCATTTGCATGTTAAGGTTTTAACTTTTTTGCAGGAAATTAGGGTAACAAGACTCCATGTGAGGTCTTAAGGAAGGGAAAGTGATATTTATTTTTAAAAATCTCTTAGTAGGTTGATTTTGTCCATTCATATTCTCACACTCTCATGTCCACGAGCACCAAATCACCTGTGACCAGTAGATCTGGCCAGTATCATTTGTGTGCAACACGGAGGACCAGGGACACCTACTATCAAATCCTCACCATGTCTCTGTGCTTCTTCTTAATTGGCTACCTGATTTTGCTCTTTATACACTCTAGAAGTAGATCATGGTTAGGAACTTTTGCCTCATTATTTTGTCTCACCCATCATAAGTCTTAGGCAAAATTCCTGAATTCACAGTTCTCTGTTTTTCTTATCAGGATTTTTTCTGGCTCCAATTCTGTTCTCTATCTTCTTGACACCTTATCTTTAGGTTAGTTCCTTCTCTTCATTTGAATGAAATAACACATCTGGTGTTCTGTAGCAATTAACACATACCTTTCCCTTTAACCCTTGTTCTGCTGTTTCCTCTGGACCTTACACAAACACATACTTTTTCTGACCAATCTTAATATATCTCTACATACTTTTAATAAAAAAACTCTACATGTTCAGTTCCAGAAACAATTATGTTAGAGCTACAAGAAGTAGTAGGAAATTAGAATATACAAAAATCAGCAGACTCTTAAGATAATATTTGTGATGTGTTCATAAAGAACTCAACAAACCATTCCTCACTGAAAAAAATTTTTATCTATTAAATACGTTTGTCCCTTGGAACAATTCTGGATATGCAACACTGTGCAAAAGAAATGAGCATAAATAATATTTACCAAGACTGACTTCAGTTTTTCAAAGTGTTCTAATGATGATCAACTGGGCTAAACATAGGATCTTAAATTTCTTATTAAGAAAAAAACAATTTTGTTCAAAGAATGCACTTCTGCACAGAAATTATTCTAGCAAAACTACAGATACAGCATGTGGCATCTACATAACAGAATGTTTTATTCATTTGCTCAGTCCAGTTCTCTGTTTTGGTGGAAAGACCTAGAAACGAATTCTACATGAGGGGATAAATCCAGAATAACAACACTTAAATCACCAGCTGAACCAAGAGGCAGCAAGGTATACAACAGCGCCAACACTCTGTCCCACTCAGGACACCTGACATGCAGATTAGTCACAACAGGCATGTTTTATTGATTATAGCCTGTCATATGACAGCCCCTCTGCTATTTATGTACAATTAGCATCAAGTTTCATCCTGGGCTATTGCCACTTTGGATTTAATTTTACTTGGATCTGACTACACATGAATGCACCTTCTACAGTTGTATTCCCCAGTGCGATAGCCATTTTCTCTTGAAACTGAAGGGATACGTTTTCAATGAGGCATAAAAATGCTGCGATTCATTATTTGTACCTTTAATCTACTACTTTCAAAACACACACATCACTAGTGTCAGGCTCAGAAACATTTCAGGCAAAGACGTAGCCATGAAGAAGTCAGATGAGAGCTTTCTTTAGCCTATTCACCCACAAAATGAGGCCAAGTTAATACTTTACAGTGTTAATTTGCACCTGTGTTATAGCCAGATCAGGAGAAGTGCCAGCTAGTTCTGCCAGAAGCATGAGTAATCTCGATAGAAAATGATGTGTGTGGGTCAGGCAGCTCCCTCTTAAAATGCAGGGACCAGGCCCCCTGATTTTTAAACCATTTTCTCAAATGATGTTACATTATTCAATACCTGAAAACACTTCAGGGAGCTGCAGAACGCCAGCCCCATTTGAAAAGAAAGGGGCAGTGAAGCCCCATAGGTAGCTGTTTAGATTTCTTCAAAATTTGAAGGAGAATCTGGAAAGCAATATTCTGTAGTGTCTCTTTGACAAAAGATACAAAAAATTCATATATTAGTCCTGTATTCCATTATTTCAAATCAGCCATTTTAGAGTTTGCTAAAAGATGACATTCAATAGAGTTAAACATCAAACTCTCTGAATGCGTAGGTATCATAAATATGACAATCAAAAGGAAAAGCTTCGACTAGCACTACAGCTAGCAAGGAGAGACAAACCCAAACGAGATCCAGGCTCTGCTACTTCACAGACCCAGCACAGCATTGTGTGGAGTTAACCCAGCTACTTTTAGATACACTCTGTTCTATATAGGTTTTGTATTGGGTTCATCACTGTAGTACACGAGTGTCTGATCTCATTCTTTTCCCTTCACTGCCCTGTGGTCATCATACTGCTAAGTTTGGGGGGAGGAGGGGGAAGATTGGAATGTCATGGGAGAGACTGTGACACAATAGGCTCAGGGGACAGTATATTATATGTAATATATAATATATTGATATGATAGCAGCATAGAGTACTAACATTTTGTATGTCTAGGGGAAGTACAAACACTATGAATCAACTTCAAATTTCATGGTGTTTTGCATCAGTGTGATGAAATCCCAAAAGAACTAATGAGGTGTGATGAGGGGAGAAGCTAAATCTGGAATGTGAGCACACAGGAATCCCTCTGGATGGTAACACTAGCAGTTCATTGGTCTGCAAAATTCCTGGCTCCAGGTACACATATACTAACCTCCTTTTTTAATGACTGGACCTAAGATACTCATTTTGGACTCATAAATGAGTGTCACAAAGTTACCAGCTCCTAATACAGTGAAAGGAAAGCTTTTTTTTAAGGCTGGAAATCCTCCACCCAAATGCATTAAGTTTTTCACTTTGGGACAAATCTGCTACTCTAAGCCAGATTTTTTTCCCAGACTACTGGCCGACTATGGAGAAAAATTCGAAATAATTTTTACAGTCTCCAACTGAGAAGTGACGACGGATCCCTTCTACCTTGTCCAAGTAGGTCATAAAGTCCTCCTAATCACTATCAGCATGTTATTCTTTTCATCTGTGGCCACTTATTGGCCAGGAATGGATTTTAAGTAAAATCCATAGCCAAAATATACCACTGTGAAGTGAACTACAATAAGCAACATTACTGCTAGAGATGACCTTCTACAATCTCAAGGAAAGCTAAACAAACAACCCCCTGCATGTCATTACCCACTCTGCCAGGCTCACACTAAACAAACCCATGTACACAGATAGTATCCAAGTTACCCTAAGAGCAGCCAGGGCTAATATTGGCAACTGAAACTCCATTGAAACAGTCCTGAGGGAGGCCACATAAATCATCTCTGGTAGCAGGCAGAGTGTCTGTTCAGAACGGGAGGGGTAATGTTCATCTGCATGCTGCTTATTTCTTGCTCTGTCTTGAAGGTATCAAGCACTGTTTAAGTTTTAAGAAAAGGGAAGAGAGACTTTTTGCCTTCAAATGTTTTCAGAGCTTGTCCAAGGTCATTGCTAAAGAGCAATGAAAGGTCATCCTCCTTTTTGTGTTTCTTAATGGAACCACATATTTGACTAAGGAGCATGTTTCACAGTGTTTCACTATCACCTTTAAAAGTATTACATGCCCTTAGTCTGACAAATCCTTCTATAGTCAATTGATACTACAGTAAATTCTGTGGTGGTTGCTATCAAGGCCAACCAGAACTGAGAACCAGAATTTCAAAACTAACAATAATTTGTACCTTGACCCACAAAAGAGAAGGATAGAGAGGGAAGAGATTCTTCCTCTGTTCGTATTTCAGCCATCTGATTGCTGGACAAAAATCAAATTATCTTGCCACATGAAGTGATGAGCTGGTCTCTGAGAAAATAGGGTTCCCCATACAGCAGTGAAACTCTGCAAGCAGTTAAATGCCTGGAATTTTTTTTTGCCCTATGGGTTTCTCAGAAAGCACACTTCCCCACATGTACTGTAACTTCACAGCAAAATGTCAAATGTCTTTGTCGCTTCAGCATTCACAGAACAGACTGTGACTAGGTATTTACCTAAGTCCAATCTAGTCTGGACACTGAGATTCAGCTCAGAATATTATTTTTATCCCTGTCCTACAGATATGGGAACAGAGTTCAGGAAAAGCTGCGTCCATCCAAAAGGTCAGAGACAACAGTGGAAAGTAGGTCTCAGGTTTTCAGTCCTTTTTCCATTTGGTCACCCTGTTTCCCGTGGACATTATCAGTATGGTATTTTATGGAGTAGCTCATGAAGAAGGTCTAAGGCTAAGAACCTCACAGGTTACACAGACAGCGAATAGTAGAGGTTTGAAGCTGGATTGTTGCCTAGATGTTCTTCTGCCCCCTTTGATGCAGAAAACGGGGTGGCCATTTAAATTATCCTATGCCTACCTAAAGGTATATTTCCATGTAAACTGCAGATTAGAAGCTTTGTATGAAGTATCAAAATAACGTTTGAAAAACTGCTGCAGCTAGTGCATGAGATTTTGTCATCAGTGAGCCAACTTTTTTCCCTAGATTCAATGTTAACATACTGCCCCTCACAAAGCAGTGGTGTGCAAGATATTAGCAAGCAGGTGATAAATACAGCTTTCCAGTATTTTGCAAGACATTTCTGGACTATATTGCCAAAGCTTGTCTGTATGGTTTAATTTTCAAGTCTGCTATCAGCCTGTTCTGACAAGTTCTGTAAATCACATATACAGTGATAATCTAGACTGTTGGTACTTTGAATTGTCTCAGCCGCATCAAAGTATCAGAGTTCAGTCATCAGTTAATGATTCCACACTTTCTACATACTTATGACCATACTGGTTGCCCAGTATTTTAAATTTCCCTGAAATGACAATGTGACCTGGCTGACTAAAACTTTGAATCACTCTGCCTCTTTTACCTTTTCTGACAAAAGACAATTTATGCACAGATGGAAGTACTCAAATACACCATAAAATGTTTATGTCATTGGGTGTATCTAAGCAGCAGAGCCAAACCACTTTCAGCTTCATGACAGAACAGACTAGTACTGTTCTAGGTCTGACAAGGTTTCCAAGATCAGTACGCAGAGATTCCTGACCATTTTCTTGTCCTCCCTCCACTTTTGTATATTGCCAGAGATTCATAGCTGGGTGAACAGATTGGGGGGGCAGGGAGGATTAAGCTTGTATATTAAATAAAGTATTGTATGAAACATTTTGAGGTATGCCATGAGGGAAAGTCATATATAGCCAAAAGGAAGATAACATAATTCTGCAGGAAGGCTTTTGGTATTGACCACAGTAAAGGCTGCATTTCATGAACACTTTGAAAGTGTTTCTGAAGAAGCCAAATGATAAAATAAGATATATAAATTTAAGTTTTCTGTACTATTGAATCATCTAAATAACAAGTCAATGCCCAGCCTATGCTATCAGGTCTTTTTCTATTGCAAATTGTTTCCTAGATTAATTTTGTGTGGGTCTGTGTACTCCACACTGTGGTTATGCCCCTGAGCCATGTGGCTGTGGGTGACGTTAATTCCAACCAAGGGAAGACAACCAGGAAAGCAGAAGGTCTTGCAGCTGAGGAACCAGACCAAAGCCCGGTCCTCGCTTCTACCACAGATTCCCTCGTGACCTTGGTTAAGCCATTTGGTATCTCTTAGTTTTTCATTCCCTCAAAATGGGAACAATAAAGGCACCCTACCTAGTCAATTTAAACAATAGGCTTTTTGTGGCAAGGAAAATAATGGCATTTACTATCATAGTATGACTACCATAGGCATTTACCTCTGGGCAGCACCTGTTACAATGGGGGTTCAGACTTAAGGCATTAACAAAGTAAAAGCAAAAAGAGTTGGCTTATGATAAGGAGAAAGCCATCCTTTCCAAAGAACTAGATCCTAAACATGCCTGCATGCCTCTCGGCTCCACTTGTTATTGTCAAACAAAATCCACAAGGTTGCTTTTTCTATACTTCCTTTTCATTTGAAAGGTTCACACTAGTTAATGAAATTTGTTAGTATCTGTAGCACATTCATTCAGAACACATCAGGGAATTATTACCTCATGCTGCTCAAACAATTCACTGATTTGTTTACATAAAAACGGTGCTAAATAGCTGGACTGTTGTCATGACCCTTTACCCAGATCTTTTGATAGTGGTTACTCGAATGCCATGTAAAAATAAATGAAAAAGCATAGAGACAGTGTTCCTACTAAAAGCAGTGTAAGTAGAAAGATAAACAAATTCCATATTATGTTTAGCAAATGAGGTTCCTTGACAAACAGCTTTCTCGTGGATGAATGACAATTTCACATGAGCATTTGCTAGGGTGCTTCCAGTTCCACATTCCTATGAAACGCAAATAGCTACAAGCAAATATTATTGCATAACTGTGTATGCATGCTCTGATACAATACACAGCAGAAATGAAAGACTCTGAACTCCATTCTGAACAAAGTCCATTCCAATTTCTGTGCATTCCCTTTCTCATACTGACTCATGCTTGCCATCATTTTTCTGCAGAATTATCGTGTTTGAGAGAGTGATAATTTTGAGCAAATGAGTACTGGTAAAACGTAAAAAGACTGCAGATTCTAACACTATAAATAGCAGGTTTAGATTACAGTGATTAAAGCAAATTTATAAGTATGTGGTAAATAAACCGCAAACTCTTTCTCTTCCCCTCTTCAAATGAAAGTGGTCTTTTGCAACAACACTTTCAAGAGCAGTAAAGACTAGCTGTCTTTTCTGTGACTGAATCTCTTCAGCAAGTATCACATTTCCTAATGAGTGGGGCAGTTCTTGCAGGGGAAGAGATCCTCAGCCCAGCTGAGGGCTGTAACTTTCCACTGCCCAGCTTGCGCTTCATTGTGTGCCGCCAGGCCAGCCTGACCTTTCCGCAGCACAGCCCCTGCCTTTGTGCCGTGTTTATGTGCATTCCAGCAGCCCTCCGCACTCCCTGGGCAAGGTTAAAACAGCGGGACGAGGAGGAGAAGAAAAGACGAGATGAAAAGCAAGTGAAAGAATTTAAACAGGAGATGAAATCCAGAAGGGAGGCAATCTGCTACACTGTTCCTGCTGCAAATAAATGAGGGACTGATCCTGTTTCCAGTGAAGTACGTGAGAGTTTTGTAGTTACTACAAAGCAAGGAGAATCAGGCTTAGCCATTTTTGTCATGATTACAGGGTTCTGGAGACACTGAGAAAAAGTGTCCTTTCAGCCAAATCTCTTATCTAATTGGCACATGCAGACTTATAGCTGATTTTGCAAATACAGAGTCCTTTACTGCAGAGAGATGGAAGTGTTTCAAATCCACACAGCCTTCCATGTTATTGTCCTCATGCACAAATCTTTTTTTATGACAGTTTTGTAAAGAAGGATGCACACGCATGCTTCTCCCTTTCCTGTCCCTTCTTACCACTGAGTCTTCTCTTTTTATAAATGGAAAAATCCAACTCCCACTGCCTAGCCTGACAGACCCTAGGGACAGTAGTCAGTGCCTGTTTGGCACTGCTATTAGCCCCACCACAGACAGAGGAGGAGCCAAAAGAGGGGCAGAGCCATGGGAGTAGCAGGGCTGCACTGAGCACCATGCAGAGCGCTTTGCGCCTAAGTCCAGGACAAGAGAAACAGTCAGATGTCTGCATTCAACATATGCTCACTTGCTCTGTTCTTTCTCATCCTTTACCTTTCTTTCTCCTGTCCTTTAAAATAACAAGCCTTTCTCAAAGAGCCGGACCCTGTGCTAGGCTCCTTTTAGCTCCCAGATCAAGGTTATAAATCCTAAGAGCAGAGTGAAGACTGACTCAGAGAAAGTTTGCCGGGCTTTAAATGGCAGCTGCCTACTCCCTGCTGTCCTGAAGCAGGGAAAGGAAGGGGGGGCCATACCAGGTATGAGAGAGACCTGGCTGTATGAGTAGCAACAGAAGCCATGTGAGGTCAAGGGAGGAGCTTGGGATCACATTTTATGACTGATGTTCAAAGCATGGCTGCACAGACAATGTGGATGTAGGCAGAAAACACTGACCGAAGCAAGTTCCACTGCAGGGGGTCAGGAATTTTGCCTCCAAACTTACACAGTGTCAGAGAAACGATCAAGACAGAGGGAGGATTTGATGCAGGATTTGGGGAGGCTATCCCAATCTGTCAGTCCCTAGAGATTCGGCCTTTGCAAAGCTTAACTTTAACAAAACAGAAATATAAGACATTATACTACATTGCCTTGCCATGTCCAATGTTCTGCCTCGCACTGTTTTCAGATACAAAATATAATCCAGAGTGATGAAATCACTTGGATTTCACTTACTAGAGTAAATAATTTTACTCATAGGGAGCTATGTGAGACTTCTTGCAATCTGAAGCTCTACTGTCCTTTCTCTGGTCAATAGAGTTCCCTCAGGATGAGCAACACCTGCCAAAGCCCAGAGTTATGTGTGCAGTGAAGTCACTGTAGCCAGAACAATTTTGCTAGTAATTAGAGTGATCCACAAAAATGAATGGATTCTTCCTGAAACAGATGATTCCCATAAAACCCAAGACTACTCTCTTGCATGGGTAAGAGAAATCAAGACGGTATCTAAATCTTTTTGATCCCCTTTTCTCAAAGGGGCCCAGTACTTAATAAGCTGAGCGTTGCATCATCATGTGGAGAATTTGGAACATAGGTCCTAACTTCATCCTTAGTTACATACTGGCTGGAAGCATAGCTGTAGCACCCCTACAATGTAAGGAACATCAAGTTATTTGCTACGAGCCTCTTTTAAGCAGACATGTATGGCGTGGGAGAAGGAACCGTGACCAGCATACATTTGCTAACCTGGTTGACAGCTTCAAGCTGGGAATGAAGAACTGGACCAGTCCTAGAGATGTATGGGCCATATGAGGTGAAGCTACATGGGGGAAGGACCATAATGATACGGAGACAGAATCTTGAGGATACCCCTATGTCAGTACAATCTTCAAGGCAGCCTGTAATAGATACTTAAGATTCCTCAGGAAGCCTTCGCAAAATTAATCAAGTCTGTCTGCAAAAAGAAACCCAAATGCTCTGATTTTAAGACTTGCCCCCTCATGAACTTCCTGAATATATACAGATCTATGATGATTAGGATTAGGAATGCGTGGATCTGTTTCTAGTTTCTAAGCAGGAAGAATCTAAAGCAAACTCAAGTCAGCAACAAACTGCTGTTTGTTGGTAAGCAAATTTAAAACAACATATTCTGTTTAACCTTGGTGCCTGTCCCTGTGTTACTATTAAAAAATGTGTTTCTTCTAAAACAGATTTGTCAGGACAAGTGGCACAGTTTACCCATCCTTTTTCTTGATTTCACTGATCCTCTGAGGCTCCATAGTCTCAGGAGGTTTAGCACTCTCACAACTTGATTCTACTCTAAGGGCCTATTTTTCTCACCGGTAGTAATTTCTATGACTGATTCTTAGATTATCATTAGTGTTATCCCACCACCTCTTCCTCCAAAAGACATTGAACTTGCCTGTCTTGTGTCTTTTAGTCTCATGACAGAATGACAGAAGGTATTAAGGTTCATTATATTTGGCTCTTCATAGTCTTCTGCAGTATCTTAGTTGGTCTTCATCATGCCATTCTCTTTTATGATGCCCTCCCAATACAAAATAAATTGGAGCGCTGACTAATCTAGGTCAAGAATTAGTTGTTGCTGCTTCTTCACTTTTGTCAGAAAGGAGAAAGTCTGCTATGCATCATGAATCCTTCTGCAGATACTTTTACAGCAACGGTGGAGCTTGGGAACCTGCTCTAGGAATTAATGAGAACCTGCTAGTTCTTGTCACAAAGGAAGCCTCTCTAGTGAAAGGTACCACTTATCTCTTTGCTAAAAGGCAGAAGGGAAGATTGAAATGAACAAACAAAAAAATGTCATCAGAAAACAAGTGCTACTTAAAAATGAAAATAAAATATGATACAGAAGAAATGTATTTACCACCACATTGTCTTGAAATGGATGGACTTGCTAGAAACATCCTACCTATGTAGTTATTTAGTGTTTAAGCAGTGCAACTCCATCCCCTAGACTGGAAGGACCCTAGACACTGTACTGCAAAAAAAAGTTACAGCTGGCACTGGCAGCAGGCTACATCATGGTTTTATTTCATTCCTTGCCAGCCACATTGCAGACTCAAAGTAAAAATTAGTCAGCAAGGCTTCAAAGAAAGGCCCAGGAAGAAGGACCAGAGGAAAATGCTCAGAGGAAGATGGATCATCTCTCTTTATTCCTGGAATTTCTGAAAGATGGTCTAAAGATACATTCTGCTTCGACTTCTGGTTTCTCTATTAGTACAGAAAGCACCATCATTCCACCTGCTATGCTGGGGACACACACAAGACAACCGTGCTTTGCACGTGAACAGCCCACACAGTAAGGTACTACGGCACTTCACTCAAAAGGAAACGTGTTATGGCCAATGTCATATTAAAGAACCTTGCAAATGTATGTTTAGATATACGCATAGCACACAGTAAGATCTGCAGGAGTTTTGTCAATTACATCAATGACAGCACGACCAAACAAATGCACAGGAAGAGAAAATATTTTTGTAATTTAGGAGTAAAAACAAAAATGGCTAGTGAAGAAGCACTCCACATCTGAAATGAATTCACTGGAAACAAGGCAAGTGATAAATAATGGTTCCTATTACCTAAAGGGTCTTTCCTTGCAACAAATAGGTGCTTGTGCAAAGTAAGTTTGTGGATATTTGTAAATCTACAGAAATAGATTGAGCTTCAAACCTTTTAGAACTACAGGCAGCAAGATCCTTGTATAAATGTATCATTAAAAAAATCACTATTTTTCAATAATTGTGATGCAGTTGAGTGTGCAAGATAATGTTTGTATAAACCTGCACACTTTGGATCATCTAGAGTTGTTTTCTCCTGAATTTCAGGAGGCCATAGACAAAGCAGTTTTAATATATTAGAGAATATAAAAGTTGGCTTCAAAATTAAGCAGTTTCAAACTTGCCCAAAGTAAAGCAGTATTCTTCTCTTCCAGCAACACAAAGCTGATTGCATTCCTGCCCAAAACAGCTGTCTATAAAACTTCCCACTGTAGTGAATCTAAGCCAAAGTCATAGCCTTTTACATATTTCAAAAAGTGTAGGAGTATTAAGAAAAGTCATTAAAAAGGAGATAGGAAGGAAGTAGGAATTAGGAGCTTCTTTTGGTTTAGATGATGAAAAAGCAAGATGTGCCAGAGTTCATCTAACCAGTTTGTACTATCTAAAGACCACTGATAATCATTAATAAGAAATTAGGAAGCTATATTTAGTTAACATGGCAATCTCCTAAAAGGTGCATTTATGACCAAAAAAACCAAACTAGCAAATTCAGACAGACTTTGAAGGGAAACATATCTAGAAAATTATTTTGAAAATTCTACACAGAAATAGAAACAGAATGTTGTAACCAGACTGATTTTAAACAAGTTAGATGGACAATTACATATTTCACCTGAATGAGCAATTGCTTTGATCATAATAGCTATAACATGGCAATAATTAACTATTTGTTCATGAAAATTCATGTTAACTGTGCACTTACCACAGTTCATTTTTGCAGGCATAACAATCAGCCACAAAGAAGCAAAGAAAAATTTGGGCATCTACCTGCAAATGTAAGAAAAACAAACTTGAAAACCTGAGCATTTTCCTAATATCATTCTTTCACTGTATTTAATGTCTTTTTTGTATTTAAAATCCTGTCCTTCTGAAATCAATACCACTTTTGTTTAAACTGGTATTTAAACTTCAAGTGTTATTTAAAACACAATCGTACGTCAACCTATTTTTCTCTATTAGTTTTTGTATCTGGGATTATAGCAGGAAACTATTAAATATGTGCGCGCATTTAGATGCTTCCAAATTAACCAAAACTTAAAGGATTTGAAGATACTGAATATCCCCGAGAAAACTTTTCACATCACATACAATGGGATAACTGTAAGTATGTACCAAAAATAGCTCAAAGATATATTATTAGCTGTTTATACAGTGCTTCTCATCAAGAAAACTCAAAGCCCTTTGAGAAGGAGGCAAATATCCATCTTACAGACAGGGAAAACTGAATCGATGTGATGGGAAGTGATTTACTAGAAATAGACCCTAAGCCTCCTTATTTTTAGGCCAGTTGTCTATCCCATAGGCTACACTTCAACTCATCTGAAAATAAGTCCTTGATCATGTAACTAAGTGGAGTATTTGGGCCCCTGAACATGATATTGAAGTATATAATCTTCTTAGAGTGCATAAAGAGTTTTTTTCATTAATAGGTTCTTGGATTTACTTTTGTATAGAACAACCATAACCAGAAGGACATTGTAGCATTTGTGGAGCCACTGTTTATGCCCTTGAGAGATAAATAAGTAAAAAGTAACAATGACACACACAAAGCTCATTGCAGGATAGTATTCTTAATCAGAACGTATACAAAATTGTATTAAATACGCAAGTGATAACACTGACTATGAAACTAATAATTGAATATGGAATCCCTAACACCTGGGTTTTATAAAATCAGAGAAAATACAATAGACTATTATTAGGCTGTAGGATACAAAGACATTTCAGATAAAAGGCCTTATGTAAGACTGCACAGTGTTATATTGAAGTTCACCCCATACTAGCATCTTTTTTACTCCAGGCTTAACACTGAAATAAACATGAGAGCAAATCCATATGGGAGAATGTGCTTTTTAAAATACTCTTTATAAGTAAAGGTGATAATGGGATATGTTGTAATTAAAAATTATTATAGAAAAGTATGACTTCATCTAACATGTCTGGACAAACTGTGTTCATATTCAGAGCATAGTTTATACCATCAACTTTGTCTGTTAAATTCTAATAAAAGATGTAAACATGACTGGCCTACCTGGAAGAAATGTTTCTGGACTCTATTAAAACCAGACTAAAAAGTAATAGGATAAGGTTGGTGATCAGGGGTGGGAAAACTTTTAATGTATTAGTTTGCACTTTTTATTAGTGCATGTTTAAGCATTAGTTAGCACTTAATACAGATAAGATATAACAAACAAAAAATATGCTAGCTATTTGTGGTGAGTTTATTTGCTTCTTTTTCACGCTGTATACTTCTGTAAAAGTTATTCATGATTCAGCCTTTGAGCTGAATTGCAGATCCTATCCAGACCAGTAGATGGCACAAACCATTTATTTCACTATATTCATTACAATATTTATTGTAATGTCACAGAACAGAATCATCTGTGATCTTCAAAATAAAGTTATTATACATCCTTTTTCTTATCCTAATGGCAGTCAACCCTAAGACATTAAAATCTTTAAATGATAAGACACACCTGTACAAATTATTAGCTGCTTCTAAAAACCACTTAAGAATTACATTATATAGAACTAAACAAGAATTACATTATATACATGTCAATAGCAAATAATCATGCAACAAAACTAGCAAGCAAATACAGTCTACCTTATATGCATGTTGCATATCTGTAACAAATGGTAATTCTCTTAAATACCAAGTTACAAATCAACACTTTGGAAAAAATGAAAAAAAAGCGCCCTATGGTGATAGGTGTGCAAAAGAATTATTAGGAAATACATCTGTTGGTGAAACAGTTTCATCAGGTAAGCTCTGTAATGAAAAACAAGCGACTAACAGATTTCCTATAATGACAAACACCAGGAAACAACTATAACAAGTGCTAAAATACTTTGTGCCTTAGAAAAAGAAACTTTAGAAGGCTTGCATAGCAATGATACAGACCAGATTAAACTGATAATGGGGAATAAAGTGATGTTTTATTATAGAACTGGGTGAGGATTTAAATTAACCAAAAGCAGCCAGGTCTTACATTAAAAAAACTCTCTAAGTGTATTTGACAAGTAAGAATCAAGAGCTCTAAATATATGTCTAAAGCAAAAAATCTAATACCTTATCACCCATCATGCAATAGTGTCTACGAAATCCACATCATTTCGGTGCCAAGTCAAACTTTGACTTTTCATCAAATGAGGATTTTTAAATGTAGTATCACTTCTCAATTTTGCATTCATTACATTATAACTGTTAGGATCTAGCTCCAGCAAGAACTGTGGACACATTCTTTCCTGAAGAGATCTTCCACGCTTGTTCTTGAAATATTAGAAATAATCACTGGTCTAAAATAGCATATAAATTACACTATAAATATATAGTACCCGAATCTGGCCAACTTATTGAGATATTTTATTAAACATGAAATCACACTGAAACCAAAGGGATAATTATTTTAGACAGGAAAATTTGAAAATGAAGGTGAAACTATTGATAACCTTTACCTATGTGTGAAGCAGTACTGTAAGAAACTGATCCAGTGTACAAGAGAATCAATGGGTTTTAAGTATGAGAAATCTCACCATTTTTAGAATTGAATCAGCTCATCTACAGATATACTTCTGAGAATACTTTCATATAAATCATTCATGACAGAGACAGCCATGGGATACCAGGCTCTAAAGATCTTTCTAAAGAAAAGTCAACACTTTTAAATAAAAACAATGCATATTCTAAACAATACACATTTCTGAACACATGCTAGCTGTTTGCCTTGCTTTTACAAAGATATGTTGGAAAACCTTAGTTCTTAGAAAAGAGAACAAAGGAAGTAAATCACACAGAAATAGAGGGGTGGGGAAATACATGTCTTTCATCTTCTGTAAAGCATAAAGCTTGTTCTCCTACAATTTTGACAAAATTATCAGAACATTAGAGAAAGAACCACCAGGCTATCAGGCACCATATTCTAAGTTGCAAAGATAACCTATAGCTACCTAATTATAGGACTTAATGATACTTAACTTTATATTTTCAAAGAAATATTATGACATCATATCACTTTACAGGGCATACCACTTAGGTTTATAGCACCTATTCATGGTGAAAGCACATATTAAACGCTATGCAATCATAGAATAAATTATGCTTATATCTGTTGGGGAAATTGCAGCTTAATAACAAGAGAAAAATTGTAAATAATGTGGAGATTCATGGTTTAATAATTTTTAATAGCAGGTAATTTAGCAAATAATTATGAGAAAGAAAGAAGCAGCCTGGTCTAATGGTCTGGAATATACAAGCAAGAATATATTGCTGCACTGGGCAAGAAAACCTGGACCAAAATGCTAATAGTAAGGGCGTCTTGATTTTGCCTGTAATCCAGTAAAAGTGCATGCTGACACAGCCTGGGTAGTGCTAGTCCCTCCCACCTCTCATTAGATTCAGTGATCATGTACTGAGTGAGTGCAACAGGTTGATCTGAAGGAAAACTTTCTCTTTTTGGAAGATCTGTTTTCTACTGAACCAATCCACTTTGTGCTACATGCTTGCTAGGTCCAATGCAAGGGGAAGAGAGGGAACAGGCAGCCAGCAGTGGGAGAGGTGGTGGTGGGGGGAGTTGCCTTTTCCAGACCAAACTCCAGTTACACCAGATTAGGTGTAAAGCCAGACTAATGACTGATTAAGAGGTGGGACAACTTAGTCTAGGACATCCGACAAGAGAATATTTTGATGGAAACATTTAGTATCTTATACACGAGAACATATATAACAGACAACATTTTCTCATTGCTGCAGATAAACCATGTTTGAGTAACTAAATGACTTCATGAAATTTAATGCCATGTTTCTAAAGTAATACTATGACATCACTTCATTTTACAGGGCAAAGGCCTTGGTTTTATTGCAGCTATGGAGCTCAGAAGGACAGGTATCTGAGCTGTTTGCTTTAATTTCTGTGCAGCTGACATTCATACAGCATTTTCAGGATGAAGCAGAGGGCAGGAACCTGGTCAACAGCCACAAGAGAAATTGTCCCACTTGTCACTCACAACCCTCAGGCTGCGGTTCTAAATTCACTGACACCAGCTTACCTGGCAGTACATATTTGACCCTCACAAGCATATGACTATCTGTTGAATTAGCCTGAACATGTGATGTGGTGTTTATGCTGGCTGCAGGAGGACATGCTATGCCTGATTCAGCATAGCAAAATTTTAATAATACATTTGACATGGCAGAGTGAACTTGAATAGAACAGTGCTTAGCATCATGCGACTGCTGTTTTGACTCAGTCCTAGGTGCACTAAAACCAGATTTATTGTCCTGTGGAATCATGGCTCATTCAAAACCTCTCAGATCTGGCTGTAGCCCAGCACATGTTGCTTCACAGCACCTTTGGACATCACACATTGGGGCTGACTGACCACAGTAGCTCAGACAAAGTAATGGTCCTTAGTGAAGATATTCCAGAGGACTTGGCTGATCCATTGGCGTAACAGATGTGAGGTTTGCTCCTGCTCACCTGATGTCTGAAAAATACACTACACCCTCCTTTTTCTTGTGCCTTGCTCTGTGGAAATGGAGCTTGATGCTTTTGCTCCTGTCAGTGTAGAAAAGAAGTGGTGGTGAACACTGTGTATATGTCCCTCCCAAGCTCACAACTCTCGCTCCTCTCTGCTCCCCCTCTGCTCCCAAGCTTTTTTACCTTCCTGACATCTTCTCACCTCCCTGTCATCTTAAAACTCAAAATAAAGGAAGCACAGAGCTCTCAGAGGACAGTTGACAATTGAGGGCTAACCCATTGAAATGCAACTGTTCTACACAATAAGCTGCTCCTCCTCTGGAGGACTGGTTTGCTGAGGAAGACAATGAAAGCAACTTTCACAACTTTGATCTTCCCATAAAGGGCCAGGGAGGGAGTCATTGGACAGAGACCAGAAAGTCAACAGGAAGCTGAAACAGATGTCTGTGTCCAGTGCATGTGAGTCTCCTCCTGACTGCAGCTGTTCCAGTTGAAGAGGCTATTCTGACTCCAGGACAACCTCACTTGCTGCTACAACCGCCCACCCTGTCAAATTTACCCATGGAATCCTCGTGTGATTTCTCTATAACATATTTCAGCCAAAATGAATTGTGTTGGTGTATACGTGCTACCGAACTTGCTTAAGGTAATCCAACTCATTTTAATTTAAATGGTTTAGAGAATGATCATAGAAAAAGCTTAGCCAGCAGTTCTGAAAAAGCAGTAACAGGACTAAGCAATCTCTTCAATTGATACAGAAGAGTATTGATAGTCATTCATGGTAGAAACTGGGCATGTGTAAATGGACAACAGATAGTCCCTATACTTGCAGTCAACATAAGAGGAAATGTTTTCAGACTGAGTAAATTGTCAATGTTTCACTAAAGAAGAAATAGTTACCTGTGTTGAGATTTCACTTCCAATGAGGCATCCTGCCAGTGGCAATTTCTTGCTGTGACAGAAAACAGAGCGCTGAAAAATAAACAGACTTGACAGCTTTAGGAGTCAAGTAAAAGAAAAGCAGTAGTGGTGGACATTTCTCAGAGGACGACACCAAGAAGAGAAAATCTCCTATAACATGGATGCTAAACCTTTGCAGGAGCAAAAAGACAAAAGAAATCAAAACATCCTGTAATTTAACTGTCAATGGTGCTGTGAGTCTTAGACAAGCTGACATTTAAGTCTGGATGCACATGTAGGTACATAACACACATAATGAAGGATGCACAAACAAACAGATGGTAGCATGGATAGCCTTGTCACAGTTAGCTAGCCTGGCTCAAATGAAGTTAAGGGAAGCTGTCTTTCAACTCTGGTGGTGCCATAATCTCAGTTCAGGTGTGAACAGATTTGATTCCATTAGGATCAGATCACTTCTCAACTAGCTTGATTTCCCTCTGGAACTTCTGGGACAAGATGACTCAGTGGATTTCTCCTGAAGTTAAGTGCTCTGGATGTAGTAATGCCTTTGCTAAGTCTACACTGATTATAACCCCAAATTTAGAGGGCAGGTTTGGAATTTCATGGGACTGCACCCTGACACTGGATACCTTGACAAAAAGTCCTGAACTATAAAATATCAACATACTTAATATACATTGAATCTTAACTTCAAAGACGGAGCAATTTCCACATCTCCACATTCTGTATATCAGTAGAAGTCTAATGGTAGGCATGCAGTAGGTGAATCTCCACAAGTCACCAGGAGCGTTTGTTTGTTTGATTTAACACAAGGAGAGGAATTGGAAAAGGTCTGCTCATAGTTCAAATCCTGTGGTCTCTAGAGAAGAAGAAAAAATGTTGGATCAGAAAGAGGCCAAAAGGACTACCTCAGCAGGAGATAGGAGGAGGATCAACGAGTGAAATTGCTCTTTGACAATGAGTATTGCTGAGATGGAAACCACAGAGTACTGACTGACAAAAAGAATAATGACAATTAGAGTCACATGTGTTTTAGATACAAGATGTTGGAACAGACTGATTTATCCCAGCTGAATAGCAAAATACCCTTGTTATTTGCTGTTTCCTTATAAATCTGGTTGAAAAGCCTCCTTCAGACTACAGAAATGCTATATATTAATGTTTGGTGGAAAGTTTTCATCTAATACAATTATATAACTGCTAGCTTCCCAAAACTTCAATAGAAGCATCTGTATTAACAGAGGAAATACAAACTGCAATATGAAGGGAAGTTAGTTAATCAAATCTCCTAGGCAACTTCAAATCTACTAGGCAATCTTCTAGGCAACTACATAGATGTGGGTCTCAGGAGACCTTAGAAGTCCCTTCTCCCAACACTGTGACAGAAGTAGGAGGCATACTGAGGATTGCAGATTGGTCAGTAGCAAGCTCCAAGGACTTTCTAAGGTGCTCAATAATTTTATTTTCTGAAGGGACAAGACAATTTACTGTTGTGGAAATTATAGTTTCCCTGGGTAAGGGACTCCTATTCAAAGAATGATTATAAACTAGAAGATTTTTCACTAGTCAAGGAAATGAAACAAACACCATACTTAAATATTTTAGCAACCCTTGCACAGAGACAATTTATTGTCTGAAAACAAATAACTTAAACATGAAATGAAATAACTCGATAGACAAATACAACCTTCAGAGTTCTCTGCTTACCCCCACCAACTCCCCCCCCATAGGAAAAACAAAACAAAACATGCTCATTCGTAGTCTTGTCATCTTCTCTCAGCAATTTTGCTTATTTTGAATGCTTTCAAGGCTGCTACCCCACCTGTTATCAAAGTGGTCTTGTAGCTAATATGTTTGACTTCAAAGTTCCAGGTCTAAAGTGTTTCTTATGGAAATGTAGGCAGGTCAAAGTCCCTAGACCCCTTAACTCCCATTCTGCATGAACGTTCTTTCATGCATTATTTTCTGACCTACTTAGTAAACTTTTGGGGATAGGGTCTGTCTTTGGCTCTGTGTGTAGGTTACATCATACCTTGAACCACCAGGTCCTAAAAGTGGTTGTAGCTTCTATCATAATAAAAATAACTAAAAACTATAGCTCAGAGGTGGAAACACTGTTTTATTCTTTTACTCCTGTGGGAAGCTACTAGGAAGCCACAATTAACCTCAATTAATAAGAAGGATAAACTTTCTGCAAAGAATATACTGTTCAGGTGTTCTTAATGGGAACAGCATTTGACACTGTTTAATCCTTCTGCTGCTAAAGCAACAGGGAGTTATGCTGTGGTGAAAATGAAAGTGGTAAAGCTTAATCCAAATGGAGAGTAGCTCCCTCCCACTCCTGTGCAAAAGCAGCAATTCCTCTAATAAAAAGGTACCTAAAAGAGTTAGGGTCTGAGTGCATCAATAGGCCTTAATTGCACTGAGCAGCCTCATTTGAGATCCCACACCCCTCTGTCCACTGGCCCATTTAAGCTCAGGCCTAAGCCCCTAGTCCTTGCCCAAGCAATGTAGGTAGGTCTGTGCTCAGTCCTGTCCCCTGCTGTTCCTGACTTGAGTGAACTTCCTGGATTGACTTCAGACCTGATTTACCACCTCACATTTGTTTGATCATCAGTGGGCTGAGCACAAAACCTGTTACTGTCACCAACCCTGCTGTCTGGGTACTGTGGGACATGCCCAGTTAGTGAGGTTACTGCCCCACCAGTATTGTTTAGCTCCAGGTTTGTCTTACAACACAGTATAAAATCCTGTCATGAAGCTGCAAATACATGAATGCATCATTCATAGCACTAGATTTAAGAGAAGAATTGACCTTTCCCTTATGAAGGGAAATGCAAGAATCTCCCTCTCCCTTCCACAGCAGTGAAGAGAAGTGTGTCCCTTCCACATCACAGCTCATCAGAAAGGTTATGATGAAAAACACTAAGTTCCTAAAAACCTTACCTTAGACTGTGGTGTAACAATGATCTTTTTCATTGCTCCAGCTACTCTTTCCTGTGTTAAAATAAAAAATACTCAAATGGGCAACTTGCACTCTACCAACAAACCTGGTGGAACTGATGGGGGGTAGAAGGGAGGAGAGAAGAGAGGATCAGTTTCACCATAATCATGAAGATAAAAATAGGAAAAAATGATGAAATCCTCCAATATGGAACTACCCCCTACATAATTTCTATTGTATTGACTTAAGATTTACATTTTCGAGTAGTGAGATTTCCTTCACTTCCCTTGAGATATGTTTTACATCCCGCCCACAGTAACATTTCCTATTGGTTTTCTCAGTGTCATCTCAGTTCTCCTAGTAACATCCTGTAAACTATGCAAAAAATGGCTCTTCATGCATGCTATCTGCATCAGTTATATAACTATCACTTAGACAAGCAATATTTGCCAATGCAGTTTAATTGATGTCAGTCATCCAGGCTGCTAATCATTTTTGTTGGCTTTTTTTGAGTAAGATTTCATATATCAAAGAAATTTTAAATAATAGTGTTGCCTAAAATAGAATACACCAGACAGTGCATTGTAGAAAAAAATTACCTCCCTTGAAATCAAAGGGTTTGAATTTTGACTTCTGAATTTTATTTTTTTAAGTAAAAACTTCCCTGTGCACCTGAAATTACTTTCTTTGTACTTGTATGTAATTTAGTTTTTTAGTTGCATTATTTCTGTAGGGAGTTATACTGCACAGCAAGACATGTAGTTAGCTCAGTATGAAGGGAGGGCAAACACCACTCACTACCTGATCGGATGATTGTGGACCTCAGAATATTCCCATCTAACACAAACAGGCAGGTGTAGTACAAATTCTGAATAAGAGCCCTGGAAAGGTAAGAATTGGAGATAAAAAGCTTCCTCACCAACACGGTACATTTACCTATCTTATTTCCCCCTGAATCTTTTGTACTCTGAAGTTACAGTTTTATGCATAGTTTAAGTCACTATAAACCTGGGCTTCTGCTGAAAGACAGAATTCTATCTTCCCTCATCCCATTCGTTCCCTACTCGTGCAAATTATGTACAGTCACACAATGAACTATATTCAGGTTAAAACTAATCACCTTACCAGGCTAGCTCTGAGTGCTGGCTTAAACGGGCTTGAAGTGTACGCGAAACTATGGCCTCATTAATCAGCAAATTTTACCTAATTACCAGAAGTCACAAGGGATGACCCTGCTACTGTAACATTTCACAGCTCCCATTCCCAGACTTTATGGGTTGTGATCTCCCCTTTCACCAAGCCTGTGACCCAAATATTAGCATATATGATCAAATTTCTATTGCCCTTGAGATCCAGTTTGTATCTGCAATGGTCCCCAGCTCATAGATTACTGCTGTACTGCATAGTAGAAGGTCAAAAATTGTTTGGAATAGTGATTTCAGAAGCTTGTCTTCTATAGTTAGATGTACTATTTTCTACTCTTCCTTTTGCCTCACAGCAGGAAACTGGAAGTGCAAATCAACATTTTCATTGACACTTTACATTGACATACCTCAGATAAAAGTAACCTTTTAGTGCGGATCTTTCCCCCCCACTATTTCAGTTCCCCGCTTTTCTTTTTCCTTCTTAAACCTCTGCAGGTCCCAGTAAATTTCTCAGTAAAAATCTCTCACCTGGTTCCACAGACTTTGCCATTACATGCACCATATTCCACATGGTATTAGGAGGTGGAAGGAAATGTTGTATCAGGCAGAGCAGATCAAAAGAAATCCTTTCCCCCTCCCCCTTACCTCACTTCTAAAGCAGTTCCCTGATCCCCAATACAAGCATGGCATGTCTCAGCCCAAGAGATGTCTTGGTTTCTCACTCTGAAAGTCTGTTCCATTCAGGACTTCAGAAAACTGAATCATTTTCCTCCAGCTAAATTAGATGGTTTGATTTGTGTTTCTTATATTCCCAACCTCATATACAGCATGTGGAAGTAAAAGACAATCAATACTAAGAAAACTAATTCTTTTTTTCTAGCCACTATCTTAAGGTAAGAACAAAAGAAGAATCCCTGAACTTTGTATGAACTCATCAACTCCTGCTTGGCATCCCAGGAATTCAAACTGGATAGAACTGGCTAGAAGTTGCAGAGTTTTCCAGTGGAAAATTCCATTTTCTTTGTTCTTTACCTTGGATGTATAGCCAATCAAGAGAGTGTTAGATAGTAACTATACCAACCAAAGAAATGTATATAAGTCGCTCACTTATGCTAATCAGGGAAGCCTCTGCTTGATCTCTGCATCAGACATGCTTCCCCTGCAGCTGCTGGTGTGTGTGTGTGAGAATAAAAGCTCTCTCTAAACTAAATTACGACAAGTAGAGTTTTTCTATGACAGGCATATTGGAGGGAAGAGCAGCTTTGCTTCTGGATTATTTCTGAAACCACACAGAGCTTCTAAAAGCTCTTATCACTAGTCCAACAGAGAGCAGGGCTAACAATAGCATAACATTCTCTTCTTGAACAGTTTACATTATCCTTTTTTCTTGAAGAGACCAACTAAACTATTTTGAAAGATTATACTTATTTACAATAGATGAAACATTTTACTCTTTCGTCTCTATTTCCACAAAAAATGTCCATATTTCCCTTGTGTTCTTTGTGTGTAGTCTAGACTATCATAATAGATTTAACAATTATTTTTATTACATAACTTTGAAAAACAGACTCTCATAGAATTTGTTTGTTAGAAGAATTCTGCTCTGAATAAGATAAGACAATGTGTGGCTTAAAAAAAAAAAATGAATTCCTCTGTTGTTGATTTGTTTTCCAAGTTGATTTTTCAGTTTAGAAAAACTGAAACCATCAAGCATATTGTAGAGTGTGCCAAACAGCAATATCTACAGAAAGATTTCCTTCTCCTACACTTCCTCCTGTGCAGAAGGAAGCAGTGGGATGACTCCTCCTTTGAGTAAAACCGAAATTTGGCCTTAAGTCATTATTCCACATGATAGGAAAGTGACCATCCCAAACTAATGCTAAACAGAGTTTACAGTCACTGATTCACTATACTATCAGATAGAGAAGTGTATCAAAGCTGTATGTTCTGCTAGGCTATCAGGTAAAAATTTTGAAGCCTAAATACTTTTTCAGTTTCTCATTACTCACTCCTATAGGCAACACACATTTCACAGCTGAGGCTCTGAGGGAACAGGTGTAGTAAGTATTTATAGAGGAATTTTGTTGCATTCATGGCTGTGATGCTGATTTTTATTTACTGAAGAAGTGTCCCTCGCCATGCCTCTGAACTAGACAGAAGAGACAGGCATACTGACATTACATACTATATTTCTGTATTTAGAACAAGTTTGCTTTAGATGCGGTTTCTGCTAAGTACCTTTATTTTACACAATTCCTGATGCTATGTTCACCAGCACAACTCAATCTTCTGGACTTCTATTCTGTTCTGTTTTACAGTAGGAAAGGCTATAAAACTTACCTGTTAATGGTAAATGTTAAAGGAAACAGAGATTCCTCCTAATGGATAATTGATCTTACTTGGGTGACCTATTGAACATCACATGTACAATGTTCTTCTGCCCTTTAGATTTAAGAATCCAAAGTATTAGAAATAATGTTAACATTTCAGTGTGTTATAGGCTAATCATTTTCATGAAGGAAAGTGTATCAAACTAGGGTGTGCATCTCTATTGCAAATACAGGTGGCATCTGTTTATTTTTAATGACAAATTTTACACAGTATCCGCACCAAACTTGGAGAGCTCATTAACCAAAAAATCAGTATAAAAATAATCTTCATTATTCTGCCAATAGTGACAAACTTGTTAGGCTGAATTACAAAACAATTTTCAAGCTCCCTATTTCCTGCAACCCTAAAGCTAACAATTTTAAATATAAAGCAAGTATGTAAACATTACCAGAGGAAAAGAGTAATTTTATTTCATGTTCGTTGTCCTAAAAATCTTTTGTCAGTCTTCTAGTCAGTATGCTGGCCTACAAAATAAAGCTAAGATTCAGAACCCCAAATCCTTTTCCACCTACAATCTAGGACATATTAGACGGATATGGGCTTACGGCTAATTGCTGTTAGGTGACACCTAGCTAAATCATACTGCATTCTTTTTCCTCAGCCAAAGTCATAAATGTTGGTACTTTAGTTTTACTTTATAACCCACTCTCAGAAATAAATTGTGAAACATGTTGTCCAGGAAAGTCAGCCTTCCATAAAACTCTGGTAGGGAAAGGGAATCGTACTAGAGATCCTATGAATACACTAGTTTTCAACTAGGTTTGTAATGAGGTCAAAATAGCTAGAGGCACACCAAGTTTGCATCCACACAACACTGTCAAACTGTGTTAATTTAGGCTTTCATTTCAATCCAGACAGCTTGCTGTAATACTTATAAGGAAACACATGCTCCCAATTACCAATTTTTTCTGTGCAGGCATCTCTTAAGACCCACATTTTCAAAATTATTGAGACTTAAGTCCCTGCTAAGAAAAACCATCCAGCCATCTTTCCTGCAGTCCTATAAGGAAAGACAAAATTATAAAAGGACTGTTCATCACCATGTACATGTTGGCCATCTATACCTCCTGGCCCCTTCTCTGCATATTTCACATTTTGGGAAATACCTGTGTAGCTATTTTGACATGATGCCATCTTACATGAAGAGATGAGAAGTGAAATTAACAACTTGACATTTAAGGTGTCACTGCCATCACCCTTTGAAGTGTGGCGACCTCAGTCACAAAAGGAATATGTGGCTGCTTCTCTAGTACTGTAGCAATACTGCAGTATTGTTAACCACACACAGAACAAAATTCATGCAGTGTCTGTTTCTCTTTAATTCATTCTCTGAAGGACTTGGACACTCTCCTTGCCCTGTAAACCACCTCTGACCAACATTATTTGTCAGTCACATGGCAAGCCATTGTTTCCAATGTTTCTGAGAGACTGTCTTTTTCTTTTTGTAGAGATACAAGAATACAAGACCAGTTTAAAGTAGCATTTTTTCCCCTTATTATTTGGGTGAAAATAATCAAGCTGAAACCAAGTTCTGGATGTAGCTAGTGTTTGAATATTAAGACAGTCAGCAGAGGAACCTAATCTACAAGTCCACCCAGCAAAACTGTATATTGGTTCAGCCACTGATATCCTCCAACCTACTATTCATTTAGAACAGAAAATTTCAGAACAGTCTCAGACCCACAATACTCCCTTTTGCCTTGGGGCAGGATGATTTTGTTTTGTGTGCTTTTCATTTTGAGATCGCAAATTTCTGGTTATGTCCTGCCCGCAAAATAATTTGCTTAATCGTACTTAAATGCTTAAAGAAGAACTTGCAGGGACACTCCTTTCCAATAAAGCTGTCCAGAGGATTCCCACGAGAGAGGAAGGTTCCTAAGGGTATTTAAAAGAGGGTTTAAGTCCTGTTTCTCCCTTCAGAGTGGAAAGGGCCAGCCATGAAAGATAAAGAACAAATGCTAAGTTTAGTCACCGGTATGACAGAAGAAAGCACCTTTTCAAAAATACAGCTTACCAAAGGCTGAACATTAATCCATGGTGGACTGGAGGGGAAAAAAAAAAAAAAGATCAGAATTCAACTCAATGAGAAGACAGTAAAGCTTACAAAAAATGGTCTCTAGATCAAGAACTTCGTTGTGAAATACAAGCTGGAAAAAATGGAAATCTTTAATGAATTGGATCAAGATTACTTAAACATTAATCATTTACAGCTGATATGTTCAAAAAGATAAAAGGTTGTCTTCAAAATAAAAATATTTGCAAAGAGCTTTAACTGGGAGTTTTTACTTCAGCATAGTTGTTTGCCTAAAGAGAAAGCAGGAGTTTCCTACAAATTGTTCTTCAATATCTCTTCTGTTTCTCTCCAAGAAAAACCTATGAAGTGATTTGGTTTCTACTCTTTTCCTAGGAATGTTAATCAATCAAGTTAAATTCATGCATATTTCAGTGGGATATAGCTTTTCTTCTTAGATCATTAATGTATTCTTCCATTGCAAGAGAAAAAAATCTTTTCTGTTAAAAGAATAAAATATTTCCTATCAGTTAAGTATTCAAGATGCACCTTGATTCAATAACCACTCCTACGTATTCTATTATTTCTAGGACACAGATATTTCTAGGAGACAGAAGATAAACACAAAGGAAAGAAATAGAACTTTTTAGCTGCGGTTGATCTACAAAGAATTGAAAGACACACTGCTTTTGTTCAACAAGAAGATGACATTGCTAAATTGTTCAATGAAATCCAACATAAGTGATAAGCTGTCTTCCAAAATGAGCAAGCTAGAGAAACTTGTTTTGAAATGAAAGTAGTCTTCATCACTTGGGGAGTGTATTTTAATTTCACAGACTATTCTATATATTGAACTGGAAAAGTGTCCCAACATAAGAACACACAAGTTATTAGCTAGTATTGTACCAGCTGTAGGTATGATACTATGGAATATAGACAATGCATTAAAAATATTTTGAACTCTGTCTGGGGCAGTTTATAATTTAGGCTCAGTTATAACACTTACTGTGACTGGAATGAGATGAGTCAAAATTATACAGTGTCTAATGATATACAGCAATCTCACTTAGAGGCATATCCTGTATTTTATGCTGATGCTGATGGGTTTATAAATTTGGCAGCCATACAAACTATTGGTTATCATGAAAATGACATCCACCATGATCACATTAATGTGTGTGCATTCATATTCTATGATCAGGAATATCAGTTACAGAAGGATGCTAGAGACTGACTGCTGTTCTAGAACGGGTGCTATTGTACTTGATGATATAAAATGTTTGAGATATCCCTTCCTCTCTGTGGATAGTAATCTAATTAATGACTGAACTACATGCATAGCGAAGCTGAAGGAGATAACTGGAAGAAAGGTTAGCTCAGATAGATGAAAATCAATATTACGCGATCATTAACCATTAGAAAGATTAGTGTAAAAAACTGTAAACTTTCCAAACAAAGTTCAGCAATATCACATATCCACTGATATCATAAGGAGGATGTAGACCTTCACCTATCCCCTGAATATCAAGATTTTACTGAAGAGACATCATCATCTTTGGTATACCTATTTCTAAACCGCAATCTGAAGTTATATTACTTGTTAGAGGAAAAAAGGATTACTGTCTCAAAAATTGAAAATACTAGACAAGAGTGGGTAGTACCCCAAATCAATGTTATCACAATTAAGTATCAGTAATTCCATTTTAAAAAGAAAGTGGACTTGAGGGACAGGTAACTGCCCAAAGAAAAATGTGGTTAACTTTAATATCTTGGAAAGTTTATTGGGTAGAGTTAGTAGTCTATGGCCAATGCCTGTTATAGCACTGAACGTTATGGACTATTCTATCTCAGATTTCTGAACTGCCTTTACAGCTGGATTCTTATTTTAGAATACAAATGCTGCTAACTACCTTCTACTAATCCTTAGGATACTTTATATACATTGGAGTAAGTTAAACCAAAAAGCAAGACCACGAAATAATATCAAAAGTAGACATAATAGGCAAGAAAACTTTAGAACTAGTGAATACTTCAAGCTTAACAGATCTTGTTTCACAGAAAGGTGACAACTTTGGGCTCACCTCCTTACAATATTTGTATTAACATAGCTTTACATTAGTCACTGTGTTATTAGAAGGGCTCTGTCCTGAGACATACCTCTGAGAATTAACAGCAGTTTTCTGCTATGGTTTGCAGCTGCAGATATGAGAATCTTTCTCAGAGCTTAGCCTGTTTAAACTTGGGAAGTTTCATCACATTTTAGTAGTTCTTGAAGTAAGAATTCAGACAATTTAGATAAAGATTTGTCTATTAAGTTAGTGAGCACTGTACTGCATATAGGCATTCTCTTTGTATTACATGTATTATTGCTGTACTTATTTACATAGTGAATTCCATTTTTAAGGTTTTTCAGTAAGTATTTTGTAAACTCACTTATTTAAAGGATTTGACTTTGGCAGGGCAAGTTTCTTGAGCTTTTCTTCATCTTCTGATCACTTTTTGGCAGCAGCTTTATTCATATGGATACAGCAAGATTTGGCTAGAAAAGAAATTCTATTATCAGTGAAACAACACTAAGATTACAGCTTGAAAAGACCAATCCCAAATCTGCAGATGCAGAATTTTTCCCTTCTAATATACTTCCTAGTGTTTTGTTTGGCTTCATCTTAAAAATATTTTTTATGAATTTGTACCTTCTGTGAAAAAATTGTTTTGCAATTTTATAAATTTGATGATTATTCCCTTACAGTTATTTGTGTACTTATATTTAAAAAAACTTCACCAATAGTGTTTACAGTTCATACCTTCAGGAAATCTATTGATGAGCATGTTCCCACCTGGTTTTCGCTCAGCCATACAATACTTAATTCATTCCTATACATTCTCTTTGTAAGAAAATTGCAATTACTGCTCTTCACTGAAATTGTGCCCATCTGTTTCCAACATACTGATAATGATATACTCAGGCTTAGCTATAATATTCTATGAGTGGTGTCATCAAAATTATATTAAGAAGGCCACTATCTTGTTGTTCTTCAAAATGATGCCCCCAGATACTTCCTAATTATATGGTCCTTTTCTTTGCCCTGCCACTAAGCAAAGGCATATCTAATCTGCGGTCCACTTTCTTGTTCAGCTGCTACTAAATTCTTCCTTGTATTGAACTTCTCATATTATTTTTCCAAGGATATACCAGTTCACGCTTTTCCTCTTCTTTCAGTTGGATTCAATTTCCTGTCAGTTTCCAGGATTTCTAGATTGTTGGGTTATTTTTTTTCCTATGCAGTGTTTGCAACACCTTGTAACTTACCATCATCTGCAAATACCATTAATATTCTTCTTACAACCTTCCCGAAATCATTGATCTGGGACATTCATCAGGACAGAAGTTTTCTTCCATATAGGAATAAATTAAACTAAATGTAAAATTAGTTCAGCCATATTTAGACAATGAAGTTAAAGAGTCTTTAAAGAATAAATACCTACAATAGAAGCTCTCTCAAAAGAAAAAAAAAAGTTTAGTTAGAAACAACAGCATATGTTCAGTGAGATGACAAAAGGCAGGGCTAGTCTGCAGTTCTGCCATTTCTGGAATGACATAAAATAAGAGTGCAAGGACAGAACAGATTCTCTATATTGCTTTCATTAACCAAAGATTTTCTGATGCTATCACATCAAAAATTGTTGGATATCTGCATGAGAAAGAGGGGACTACAAGGCCACTCAACATCTTTCCCAGCTCTTGAGGGGAAATTTTTGCAAGGGACACAGCATGGTTGAGTAAGAACTCTCCAGCCACCCTCCTACCCCCAAAGTTAATGGTTTTGGGAAAGGACCTTTACAAGAACTAGGTAGAGGCTGAAGGTGCCCAAACCTATTTGCAGTGACACTGACAACATTAATGGATTTAGTTGTGTTGTTCAGACATCCTTGGAAATTTGTAAGTGGCAATTTCCTCTGAACTCCTCATTCCCTTCACTTCAGCTTCCCTCAACACCTGCCTTATCCTTTCCTTTGCCTCATTTCCCTTAGCTGTCTTTTTTGCTTTCCTGGTCTTTCTGTTTCCTGCACCAGATAAAGAAATTATGATACTAACTTGGTGGGGTTTTTTTCCCTATTTGCATGGCTTCTCCTGCTTTTTGTCTACCTTCAGAACACCAGCTTTCCCAGGTGCACACTACCTAACGCTAGTATACCGCCTAGTCCTGCTTCTGACAAGCCTCAGGACACCACCTAATTAAGCATTATTCATAAATAACAACTTCCACAAAACACACACAAAAAGTATTCAAAAAAACAAAAAGCTGTCAACACTAAATGCATGATTTGCATAAGAGAGAAGAGGAAGGAAGAGTGCTATGAGGCTCTCCAGCTTCAGGGTGAAAGCTAATAAAAGCTAACTTCTTGCCAATCCACATCATCTTTTATTTTCTGAGTGTCTCAAACTTCAGTGGCCCATCCCTTCACCTAGGGAGATTACATGTAGAGATTAGACCAGCATTCAAACTATAGTAGCTGTCACGGATTATGGGGCCATTGTAAACATGTGTTTGTAATCTGTGTGCTCTTCATTTAATTCTACCCATATATTTTCTATCCCCCATTGAGGTCAATAACTTTGATGGAAAGCTAAAATTTCCTTCAGAAAGGTAGAAAACCCACTCCCTGAAGTTTCTAGATGTGGTTACATGCTACTACATGGGATTATTTCCACACACACTACCTTTTCACAAAGAAAAGCTAAAACTAAACATTCTCACTAATTTCCAATTTCATTCTCACTGTGTTATGCATTTCTTCTTCTGCCTGTGGAATAGTATCAGTGATACTGGCATATGTTGAGAGATAGATGAAAACCAACCCAGAGTGCCCAAGTTTGAGACAGTATAGTAACAACAGTAGGGAACTTTATGAAGGGGCAGCATACTAGAAGTATAAACTCCCCCAATATGGCTCCATCATATAGTATGTGCTAGTGAGGTAAAAGACAGCTATTAATTTCAGCATCTATTTCTCTCATCAGTTAGAGAACATTATTAGAGACAGTATTTATTAAAATAAAAATTAATCAGTGATGTATGTCAAACGAGAAAAAATAATTAGATCGCATCAGGAGTTAAATTATGTTCAAAGAGACCAGAATTTGGCAACATCACGTCACGTATTAGAAAAATTATATATACTAATACAGATCTCTGAATACAAAACAAGCTTTTTCAAATCATTCATGTTTTTCTGTTGTAAAAAACACTAGTTCATTTTTGTGATGCACATAGCCGTCTATTGAGAATTTGAGACATCTATTCTTACCTCAGGCTCATTTGAAAGCTAAACATAGAAAGAGTCACATAATAGCTAATGGTGTCACCTCAAAAGTGAAAGCTATCCACAGGTAATGAAATCCAAGCAAATTTTGCCACTGATTCCAGCAAGGCCTAAATATTGAACTGAACATCTGATAAAGGAGCAGACAGACAGGTAACAGTGGCAGCAAATCAACAAGCCTAAGTCTGCCTGTGACAGCTACTGATAGCATATGTGTTAGAAAAGTCCTGAGATCCAGATATATTTGTCCTGTTAAAATAGCTACTTATACAACTGCACTCAACTTCTGAACCAGCCTTTGCTTACCTCCTTACAGAAGGGGAATGAGAGAAGTATTCTGTCTTCTCATACTATATAGCATCTTCAGCCACAGCCTGCATAAAAGCAGGAGGGCCATTTCTACACAAAGCTTAAAATATATTATTTGAGAGAAGCAGAGTCAGTGTTACTGCATCCTACTACAGAGCAGTTGGTAACCCTTTCCCTATTTAAAGATAGCAATTTAGCTTGCAAACTTGCAAGACTAAGCTCTGTTGTGCTTATTTTTACAGTTTTCTAAATGCACTTCACTCCAGGGTGTTACTAGTTGCTGAGGCAAGTGAAAAGTTGCATCTAATCTTCTGTCTAAAAAGATATTTCAGCTAAAGAAGTTAACATTTAGTTCAACAAATAGGATTTTCACTCCAAGGATTTTAACTATTCTCTCTTGCTCAAAAATCCAAACAAAACAAGAAGAAAACAGAGCAAATGAACCTTCTGCACAAACCAAAGGAGTTAAAAATATCTGTGACTTTTTGGTCTCTTACATCAGTTTGTTTTGAACACCAGAGCTAACTAGAACATCAAAACATACATAGAGAAACTGTTTATTCTAAGTGTTACAAACACATACATGCTTTTAACCCATCAGAATACTTGCTGTACCTATCCATTGTGTTTATTTGAACTGTTTTCTAATTCAGTTCCTATCAACTACAATGTTATTGTCAATCACAATTCACACAGCAAAAACTACAGATTTGTTAATTCCTATACAAGTCAATCCACAAGTTTCAAGATAAACAACGTGAAGTAAACAAAGCACTTTGTATTTATTATCAGCATGACCAAGATGTTACAGAACACAATTATTTTTATGCATGATAAAAAAAAAAGTTAGATATATTGCATTCCCATTCCAGCTCTTCAAAAAATCTTAACTGCTTCAAAAAATTTTTCCAAGAGACTTGATTTACAGACTGAGTACAGAAAAAACACTGAAGTTCTCTGCTATGATTTTTTTTAAGACAATTATTCTTCACAAGAAAAAAAGAAAGAGGGTCTCAGAGTTAGTCTGTCCTTTATAAGTGGAAACTAACTTATTAACTACATCTAGAGGCTTGATGTCCAAAGACACCATCTAAACGGGGGCCAGAAAGCTTCTGCAAACATCTTATTCAGCCAAGGCAAGCTCAGATACTACGCCACTTTCAGTTATGCTCTCCCCCCTGCCAAACTGACCTGTGACTTTCCTGGAGGCACAGCTATTTCTCCTAGCAATATATCACACAGGACCTAATCTGGTATCACATGGCCCTGAATCTTCTCAGCTTCTGCCTGAAACATAAATAATGTTTATTTGGATACAAGCATTATTTCCCTAGCCTTCACAAAATTTTTATTTATATGTATATGTGTGTGCACACACACATATATATAGATACATATTAAAAAAGCAACAATAAAACATGAAGTGAAGCTTGAGGAACAGGAATACCCACAGCACGTCTAGAACTTGTCAAGCTATTGGGAGTCATAGTTACAAGTACAGTAAAAATGGGTGTAAGTATAGTCTGTTTATTGAGGTATATTATGATTTGCATACTACTAGAAATTTTCTTTTGGGAATTACTACAAAAATTAATCTTAAAAAGAGTTACATTTCACAGAATTAATGGTTAGAAAAAACACAGGAAAAATGTAGTTCTTGAGCACAGTCCAGTAGTTTCACAGCTGCACACATACAATTTGTAAAGGTGGAAAACTAACAGAAAGACTTCAAAAAATATAGTTTAAACTTCCTTTCTATGAGAGTAGCAACAGCACTGTATGTGACTGTAGAGTTCATTTCCGCTAAAATAAGAACTTCATACTAATGGTAACTTAGCAAAGAACTTTATTTACATCAGTTGAGATTTCTACCTAAAAGGCAATTTCATGATCTGCCCTCTGTGCAACAATATTAGTATTAGTGAAGGCAGCTATGCTGAAGCTAATTTTCCTATATAAAGTGCAGTTTGGCATTTCTAGGTTGAACTTTATTAGCATAGTTTTGACAATTTTTCTTTTTGGTGATTCTCCACTGCTGAAGAAGTGCCTGTTCAACCTGGAAACACATCACATTGTTTTTCAGGATTGAGTATGAATCATGTCAAATGTCTTCCTTTTTAGGGTTGCAATCTCAAAAGCAGTCTCAACTAACGAAACAAATGTGGTGGGGAACAAATAACTTTATAATAAATATCAACAAATAACACGTATCATTCTTAAGTTCCATTATGAACTACTTCACAACATACTTCACGTTCACCGCAGTTTCATAATTTCACATAGCATAGTAGAGCTAGTAGCTCAGCTCTGACTAGACATTTAACACAAGAGAATAAGCTCCCAGCCTGAAAATATATATTAAAAAAAAAAAAAGGTGTCTATTAATGGACTCCTGGTTGAAAGAGCTACCTCCTACTTAAACTTACCAACTCCTTAAACTTTTGTAGAAGCTAACTGAACAATCTTTGAAGAAGCATGAAGCTTTATTTAAAGGTAGGCTTTAAGATATTGCCAGCACAGAGAACATTATATACAAAGCTGTCATCTACAACGCAATCAAAAATTACATAAGCTGTAGAGAATAAGTTGTCTGATACAGTTACCGCTATTCTCTGTTAAAACTTGGACAACCACACAGAAAAAACTCAGAAATAAAGCTTTATTAAGCCAATGCTGTAATTATCCATCAACTTCAGAAAACAAATCTTCAACTGCTTTTACCAACAAAAATAGTATAATGGTATAATATATTATACCATATATATATGGTATAATAAAAAGGAGAAAGAAGCTAAGGAATGCTTATGTAACTTGAACAAATCATTCTAATGTTAATAAACATCTTATTTTATGTTGACATTCATAGTTTATAGAATTATTCCAAAGCCATTTTCTAGAGGTTTATTTTCCCATATGATGTCTCACAGGTCATCACCTTGCCCATTATTATCCCATACAAGCTATGGCTGCATATTTCTACATGTACCCACTCAGCTCAGTTCTACTACAGGTTTTTAGTAGAGCCGTGGAGAACTTATCCTAGTAGGTTCAACCAGAAGCTTCTTAGAGCCTTTAGACAAAAAGCAAACACTAGTTGAAAGGCTTACATCTCACATGCCAGAAGCCAAGACCACTATCGGGGCAAACCATTTAAAATGATCATTGATATGCAAGTAATACATATTGATACAGGAGCACAGATCTTACTATGTCTCTTCACTTTCCAGTTCATTTTTATAACTTGTTGTAATAATGCAACAGCAAACAATTAAAGGGCTTATTAGTTAAGCTAGTCTATTAATGTTATTCCTTTTACAGCTTGCTATAGTTTACAGCATAAGCCAGTGGTGTAGCAAAGTTAATATCAATGTTACAAATTAAACTCTACATATTCCACTGAAGAATCCTTTGGAAACTCTAGAGTACTCTCCAGGACTACCAGGGAAAATATCTACCTTTTTAAAAGACCAGTTATAGCATTTCCAGATCTTTGCTGCACTTTCATTTTGGAAAAACAAAGCAAAAACCAAAAGATACCGGTCTAGTTTCTCAAAGACAACTGCAAACTTAGTCTTTCAGTTCATGAAATAAGTTAAAGCAACTTAAGACCCTGGTTTTGTTAGCAAAAGTCAGCATTTCTGAGACGGTAGGCTTTTTTGTGAAGCCTCATGCTGAACACACACACAAGAACAGACTAGCTTTTGTAAAAAGCCATACAAAAGAGCTTAAGCATAAGCTTTTCCCCCTGCTTGGCCACAGTCTACCTTAGCAACATCTCCAAGTCCTAGGGAGCAAGTTTCCTTTAGATACTGTAAAGAGGATACAGCATTGTACAAACAAAAGGTGTCGCTTCTATGAGTTTCACTGACAGTGTATAGCTGTTCCAAAAATCATAATGAAAAGAAAAACCTCAAACTAGGCGATGAGAATTGCAATGCTTGTTGCTAGGATAATTAAATACTTCATAGTATTTTCCTCCTCATACAAACCAGTCATTTTTACAGGTCTCCTATACACATTATTTTCAAGCAAGGAGATACATTTTCAGTTAGGTATACAAATCCTGAGTAACTTTATTGAACGTAAATTGTAGTAGAGCATATACATGCATATATAAACTGTATTACTACACAATGGAAAGTCTCATAAGATCCTGGTTTTTTGTATTAAAGTTACTAAGCACATTCTCCCACTCCTTCAGATGACAATGAGACTTGCAACCACAGCTTGTTCACTTTGAGCCACCACTGAAAACCAGGCCTGCACCCTAAGATCATCCCTGTTCACCAGGTCTGGTAGACAAGCATTTCTGTTAGATTGCTCTTATATCTAGGTGAGTCAGCCTTGCCTGAACCAGTCTGGGATACATCTGTGAGGGGCTATGGGGAACACAGATACCGCAGCAAGCTGGATACCCCAGAAATATAGGTACAATGGTTTTGGGGGGGGGGGGCAGGACTGCCCTTCAGACCCGCACAGACCTTGGTGCAGGGACCCCAGGGAGGTGCAAACCAGTCCCCAGCCCCTACTGTCTGCCCAAAAAGCCTTTTAGCCTCCCGCCGGCCTAGGGACACCAAAGAAGCCCCCCATCCGCGGCCTCGCCATCCACCTGGCCGGGCCCCCACCCCAGCCAGGGCGCCCTGCGAGGCAAGGCCCGCCATTACCACCTGGCACCCTCAGCGCCGCGCTCGCGCGGAAACGCCTCCGCGGTAACGGGGCACCGCCGGGCGGCTCGAACTGTCCCAAACCGGGCGAGAGCGAGCCGAGAGCTCCCCTCTCCCTCAGGGGCTGGGGCCAGCGCTTTCCCCCCGCCAGCGCGAGCGCGAGCCCATCGCCCTCAACCTCAACCGCCACCGCCCGTCCACGCGCTGCCCCTCCCCCCACGGCGCGCGCGCGCGCCCTCCCCCAGAGCAGCCCTAAAAGCTGCTCTCGGAACGGCGCGTCACACCGAGCTGCCAACCAATCGCAGAGCAGCAACACCTGTGCCCGCGGTTTGCGAACTAGAGGCGGGCCGGCGAGTGAATGACAGCTCGGCTCGGCCTCTCAGCGAGCAGCGGCCCGCCTCCGGCCCCCCCCCCGCCCCCCCCGCGCAGAGCGCTGCTGGAGAGGGGGCGGATCCCCTCTATCTTATCCCCCCCCGCCCGCCGCTCGCTCCCTCCACCCCTCGGCGGCGCGCTGCGGATAGACAGGCCCTCCGCCCAATGAGAGCGGAGGCCGCTTGCGCGGCGGCAGCGCCCGGGACCAATGGGCGCGCCCGCTGGGCGGAGGCCCGAGGTTTCCAAACGCTCCGCGGCGCCATGGGCTGAAAACTAAACCGAGATGGAATCTCCCAGTCTGAACCGGTTTGAGCCGGTTCCGAGTCTGTGGCATTAGGAGGGGGAGACGCGCCGCGCTCAGTCCCTGCTACCACCGCCGCCTCCGCCGCCGTGTGTGTGACCTGCTCATAGGGGAGCCCTCAGGGGGAGCCGCCGACACAGCTGGGGGGCAAAGTTTAGTGCGAGCTGGGGGGGGTGGGAATGGGGGTGAACTGAGCCAGGCCGAGGGGAGGGCGGCCGCGGCACGAGTAGCGAGAGCCTGGGGAGGCGAGGGCGAGCCAGCCACAGGGGCCGCGGCCTGGGGAGCCAGCGGCTCGCGAGAGACCCAGGGCCCAGCCGAGCCGAGCCACGAGGAAGGCGAGAGTCCCCCGGGGGGCCTCGGGAAGCCGGAGCCCCGCGCGGACCCCTCCCCCGGAGGGAAGCGCTTGCCGCCTGCTGCGCGCCCGGTGGCGGGCGGCCTTGCTGCTGGGCGGGGAGGCAGCAGGGAGCCCGTGCGCCGCGGGGAGCGGCGGCGCCAGCCCGGGGGGCCGCAGCCTGCGGCGGAGCGCGCCGCGCAGTCAGGCCAGGACGCGCTCGCTCGAGGGGTAGCGCGGGGCAGAAAGGAGTGACACTAGCCGTGAATACTCGGTAGGGAAAAGGGTGCGCGTGGCTTTTTGCTCCCCCCCTTCCCTCCTCGGGATTTTTTGGGGGTTTATTTTTCGTTGGGTTTTTTTATTATTTTCATTTTTTTGGCGTGTGGTTAGAAACTTCGCTCACCCACCCCTACTTTTGGAAGGAAGAGGCTGTAAGAAACACCTAGGTAAGTAACTAGTAAGGGCGCGAGAAGGGGGTGTTGTGAGGAGTGGGGGGGGAGCTCGGGGAAGGTGTGGGGGCGGTGGGAGGGGTACGGCCGTGTGTGCGGAGGGCGCAAAGTCTTGGCCGTGGAAGGAGAGGCGTAATGGGCTCTGGCCGGGAGCGGAGGGGCGGGGGAGGTACAATCGGGCCTGGGGTACGAGCATCCTAGGCCTTATGGTGCCCACCGAGGAGCCGAGCGGAGAGCAGCGCCTACCACTGATGCCGGGGCCGTGGGGAGAGCGGCGGGGCGGGCGGAGGGGGGGGTGTGCGGAGCCGCCGCCGGGGCGCGCGGGCAGGGCCTGCGGTGGCCTCCGGGCCGGCACGAGGGGCCGAGCGGGCTGGGGGGGGGGAAGGGAGAGGGGGAGGTTGGGATCTGGCGGGGGGGGGAAAAAAGCGAGGGACATAATCTGTAAAATATTAGGAGTGGAAGTTTCCAGAAATATTTTTGTGTGTCTGTGCAGCAGTATTGAAACGTCCGCCTGGATCACGTGGGGGCCCTGTATAGAACGCAGGGCTGGGGCGGAGGGAGGGAGCGAGCGAGGGAGGGGCCGCGCTGCGGCGTCCCCGCCGCGCTCCGCAGGGCCCCGGCCCGGCCGCCCGCCGGCCGCTTCCCGCGGGGGGGCGAGGGGGTGCTTCGGGGCGCCCTGCTGGGGGGCAGCTGTGCGAAGAAAGGGGTCGCCGGCGGGTGACGCTTTGTCAGGCCGTGCGGATTTAATCCCGCGCGGAAGCGCGCGCCCGCAGAAGTAGCGGGGGCAGCGGTCGTTTTGTTAGGGGTTTCTGGTGTATTAAGTGCAACGCGAATGCCTTCGTGACGTGCTCTCCGTTTCTGCCTGTGCAGCTGGAAAAATAGACGAGTGCGATGCAAATAACTCGCTGGGATGGAAGAGGGAAGCGGGGTGGTAATTCGCTTGCATTTAGCAGTGGAATTACGCGTTTAGGATGGAGCTGGATGCCTTCCCTTGTGTGTGTGTGTGTGATGGGTTTTGTGGTTGTTTTTGTCTTAATTAGTTGTTGCCCCCAATCAGCTTTGTCTAGCTGTATTACTTTGTAAATGGTTGCATGTGCTCAAGGGTTCATTTTGAATACTCGTAAGTATTTCCTTTTACTCTTAAAATGTGTATTTTTATTCCTGTGCACTACATACTTAAATGGTTCAAGTAGATCGTAACATGCTAATTGTGGCCTTAAACTTAAGGTCCAGGGTCATTTAGAGTTGGGATAACTATGTAAACAGTCTTCTGTAAGTGCAGTTCTTCTGACCTTCGATAGGTGTCAGATTCTTGCTATGTTGTAGTTTAGAAATTGTTTTAACTTCTCTCGTTTTGCTTTTGTTGCCCCACTTATTGTGAGCGTTGAACTGATTTGTAGTGGTGTCTGGAACTGAGGTTTAAAACCGTTCAGGTTCAGGCATGATGAGAAAAGCATGGGAGTATAATAAATCAGAGATTATAAGCTTCATCTGGGTACCCTGTAAGGAGTAGGAAATCAAGTTGATTGCAGCCAGTATTGACCACAGAGCCGCCATTTCTATATTTCACTTTGCAAGTAGGTAGGTCATTTTGAAGATAATGCTGGGAGTGGCAAAGAGCCCTATTCAAAACATTTCCTTTTGGCTTCCATGTGGTTACCAACTTCTCTTAGTCACGTGGCTATTGGATTGTGTTCTTAGCACTGCATAAAAACAACTGGGACGGGCTTAAATCTAGAATGAATGCTGCTACCTGAAGAACATCTAATTTTAAATGTTCATTGTAGTTGAAAACAGCATTCCCAACTCATGGTCGAGGCATGGAAACCAGATGTGAGCAAAAGGGGGTGTGCCCAGAAGTAGTGTGTCTGGTGGACGTATTAACTGCTCTAAGCTGAAGAGCGTATTAACTAGCTGGATTTCTTTTCAGTAGTACTGCTTACTACCCTCTACAAGATGAAGTTTAAGTATCTTTCTGAGTTAGGAGAACTTTTATTCCTTATTTTGTATCTTGCTTCCATACGTAACATTACGATCTTGAAAATTTTAGGGGGGAGGAGGGAGGATGGTTGTGGTATGTTATGATTTAACTTACTTCAGTTTTTACTTGATCTTTACCTGGAAAGCCAGAACAAAATATTATAAAAATACTGGCTGGATGATGAGATGGAACTGTCAGAATGAACACATTAGAGTAGTAACCCTAATTAAATATGCATTTTATGGCTTTAAAGTATAACTGAATTGTTCTTTTCATTTACGTTTAATATCTTGCAGTACAGATGTGAATAAAATTTCTTGATACTCGTTGCAGAAGTATGTTTCTAAAGAATGATTTTCTCAGCTTGCATGTTATTGTAGGACTTTCACTTAATTAGTAATTACTTGGGTTGAATCACAGGTTTGTCTTGCTCTTCACTTTTAAGCTTAAGACTTAACTATGTAAAGTGTAAAGTTAACTTTTATTTGCGTGTGAAGATATTTAGCAAAATGCAGACCTGACTTCTGCTAGCTTACTCTAAAGAATGGGTTGGCTGGATATATCAGCTTCTTTTATTTATTTATACCTGTGTGTTTATGCACACATGTATGCTTTTTTTTTTTTTTTTTTTTTTTTTACTATATATGGGGGTGGTTCTAAAAGAGTTTCAGATTGTATCTTGCTGAATATGCAGATAGCTCTAATAAAGGTTTTTGAGTTGTCCTGCAGTTTTCCAAACCCCTGGGTATTTCTCAAGCTGGAATTGTGTATTCATTTGTAGCTCTGTAGAAGATTTTGAGGAGGGTGAAGGACAGGGAGCTGCTGTAGAGGAGAGGGTAGGAATATGTGTCACCATCACCAGTTAAGGTGAGAACAGGGCAATAAATCTGATGAAATGCTTCCAGTATGGAGGGTGGTGAGAAAAGAATGGCGTATAAATTAATTATCCAAAATTCCATGGCTCTTGGCTGTTTTTCTTGCTCTTTTTCAAGAGTGCCTTCAATTTTTTTCACCAGTGTCTGGCTGGTAAGCATCCTGTATGTATATGTATGTACATGCACATGCATGTGTGACTTCGTTTGCATAATACTGAGGCTATGTTATCTAGAACAAGGAGTTAAGAAGTGTGTTGCTGACCTTATGGCACCTGAGACTTCCAGTAGACTTCTCAGTTGAATTCCGTTTCTGCTTGAAGTGACCTTACGTGATATGTTGAGTAACCCACTGACTTAGCTGTCTCCTTCTCTGGCCTCTTGTTTGAAGAGTGCCCTGAATCAGGCAACTTTCTTGGTTTAAATGAAAATTTCTTGCTTGTATATGTGAACTTGTGAACAGTTTGTTTCAAGTATTTGAAAAAATCACCTCTGGTCAACTTCCTATTGAATACCTAGATCACATTTCAATTCCATAACCAGTTGCTTGAAGGTTTTTAAAACTGGTTTTCTGAATGTGTGTACTGGCCTTGGAAACTCAAAATTCAACTGAGTTTTTTTTTTAGAGTTGGTTTTAGTTGTAATGGTTAGATATTTCTACCAGCAAACTTACTGTTTTACAAATGTTTAAAGAATAGTAGGATTTGTTACCTTATTTGAATTCCCCTCCCCCCCCCCCCCCCCCCCCCCCCGCAATATTTGGCATCTAGTTCAGCTTGTTGATAATGCAGCCGGGTCAAGCTCTTACTACATGTTGAATCTGCTAAACCCATGGAGAATTTGATTGGGGTAGTAACATGCGAATCTTCAGTACAAATTTGTCCTAGTACTTGTTCAACAATTTGTAGATGTATTGTCTTTAGTATTATCTAGTACTCCTAACATAGCTCATCTCATTGAAACAAGATACTTACGTTGAACAGCTTGCTTTACAATTATATCTAACAGTACTTTCTTAGTAATTGATCAAAAACTTCTTCAATTTTATTTATTTTGCAGTAATCTATGCCAGCAATTATGACAATGTTAGCAGACCATGCAGCTCGTCAGCTGCTGGATTTTAACCAGAAACTGGATATCAATCTTTTGGACAATGTGGTGAACTGCTTGTACCATGGAGAAGGAGCACAGGTAATGTTGAATTAGACCCTATATTTTTATTGACTGTATTCAATCTTACAGCAAATCAATTGAGGAAAATTGATTTATTTCAATAAAAACAATAATACTAGTGAATTTACTCTGCTAATGACTAGAATATTGCTGGCAGTTCATGTGCCCATGTCTAAAGCAGGGCTTGTATAATGAACATTGGTGTAACTCTTTGAAAGATATTAGTTTAGTGTGTGTGTGTTTTTTTCCCTAACATGCCTTCTTTTGCTGTTGAAATATGCAAGTGAGCGCATTTTGATGAGGACAATTTCTCTTGCAGCTTGGCTTCTCTGTCTTAGCTCTTCAAGGAGATCTGATTTATCTGTTACTTATTATCGTGGACATGATTGAAGCCATAACTCACTATTGGCTTCACAGAAGGATTACGTTTGAGGGAAAAAAAACCCTTAATGTTGTTATGGTATTTATATTTACCAAGAAGCATTTTTGCATGTATTTAAGGGAAGAGTTTGTCCTTTCTTTTCTCTAGTTTTTTTCTATTACTGTTTTTCTGTGCAGATTCTTCCCATGTTCTAGATCTAGTACAAGTTCTGAGTTCTGAATTCAAATTGGGGGATGTGCACACATGTGTGCATGCATATGTTGTCTTGAAAGTGAATCTTACATTGCTTTTGTCTAGTTCTTGAACTACTTTGGAAAAAAAGGCTTAAGAATGCTGAAAGCAAGTATAGCTACAAAGGTGCTGGCGTAGTTTTGTCTTAGAAGTAGTATGGACTCTCAAGTGTTTGTAGGTGGTATGCTTGTTTACCCTTCTGACTTAAAAAAATAGGTGGTGCTTGTAGTATTCTTCAGTTTGAATAGAACTTAAAAGTTGGAAAGGCTTATAAGGAGGTAGCAGCATGAGAACAGAGGATTAACACTAAATACAGTAATGTTCAAATAGCTGTTGTGCTGCTTTTGGGAGAAGTTGTTTCGTTTATGAATCAGCTGGGTGGAGTTTCACTGAATTATGTGTTTGTCAAATTTCTGATGTTTAGACAAATTAATGCAAGAAGCAGCAAAAATGGGAAAGGGGACCCTTAACTGGGAAAAGTAAATTCCAGTATAAGCCTGTAAGTGTACCAGTACATGACACTTTCATGCAACTAGGGTTTGATATTATAGTATGTTTCTGAAGATGCAGATGTTTTCCAGTGAGCTCCATGAGCTCTTGCCTCTTCCAAGAAGAGGAATTCAGGAGTTCCTGGAGGAAGAACTGCTTCTTCGTGGAGTCTGTCACCTCAGAATATGACTTAAAAGGTGGCAGGTATAACAGCAGTTGAAGAAACAAAACGTTAAGCTTGGTAGATGACCATACTCTTTTCCAGGCAAGCCCTTGCTAGTGTGGAAGAACTGTTTTGAATGCAGTTTAGATAGCCCAAGCTGTACTTGCGTTCAGATTTACTTGTCTGCTCCTTCTCCTTAATTCTTACCTCTGCTGTGGTGCTTGCAAAACTCTATCTGCTGATCTGTCGGGCAAGTAAGAAGTGCTTTTCTGTCAACCTTTTACAAATTTTTCTGTTCTTAGCCTTTTCTTGTCCACAGAAAACCTTCTCCCCCTCTGCCCACCCAGTTCAACACACCACTAAGAAGATCTGAGGCAGTTCAAACTTAGATGCTTTACCTCTACTCATTCCAAATTCTAAATGCCATTGGTCTTTTAGATCACATTTTGAAGGCTTATTTGCTGCTTTTTTTTTTTTCTTCTCCCCCCTCCAGTAGCAGCAACACAGTGAGATTTCAGTCTTAAGAATTGCTGTATAATCTATAATGTTTGGAATAGATGCCCAGGAAGTGTTGTTAGGTACTACTGAGTATGAAAGCAAACTTCTCAGAGCTTGGGATAATGATACAGAGCATGTGTACATCGTTGATGTTGACATTTAATCCTGTAACATGTCAGCAGTATTAAAAGTACCAAGGAGACGGTATAGAAACACTCCCAAGTTGACTCTGGAACTAATACAGCTATTCTTTTTCTCTTACACTAAACTGCATCAAAGCTGCTGAATTTATTAGCTCTGAAGCAGTACTGTGAGAATATGTTTGTACTGCTTCTGGACTTAAAAGGAGTATTTGTGTGGTACTACTCCATACTGAATCTACAGGGATTTGCTAGCTCAAGTCAGCACCAGAGTGGGGGTTGCTTCATTCTGTTAAATAGAGATGCTGTTATTGTAGGGATATTTTTGACATCCTTGCTCTTTGTTTTTCCTTTAAATTTTAATTAGTTAAATTCAACACCCAATTTGTGTTTTTTCTTACATTTTATGTATATATATTTTTTGAGTCTTGGGGGGTTCTGTATCTTACTGAAAATCAGCATTTTCTTAGAACAGTTCGTAATTAGCTCAAGTATGTTCGTGTAGCTAATTAGAAATTTGTATAGCTGTAGTGAGCTGTAAATGTTTCTTAAAATGAAGTAAGCTTTAACTGCTTTCTATTTTCGTGGAATTGGCTCTGCAGTGCTGTAAAAGAATGAATTAAATTCTATTAATTGTCACATAACTTGTTTCTCATAACTTTGGAAAAGTTCATCCTTTCAGTAAGGCAGTGCCCAGCGGTTGTAGTTGATGTAATTTGCAGCAGAATTTGTTAATGCATTGTATTTTTGGAAATAGCCAATGTTATTTGGCTCTTTAAAAAGTTGTTTTTGTACATGTAGGCTTGAAAAGGGAATGTAAAATAGATTCAGCTATTATAATGCACAGATGATTCAGATGAAAAGATTTTGCAAATCACTGAGACTATAGTGTCTAGTACAATAATCGGTAATGTTGTCCCAAGGAAAAGAGAACCATTAGTAAAACAATCCCCCCGATAAGTTTTTTTATTATTATTACTATTATTATTATTTTGTAAGCTATTAGATCTAGAAATCAAGGCTGTCACCACCTGCCCTATGCAATCAACGGTTCCTATATCAACAATTTTGCAGCATGATGCAGTGCTCATTAAAGTTGGCATTTTGTATAAATATTTCTAGTAAAACTAGGAAGTTTGAGTGCTGCGGAATAAAATTTTACCTAGAAATTTTTTTTTAGGTGGGTGAAAGCTTCCTTCCCTAGTATGTTTTTCCTATAGTGTGTCCCATTCTTACGCACTCACTACTGGTCTAGATTGGCCTTTATTGGAAGAGTGGGAATAGTTCAACTGTCTTGTGACAATGCATTTGATTTTGATTATTAATAAACCTTAATTATGAGACACACAATGTTTAAGTGACTTGTTGCTCCTGATTGAATTCTGACTAACTTGGATAAGTGATTTAAAGATGCATTATGTATTAATGTCTTCACTGACAGTATCTATCTTCTAAAACAATTTAATACTAATACTTTTTTAAAATCAAATTTGCTTTTAGCAAAGAATGGCACAGGAAGTCTTGACTCACTTAAAAGAACATCCCGATGCGTGGACAAGAGTTGATACTATTTTGGAGTTCTCTCAGAACATGAATACCAAAGTAAGTAAATTAACTTTTATTTATTTGGTTTTCTCTCTTTCTTCCATTCATAAACTTTGAGGAAGGTATCTTATTTTTAGGCTTAGATTTTCTTGATTCAAACCACTTTTTTTTTTTTTCCCTATCTTGTTCCCAAAGTTGGCTTCAAACAAGAACTGTCAATGGACTGACTACTTAAATCTCCTTTTACGTTGACAAGAGCTTTTTCTCTTTTTTTTTAAACAAGGAAGAGCTAAGAGCTAAATTAGAAAGTTTTTTTTTGTTTTTTGTTTTTTGGTTTTTTTTTGTCCAAAGCACATGCAAGCATAATGCCAGTTGTAAAGATTGGGGGGTGTGTGTGTGTGTATACATCTGAGTAATGAAAAGTCTCCTAGAGCCACATTTTGTCCTTGGGTAAGTGCTTGGCTGTCTTTGATTTTAATGAGAGCCATGTGCACATAACCGAGGAGAGAATTTGTCCCTAGGTATACAAAAGACAAAATAGAAACCTTATTAGGCTGAGATTTTGAGCAATCAGTGAAAGTTAAGCACCCCAAACTCTTTGCAGTATGAGTTCTAATCTTTACTAATATGCAGAACACACTTGCTTTGTAGTGCTATTTTAAATCCATCCATCATGGTAGTAACTAAAGGGACAGCATTCAGTTTTTGTTTACAATTCAAAATGTTTTACTCTGATTTATGAAGCTTGAACAGAAAAGTTGATCAAAATGTGTTTTCACTGTCTTAAGTTTGATGGTTAACATCTTAAATAACTGTCATGCATATTTTTCTGCTTGATACACGCTGTGTTCGAACAGAAAATAATCATGTTTGGATGGTTTCTGGATTCAGGTGGTATTCATGAAATTTTTTTTTTAATTGCACTATCAATTTTAGGGGAAAATAGTTTAAAGAACTTCCTCAAAGTGCTAACCTTTAAGTAACAGTGTTTGCCTGTTTGCTTGCCTGGTAAACTTTGCTTTTTATACTGACAGACATTACTAATGTTTAAGTTGATTTATCAACAGTATTTTTAAAAACTCAAATTTGTCTTGTGAAAAATGAGATGATTAGAGGAACAGAAAGAAAGCAACAGGTAAAGAATTCTTCAATTTACATAAATTGCAAATGATTTGGTGCTAAATTTATGCACTATGACATTTGGCTTTTATGCAATCATATTTTTTCTTTAATTAAAGCTGTTAACACTACCTGATATTAATCATAATGTTCCATTATGTTGATTGCTTGTAATAGGAAGAAAAGGGGTGTCTTCCTGTGCAACTGACACAGCTAGGCTTTGACGGCAGGCCTCCACAAGGTCTACCCTTTTGATTCCCTTTAACTGAATTCTGTTCATCAATTGTTTTTGTTTCTTGGGAGGTGGGAGGGAAAGGGGATTCGGTGCATAGAATAAGTAATAATAAGGGTACCATAGAAATTTCTACCATAGGGATCATTTCATGCTTTTTTTGGTCTTTGCTGTTTTCTGTCCCTCATCTTCATAACTCAGCAGTGGATTGCTATTAGACAATTAGAAGAAAACAAAACAAGAATAAATTAATATTAGACTTCTATTTTGTGTTCAGTTTAAATGTACTTGCGCATACAGTTGCAGTAGTTAATAAAAAGTGCATTTATGATAGTTCAGATAGTGAAACTTATAATTGATATGAGTGGGGGGGTTTTTTTGGACTTGGTGTATCTCATTGTGTGGAAAGTACCAAAAATTATTTTAACCGTACAATCAAACGAAGCTTAAAAACGAACCAAAAGAAAAACCAGAAAGTCCCTTGCAGAATATTTGGACAGGCTTATGAGACCCTCAAACACAGTACGGCAAGAAGGGTGTTTAGATAAAGACTGCGTGCAGTGATTTATTTCTACCGTTTCATTTTACATGCAAGTGATAGAGCAAAGTAAACATTACTAGTACTGAGGAGAAAAGGTGAGAAGAGATGAACAAGAAAGTAGCAATGGGCAGAACTGAAGTTGCATATATACAAAAAGACTGAATAGGCACCCAGACAAGATTAACCTCTTCACAGTTTAAGAGTTTCTAAATTAAATATTTGAGCAGATAATGAGGAATAGATGTGACAAAGTATTCTAATGGTGTCTGTCCTTTTCCTTAGGATTTCTTTTGAGCCAAAGAAAAGACTAAAACAAGATTAGTTCTGTCCATAATTTCTGTCAAGATTTTGTTCCAAGTTTTGTTTAGTAGTCTAGTGCTTTAGTAAGGTGAAATAAAACTTGCCATTCTGATTTTAAAGACCAGGAAGTTGACTTGTAAAAAATAAATAAATAAATAATTTGGAAGCAGAACTAACATCTTTGGTTAGCTGTTACCTGAAAGTGTTAATAGGTGTGCCTGTACAATCTGGGAATTTAACTGTAGTTCAGAGCTGTTTCAGGAGCATTAGCGCTGTCTGATGTAAATGTTTGTATTTTCAGTGTTGCTAGAAGCTTTTATACTAGCATGTTTTGTGCTGGTAGCCTGGCTCAGGTGCAGATGTCATATCCGTAAAACTATAGTATTGACTGAAATTGCTTCCTGTAAAGTGAAGCATTTTGCTTAAACTGTTTTCATACTTTATTCTGTATGGATGTTCCCTTGATTTTAATTTAGCTGTAATGTAATTATGTAAATTTACAGATTATTATCTAGTTGATAAACTCTTGCTGATGACTATGGAAAAAATACTCTGCCAGTTTTCTGTAATTGCATAATTTTTTTTCTCTGTATCCAAGATTTTGGAAGATGATAGAATACTTCGCAAATGCAGGATGTGGAAGTGAAGTTGGTGGGATCTTGGGTCAAATAGAAAAGTGTATGGATGTAGATTATGTTAAGATGAGAACAGCAAAAATGGTATTTTAATACAATGTGGTTTGGGACAGTCTACATTGTGTTTTTATTAAACTGAAGTTTATATGATCCCTTTGGTTGAAATGCTAATGATCCTACTTTGTGTAACAACTAACCATTTTAAAGAAGAACTCTTATTCTCAGCCAAACTTTTAACTGTAAAAATGTAAGTTTACCTTTCAGGCATTAATGTGATACTTTTTTTTTCTTCTTCCTAATCCACTGCTGATAAAGTAAACACAAAATTCCTCGTCCCCTTTTCTCTCCTGTCTATTCATGCTAATGGGGTTTTGCATATTAAAGCTGTTCAGTCATATCATCACAAACTTCTTTCCCTGTTACTGTGAGTTGGCAGTAGGGACAAATGGGCAGAGGGACTGTCCTTACCGATTACTTTGCAAACGTAATGGTTTCGGGTAAGAACCTAGGAAGGAATTCCTGAAAGGTAAAAGGATTTCCAAGAGCTTGTTCACATCTTTGATTATTCTTTGACTGAGCACAAAAGTTCATCTTTAAATAGTAGAAATAGCTGCCATATTGGGGTGGGTATTGAAATTAAATAAACCTGTGGGTTGTTTTGCTGTTCCTAAAATAACACACCAGTGAAGTTTGGGAAGTACTTTAGAAAGTGCCAGTGTCAGTACATGCAATGCTAAGACAAGATTTTTTTCAGCTCTTAGAGGAATTATAGGAAGCTTGAGCCCATCCAAGCTGCTAAGTATTTTAGGAGCCTGGTTGTGTTAATACTTCAACATATGAGCAGTCATTTATGATGCGAACTCATATCTGGCTGCTACTTTCTCTTCTCCAGATAGCCAAAATTGTCTGCCAGAGGGCTTTTTTTTCCTCCTGGTGTGAGCATGATCAAACAGCAGGACTTAGTGTAGCAAACAATAAAACAAGAAAAAAATGCATGAAACCTCAGTAAATGGGTCAATAGGCATTTTTATTTAACTAAATTTGTTAGTTTAATATTCTTGAAGTCTTAGATGTTAAGTGTGAATGTCTGACTGAATGAGAGTCCTGAAAGTTGGTTAGTTCTACAGTAACATACTTACATACTGTTCTTCTCCACTTTCAGTATTATGGACTGCAAATCTTGGAAAATGTGATAAAAACAAGATGGAAGATTCTTCCGAGGAACCAGTGTGAAGGTAGGGAAACATTTTTGTCTTCGCCTCTTATCTTTGTGTATGTGTTGAGATTTAGGCCATTAATTCATGTAAATAATTTAAGTCTAAATATAGTTAGACTAGTAACTTTATATAGGGAAACGATCTGTGCTTTTCTGGATGATGGTACCATGTCTTTGTCTTTTGTGATAATGTACTCAGTAGCATGGTGAGCACTCAAAATTCTCAAATTTTAAAAGTTAAAAGGTAGGACTGATGCTTCTGAAACATGACTTGCTGCATTAACTCGCAGGCCAAACTTGACATGAAGCAGTCTAAGCTAGGCAGCTGCAGGGGGCTGGTTCTGTGATTCTCCTGTTAGGCACAGGAGGGTCTCTTCAGCTGCCTGTGCTGTGTCTGCAGCCCCATTATTGCGCTTTCATTTTTCTGGCAGACTGGAAAGAAACTTCCCATGTGCTACCAGTTGTCCAACACTGATTTATGTGACTGACCTTTCTTTTGAAGTTGTTAGCAGTCATAATCATTGTAAAATAGAAACACTACGTAAAAGGATAGTCTTATCTATTAATAGTCATTCTTCTAGGTTGTGAAATACTCTAAAGCTTGCTGTAATTCATGTAAGTGTATGTGCAGCTAGTTTGCGCTAACTTGAAATGCAGTGTAGGGCAGACTTCAGCTTTCTATGATTGCAGGGAATCTCAAAGCCTTAAAATGCTTGTTTTTATTTTCTCTGCCCTATGCCTTGTAATTAAGTGTTAAATCACAGAGGTTTTTTTAGTATAATTATACTAAGTAGAAATACATTGTGTAAGTTTTTACACTCTGTGGTATAGGATTAGTGCTTGTTTGTATAGCTTTCTGTCAAGTTATGATAACTTGGATTTCAGACCATAGGTTGCAACTACTTTAAGTTCTTGACATCATGAAACTTGAATATTGTCACCGTTCCACACTGCTGTTTTGTTACTAAAAGCTGATTTTGGAACTCTCTCCAAATTTCTATGTTCTGCTGTGAGCTCTTTTTTAATAGTGCTAAGATGCTATTTGAATTTTTACTGCCACTGCTTTTGCTCTGAAACAATGTTGATGAAAAGATAATTGTAAGTCAATGAAAAAAATGTATAGAGGGAGGTTCCCCCTTTTTTGTGATTGTTTTTCTTCTCTGCTTTTTCCACCAACTGTAGGTTGATAGGTGGAGCATAGGTCTCTTTGCTAGTGGAAATAAGGTTTCACATGCATTGTGGTGTTGGAAACAACCTTACCAACTTTAGGAAACAGTTTCAACTAAGGCTCAAAACCAGTTGCATTCTGTTGAGAAACTCTAAGGGGGAGCACCCTGAAGTTGTCTTCTGTGTGCTTTTATTAATTAGGATGTGTGAACTTATTCCTGTGACTACTCAGTTTCAGCATTTGTAAATGGTTCTCTTAAACATTTCTGCTGTTGGAGCAGAACAGGTTAAAAAAGGAGGAGTCAGAATGAAGGAGTTACCGACTCTATTTACTACTCCGTGCTGTTGAAGGGCGGTATAGTAGAATAACAGAGAACACAGATAGACTAATATGATAGTTTGGGACTGAACAAATGCCAAATACAGAATGTACTTCAGTAATGGTATGTCTTAAAAATATGTACTCTGAATGCATAGAATAGATAAGTAGTCGATAGGTTGAGGATGTTGGCTGCTGTTTGGGTCATTTTATCACATCTGTTCTTGAGACACCATAATACTGGATACATGCCTGTTAAATGAGTTAGGAAACTGATATGTTTGAACTGGTGCTTTCTATATTATTACTTCGCCACTTGCAGGCGTGGTAATACTATTTGACTAGTTGCTGTCATATGAGAAGATACAATAATCATAGCTGAATACATTACAATGCAAAATAAAATTACTCTCTGCAGTTGTGCAATCATATGTTCATACACTACTCTCAGTATTCTTTCTGTCTCTTATGAAGACTCGGGGCAGGGGGAGTATCCTTCATCCTAACAATATGTGCCTTTTAATTCAGCCTCTGAAAAGAGGAGCCAAACATGTTTAGTGTACAATGGCATTTGATCCATCTTAGCCTCAAAAGTTTGAGAGGGAGAAAAAAATCTACAGCCTGAATGTTTCGTCTCTGCTCCCTTTTCATCTCTGTGGTTGTCTCCCCTGCCCTCCCCCCGATAATACCAGATGATATAAGAGAACTGCTCCTCTCAGTTCATTCAGGCAATTTAATTACCTGGGAGATAGTAAGACTGGTTAAATTGAGGCTTACTTGATTCTGACTCCACTCATCCCTTTGGTTGGCAGGATTTTCCTGTTTGAAGTGTAACTAGTAAAATGTTGGGTGCAAGAAATTGAAACTCATTGTGACAAAGTCATGGCAACAAAGTACTTCATGCAGGTTTTAAATGAGTTGATTTTACTTGTGTCTTATTTTATCAAACTTGGCATGTCTGGTTTGATTTGTGTTGCAAATGCATTAGCTGACAACCTCACTTCTGATTAAGAAAATAATCTATCAGAAAATACTGGTTTCCACTTGTAGCAATAGCAGTGCTTAAAGATTTAAACTTAAAAGTAGGTCTGACTTGAGCTGTAAGTGGAATAAAAACAGTTACTGGAACAACCTGTCTGAAAATTTTGGGGTAAATAAACCAATTTCATCAATTAGCCTGAACCATAACTTGAGTTGAAAGTTTTTTTTTCCAGCTCAGCATGAAATTGTACATCAGAACAACTTGTTGGTTCTTGAGAATAAGCAGTGTTGTTGTTGTTTTTCCTGTCTGGATGTTGGGAACTTTTAGCTTCTAGCCTAGAGTTCTGAATGCAAGTAGGAAAACTGCTTTCTTCAGAAGATATGTCCTTTGGGCTAGGTCTCCATTCTTAAATTTGCTCTTATTTTACAATATTTTTTTTAGTGTTGAGCTGTTCTGGCATTGGTGCATTTTAACTTTTGAATAGTTGTTCTGCTCCTCAGCTATCACTTATTTCTGAAATTGATGAGGATTGCAATCACTTTTGGAGAGTTCATCTTTACCATTCATAATTCTAAACTAGGAATTGGGCAAAACAATTTCTGAAACACTTAGATCTTAGTGATTACTCTGCTTTTGGGGGAGGGGCTTGTGATTGATGTGGGGTTTTTCTTGTTTTTTGTTTTTTTGCTTTAGCAGCTAGCGGTTAGAACTTGTTCTGAACTGGTGTTCTAGACAAAAGTGGGATTTGTAGAACACAGAATCCTTGAAGTTCAATTTAATAAAGCAGGTGCCTGGCCAGTATGTTCAGCCTTCAGGCGTATTGAGTTGTGGTTCATAACAATGGATTAAACTTGCTTTTTAAAATGTACTGAACATGTAAGAAAATGCTTTGGATTGCTCTTGCATGTATACAAATGATGTCATATGTAATTTTCATTCAAATCATCTTTGAAGCTTTTTTAGTGGAAAAAAAAATGCAGGCATATTCTAGAGCATCCCATGCAGTGATCAACTTGGCTTACTTCAAGAGTATTGATCTATCATTTTAAAATTAAAAAAAAATCAGATTATCAAGATGATATTAAATTGCTTTAAATTCTGATTTTCAGTACAGCAGATTGTTTAATAATGGTTACTTACAAAGAGTGTCACTTGATTATAGTGCTATGGTCTCAGTAGGATTTTCTCTTAAAGTGTAAAGCCTGCTGAGAAAGGCTTCTTGGTCTTCCAGTTTAGTGATACATTTCATTAATCCTGCAATATGAGTTGAAATTCTGTTCCTGTGAACAGAGAGAGCTTGTCTGTGGTGTTCTGAGTTGGAATGGATGAGCACTTTTGCATTATGAAATCTGAATTGCCTGTACAACTTCTCATTTTTGAACTGAAAAAATTGAAGTGTTCAGAGACGTGCGGTTTACTGGCTCACAGGAAGAACTCGGAGTAAAAGCATAAAGCTTTTGATCTAGTGGAAGTTGTGTTCTATAGAGAAGACTTTTTCTGGGGAGTGCTTCGGTTTCCTTATGGAGTTATACTGGCATACTCTGTGAGGGGATACTCCCCCCACCCTCATCCCCATATTCTGTGTAATGAAGTGAATGATGATCTGTATGGAACTTGCATGGGGGGGGGGGTGGGGAACAGGGACAAGATCTATCTTCCTTCCCCCTTCTAAGAATTTTCATGAAGGCTGTTTTATCTAAAGCAAATAGATATGGATTGATCAGGTTTACCACTAATGGTGAAAGATCTTCGGGACAGTAGAGTAAAAGCATTGTGTCTTAAGACTAAAAATAAGTGGGTGCTTAAGCCATATGAGTAGTCCCAAAACTCGATCAATTAAGTATAAGCGTCTTACAAGTGTGTCTAGAGGGGTTAGTTCAGCTTTAGGTTTTGAAACTCTTATTTTTGGGTACAAAATAATGTTAATTTGCTGAGTTATATTGTGTGCCTGCTTCATTTATACCTCTTGTTATTTCATATAAATGGAGAGTTTGTTAATTGTAGTTAACTAATGTAAATACACTTATGCAGTACCAACTGTAACAATTACAAACACTTGTTAAATGGTATTTGTGCTCTGTAACTGTATAAACGGGTGTGCTTGTATGTCTTCAGACAACTACTTCTTGAACTTCAGGTATGTATTTGTGTTACTAAGATAACTGCACGTTGTGCATTCATCATAATGTGCTGTCATTCTGTCACGATAGAAACTATTCTGAGCTCAAGTTAGTCTAGGTGAAATATAAATGTTCTTAGAAGTATCATTCAACAATCAAACTATAGGGTATTTCATATTTCTCAATTTAGGCTGGATGCAGAATTTACTGGAGTTTTATAATGTTATGTTTCTCATGTCCTATTTTGCTGTAACTGTTGAATAGCTTGAGTCACCTATGAAACCAATTTCCCTCCAGAAGGGGTTTCAGTTTACTCATGTGGCCTGTGTAGAGGGAACACCTGCAGAAGATCTGATGAGGAGTCAGATGACTGACAGAATGTGTGATAGTAGCCCCAGACTCAGCTCTTTTGAAGCTGACCAAAACTGGTCAGGGCCGGACATGCATATCTTGCTTTGCCAATAATGTCCAGCTGCTTTGCAGTGCGTAACTGCTCAAGAATTGCGTAGTTGAGATAAGGAAATAGCTCTAATAGATAAAAGGGGGCCCCCTAGGATAAACGTGTAGGCAGGACTCACTTCAGTGTGACCCATCTGTCCAGCAGCCTCCCATCAGCTGCCCCTCTGTGTGGTTCCTGGGCTCCCTGCACAGTTAGGAGTGCAAGTCCTTTGTTAAATCTAATTTGTTTAACCCTTCGCATCTCTTAAATGCCAGTATCTGACCCTCCTTTCTCACCTTACAGTTGCAGCCTGCCTCACCAGGGAGAAGCAGTTTTCGGTTAAGGACTACAATATTTAATACTTGTACAGAAACTTTCCAAAAGGCCTTGAATTAGGAGTATGCTTGTTACATTACATCATCCTTGCTATATCATGTTTTACTTACCAAAAATGCTAACCAAGACACCAGTCCAGGCCTTCTGACAATGATGATGTCTAGCCTTTCTGGTAATTAGAACATGATCTGATGTTGGAGCTAGGTTGATTTACTAGCCAACTGGTGTGGAAAAAGGTGTTCCACATCTATCTGTGTGTGCTTCTTGATGTCTTTGAGCCAGTACTGGTGCTTGTTTGGCCCTTTAGTGAGCTGATTCGGGGAGTGGTAGAAGATAGCTTTAAAACAATCTTCAGCAATGCTAGTTTTCTACTAGTCTCGCCCCTGAACAAACTCGTGACTGGATGCTGTGAGCACCACTGCCATCTCAGTGAAAGTGTTGGAATGGAAAACAGGGACTGCCCCCTTTGGTTGAAGGTTGTCGTGAGACCAGCTTAGCTTTTGTCAAATGGGTCCTTGGAGAATGTTATATTTGTGTCCTGTGTATTGTGGTTGGGGTTTTTGTGTTTGTCTTTTGGAAGGCTTGTTTTCCAGAAATAGCTCTCTCTCCCAGTCCGGTGGCTCAACGAAATGTCAGAACTTGGCAGTTTTGTTCTTATCTTCAAGACTTGTTCAGCTGCTTCCCTGATTGAAGGAGATCTGTGTTCTAGGCAGCGTTTGTGTGGCTTGTGCATGCTCAGTGCCTGCCTCCTTAAGATAAATGCTTTCTGTTAAATCCCCAGAACACACTGAATTTAGGGAATACAGTGGGCTACTACCCTTGAACAGTTTCTTGGACTTTTTCTGCTGAAAATCAATAACTAGCATATGTGTTAGTTTTTGTCAGTATAAACTATCTATTTTTCTACTCCAAATTATTTCATCTTCCTATGGAGTGATTAAAAAAACTATTAAATTTTGAGCAGAAAGTGTAATACTTTCAATAAAGAATACATGTTGTTGTGTAGAAATGCATAATTTAAGCAAAAGAAAAAGCATTAGGGAATTGGATAGTTTTATGCTTTTAAAGGATTGAGAATATGACTTTGTTCACTGGATGGAAGTCCTTAAAAGCCTGCAGTATTGATGTGACATTTGAAAACTAGTTGACTCTTTAATATTGTCTGTTGCTGAGCTATGGTCACCATTTTTTTCAGTGGAGAAGCTTTGGAGCTGAACAGTAATTTTCATCTGCAAGTGGTCTCAAGGCCACATTGCACAGCCAGGTGCCAGGTAGCACAGCACGCAAGTAGTAACTGGACAGCCTAATTCTATCAATGCAGCAAGACAGTGAATGTTTCAGCTTTGAAATCGGAAGTGTAAGAACAATGTTCACCACAAAGAATTGCAACAATAGGCCTCCCTTAGTGGTCTGGCAGACAGTTATAATATCATAGTTTCTGGCACAATAAACCTGTTTCTGTACTATTTTGGGGACTTCCATATCTCATTTGTGAATTACTACAGTGCTTTATCGAAGTCTGTAGCTTTTTGTTGCTGTTGTTGAGCTTTAAAATATTAGGAGAGTGCAATGATGTCAGACAAAGACCTGGACTTGTTAACAACTCTTTTCCAGTGGCTGACAGTGATACTTGTTTTGTTAGTAAGTGTTTTTTTGGCATAGCCTGGATTGATCCAAGTTGGTAATGATGAAGAGATTCATTTGTCATTGGAACTACTTGTAGAACTGCTCCTCTCTAGTGTGCATCTAACAGCTGAAAGTCTAGGTGTAATGTTTCCAGATTTCATAAGAACACAAATACAGAACTGAACAGAACCATTCCCTTTTAATCCTGTTGCTCAGGCCTGAAATGCAAAAAAGTCTAATTTTGGTAAAGTCTTAGAAATCTTGTTTATAATAGTGGGTAAGAAACCATTGTGGAAATGAAACATCTTGAACATAAAGCATTCTTCTTGGTAAACTTAACAGCTTTTTATATAATTTTCATAGTATACATTTTGTCTGCATGAGTCAATTAACTGTCCTGTTGAAGAAATAATTAAAACCAGATTTTGGCTTCATGAAGTTGAATAGCAAAATATTTTCATATTCTAAAACTTTTCTATGACAATAAAACTCTTGCCCAGTTTGAAAGGTTTAATTTGTAGTGTGCTAAGATTTGATTGTCATGTCAAAGCTAACCTGAAGTAGACTACTGTTAGTAATGTTAATCTAGTTTGTGACTCCAGGTCCTCTCTGCGTATTTTTCTTGAAATTGGACATATTGCACAAAGTGGTTGTGGGCATATGTGTCAAAAGTCACTTGGAAATTCTGCATTTAAATTCCTGATGTTAAAGTGAATTGGCTAAATAAACTGGAGTATCTCTGAAGCTTTATATACACTGCAGGCATTTCACCAAAACTTTCCTGCAATTCCAGCTAAATAGTATTAAAACTAGAGTTCTGCTTAGAAAGTTTTATTTGTTTTTGAAGTATGCTTTATTGAGAAGCATTAGTCAAAAAGGTAGTAAAGGGCTCTTTTTTTTTCCGTTTTGTGTCCTTCCATTGTAAACATTTAGCTGAAATAGTAAGAATGTATTTGTCAACTTCAGAGTTGTTAGATAGGACCTGAAAATGCATATTGGGTAGAAATACATTTTACTGAGGGAGCTCTATAGCAGCATTTGTAAGCACCTGTCAAAATACATGTCACTGCCTGGACAGTGCTAGATGCCATCTCTGTATGTTCAGCCTGATAGTGTTCTGCTGTGCTACCAGTGCAGTGTTTCTCACCCTTTCTTACAGCCTTAAGGAAGCTGATAGACTGATCTGGGGTAGATCACTGCAAGTATAAATGCAAGAACTTAATCTAGTCCTTAGGCTGTTTCCTTTGTTTTATTAAAATAACTGAGGCCTAGTATCATCTCGTGCATTTGAAATGTCCTCCTGAAGAACTGGTGAACAGGTGTATTTTTCCCCAAGTATATTTTCCCCAAGTCAAGAGTGGTATGCATTTACACATGCACGTATTCCTGAGAGATGCTTCTTCTTAAACACATGTGAAGAACCTGAATTCAAAACATGACTCAGTTGAAAATAAATTCTCAACTCTTCTGCAGGTATAAAAAAGTATGTTGTCGGCCTAATTATCAAGACCTCATCTGACCCAACATGTGTAGAAGTAAGTGAATTCTCTTCAGGGGAGGAAAAGAGAGGGGACTATTATTCATAACCTGACTTTCCTTTTCTCTTCTCCAGAAAGAGAAAGTGTATATCGGGAAACTGAATATGATTCTTGTTCAGGTAAGCTGAGTTCATCAATTTTTTAACTTTAAGACAAAGTTGAATATAGTGAACAGAATATGTGATTTTACACAAGTAAGCAGAAAGAAACTGTACTTATCCTGTGGATGTTTCAATTTTCAGATACTGAAACAGGAATGGCCAAAGCACTGGCCAACTTTTATAAGTGATATTGTGGGAGCAAGCAGGACAAGTGAAAGCCTTTGTCAGAACAATATGGTGATCCTTAAGCTATTGAGTGAAGAAGTGTTTGACTTTTCCAGCGGCCAGATAACTCAAGTAAAAGCTAAGCATTTGAAAGACAGGCAAGTATATGTATTTAATGCTTAATAACTAGGTTACACTTTGTGCTTGCTGCTGAATAGTTGCTCTCTAAGGTTTTGACTAAACACCTGCAGTTATCAAATTTTATTTTTAAGGCTAAGGGGAATACTATTTTCTCTTTAAAGCAGTATTGTTAAGTGATACCAAACTTACTTTGTACAAAGGTATATTTACATCATTGCAAGTAGCATCCATTGACAGATGGTCCTACCCTTTTAACAGATCATTGAGCATTGCCTGTGTTTCCAAGCCAGGATTTGCAGGCACAGACTTAGGGCAGTTCAACAAATGTGTTTTTCCTCCCAAAATTGGTAATTGTGAATGCTTCTATGGACATAGGTCTCCAGAGCCTATTCTGTGACTATAGACACTTTGCTGATTAAAGTGGATAGGATTGTTTGTAGAATGTGGTAATGCTTAATTTTTAATTTCTGTGTTTTTTACAGTATGTGCAATGAATTCTCTCAGATATTTCAACTGTGTCAATTTGTGATGGTAAGTCTGATTTTTATTTTTATTTTATTTTATTTTTTTAATCACTGGGTTTTTGCAACTATTTCCCTCCCCCATCATGCCCAGTAATGTTTTATTAATGAATACCAATGGTCCTGTTACAGGAAAACTCCCAAAATGCTCCCTTAGTCCATGCAACTTTGGAAACTTTGCTACGATTTCTGAACTGGATTCCTCTGGGATATATATTTGAGACCAAGTTAATCAGCACACTAATATACAAGGTACTCATGTAAAAATTGATGGTTCTTAATTTTAGTGGTTATTAAGAAGCTTAACATACAACACACTTGTAATATGCTTAATTTTTCTTTTCTTAATAGTTCTTAAATGTTCCCATGTTTCGAAATGTCTCTTTGAAGTGCCTCACAGAAATTGCAGGTGTCAGTGTAAGCCAATATGAGGAACAGTTTGTAACACTTTTTACATTGACCATGATGCAGCTAAAACAGGTAATGTTTTTAAAACAGGTAATGTTTTTAATAAATCTTTTTCTTTTGACTGTTTCGTATAGGGAAATCAACTTTTATAGAACCTAGTTCAATTTACAAATTCATGTTCAATATAGAGGTCTTGATGGGGACATGCTCTGTGTACTTCATTGTGTCATTTAATTGTATTTATGGCTTGATCAAGACATGTTAAGTGTATTATCTGTGGCTCTAGGTTATAGCTGTATTTCTGTTAGATTAATTTGTTTGGATTAATTCAAGAGAATTCCTGAGGGTTCAGGCTGTCTGGGGTAAATTGAGAGAAATGTAACAAAATGCAATATATGGCTTTAAAGACCTAGTTCAGTTTCAAAGTGATCAAAGCTTTTTTCAAGGATTTTGACAATGCCACATATAGCGGTATTCCTAATGATCTAATTCTGTGGTCTCCACGAGCAGTTCAGTACGTGAGTTTATAGCTTTTTCTCAATGTGTTTGTAGCCTGCGTGGACAGTTACAAGGTTTTATTGACAGGTCAGTCTTCTGTATACAGCTGTTTCATCATGCTTGTTCAGTCTCTTTCTAAGCCTCATATAGGACAGATTCTTTGCCACTCTCCAATATCTGGAAGGGTATATTATTGACATTAAAACTAGGAAGACTTTTCTTGAAGAGTCTTCTGAGTAACCTTAAATGTAGTTGCTTTTGCAAGAATTACCTGTAGATCTCAATTGTTCCTGCTGACTTGAAGGTGGGTTGGCTTGCTGAGAGACAATTCACACTATTAAAAGCAAATAATTTTAATTCTTTGTCACTGGTATGTTTGAGAATATACACTGTTTCATCATAAAAATGCCACCTTCAAATCTGTGACTTGTTTGTAAATTAGAAGGTAACTTTGACTTCCAGCACTTCTATTTTGAAGGTTATGGTAATACCACATTTTGTTTTGTCTTTCCTCAGATGACGATATCTAGTATAACTTTCATTAAATACAATATCCTTACTAGAAACAAGGAACTTATCTTGCATTTCTAAGCAGCTTGGACTGTGCAACTTACCCTTTTGATGTAGGGTGATAACTATGTAAGGAGAAAGATCTGAAATTTTGTGCTGTTCCATGCAAACTGTTTTTACTGTAATGAAATAACTGATAGATTTACTAGAGGATACAAATCTTTGTAATCTAGTTCTGTTTTAGATGAGGTTCTTGGTTAGCGATCTCTAACTAGCAGCCTTATTCTTTGATTTCCGTTTTTATTATAAAATTTTTAAATGTTGTACGTGACAAATTAGTTTCTCGTTCTTCTCTTGAAATAAAATGTGGTATTTATGACGAAATGCAATATTGTCACTTACCAACCTGAGGGGAAAGTAAGATCATCTTAAATGTATCTAAAGTAATACTTTGAAACTAAGTATACTTGTTGCTGAGAGGCATAATTCTTTCAAATAGAAAATGAGCTGTTTATCTATTACAGATCAGGTCCACAAATTACATAGGTTTCTGTTTCCTGTTCTTTGCTGTTGCTACACAAATTGTTTTACTACTGTTCTTTGGCACTGAAGTATGAAGACGTAGCTTAAGCTTATCTAAATGAGCAAAGAGCGTGCTTGATTTCCACTTGGTTGGATACAAGGGTAGAATATATTTCCTTGAGATCACTATTCCTTGATTTTGTCCAGTTTTACTGTTTTGATTATAGTGAACTGTGATTTGAATTCCTCTACCAGAAATCCTAGTATCTGAATTCTAAGTGTGAAAGGTGCAGGAGTTCAATTTTGCTATCAGTGTTTTATTCCTTGCCTCTTTTGGACTGTTTCCTATTTTGAAACATTGGCTAATAACAGGAACTATGACTTTTTTTTAAGTCATGTTAATTACCACAGAGATAAGCCTTTTTACAGGTAGTTTTTCTTTTGAGGATGTAACAGCAGCCTATAAGCAGACACTGGGTCTAAAACTTTCTTAATTGCTTTAAGCTAGCACTTCAGAAAAGATGTGCTGTAAGATCAAAAGTAGTTCTTACAGAACATATCCTGATATGCTGGGGTTACATGTTAGAGTATCTGTCTTTGACTGCTCTGGAGCATCAGCAGAAATACTGGGGATTAGCTGTTTCCACCAGTTGCTTCTGAAATCAACAGCTGATTAGCAAGTAACATTTACAAGGTGTGCTAGGCAGGTGAGGTACTGCTGTTGTGCAGCACACATTGTTTAGGCTGTGAGATGTATCAGAGAAGTTCCCTCTCATGTTTTGAGGGGAGGGAAATAGAAGATGATCCTTGTCCATTTTAGTGGAGGATATTCTCATGCCCAGGTTGTTGACTTTTGAGCATTTTTTAACAGTCATGTTGATTTCTGTTTTTAACCCTCCCCCCGCGATTTGCAGTGTTTCTTCATCTTTTAGGTACTCTAGAACTACAGAATAGGCATACTTCTAGTTAAGTCGTGCCTCCCCCTTCCCTCCCCACCCCTGTGCAGGCTTCAAGTAGACCTGTAAGATTTTTATCTAGTCGGAATAAATCCGTTAGTTTTGCATGCACCAAACTCACCTAATGGATTAGGTGGCTGGTCACTATTTTCTCAGTTTTTGCAGATGATGATCTTGAGTCTAAATAGTAATACATCTAGCCTAAGTTTTCTTAAAACATCAGTTGAATGCCAAATTGGCTATTTGGCGTAATTTGCAGCTTGCAGGTTTTCAGCGTTGCATAATTGTTGTATCTGAATTTGACCAGAACTGTTGTATCTATTACCAAAACTTGTTTTTTATCTCTTAGCTTTGTAAAATAAACTGTTAGAGAACAAATGCACAGAAATCTGGCAGCAGTGAAGACATCAAACTTTCTAGTCTGTTCTATGAGTTAATAGTGTTGATTTTAAAGAGTGTAACTTGCTACTCAGTGCTGGTGTTGAAAATGTTTGATTTGTATAATGAAAGAAATTTAAAAGCCAGGGCATCTCACAGGAGGTATTGCAGAGATTATTGAAATAAGAGATACAAGATTACTGAAAAACACTTCTATCTTTTGGGAACCTTCCTTACAATTTCTAAATATCATGGAGAACATATTTCATGGTTGTTCTAATGTTATGATAGTGTAATGTTCTGAGACTTAATGCTGTTAGGGACAGCTAAAATGTTTTTAGAACAACATTACCTGAGGCCCAGTGAAAGATGATTTTGATAGGGTGTATACCTTCCTTTATTTCCGGCTGCTGTTCTGTGAGGGATGGAAGAGGGCTGTTTAGTTCTTTCGAACTGTTCGTAGCTGTTTACATTTTTGCCTTACAGTCCATCTCAGGAACGAATGTCCTCTGTAGGAAGAAGGGGATACAATGAAAAGCAATAATCCTTTCCAAAAGAGAAAATATTTGTTAATACACAGTAGTGTTGCTCCTGTATAAAACAGGAAATTCTTGATTATGTCCGTATTCTTTTTATTAGATGCTTCCTTTAAATACCAATATTCGACTTGCATACTCGAATGGAAAAGATGATGAACAGAACTTCATTCAGAATCTCAGTTTGTTTCTTTGCACGTTCCTCAAGGAACATGGTCAACTTATAGAAAAGAGATTAAATCTGAGGGAAACATTAATGGAGGTAAGTTATTCAGTTTATCTGGTTAAAAAATGTAATCAATATATTCTAATAATCATATCTCAAAGGATGTGTTACTAATACAATCTTTAGATAACTGTGCTTAATAGTGGTTAGATGACAAAAAATTACTTCTTTCCTGCACAAAATAAATCACGTGAATACAAGAAAGCTTTAAAGTTTTTTGTTTTTTTTTTTTTTTTCTGGCATATTTTAATGGCATTTTATTCTCAGTGATCTTCTGCTAATAAAATGTCTGAAAACTATAGGTCTTTTTTTTCCCCCCTTCTTCTGAGAGACGCTGTATATTCTTTTTCCATGGTTCTTTATGGTATTTTGTTTTTACCTCTCACGTAGCGAAGGTGTTGCTATGATTTTTGTCACTTGTAAAGTGGGCTGCTTCATATGCAACCTTTATTCCCCATCAAAACCTGGTTTCTAGGATACAGCACGTAGAGGAATTCAGTGCTTCTGTCCTGGTGTAGCTTCATGCCTAATATGCCGCTTCCCAAAGTTTAACTGAAAGGTTTTAAATGAAATCCTCAAAGTCAATATTCTGTTTCTATATAATACAGGTGATGTATGCCAGTAACACTTAACAATTTGGCAGAGTTCTGCCCTTACTTATTGTGCACCCTTTATTGTAGTATTACTGGTCTTGGAGGAGGACCTACAGACCTTGATTATCTGTTACCTTGTAAGATTTACAGTTTTCCTTCCTTTCTGCTTGTTCCCTTCTTTTCCTGGTGACTGCAAAGAATGCAGAACAGCTTTACTGTCAAAATTACCAGGATCTGTGGTAATAAAAGTAATGGAAATTCAGCTAGGAACGGAGGGATAGGAAGACTTAACTTCAGTGTTTACTAGTCATCTAGAATTTATCACCCCATACTGTAGTGGGACTGTATCACAAGACTAGTTCTTTTTTGGGGTGTGTGTGTGTGTGTGGGAGGGGGGGATTGTTCATGTTTTTAAACTGTGCATAAAACTTTTGCTGAGGGTCATCTGTTCTGTGGTGGCTTTTTGCTAGCTCCTTCCCAGTGGTGAGCTCCAAGGGGATGAAACTGGCTCCATAGCCCCTTGAAGCACCGCTTCCTGTGCCCCAAATTCAAGCCCTGTGCAGGTATGGAGTGAACAGGGTGAGGAGCTGCCCCGAGACAGAGGCAGGAAAGTAATACTTCAGTTTAAACCTGGAGAGCAGGTTTCATTGGGAGAGAGAAGCACATCTTGTAGGTATATTGGTTCTAATAGAATAAATGTCCATCTGAATTCTAGTCCATTTTGCAGCTAGTATTCTTAATATGTTTCTTCTGGAGGTAGTCTTCTATAAAAGTGTATATCGTAAGTTGTTTGCAAATAGCAAGTTGTACCTCATTTAGGAGATGGACTAAGTGTAATTTAGTTTACTTAATTTAAAAAGCTATCAGTGATTCCTGTATAATTCCCTAAATCAAAAGGAATAAGCTTTTCCTAAATAACTGAATCGGGGAACACGGCTCAAATTTCGGCTTCTGTTAGAGGCTGTGTCGTGAAGACCTGTGTGAACAGCTGAAGTAGTTGTGTGTCCTATGCAATTGCCTGTAAATTATGGTGCGATTTTTAGGTCTCGCCTCCTGTGTTGTCAGGCATAATTATGTTAAATTCTTCTTAAAGATGGGCCTCTACAAAATTCAGTTCTGAATGTCTTTGGGTCTTGTGTACAGTGTTGAAATGTTTCATGAAGTTCTTTAGCTGGGTTTAAAATGCACTTTTCTAATTTGCAGTGTAATAGAGCTTTCAAATGTAGTTGTACAGCTAACCTGTTCTTTCCTGCACTATTGATGTAGCTGATTTTCTGCAGTTGTTCTACTGATTCATGGGAACCATGTACGCTGATATGAAGAAACTTGCATAAGTTACTGCCAGTAAAATTAACAAGAAAATCTGAGGAGTATATAGGACTGCTGCTAGTTGACATTGTAGATGTGGATGTTGAATGAGCTGCTTGCAGTCTAATTTAAAATGCTTTGAATCACTGTAGTATATGGCCTATGAAAGTGTATTTAGATTTCATTGTTTCTGTCTGTTTTGTTCCCTGGTGGGCTGTTGGCTCAGTATTTTTCACCAGGGAGTAGAAGAAATAAGGTAGGCTTAGAATGTTCGACCATGTAGTTATGATTTCTCTAATGGGTATCTTGGCCTTCACCTTTCAGTCTTTATGTTGGCTGTTTTGTCAGTAAAGTTGAAAAAGGATTCAGCGGAAGACATTACCAAAACAAACGGGCAATGTGGTTTTGACATTTATCTTCAGCTCTTCAGGATGTGAGGATCCAGAACTGAACAAGTCACTGAAACTAGCTGTCAAGGGTTTTTTGAGGCTGTAAAGCAAAATGCCTTGAGAAGACTCTAGTGGCTGTGATTTTGAATATTTAAAAACAGGCTGATTTTGGGGTGTTTTTTTCTTTTAAGGGGTTTTTAGCCTATTGAAAGTATGTGCCAATTTTTAGAACTGAAAAACAATAGCAATCGATATGATGCTTTGTTTCTGAGTTGTTGCTCCACTGGTCAGAACTCTGACTTGTAAGTAATGTTACTGCAGTGTTAATGCCTTGTGTTCCTGCGTGTTATGCTAATTTACCATTTTATCAGTGTTCAGATAACAGAACTTGAAGCAATATAGTTTTACCTTTAGAAATGATTAATAATCAGTTGTGTAAATTGCACTTTTTTAGGCTCTTCATTATATGTTATTGGTATCAGAAGTTGAAGAAACTGAAATATTCAAGATTTGTCTTGAATATTGGAATCACTTAGCTGCTGAGTTGTACAGGGAAAGTCCATTTTCAACATCTGCTTCTCCATTGCTTTCGGGAAGTCAACACTTTGATGTTCCTCCAAGGAGACAGCTTTATTTGCCTGTACTATCCAAGGTAATTCATGCTTAAGTAAAGGTATTGTGAAGCTTTAGATACTGTTTTTGAGTTCAGACATCTTGCTTCATGTAAGGGGAGATTTCAGAAAATTTGTCCTGCTTTGAGTAGTTGTTGGTTGATTCAGCTCTAGTCATTAAATATGCTGAAATTGCCAAAATACTTTTTTGATTAATACTTATAGACTAGGCTGAAGATGGGGACACTGGTAGATGGCATGAGTGTTAAAACAATGTCTTAGTTGTTTTTAGATACTGATTAAGGACATGACTGATGTAAAAACATTGGAAGATTTGTATAAAACTTTCTTTAAACAGATCTACTGTTTTTTCTTCCATGGTAGTGTTGCAAGAACTTACTTTTAACCTCTTGACAGGACTGCTGTATAGGATTTGCTTAGTAGGCTTACTAAATCATACTAATAGTTTCCCTGTTATTTGGTTTGCACCTTGGTGGTGTTTGTCTGTATTTCCTTAGGAAAATGCAGCTGTTTTCTGGTTAGAGGAGGAGGCCAACTCAATATTTCCATTTTTTTTTAATGATAGTGGGATTGATTTTCTGCTCAGGAATGAGGTTTCTCATCTGACTAAATTTGACATAGTATTAAAAAAGTTTGTTTTTAATGAATCCAGTTATATAAAAGAGATGGTTAAAACTGTTACAGGTTAGTGTGTTAGGTCTGGAAGGAAAAAAAGTCTGTATAGGTAAAGTAGTCTTTAAAAGACCCTTAATTTATATACATTTAGAGGTTCTAGAAGGTATACTTCATCTTCTCCACCCTCCACACTTCCCAACTCTTTGTTCAGTTGTTTCCGTAGAGACGGAAGTCAGCAGGCACTGGTCTTCATGGCTTTTTAGTTAGCATGTGTGTTTACTTCCCTTCCAACTTGCTGTTGATAAACAGGAGCTAGTCTCCCAAAGTGCTGAAAATGCCTGTTACGTGATAGAATGCCTGACCAGAGTGCTTTAGAATCTGTGGAACTATGTGCTTATTTTCTTCTTATAGCTTTATTAAATTTAAACTTTTCTTTGTAAAATACAGGTCCGATTGTTAATGGTTAGCCGTATGGCTAAACCAGAAGAAGTGCTAGTTGTGGAAAATGATCAAGGAGAAGTAGTACGAGAATTCATGAAGGATACAGATTCCATAAACTTGTATAAAAATATGAGAGAAACATTGGGTAAGTGGCACTAGCAACTAGGTGTTCGTGTCCTGTGCAGTTGCACCAGCAGCATGTATGTTACAGAATGCTAGCTTATATGATCTGAATTCCATAGGATTAAAATGATCACCAGTGAGTAGTACAAAAACTTGAAAGGGAAGAGTGGTTGGAACTTTGGGGGTTTAAGCATGTAGTGCTCTTGTGTAACTTAGTCATATACTACCTAGTATTTGTTACTGTCTTTTTCGCATTGAAAACCTTAGTGATATCCCTCTGCTAAAATGCTTCAATTTGAGTGAAATCTCAGTTTTGTCAAACTACTCCCAAATACTGCTTGGCAACTTAGCAATTTGAATCTGAAGATCGGATCAAATCTGTAGATCTTTTAATTTTACTCCTATATGTGGAAAACCTTGAGGTATAACAATTATTTTTTCCCCCCAAAAAAACCTTTCTTGCCATATGACCAAAAATTAATCCTATATACATATGTAGAAAGCTTTTAAATTGGAAGGACTTCCCTGAAGAGTTTAAAGTTCATGACATGCGAATTATTTTTCACTCCTAGTTGAAATATTCTTGTGTAGACCAGGCGGTCAGTGAGCTTCAGAAGGGTTGTCCAAAGTTATTGCTGAAGTCTTAAAATGACCTCACTTGAAAATCTGTGCAAAAGCTGCTACATAACATGTAGAAAGAATTAAAAGTTGTGAGTACACTGAAGAATACCACAGTTGGTATTTCCATGATACTTAAAGTAGCACACATTTTATTCTTAGTGTAAGTTGGTATTACTGTGTGGGTATGCATTTCCATTGTCCTCTGAAGTCCATTTTGTCAATGAATTGATGGTCTGTGTGTATTGTAGCGATAACTGAATTTTTTTGAGGCAAGAGAGAAATTTAAAAATCCTAGCTGCAACTTGGAGGACTGTCGCATGTCTAAGCATTAGGTTCAGAACATCAGATCTCTAAGGACTTTTTTATTAAATGCAAGTGCTGTAAGGGAGTGTTGTGTATAATAATTATAATATTATAAAATTATAAAAATATAATAAACAGATTTTTGAATGAGGAGTTTAAAAATTCTGTGACATTTGAAGTAAAAACATTAAATGTTTGTGGGTTTTTTAATTCTCATCACTGTATTAGTGGCACTGTAAGTGCAGCTAGCAGTAGATCTGTTGTTCTAATATCTTTCTATGGGACTTTAAAAGGTTTATTTTTTTATACTAAAATTACTACTGCATGTCTTCAGCCGTAGTTGTAGTTCCAGATACAGGATCATTTATACAAAAATAGATATAGTTATCAAGTGTTTGATTTCTAGTGTAAAGTTACTGTTTACAGTATACTATTTTAACGGAAGATTCAGTTTTAAATAGAAAATACAAGAGTGCAGTAGAAGTTATGATGGATTTTACAGTGACAGAGAATGCTGAATTGGGTCTTAAATTGCTTCTGACTTGCTGGGATTTAGAATTTTATATTAGGCTAATCCTATTAGGGGCTGATGCAAGTGTTTGCCTTGGTTGTGATACATGAATCTTCCCATCCAGGCTTGTTTAGGGGAGAGCCTTCTCTATTTTAACGATGAGGCATTACAACCAGCAGACTTAATGACAGTGCAATAAAGAACAGAGGAAAATTATTGATTGACTTCTTACATGCAGTATAATATCCCCAATAGCTAGCCATTCCTATATTTAACCTATAGGTCAGGATTATGAACTCCTTTTGTTAATAAGTTAACTTTATTCATCTGACTGGTACACAAGACATGACAAGTTGGTTCAGGTTTTTCATAAAGCTTGTGTATAGGGTTTGGCTGAGATCCTTTGGGACAGATTTAACATGGATTCTCCATAAAATTTATTCACTATCTTTAAAACACATTTTTAAGACATGACAGAATGAGCTAAAAAATTAAAAACAGATAAGCTCAGGAAAAATGCACTGCATTTATAACAGAATTTGATTGTCTTTTTCTTAGAAGAACTTAACCTTGTCTATAAAGTTGTGATCCGGGTTGTTGCTTGAAGATATCAACGTTTAATGTTAATTGTCTTTCAGTTTATCTTACACATTTGGATTATGCGGATACAGAACGAATAATGACAGAAAAACTTCACAATCAAGTGAATGGAACAGAATGGTCATGGAAAAATTTGAATACCCTATGTTGGGCTATAGGCTCAATCAGTGGAGCAATGCATGAAGAAGATGAAAAAAGATTTCTTGTTACAGTAATTAAGGTATCATGGTGCAAAACTAATAACTGTGTCACACCTCATAGTTTTAGCTCAAGAAATTAAGTTTTAAAAATACTGCTCTATGTTCTTAGTAAGGTATCTTGTATAGCAAACAAGTTGTTTGGGAAAATTTACTGGGAAATGTTAAATCCTGGATTTAAGGCTGATAGATTCTTCAGTCATGAACAATGCATTAATCCAAATAGCCTTCTCTCTGAAATTTTCAGAGAGAAGTTAGCTTATGATGAAGTATTTTTTTTTTCTTTCAGGATGAGAAAGAGATGGGAAGGGATAGCTAATGAAATAAAGGAGGGTGCCAGTATGACCTCCATTGTGTCTTGTTCTTGCACTCCTCCCATACACGTTGTATTTACCAGAAATTCACTTTGGTCAATGAACAAAAAGAAAATGGCAAAATAGCAAGATGCTAGCTGGTTAAAAACATTCATTACAAGGGTAATTGACCTGATCTTAAAGATTCGTACAAATTCATATCAGAGGACTTCTTTCAGTTTACCACCACTAGTATAATGTAGGTGTCCAGGTCTTCATGTTGAAATAAGCATATAATGCAGCTCTTCAAATAGTGAGGTTTAAGATGTTGAAGTTCATGTGATCTAAAAAGATTGATGCATTTAATTTCAAACATCAGTAAATGCAAGCAAGCAGTCCCAAGTAGGAGTTTGAATTCAAACTAGGTATTGATACTATTGCTTCCCATTTCCTCTATTTGATGTGGAATCTATATATGGATACATGGATCAACTAGTTAGTTGATACTTAACAGTGTGCGGCCTGTTGAATTCTCCCTTACAAAAATTTAGGTATATCTAAAATGCAGATTCCATGGTTGGCTTTCCTGTTTTGTTTGAAACCTACATATTGCATCACCCCAGTTTTAACCCACCCTTTTTCATTGACGTTGAACTGGATATGGCAGCCACTTCCCTTTAATTTAACTGACTTTAGTATTTTATAATTGGTCTTGTAATGCTTTTAATTGAACTGGATAAACTTGAGGAGGAACCTAAAAATATTTTATTTTGTAGGATCTCCTGGGACTCTGTGAACAAAAGCGAGGAAAAGATAATAAAGCCATTATTGCATCAAATATAATGTATATAGTAGGTCAGTACCCACGTTTTTTGAGAGCTCACTGGAAATTTTTGAAGACAGTAGTCAACAAGCTGTTTGAGTTTATGCATGGTAACTATCTTTTTTTCATTTGTTTTCATTTAAAAAAAACAATTGCTGATGCTCATACATACGCATATATAGAAAAAATACAGTGCAGTAACTGACTTGATTTAATTTAGAAACTCATGATGGCGTCCAGGATATGGCTTGCGATACCTTCATAAAAATAGCACAAAAATGCCGCCGACATTTTGTTCAGGTTCAAGTGGGAGAGGTCATGCCATTTATCGATGAAATTTTAAACAATATTAATACAATCATCTGTGATCTTCAGCCACAGCAGGTATGTTTAATTCAGGGATGTGGGTAATATGTAGTAGTTGCTGAAGACCAATAAAAATACTCTGTAATGGAGTGTTACTGGCAGTGGTTTAAGACCTGAATTGTGTGTGGGTTTTTTTGTTTTTGTTTTTGTTTGTTTGTTTTTGTTTGTTTGGTTGGTTTTTGTTTTTTTGTTGTTGTTGTTGTTTTGGTTTTTTTTTGGTAGTCTTATGGCACAAATAGCATGATCAAGTTGCAGTACAAAGATCTTAATTAGCATACCTCCAAGGAGAATTAAAGTGAGCTTAATTGAAGTTCTGACTTCTGAAATACATTTTTACAACTAAATAATTTAAGATACTGAATATAATTTTGTGGTTCTGATTTGCGATAGAAGAGTATCCTACTATAATGGCATACAGCTCTTGTAGGTGCAAGAAAAAAAGCAAAGGGCCTACCTCTGGGAGGGCTGCAGCTCATAAAGTGAGAGTAGTGTGCACATAGGACATGCACTGATCATGTGTTACAATAAAGCTTTGGGCAGAGTGGGTCTAGTATCTGGAAAAAGGTACTTAAAGGAGTGATGGTATCCAGTACACAGTTTAAATGCCCCTCATAATACTCAGTTGCAACTTGTGTATAGGTCTTAAGTCAGCCTAAAGCTCTGTAAAAGAATTAAATGGAGCTGTATCCCAGGAAAAATTAAATGGCAAATACCTGAGCTTCCTTGCTTTGGGATATGGTGCTTTTTTGTAGGAGGCAAAATGAAGAAAGGCTCTAGGGTATAGCTGGTTTGAGGAGAAGGGGATCGAGTCTTGTTTTGTATGTGATGAAAGTAAGGAAAGAACTGAAAGACTTTATAAAGTTAAGTGGGGAAAAAGGTATATAGACAGTGAAACTCCATTTTCAGCCTTCATTATGTGTTGGGTTTTAAAACACTCTGAACTGTTTTTCCTTATTCCTTTTTAACCTAACTGTTTGACTTCCTGTTCCAATTAGGTGCATACATTCTATGAAGCAGTGGGATATATGATTGGGGCACAGACAGACCAGACTGTGCAGGAGCATCTGATAGAAAAATACATGTTACTCCCTAATCAAGTATGGGACAGCATAATTCAACAGGCAACAAAAGTAAGCCCATAAAATTTAAGTGTATTCTGTGTTGAGATGAAATTGGCTAAAGGTTTCTTCCATCGCCAGGTTCATTTTTCACGTGGCATGGCATTAGGTGTACATACGCAGCAGTGGACTTCATTAAACAATGGTCAAAATAGTGACTGACGTGATAGTAAAAATGTCATCTTGAGAGAGGAGTCTTAAATAACAAAATACTGTTTCTAATCTGGTTTGAAGGACTGTTTTACGTTATTTCAAGTAATACGCTTCTTTGGGGAACAGGGAATTTATGAGAATGGCTACTTCAGAGGGGTAAAGAACAGTTTCTCCACAGCTTCCCTTTACTTGGCTTGCAGGTGAGGTTTCTTTCTAAATAACAGAAAACATGAAATACTAAAAATGCTGCTCACTTTCTTCTTCAATCATTCTCATAAAGTACATCTTTACTCCTATTTTTATTTCTCCTTTTCAGTCTTTTCAAACACTTTATTAAAGTACAAAGAGTCTTGCGATCCACAAGAGGTGGATCCCTTTGGACTTACCCAGTTATCTTGAAATCTAAACAAACTTGAGTTACTTTTCTCACTGTGACTTTTCCATTAAACCAAGAACAGAGACTTACATTTCTCACTGTGATTTTTCCGTTAAACCAAGAACAGAGACTGCCTTTCCTTTGGACTGTGTCTGTCCCTTCATCTTCTTAATCTCAATCCTCATGTGCTGTGTGTTTGGTTTTTTGAGTATTCCCCCCCCCCCCCCCCCCAAAAAAAAAAAAACAAAAAAACCCTAAAATAATGTTTGTACTACTGCTGCAAAAATTCTTTTGCAAGAGAGCAAAATAAAGGCAATTCAAGATTCATCTTGATTCTCAGTTTAAGGTAGAGTGGAAAGTGCCATGAACTAAAAAACAGTATTATATAAACTCCATCTTTTAGTGATACATTCTTTAACAAACTACGTAATGGAAACTATTTGAACTACCACTTTTTTTATTAAAAGCTGAAGGGCAGTTCTATTCACTAAACAAAATGAACTCCTATTTTTCAACAGAATGTTGATATCTTAAAGGATCCTGAAACAGTTAAGCAGCTGGGTAGCATTCTGAAAACAAATGTAAGAGCATGTAAAGCAGTTGGCCACCCCTTTGTGATTCAGCTTGGAAGAATTTATTTAGATATGCTGAATGTGTACAAGTGCCTAAGTGAAAATATTTCTGCAGCTATCCAGGCTAATGGTAAGAATTTTTCTTGTTTTCCTTGAAATTGGGGACTAATAGTTCATGTTACCAGGTTTCAAAGTACGTTACAGAGGCAGGCTAATTTACTGTGTTCATGTTACTGTTTGGGCAAGTGGAGAATGATTGTGAAAGTGTTTGCTTCGATTTTCTTGCTAACCAGATGTTCTCCTATTCAAATAAACTGCTCTGATTTTAGAGGGAAAACAAGTGTAAGCCAGAAATTTTGGGAAAGATACAGAACACAGTAGATATTTAGAAGAACTAATACCCAACCTGTTGAGACAAAGTTCTAGTACATGTTCTTTTATCTTACTCTAAATATGAAAAAGACTGTCTTTTGAATTTCTTTTTTTCAAAAGGTGTTAGTGGGGCTTTGGTATGGTACTGTGCTACTAAATAGCTTTATTATAGAAATGTAACTGTAGTGAGGATCTCTGAAAGTAATGATAAACCAGACTTGTAATCATTGACAAGAAATTATCACTTGCCTATCGTAATTCTACCAGATAAATTAAGATATACTGTGTCTCAGTGGCATGTGCTGCTGTAGTAGTTCATGACCCAGTTAAATGAGTCAGTCATTGAATTGTTCATCTATGTTATGACCAGTTTTCTAGCCGGTGCAGATCATGTTTGGAAATATGAATGTTAAATAAAACTTCTGTGTAACTGAACAGCTGGTTGACCTTGAAGTAAGTAGCTTCTCAAATAGAATTGAGAATAAAACTGGCTGTGAAATCAGTACCTTTTGACTCTGCAGCTCTAATGGCCACAACTTGTCCTTGTCTGAAATGATAAAGTTCAGAAAGCAGTTGCTAGGCCTGTAGTTCCAGTGTGATACTATATTGGCAACTGTGTGATTGTGCTTGTCTCAGAGTATGTTTTCACAACTGGTTTTAGCTTGCCTGAGATCTCTCTAATGCCAGGATGAGCAGTCCTAGCCTCTTCTCCTTGGAAGAGTTCACTCTTCCAGTGTTTCCTTTCTATATGCCGTAAGGGTTGCATGGCTACAGAGTTGATCAGATTTTGTTGATAAGACTACACTGATTTTTGGGGTAAGAAATTGAATTAAGGACAAAACTTCTTAGTGGAAGGGTTCTCTCTGTCTTAGATTACAGTTTTCTACAGAATATCAATTTATAGGTTGTTCTCCCTCCACCCCATCACTTAGGGAGAATGAGATGTAAGCTTAGTCTAAGTAGTTAAGTCATTTCTTTACTTGCAAAATAAGGTGTAGCTTTGTTTTTGAAGCTTTTTAAAGTAGGCACTGTACGCAGTAGTTCTGTAATGCTAAATGAATCGTGTCTGGGAGCTAGAATGGAGGTAGTTTTATCTGCGCTATGTCTTTAATCTTCTTTGTCTTTTGTATATTTAAAAAGCATTCTCAGTTTTATTTACACCAATTCAAGTTAACTTTTTGGTACTGAATACAAACTACATTAATGGAAAATCACCTTACCTGGATTAACTGAAGCTTTAAAACTTAACAGGTGAAATGGTAACAAAGCAGCCATTGATTAGAAGTATGAGGACTGTAAAAAGGGAAACCTTAAAACTAATTTCTGGCTGGGTGAGCAGGTCCAATGATCCGCAGATGGTAAGTAAATGCATCTTACAGAAATGATTCATTAATAAGGCAGAATTTGGGAGAAGTCTGCTTTTTGTTCTGCTGTTGACTAAATCAGATGGGTCACAGGAACTTGTTTCAGGGAGGTCTGTAAAATATAAAAGAAGTGTAATTTTACTGAGGTAAGTCAGCAGTGTTTGAGATGGTTTTGTTAGTTTTAGCTGAGAGTATTCTTACGGGAAGCATGGGGACCTAATAGAACTCTACCGAAGCCACTACTGGATGGTTCTGGGAATGAGGGGGTAGTTTATGGATGTGTTTGTTTAATGTATTTCAACTTCCTTAGCAAGAATATTTCCTGTAACTAGACAATCAACTTTGCTATACGCTTTATTTAATAACTGCGTTGTTATAACCGTGGCTTGCTCTTTTAATTAGGTAGCTGAAAACTTTGTTCCTCCCTTGTTGGATGCAGTTCTCATTGACTACCAGAGAAATGTTCCAGCTGCTAGAGAACCAGAAGTACTTAGCACTATGGCTATCATTGTAAACAAGCTGGGTGGACACATTACTGCTGAAATACCTCAGATATTCGATGCTGTTTTTGAATGCACGTTAAATATGATCAATAAGGTATTTATATTTAAACTCTGGATAAAGCATCTCCCTAGTGACTTAAGACCAAAAAAACCCCAAAGTTTTATATTGAGGGTACTAGTTTTGGCTGTTGGTAATTAGTTAAGCGAAAGATGCCATTCTATTCCAATAAAGGGAAGCAATATGTAGTTAACAGATTACTACAGGGCTTTCATTTTAAAGAAACGAAGTGGGGATTCATGATTTCTTTCAGTGAGTATCATCTCCATATGTAGTGTCTTGTAGACAGTCTCCCCATCTTTCTGCAGTCACAGAGCATTTGTGGCACATGCAGAAATTTCTCCTCAAACATTTGTTTGGAAGTCTGGCTGTCTAATTGGATGTTTTAATTTGGTAGCCTTACGAATTGCTTGGGTTTAGTTTTTGAATTAAGTCATTAATCATTTTTTGTGGTGGGAACTTGGAATGGCCTGCTTCTGGAAGCTAAACTGTACTTAGTTCCACTTTGGTGTCAGACTAACTGCTAAAATATCAAACCTCTAAATTTAAGTATTTATCAGTCCTTTCCTTGAGTATTCCACACTTAAATACCATAAGTGTGCAATTCTTATGCTACAGTCTGTAGTATGTATTTGCATAATACTTGGGCAGTACTAGCTGAAGTAGTGCCACTTTGCAATAAACCAGAAATTGTTCCTCTGTTAAAAGTAACATAGGTTCTTAGCTGCGTTGAGACCATCTGTCTGCCTGATAATCTGTGGAATGAGAAGTGATTAAGGTTTTATACTAACAAAATGTGGCTCAGCAAGTTGATGTTGTTTAATTCTTTAGAAGATGGTCTTACCAAGCTTTGGGGAAAATTCGGGGGGAAAAAGTTTAGCTCTGCTAGAGAGCTGTTCTTTGCTTTTTATTTAAGGTCATTTAAACCTGAGGTCTAAATGCTGTTCACATAACTTACTGAATCGGACTCCTCTTCATAGGAGATCTTGTGAAGGATATTTCAGCTGTTCAGGAAACTTGACTTTTTTTTCCCCTCTCTCTCTCCCCCCTTCCCTTCTAGGACTTTGAAGAGTATCCTGAACACAGAACAAACTTTTTCTTACTACTCCAGGCTGTAAATTCTCATTGCTTCCCAGCATTCCTGGCCATTCCACCTGCACAGTTCAAACTAGTTCTGGATTCTATTATTTGGGCTTTCAAACATACAATGAGAAATGTTGCAGATACAGGTAAATGGAAGTTAAGTGTTACTAATTCTACAGACTTCCTTTATCTAGCAGTATCAATTAAATTTTTGATAGTTTACTGCTGCTTTCTTGCATCTCTTTCTTTAGTCAAGCTTAATTTTGTGATTGGAATGCTCATTCTGTATTGTATTAGCATAAGAATAATATTCTCCTGTCCCAGCTGCAAGGTGCCAACCAGGTATGTATTACTGTGCTAAAATATGTGGGTAGTGTTTCACTATTGCAGCTGCAAGAGAACACTTCATTTCTGCTTGTTTTCTTTTCCATGTGAGTATTGACATTTTCAGAAACTGAACCGATGCAACAGCTCGTTGTTCCTAAAGCTGGTGTTCCAGCTCTGCTTCTGTTGTGCTGCCTGTGGTGTTTCTCCTTACTTCAGTAAGACAGTTTCTCAGTAACTAGTGAAAAATCTGGCAGAATGATGAATGCTTGGGGGCTGAACTGAGAGCCTGATGGGAGCCAGCCTCGGTGTAAGAGGAGCGGGAAACAGACCTTAGATTGTAAGGCGGGGACCTGTGCTCCCTTTGGACAACAGCAAGTTTTTAAATTCAGGGGGAGGCTTAGCTGAGCACCTGAGTGTATCACTTCTTCCTTCAGCAGACTCAAGTAATTAAAAAGTCCTCCAGAATTTGAGTTTTAAAGGGAGGCTAGGAGAGGCTACGTACATGTCTTAAATTTTGAAAATGTTGTAGCTTTTGGGCTTCTCTGATCATCTTGACTGTTGGTTTAAAAAAATGGTTGTGACGCTGCCTGATTTTAAAAACACTGACAGAAGTTGCCACTTTTAAACAAGGGGGTTTTTTGGTTTAGTGTTTGGAAAGATAGAGGATAAAGATAAAAGTTTTATTTCAATTAGTAATTGTGTCTTCATGTAATTCTGAAAACTGACACTTTTTTCCCTTTTAAAATGAGTGAATACGCTTTTGGTAGATGGTTTCTCTCACTTTCATTAACAGCAATAAAGTGATAGGGTTTGTTTTTTCTGGTTCTGACATCAAGCAATGAAACCCAAATCTAAACTTGTAAGCATGTGTATAGCCCTCTAGCGGCTATTTGAGGAAATGCCTGGGAAAATCATGAAATCTGTAATGATCAAGCTTTCAGTGCCCCTCAATTTTTTGGGACGTTTGTATCACTTTGGAAAAGGCAAAAAGATGCTTAGAGGTTTTAATATTCTTTTGTTGGTCAACTTTGTTTTTTTGCATATTTTTCCAGGGCTTCAAATACTTTATACTCTATTACAAAATGTTGCGCAAGAAGAGGCTGCTGCGCAGAGTTTTTATCAGACATATTTTTGTGATATTCTTCAGCACATTTTCTCAGTTGTAACAGACACCTCACACACTGCTGGTAAGAATGTATATATGTGAACCAGTTGATGAAAATATTCCTTACAAACTTCAAAATAATGTTGTACATTATGTTCTAAATAATAACTGCATATGTGTAACTTTGGTCTGTTCAGGTTTGACAATGCATGCATCAATCCTTGCATACATGTTCAACTTAGTAGAAGAGGGAAAAATAAGTACTCCATTAAACCCTGGGAATCCAGTGAACAACCAAATGTTTATTCAGGAGTATGTTGCTAATCTTCTCAAATCTGCTTTTCCTCATCTGCAAGAGTAAGTGTGCTGTGGTTCTTTAATACTTTTAAGTGGGTTCATATGTGTTGATATACTAACTGATGTGTTTACTTTCAGTGCCCAGGTTAAGCTGTTCGTAACAGGACTCTTCAGTTTAAACCAGGATATTCCTGCTTTCAAAGAACACCTAAGGGATTTCCTGGTACAAATTAAGGTATGTTTGGCATGCTTTTTCAAGAAATGAAAAATAATTATTCAGCATAACAATAATAGTTGGAAAGTAATTGGACAGTTTTCTGAATAGGAGATGAGTCTACTGCTGTTTAAAATTGTAACAAAAGCTTACTTAAATAGCTTGAGAGGGTCTGTGTATAAGAGATCATTTAATTTATTTTAGTATGATTTAATTATATGAATTGGATTTAATACATGTCAGTTGTGCTTTACTGTGTGTGCATATAATCGATAGTTTTAAGATGGCTGTAAAACTTACTCTAATGAGAGTTACAGCAAGCTGATTTTTAAACAGTGGTCTTGTTTCAGTTCTGCTTGGGATGTAGGCATTGTTTGAAACTTCCCAGAGTAATGTTTTTCATTTTTCCAAAGATGCTAGAATTCAAGATGATTGTAGAAAAGTGCTCATTAAAATAGTGTTGAGAATGTAATTGTCAGATATTTCAAAGTTTTTATGGTACTGCTTTAAATGATAGTATGGCCCAAAAGCTGGGTTACTAGAGCATCCCATTCAGTAATTCATGATGAAAATCTTCTGTATTTTGCATTCCTTTATATTAATATCTTAACAGAAAACAAGCATACAGTCTGACAGGAATATTCTTCTGGATTTTGGATGCTTACTGGTCTGTTCTAAAGCATTTGACAATGAACTAACAATTCTGTAAATTATACAGGAATTTGCAGGTGAAGACACATCAGACTTATTCTTGGAGGAAAGAGAAACAGCCCTTCGGCAGGCTCAAGAGGAGAAACATAAACTTCAGATGTCTGTCCCTGGCATCCTTAATCCACATGAAATTCCTGAGGAGATGTGTGATTAAAAAAATAATAAAACACGTTATGCAGTTTTCTTTCTGTACAGCTACTTTGTTGTGATAGAAGAAAACAGCACTTGGATATTTGTTGACCAAAATGATGCCAATTTGTAAATTAAAATGTCACCTAGTGGCCCTTTTTCTTATGTGTTTTTTGTATAAGAAATTTTCTGTGAAATATCCTTCCATTGTTTAAGCTTTTGTTTGGTCATCTTTATTTAGATTTGCATGAAGTTGAAAATTAAGGCATTTTCAAAATATTACTTCATGCCCATTTTGTGGCTAAGGGGAAAAGAGGCGAAACATAACTTGTAAAAGACTATATTGCAAAATTATACAATTTCCTGTAAGAGTATCAATTTTTAATTTGGGATCATTTTCTTTCTAGCCTGCCCTGCAGCCTAGGAGAAAAGGTAATGAGTAAAACGAATTAATTGTTAAGCAGAGGATTATAGTGCTGCATTTTTTTGAACAGTTAGCAGCTTTTTGGACTGAGTGGTAAGGCTAGGCTACATGTATTTGCAAGTTGTATGGCAAGTTTGCAGCAAGATCATGTGCATATCATCCCATTGTAAAGCAACTTCTAAAGAGTATGGGAACACAGTACAGTTAGTTATTTTTACACAGTTCTTTTGTTTTTGTGTGTGTGCTGTCGCTTTGTCGACAACAGCTTTTTGTTTTCCTCAATGAGGAGTGTTGCTCATTTGTGAGCCTTCATTAACTCGAAGTGAAATGGTTAAAATATTTATCCTGTTAGAATAGGCTGCATCTTTTTAACAACTCATAAAATAAAAAAAAAAAAAAACTCTGGCTTTTGAGATGACTTATACTAATTTACATTGTTTACCATGCTGTAGTGCTTAAAGAACACTACTTAAAAGCAAAATAAACTTGGTTTACATTTATTTTTCTTTCTTTGGCTTATTCTTTTATTGGATAAAAATGCTGTGATCATATTAAAGACTTGTATCCTGAAAATGTAGGAAAAGTCCCTTGATCTAGGTAATTGCTGCTTTTGGCTTGCCTAATCTCAAGGACTTTGGCTATGCTTGAAATAAGTTATAACATGAATTAAGTTGGGTTCCATTTGGAAGTACAGTAGCTATTCTGACTTACCTCCATGAATAGATATTCCACAACAAATTATTATGAAATGCCAGGAATAAGGTACTGTTGCTCTCTATATGGACACTTAGAAATAAATTGCAAAGAGGTATTGCACTGTATCTTGACTAAACAAGTGATACTAATACATATAAATAACATAGGTAGACAAGATCTACAGTTATTTTTCTACCTAAAGTTTTGTATTTAAATGGTTTCCAGAGACTTAAGTACTGATACCAAAAGCAAACCATATGAACACTAAGATTGTGTACAGTCTTGGCTTCCCCATTATTTGTAATGTTTCTCCTCTGTCTTCTAGTAGCTGATGTTTTTATTTTCCACGGTTTCCATTTATTTGGTCTCTAATCCTAGGACTGTTACTATGATGCAAAGTATAGCCATTCATGCAGAGCTGTAAAATAAGGTTAGACAGTTGGTGGTGTTTTATGTAAGTTTGGATCCTGTAGTTAACTTTGTGCTGTACATTAATTTTGAAATAGACGTGCATGAGTTAGCAGTGTTCATGTAGAACCTAGCTGTGACAAGAATGTTTCCACAGTCTTAAGTATTTGGCCCATTCTGTTTCTGAACATCCGTTTGCTTGATTTAGCTGGCCCTAAAAAGCAAAGCCATTCCTGTCTGAAGATCATTTGGCAGCACAAATAATGTGAGCTGGCAACTCTGGTCTTTGGAAGGAGACAAGTTGTCCTCAAACCCCTTATGACTAGGACTTAAAATACAGCCTACCAAAATTATGTTAAGAATTATTTTGATAGTTACAAAAGCCATTTCTTTCCCTTTTTAAGATAATGTGCTTTAAGCTTTCATGTCTTCCTGTCCTGTTAAAGTGTAGCTTTCTGTTATATTCTGCTAATGCAGTATCACCTGTAATAAGCAGTTCGAAGTAGAAAAAAAGTAAAATATTATTGAAGGACGCATTTGGAATGGACATATTAAATGGCTTGTGAACAGGTTAAGAGTTGCAGCATTAGAGCTATCAAAAGCTTAATGCAGCTGTGCAGACTGTCATCAATCCAGTAAGAAAATACATTTTATTAAAAATGGAAATACCACTGATAGCTTGGCTCGAGGATGATTATATTCCATGAGTAGCAGAAATAAAACACTGAATTAGTTCTGACATGAAGTGGCATTAACATTGCATTGAAAACAGTTTTGAAAGAAAAAGGCACATATGCCTTTATGCATGTTACTTTTCTCCCCATTTAAAACTGAAACAAGTCTGTGAGGCTGATGGTCTGATATTTACTGGAAAACTAAATCCAAATTAAATTCTCAAACAGCATATTATTTGAAATATATTTTTTGAAATAGTTAATTCAGAGAAGAGTTGTTTCATTATTTTGATACATCTTTCAGATTATCTAATAAAATGTTAATCTTAGTTTTCACTTCCCTTTTAAATCTAAAAACTTCACTGTGGTCTTAACTTGTTATCTTAAGAATTGGTGCCTTTCACTGATCTCTGCAGGCGCTTATGCAGGGTTCTGGATACCATTAAAGATTTGACTTGTGTGTGTGCGTATTTCTAGTGCAGTTATCCCAAATGTGGAAAAATAATTACAATGTACATCTAAAACAGGACTGGTTCTAATGCACACTCTGTAAATAAAAATAAATGGATAAAAAGCATGAACCATCATATAAACATACGTAACTTGTAATTATATGTAAACCAATGTTTACTTTGTGCATATTTCTTTACAGATTTTTCAAAAATATGTACTCCAGGTACATGCATAAACAAATATTACAGGGTGTTTTCTGTGTTTACATGAATTGATTGCCTGTTAGCTGATGAAAACATCCCCAAATACTTGTTTCAGGCTACTATGATGTGTTTGCTACTGTAACTGAAGCAGATTATTTTCCAAAGCATTTTAGGTTAGTTTTTTTTTAACTTGAATAATTGGTGTGTGTTAATCTGATTGGTTAAGTGACCTATTTTCCAATAAAGCTAATATTTATGCAAAAAGCTTTAGAAATGCTCATCTCTGAAGGAAGCTCAAAGAGTTATTTCCAGTAGTTTTCAGCTCTGGAAAGGCAGTAAGACTTCAGCTCTGGGTTTCTTTATGAAAGATCAGGAGGGTGTCGCAAATAATGCAGCATTAAAATGCGGAGTGGCTAACAAGTGAGAAACTTGCATTATAAATAAAATGTATTATGGCTCAGAGCCAGTCTATCCCTTTGGATAAGCAGCCATTATTGATCCAAGACTTCTATAGATCCAAAGCTACTGTTTGTATTTGCTGAAAGATGTATTTAGATTTTTTCCCCACTTGGTTAGTCTCCAAATGTAATAGAGCAAAACAGAAGTGGTGAATATTATTTTTAAAACAGTGTGGGGGCTAAAATAAGCAAAATAACATATTCTTTCCTTATCCTGCCATTCATGAATACAACTCTCCACTTGCTTTCTTGAGACTTTTTTTTTTTCTCCCCTCCACCACCAGACTTCCAGATACTCTTTTTTCCTTGTCTAAGGCTGATAATGGCCAGTGACATTCTCTCCAGTTGAGGTATTCATTTTTTAGAAACCCTTGGGTAGATAGGTTTCCTTAAACATTTCACATACAGTCCACCTTAATAATTATTTTAAATACCTGAAATCACTGGTCACTTCTGAGAGTTTGGGGATACCTTGTTTGTAAAAGCATCTTTTTAATGTGAAAATACAAACACTTCAGTATATTTTCAGAAGTACGAGTAATGTCTAAGGAAATACAATTCCCCCCTTTTCAAGCCTCTCCAAATAAATTGTGTATCTTACAGTTTTTGTGATTGTTGTTGGTAGGGCTGGAGAAAGATGGTGCTGCTCGTAGGTTTGTCTGATGAAGTGCTAAGAATTATGATGGGCCAAAAAAAAGTAAACTTGGTGTTTCCTGGGATAATACTTGAAGTAGGTAATTGATAAATGGTTGACATATATGAAGTGTTGTCAGATCCTTTCAATCCTTCAAATTATATTTTGACCTGGGTGGATGGGGGAAGAGGACCACTTAATATTATTTGCATAGTAACAGAACATAAATGAACAGTGCAGTCTTGGCAACTTTATATTTAGCTAGGCTAGGATTGTGTAGTTTTCAACTTATTTCTGTCATTCCCTGACTGCCAGTTCAGTAACACTGGTCAGATTACCTGATGGAGCTATCAGCATCCCAAAATAGCTAAATTGGCCAGGTTTACTGAGTGCATGCAGCTTTATACTTTATAGGATTTTTTTTTTCTTTGGTAATAGCTATTCATCCTTTTTGTCATCCTGCTTAAGACAACCTACTTCCATGTCAAGTTAGAACTTGGAAATTATTGCAGGTACATATACAATTGCTGTGTGTGTTGCCATAGGTCTTTTCACGTATGTCTGTCTCTCTTTACCTGTGAGTGCTAGTTTGTGCAACAAGTGGGAACAAGAAAATGGAGCATTTAGAAGAGATAGGGTTGCAGAAGGATGTTTTGGAAGTGAAAAGTATGGATGAGAATAACAAGTGGAAAGAGAAGATGAAAATGAGACAAGGGGTGAATAAAAGGGAAATAGTGTAAATTAAATGTAAACAATGAGCATTTTTTTTCTAGGCCACACCCTGGATAGTCTTTTTTGATTACCCCATTAACATGATATATGAAAGAGTTCCTTATTTTTATCATGAACATCTTTTAAATCTCTTTTTTTTAAAAAAAAAAAGCCAAACTAAGTTCTTTCAGTTTGACAAATCTGCACAGGAACTGTCATAGTTGGGAGTTCTGACAGCTTGCCTTCCGCTGTCTTTCACAAATCCAGTAATTTCTGCCGAGACTATTGGGAGGAACTGGCTAATCTAGGTTGAAAGACTGAAGGGGGAAAACAGCATTGTTTTCTCCCAAACAGAAATACATAACAAGCTGTGTGTGAACATGCACTGTGAAGAACTGACTGCAGCCCACTTGTTACTAATGTTCACTTTAAGGTGAACTAATGTTCACTCAGGTATTTTGACACCAGTCAGTAATGGTATATCTTTCTCTTGGGCATTTCTCCTTAGCTAGATCTAGCTTGAGCATTTTTTTGCATCAACCCTCAGAACAGCTTTTATGAACTTCACAAGCTAATTTGAAAGATTTGGGAACTCCCAGAATCAGACTGAGAACCCGGGTGTAATTATCAGAGTATCATCAAAAAAGAGTGGTAGACTAGTAGCACCGAATTTCAAACTAGTACAGCCAAATCTCCACTAGAGCTATATGGGAATAGAGGTGTTCAAACAAAAAAAAGCTCAACTAAATTACTAACCATAATTGCTACTGTATAAGCAGGCTCTGAGATACTGTAGTGAAACCACTCTGAGTTGGAGTTTGGTCTGTTTACTTGGCTCTATGGTGTGATTCTCACCACACCCAGTAGCTGGTAATAACATTTATTAGAATGCAGGTTATTTTTCTACTGAAATGCTGAGCAGGCACTTAGGTGTTTTTGTAGCAAACTGTAACATAGTGTGGTAAGGATCACTACTGTTACATGACAAGTTTTTGGCCTAATTTACATCCCCAGAAATGTTGATTGTATTCTTCAATATTCAGGGGAAGTCAACCTACCTGGATTTCTGTCTTCACAGGGTGCTGTGATAGCGAAGTCTAGTTAGACATTAAGTTTATTAAAAAATAAAAATAAAAATGCTGATTGCTAGATTAATGGACGTATAAGACACTTTAATTTTGAAATTCAGGTAGTAGAATTTTAAAGTCTGTGTAAATTTAAACTGATTCTATTATGTTTCAGCTGAATTTCATTGCTAACTTTTCAGGTGGAGATTTATTTCCTTTAGTGAAATGAAGGATTTCCTGGGCAATGGATTTCAACCTTTCCAGCGTCATTTCTGACTAGAGGTCACAGATATAACTGAATTGGCTGGAATCTCCGTTTTGAAGTTGTCATCTGTATAGCAGAAATGGCCAAATAAAACATTTACTTGTTTTTCAGCTGTCACAGCTTCCATCTCCTATTAACATCTACTGAAATCACTGGTAGTTTACTTTTTGTCATAAACTGTGGCAGTAGAGTAATAAACGTGCAACCCATTCAACTTGCTACGGGAATGGTAACCTACAGCAGATCAAACAGAAGATACTTCAGTCATTAGAGACAAAGCTCTGGCTGAAGCAGTCAACATGACTAACATCAAAAATGTATCAGTTAAGTGTTCCATATTCTACATTCACTATTCTGTATGTACATTCAGATACAAAATAAGGTTTGGATATACAAACTACAAGACAGGGTAGACAAATATATCTAATTGAATTTTCAAGGTGTTTTCTTAAGCAATTTAACTTTTTTCAGAGCAGTAGCTCTCAATCGGGTATCCCTGCTTTCCCTACCGCCATCTGCAAATGCTCAACTAAGTATCAGTTCTGCGCTTGACTGACGACTCCGTGAGCCACAGAGCTGACAAATAACCAGGATTTCCCTGCCCCCTTAATGAAAAGTGTTTTTTCCTGTTCCTCTATAGCACTGCAAATCTATTCATTGTAGGAATACCAATATGACGGAGGGAGAGGGGAATCAGTAAAGGGAAGAACTGTTGCAGCACTGACTTAGATGGACCTAAACTGCTGCAGACCCTCAAGCTGAGAAAAAGAACTACACCCTTCCTCATTCTTGCTGTCACTAGACTGAGTCTTGTCTTTCATTAGGATGGATGCCTGTCTGATTCAGGATACAGGAGCTGTGGCAGTGTCCCAGAAGAGGAACAGTGGCAACGACCAGCCTTACCTTCTCAACCCCTAGTCCAGCTCAGTTTTGTGAAAGGTTTTTAACTCCATCTTTAGCCTAAAGAGAGCCAGGACTACAGTATTAGTTTGGTGGTATGAATCAGTGGGACAGAGTATATATGTTGCAGAGTATATATGTTCTCAAACTCTTACTCCAGTCTTAAGTTTGGGCTTAGAGTTTTATATTTGCTCTAGGTTTGCATTTATCTTCAGGTACTTCTTTAGAACTGCGCTGGCAGTTTACTAGAGCAAGTGTTTTCAGACTGAGAACAGCATCACAGTCAAAGGAAGGAGAGAGGTCTTCCTTGGGATCAGACAACCCTGCAATGATGGCATATATGAGGAGGGAATAAAAGATCAAGAGAAAAAAGCAGTGGATGGGATAGCTGAAGGCTTAGGATCATTACAACCAGCATTGTAGGCCAGCAATATTAATGTATGCAGTTAAAAGAATTTGGCTGGCAGTATTCCAGTCAGCACAAAAATAGGAGGGAATCAAGGTCACCCATATTCTTCTCTTGTATTCATTGAACTTGGCATGTGATACCATGCTTGAAACGTCCTCTTCCTTGTGCTGACTCTGATGTTTATGTGGCTGTGCAATCAGTTAGATCAAAGAGCTGATCTGTCTGAAAAACAATCGTTTAAGATGTTTTAGTAGTTAATTTTAGATCCCTGATCAAATCAACTGCAAGGTCTATATAAGGAAGGAAGAGGGGAAAGAAAATTGCAATTTCAGATCAGATTATGCAGATTGCAGAGCTACAGTTTTTATTGAAAAACTGTGTTCGTTTTGGCAGATGCAGGCAACTCACTATTCATTCACTAAGCCACTGATTCATTCCATGTTAGTGGGAATACCTCTGCAAAATGACATCAAAGGTTAAGGAACTGAATAAGTGTGACTTCTTGGAGATACAGTTTTTGTATTATTGTGGTATAAGAAAGTTAAAATGTACTCTAAGCTTCTCTTTGTACAGATCTAGCTTCCAACTTCAGTTTTGATAATGGCAAGAAGTAAAGGATATTCCAGCAAACAAAGACTGATATTATTCACAAAACTGTATGTGGCATATTGCAAAGACAACTCAGTAATATTACACTCTTCATGAAATCCAAGAAGAAAATGACATACAAAAGAAAGATAACTGAAATAATCTCATAGATCTTAGGAAGGTAGGACAGCACAGTATCAAGTGAAAAATTATACTTTATGTATATGACCTAAGATCTCAGGCTTCGAAAAGGGTACTTCAAAAAAGAAATGTGGCTAGAACCTTAATTTGAGCACAGGCATACCATGATAGCTGTAATACTCAGGGCTGCTCTTTTATTCTTGCATTATGCAAATCTTCAGGCTATCCCGAGGAAACCACACAATCAAAAGTGGCTTTATAAGCTCCAGTACATCCGTGCCATTTTAATAACCAAACCATCACACCTATTCCTCTCTATCATTAGACAATACATTGTTTAGAAAAGACTAAGAATGTAGGGAATTAAAGTAACTTCAAGTTACATGTAACAAGAAAGATCAGTAAAAACTTTCAAAGAGCAATTGATCTCTGGAAAACTGAGCCTAACAATAGCACTTAAAATTTTCAGGAAAGTAATCCTCCCAAAAAGCTAACTTTAAAACCGAAGTGAGCAAGCTTGCAAGAAAGCATGCAGTTTACGTGACTTTTCATCTTTCATCAATTGCCATTTTAAAGCTATTAGCACAGAGTATAGAAAACCTCCACTAAAGTTACAGATAAGGAAAGGTATCTATGTGGTGTTAAACAGCAGACTATTGTTTCTAGAGACAAGGGAAATAAGGTAACTAATGAAGCACCAGATTGAAAAAAAATCTGGAAACTTTGTTAGAATAGGAAACAATCTTTCTTTGATAAATGTATTTTGGTGTAAAGAGAATAGGGTGCCTGGTGCTTAGGCTAAAGCCAAAGATGGAAAAACTGACATGATCTCTGAGACATTCCTTGAACTGGCTCAGTATTGTAGGATTTTGATACTAAAGTTGTGCTATAATAAACACAAATCCTACATTTCAGAAAGAATAGTTTCTCCCTCAAAGTTATCCCTAATTGCCAGTGCTCCAAATTTGAAAGGGCAGTGCTTTCTGCACGTGAGTAAGTGGCAATGTGATCCCACAATTAACAACTAGTCTTTGGGTCTTGAAATGTTTTTTCTTTCTTTCTTTTTTCTATTTATTTAAGAAGCTTGAAGATCCTTGGAATGAGCAGTTGTGAGATGGCAGACTGGGTCTCTTGTTCAACAATAAGAGGTCACCTGAATAAGCAGTGCTGGCTGGAGGAGTCATCTGGAGGACGTGATCCCCTCCCAGTAGGAAGTGAGCTATTGGAATAAGTGTTTGGTATTGCCTTAATCCCAGAACTTAGAGCTAATATCATTGTAAGTTGACAAGGTAAATAATTTTCACACATGCATTTTTCCCAAGAAAGAGAGTCCAGCATGCTCACAGAATTTAGCTTCCTAACCAATCCAAGCAATTCACTAATCAGACTTTGCTCTAAACTAAATATATGCTCATGAGCACTAAGCATTACTCATTTTAAGCTATTCTCCTGTTAGATAAAAGGAAAAAGACAACTCTTCCTATAGAAGAGACTTACTTAATAGATACGTCCCTTAATCACCAGTTGTTCGACCTCAGCTCTTTCTCCTCAGTTACAGGAAAACTCCCAACGGCTATCAGCATGTAGATCTGTCAGTACACACATAGATATGGTTCTCTGGTTTAAACACCAGCCACTCAACTGGCTGTAAGGAGAGAAAAGTTGAATTCAGAATGTTAATTGGGAAATATGATTAAATTCTTCAGCTCTGTTTTTCTGCATCTCTTTTTCTGCATGTAGTTTCAATTTTTTATCTAACAAAAAATAGCTTTTAATCAAATTTTACTGTAAAGGAAAAAGTCCACAGATTTTCACCCACCTCATGATACAAACTCCCTGTAGCTTTAATATTTCAACATTCTCAGTTAATTTCAAAGACAGAGGAAGCTTAAAAATCAACACTGCTATTCTGAGACTGTTCATATACAACCATCACAGAATCACTTAGAAATGTTAATCTCCATATTCTGTCATTAATAGGCCTATCAGTTATATGTTGTCAAGGCAGTTTAAGATAGAAAGATTATATGGCATCATATGTACCTCTACAAGCTTTCTGTTATGTAATATTCCTAGTAAAAACTTGGGTCAAAACGATGTTAAGGTTGAAATCACTTATAAACCTGGACATAGGGTAACAGAATACTTCAAGTATTCCCCAACTACACACTGTAAATTTATATAATTCAAAGTATCCCCAAAAACAAATGAGGAGCTATATATAAGCATATATGTGTGTGTATGTGTGTGCGTGCGTGTGACCAAGAAAATAAAAATCAACGTTAATTTAAGATATCTCCCCTCCCACACTTCATTATCGCCCCTCTGCCAGAGCTTAGTATCCTAACAAAATTAGGATACTAAACTCAGATTTTCAATTTATTTGGAGGCAGTAAAATCCTGCAAAGGGGCCATGCAGACAGGTAGGGCACTACAATCAGCAGGAGATGCCAGAACTTGACAATCCACAAGAAAATATGAAGTAGTGCAGTTAAGGGCACAGAACTTCACCATATCCTGCAGTCATACCATGCAAAACCATATTGTTGTAGTATTTTAGAGTGTTTGTGTCAAAGCAGTAAGGACATACCGATTTCTTTTTTAGGACACCACTGCTGGGTACTAGATTTTTAAAATAGATGTTTACCCATAAATGTAACTTTGGTTCTATAACAATGAATACTATTACTATTTATATACAATATAGCTTGAAAAAACACTATTTTTTCCTCTACTTTGTATCATTGATCCTTGTCAAATAATTTTTCTTACTATTAGCAAAAAGAAATTTGCAACTGATCAGTGCGTATTATTTATGTTTCACAGTAGACTGTTTCCCCATCTGCAGAAGCAGAAGAAATAATACAGTGAAGCTTTTAGTTTAATATTTACTCGCAGTCCTTCCCATCTCTTTCACTGGTATGCTTTGTTATACGTAGAAGTTCTGTTTGAAAGATATTTGCATTAACATAAGATGTGAATGAAAATGGCAGCCATCAAGGAAACTATTTTTCACTTAGACTCTTAAAGAAATTAATTTTCTGTAACAGTTTAATAGAGCAAATGGAACTCTCAGCACAGATATATTTCAGAATAGCTATTGTAGAATACAGTTATTCATGTTGGCTTACTTGGAAAGTGCTTGAAAAACCATCATCAAGAAGGAAGCCAAGTGAAAAATAACTCATCCTAGTAGATGTCTTGGACTTCCACAGCAGTTGTTGTAACTGAGACTAGGAATATTGACTACAATAACTTGCATCTTATTTTTAAACTGTATTAAGTTCAGTTGAGTTCCTCATTGTCTTAGCTTAAGAAATTGATGCTGTGATTATTGTAAGGGGAAAAACACGGTGCACTTGAGTGGGATGTTGTATGTACAGCAACCAGGGTTATTATCACAGCCTGGATAAATATGCACATGGACAATCAAAAAAGACAGAACTGTATTTCAATAATGAAATTAGACCCTTTTATATTTTCTCCATTTAAGCTGGTCAGATCCATTTTTTCCTAATTTGGCAATTCTGAGTTATTATACTTCCTATGAAACTCTACCACATCTGCATTGCAGCTATTAGTACATTCCCTTAATGTCATGTACAACTCAGTAAACTAGACTCATTTAGAATAATATACTAACTCACCACTGGGTGGTACTACACAAATAAAAACAATTTAAAAATACTACAGAAATGCCTACTTTGGCAAGAAAAAGCAGCCAAGGTGTGGCTTGTGAAACATTGTGATACATATTGCAATTATATATATCTGGTAGAGAATGTGAGACAGAGTGTTAGAGCATCAGTGTTAGTGTTAGAGGGAAAGGGCTAGAGAGAGGGAGAGTTAGAGAGTTAGTGAGAGTGAGTTAGAGTGTGTTTGTGTGTGTGTGTGTGTGAGGGAGGGTGTGAGAGAGCCTGTTAGTGAGAGAGACTGAAAGCATGAGCATGTGTTTGTGTGTGCATGAGCATGAAAGCATATGAAAGCGCATGAAAGCACATGCACGTGAGTGTGTGTGTGAGTGCAAGAGAGCGTGAGAGTGTGTTGGAGTGTGTGAGAGAGCATGTGAGAAAGGATACACGTGAGAGTGAGTGAACATGCAAGTGTGGGAGTGTTGAGTGTGTGCATGGGGGGGAGTGTGTGAGAGAGAAGGGGGGGAGATTATTTATAATTTTCATGGCAAAGACATCTTATTTTATATAGGAAACTGCTGCCTGTGTGGTAACTTGCCTTCCAGGGGCTTGACATCCTGCAGAAAACATGTGCCTAACAGAAATGAGTGGAGACAGGAAACTGAAGTGGGGAGGTGTATTAACTGGAATTATATAACTTTATTAAAAAAAAAAAAAAAAAGCCCACAAAACTTCAATTGGAGATCCTCATTCTTTTTAAAAAAATTAAACTTCTCTTTTCATTAAAAAAAAAAACAGTATTTCCAAATATTTACAGAAGCAATACTTGTCATTAGACAGCTATTACATCCAATGAAGCTATCAGGGGGATAAGCCCTATTCTAGCAAGATCAACAACTTCATCGCAAAGAAGGTCAAACAGTTACCTTTCACGTTATTTTCATACAATACTGTAGCAGCTCAAATGTTTATTTTCGGGAAAGCGGCATAGGAAGTGCCCCAAGCCAGAGCTGAGCCCAGATCCGGCAACGGCCGCTTGGGCTCCCCTCAGCCAGGGCCCGGCGAGGACACGGCCGACAAGCCTGCCCCGCGCCCTGCCAGAGGAAAACGTGAACACTTTGATTAAAAAAAGACACCAAAAATCCGCCCAGAAACGGGGAGCTTTTTACTACCCAGGTCGCCCATCCGGCGCTCCCTTGAGGCCGGAGCTCCCTGCAGGCAGGGCCGCCGCAGCTCCCTCCCGTTCTCGCCCCGAACCGCCTCGGTTTGGGAAGGCGTCCCCGGCCAGGCAAATAAATAAATAAATAGAGGGGGGGAAAAAAAGCGGGAACTGGGTGCCTAAGAAGTCCTCCAAGGCAAGGCCGCGGCCCGCTGAGGAGGGATCCCCCTTCGGGCGGCCCGGCCACCCCTCCAACAGCCCCAGTCCGCAGCCCGGGCTCGGGGCCGCCGCCGGGCAGTCCTCGGGCCGGGCAGCCGCGCCGCGGGCGCTCGCAGGTAGCGGCGGCTCGCTTTGAACAGAAGAGGCCGCTCCGCCGCGGCGGCGTGCGCGCGTTATGGGAGGAGATCCCCCTTCGCGGGAGGCGGGAGGAGGGCAGGGAAACGCGCTTCCCGCCCTACCCGCGGTGCGCGAGGAGCCGCAACCGCCGCCGCCATTTTACCCTCCCGGCCCCGGCTGCCGGCCCGCCCCCTTCCTCCTCCCCGCTCGCCAGCCCGCCGCTCGGCCCGGGGTGGGAAGGCGGGGCGAGAGGAAAGGGAGGAGGGACTCGGCCACCTTCGCCTCCTGCCTGGTCGGAAACAGCCGAGCTGAGCCCGAGCGCCCTGTCCCCCCTCGCTCCCGTCCCCTCCTCCTCCTCCTCCTCCTCCTTCCCCCTCAGCAAAATGGCGGCGCGTGGAGTCACTGGGAGCCAGTGAGTGACTCGGCTTCTCCTCCCCGCCGCTGCCGCCGCCGCCGCCACAGGCTCATTTGCATTGATCAGCCACCCCATCCCCCCTCCCCCGGATCCCAGACCGGCCCCTGCCTCTCCCCTCTTCTCCTCCCGGTCCTTCCCGCCCCCTCCTTCCCCTCCCCCCCTCGCTGACCCCCGCCCCGGCCCCCATCAATCATCAATCAGCAGCACCGAGTGGATCAATCAATGGTCGGGAGGAGGCGGCGGCGGCGGCTGCTGCTGTTAATGAACAATGTGTGAGAGCTGCGCCGAGCTGCTGGAGGTGTTAAATGAGAGTAAGTGCAGCCACCCTCCCCCACTACCCTCCCCCCAACACTCCTCACCCCGGGCCGGGACCCCACGTACCCTCCTCTGCACGGGCCGGGTTATAACCCCGCTTCATCTTCTTCCTTCCTTCCTCCCCCCCTTCCCTTCCCTTTCCCCGCTCGCCGCCTGGCTCGGGCCTCCTGCGCGCTGCTCGTGGGGCTGCCTCTCTCCGTGGGGCGGCAATATGGGGAGAGCCTGCCCTGCTCCGCTGCTTCCTTCCCCCTCCCTGCTCTCCCTGCCGGGCGACTCGTGGCCTGGGGAAGGAGGATGGGGGGGGGGGTAGTGCCGCGGGTTTGCGAGCCGCCGGGGCCTCCCCCGGAGCGCCCCCCCCCCCCACCCGCCGGCCCCGCGGGGTGCGTGTGCGGCGCCGGCCGGGGACGTGACCCGGCCGGCGGCGCGGGCAGCCCGCTCCGCGCCGCGCATCCCCGGGCAGCCGCGCCGGGGCCTAGCTGGCTGTCGCCGGGCTGAGGAGGTGCCTGCGAGCGGCTCCGGTGGCTGCCGAGCAGCTGGAGGCCGGGCCTGGGCTGGGTCGCTTTTAAGCAGGCGAGGCGGCTCTGAGTGATCCTGCCCCCCCCCCCCTCCGCCCCCTCACTGCTCCGCGCTGTGGTGTGGAGTTGGGGGGGGGGGGAGGGACACGGCGGAGGTGTTTTTTCGGTACCGATTTTCAAAAGCGACTGCTCGGCTGCCGGGGAGCCGGCGCCCGGGAGAGCCTGCCTGGACGCTGCGAGGCCGGGCTGTCGGGGAAGGAGCCGCGGCGTGTTGCTTTCGGGAGTGGTCTCCTGCTTCCTCCCCGAGTTTCCCCTTTACAGGTGTTACCTAAACAGCCGTGTGGGGAGGAGAGGGTTAACACAGCAGGTATTTCTCCCCCGCCGCTGAAATCCGAATTCATTTTGGGCACCACATTGCTCCTGCTGCCCTGTGCAGTAGGCCGCGTGCATCTCCGGGAACCTGTCCTCGGTGCTCCGTGGCAGGCCAGGTGTCTCCCCCTCTCTTGGAGGGCTGTCTGTGTGCACTGCTTCATGAACAAAGACTAAAAAACATGATCGTTAGGGATGCTGAGGGATTTAATAAACTTATCTGCTGCAGTTCGTGATTAGCGGGAAGTTTAGCTATCTAAAAATCTTAAATTTGTAAACATTTTCCTGATTGCACGCTATGTTCTGTTTAGAGACAAATCCTGTTGTGATAAAGTGAAACACAGAATGCTTCCTAGAACAGTACTTGGATAGGATTTTTTTTAAACTTTTGTGAGGCCTAATTGCATGAGTTGTTTGTTCTTTGCTAAAATATACCAGTGAATACTACATTAATAGTACATAGTAGTAGTTAGTATATAGTAGTAGTTGAGTATTGGCCTTTTTCTTGCTGGGGAAAGATGATGTTTAGTGATGATCAGCATTTTATTTGAAAAACAAGAAGAAATATATAAAACTAACTTTCATCAGACCCCGGAGGCAGGAATAAATCAAATTAAAAGGTTAACATCACAGAACTGTTGGATTGTTAAGAAAATTGTTTGCCAAGTTTGGCTAAGCTTGTAATCCTGGCATCTTATTTTGAACAGTTGTGATGTTTACCTAATTTTAGCACGTATATCTTATCTTTCTCAACTGGGAAGGTGGGGAATACACTGGTGCTATAGACCGTATGCTTATTTAAACTTGGTCCTATTTTGAACCTACTGTTATCAACGGTATATTGATGACAACTGTTTGTTGGAAGAGATAGCTTTGCTTGGTTATGATGGACTGATAAATAATCCTTGTTTAAACTTAAGACTGGTATGATCAAATGGGAAAAAAATAGCATTAGACTTGATTTATCAAGAAATCTCTGAATTTTCCATATGAATTTGGTTTTAAAACCATTTAAAAGTAATTGGGATTTAGGCAGTTAGATCTTCCCTTACGGATAAAGCAATACCTTATATCACTTTAACATTGGATTTTTGATAACTAGGGTATGTATAATTTAATGGTTCTGTATAATTCAGTGATATAAGCCTGCTATTTATGAAAAGGAAAGTTGGCTATGGTAGTTAAATTTATTAGGGAAATTATGCACCACTTTTGCTATATAATTAACTTCCAGAAATGCTGGTCAAATAACATTAGTTTTGGTCTTGCTCCCAGAGAAGCAAGGACACTTGAAACAAAAATGAGCGTTTTTTGTATGTGTTTGGATACTAAAGTATATGATGGTGTATAACATGTGCCACCTGCATTCGCTTTGTATGAGAATGAGTTATAAGGGAGATGTACTTTAATTCCTTTTACAACTTCAAGTTGTATTCTTTGTATTCTTGACTAATATTTAATGTACAAAAATAATGTTAAGCCTTGGTTTCTAAAACACTGCAGCAAAATTGAAAAGTGGTAGTAAAGAATGAGGTCATGCCCAAAATGTGTGAGCCAGAGACTGCCAGCAGTTTCCTTTTCTGCCCGCTGAGCATTTGAGATTGCCTCTTTACTGAAACAGTGTTTTGAAAGAGGTCCAGGAAACATCATTTAGTTTATTTTAGAAATTTCTCCCTAAACTAAACATTTTTACGCACAATGCATACTACCTTTTGTTTTCATTTACCCTGGTGTTTACAAAATAATTATTTGGTATCAGTTGTATGACAGGTCACTTACTGAATTGACTAACAACTCTTAATGCACTGTTTTGAAAAGAGCATGTGGGAAGGTCCCCTTTTCCTCAGAAAGTTACCAGTATATGGTGGACAGAAGGATGAAACCTGATGATTCTGCAAACAGCCAGGCATATTTTTATTATAAGTGCATTAGTCCTGCTGTAAACTATTAGAATATTAATCACACTCATAACAATTTGCAGAACTGGAGCCTTTGTCAAGCAGTGACCTTTGGGTAGGCCCAGAGGTATGTCTTCCCTGAGCTCATTACAAGGTTCCTGGTCCCTAGGCCTGATTTTGTAACAAGTAGTCAATGGGCCTAGTTCTACATGAATACAGTTCCAGTTCTTGTGGAACTGAAAACCTATAGTATTTGTTGGCAAAAGCTCCAGACCGATCTACCTACCGATATTTAATACAAAACTTCATTACTATACTTAAGCAGGACAAGCAGGCTATGTTTTGTGGACAGAAGAAGCAGTGTTGTTTTTTCTTGCGACATCTTTATTTTCAGCATTTGATATAACTATAAAACGCAGAAAATTCCCTGTTCCTGAGCTTACGATTTCCTGAGAAGAAGTAGCAGCTTGAAGTTATGACTTGGCCCAGGAACTTGGTAAAACACAATTTTCTCAATGAAATGCCCAGGCTTTAAAGCAGTTTTTGCATTGCCAGACAATCTATTGTTCAGTCAGAGAGAACAGTCTAATTTCTTTTTGAGGGCTCTAGGTATGTTAGCATCGCATATGTTTTTCTGGGTAGGCATTTAATAGGAATAAAGCCTACATATTGGTTAATCTGATGTCTGAGTTAATCTTCCTCAACATACACATTTTTAATAGCCTTAAATAGGGAAAGATAGGAAGACATGGTTGTTTACTTTTCAGGGTAAGGGCACTTATCTACAAAAGACTTAATTATGCCATTAAAATATGTTTTTATAGGAGCTCATTTAAATGTATTTACTTTCTACAGAAAAATGTGTAGGACATTGAATGCTTTTATGTTAATTTACAGCGTTTTGTGTCCTGAAATGAACCCTGATATTGACATGCTGTACATTCCTTGGTTGCTTTGGATGCCAGTTCTTGTCATTCAAGGAGGGATTATATTAAGTTTTGTTTGTTCTTTAGTAATATTTACACTAGTGTGCTGTCCAGAGGCCATGATCAGGATAGTTCTGTTTTGGTAGGTACTAGTAAAATTAGGTACCTAAAGTAAGTCAGAAGATGCATAAATGTAATACAAAGCTGTGCTTTTTCTGTCTCAAGTCTTTTATACCAGTCATTTTGCAGGTCATTCTGTCACACTTGAGACAAGAGTAAGTGGTTTCTGGCTGATCTGTAGGACCATGTTATCACTGGACACTTACAGCCTTCACCTAAAAGTATAAGAGTATGTGATACTCCATGATAAATTCTGAGATGTGACAGTGATTTTTTGATCTAAACCACAATTGGTTTCAGCCTATGAACTCCTATATAATTTCTAAGGAAGGTGCAAACCCGTTTAGAGGTTTTATGTAGGCATACATGTAGTTCTCTGGCTGGTCCTGAGTCAGCTGCACTTGACTGGGCTTGGCTGCCTAAGAGACTTCCCTTTGGGACTGCAACTGGTATTGATGTATGTTGACATAAAACTCCATAGATGGTCTTGTTTTAGGTTTGCTTTGGGTTTTTTTCGGCTTTGTTTTTTTTTTACAATTTGTAAACAAAATATTACAAGATGAGAAAAACAGTTTTTAGGTTTTAGCATAAAGCTACAGTCTTTCTTTTAGGTAACTTAGGTGGGCCTAGGTTATTCCCAGTTCTTTGTTTCTGGGAATGAAGTTTTTCTGCCCAGCATTCTGCTTCACTTTCTTCAATGATTACCTTTTTAGTCCAAAATAATTTTTTTTCTAGCAGCTCTGAAACAGTATAAAATCAGTGCATATTGATCAATAGAAGCTTCTAGATATTATATTATTACGCTAGCTTTCAGGCTATTTTCTCATTATGTTTTCTCTTAAACCTTTTGTAGAGGTTTATATTAAAAAAAAAAAAAAGTACAGTTTACTCAAGCACAGAGAGATTGGATGTAGACTAATACTGTTAGTTTTCTATCTGTTATTACTGTCAGCTGGCCTGCAGAACTTCTTCCAATATGATCAGGTCCACAAAATGCTTGAGATACTTGATTGTTTTAATAATTGTATAGCTTGAAAGTAGCCTTTCATTTGGATGTTCAAGAAGCTTGACTTGACTTCCTGTTGTGTATTCTGGGATGTAGAAAATACGAAAAGTAGACATAGAGGTGGAGCAAAGCTATGTTTACCTTGAGGTAGATCAGAAATCTTAGTATTTTAAAACACTGCAGCATTCAGTTCACTCTGGGCTCTGGAGAGGAGGAATATTTTGTGTTGTAGATACTCTGGTATTATCTGTAGGTAAGGAGCCTATTTTATAATATGAATATTAAAAATACTACATAATTAATATCAGTGTTCAAGAGGTACTGTTGTTTGCTCAGTGGTTGCCTGTAAGCATCAGTATCGATTATATGACTGTCCCTAGTGTCTGATGTAAACCTAGTGTTTCATTTGACTCTGATGCAGACCTGTAAGACAGTCTCTGTTGCATGTCCTTCCCCCCCCCCCCCCCCAAGTCTCAAATGCTTTCATTCCAATTCTGTGATATTTTTGTGTTCAGAGCCTTTGCAGCGGTTTTAGGGAGGTGTTATTTGGGTAACTGTCCAACTTTATTACATTAGCCTAATTCTTTAGTCTCTGCTGTTGATGAAAAAAAGCTCAGTTGTTTATAGAGTTCAGATTTAGTGACTGTTTTATGTTTACTTTTGTCTTTGGCCCTTTTTCTTTAAGGAGATGTGCAGCCAGACTTAAAGGAGAATGAAGATTACTTTTCCTCTGTAGTAATATTTCCCAAACTGTACTAATCATGTACTTTTGTGAAGTGCCAGTCCAAGTGAATCAGAATTCTCAGAGGAAAAAAATGGGAGGAGGAACCTATCTCCTCTCTCAATTGTGAACTTTCTAAAGGGAATGGAGAATAAGCTAATGTTTTAACTTCTTGTTTGTAGCTGTAAAGCAGCTTAAAGATAAACTCTGTGACTTTAGTAGCTGAAAGGTTTCCACTATTAGAAAGATACTTCAGATTTTGCTCTGTACAACTGTTTTGGTGCATGTTATTTGATGTGATCAAAAAATGATTTTATTGTGTTCTGAAATTTGTCCTGTTCATACTGCTAAAGATTGATGGTTCTTTCTCATTACTCCAGCCACTTAATCACTGATGCTGAGGATAAGTTATGTAAATTCCATTCTGCTGAGTTTTGTTGTGAGTTATGGACCATTGACATATACGAAGAGAAAGATCTTAGTAAATAATGAAATCTTATCTTGGATAAGTATTTGTTATAACATCCAATAATTCATTCCTTCATTTATGGTAGCGATTCTCAAACTTTATGCTGTAGATGCTCTCAGTCTTCCTAGTAAGGGGCCTGCACAGTCTCTGCAGTTGTATCCCTGCTTAGTTAGGTAAACACCTTTAAATTCAAGAAAGAAAGAAAAAAATCCTTTACTTGACTTTTTAAAGCGTTTGGATAGTGTAGAACTTGAAGTCAACTCATACGCTATGTTGGAAAAGTTCCTGTTAAAATTTTTTTTCAAATCTTTTTGTGCTGTATAGCTTTTCCTTTGTAAGGATAGTGTTCAAGTTATGGAATTCCCAAGCAGTTCCTGAGACATGTCCAAGATGTTGCATTTTAGGCTATCCTGGATGTTGTCAGTGTTAGTTTCTGGGGGAGGCTAGCTGTTTTAGTTTTGCTTATATGCTCAGGTGACAGAATGAGATGGGGCTTTGCTGGTAAGATGATGTCTGGGCTGGAAATTTCATGCTTTGGTTGAAGGGGCAGTACCTTGGAGAGCAGACACTGGTCCTATTTCCCTCTACTTGACTTTAAGGAGTTGCCTTGGCTTTTGGAGGACCAAGGGTTTTGTCTTACATGGAGGGACTTGTACAGCCTCAGGGGAGTCCTTTTAGTTTCTGGAATTCCTTTTTGCTCATTTTTCTTTGTTAAACAGTAAAATATATCTGTTCATTGTTGATACCAATTTTTCATTTTGTGACTTTGATTCCTTACAACTTTAATTTCTCTGTGTCACTGGAGTTTGCTTCTGCCTTCCTGTGCTCAACTAACATTGAGTGACAAAAGCAGATTTTGCTTTCTGGAATTACATTCTGTGGACAAGTGATGAACAGTCTGTGATTTGGCATTTTAGAGATTGGAAGGGGAAAGTAATGTTTACTTCTTTGTTCCTATTATTTCTTGTATTTTATACTTCGAGTATTTAGTTCCATCACACACTGTCCTGTGCCTTATCTTTCTTGCAAATCTTCCGTTATGTTTCTATACTCATGATTTTTCCATTTTTCAATTTCTGTTCTTACTTTTATGTTCTTTTTGCTTTTCTCCTCTGTCCTCCACCTTGCTTTATTCCTCACTATTGCTCTGGGTATACTTCTGTGCCTTCACTGTTCTGTGTTTCCTTTAACAGGCTTCCATAATAGGCAGATTTGCTTGCTTTCGTGTGCTCCCTTGACCACTGTTCAGGTCTGGTTGAGAAAAGATGAGAAACACCACAATCAGAAGTTGCCTGTGGATGATGGTAGTGCTACAATGCTGTCTTGGTGCTTCCAGCATTGCCCAAGTCCTGTTAAGTCTCCTACTGTCCTGAGGAGAGCTGGAAGTGAGAGAGAGAGAGAAAGATTCTGTATGTTTGTGTGGAAAGGCTTTTATGATATACTTGCATTAAAAAAAAAAAAACAAACTTTTTTTTTTTAATGTAGCCTGTCTGTTAGTTTCACCAGCTCAGGTAGTTATTAAGTAAGGATTTTTGCAGGCTAAGCTACACATTTACACTGATCAGGATGCTGGGACAACCTGAAAAATAATCTTACTATCTTCAGAAGCAAGTGGTTGTATTGATTACTGAATGCTCCTTATACTAATAGCATGCTGCAACTAAACATACTTGTGACTATTTAATTTCTGTTGTTTAAGCATATGTTGTGGTACTTTTTTTTCTCTCCCCCCCCATTCTGTGTAGCAAATTGACAGTTTCAAGAATCTAGTATGAGAAGAGGTTAGAAGCCATTCTTTTTGCTTTTCTTTTCTTGTATGTGAATTGATCTTCAATCTGAATGCTGAACCTGGACATATAACTGTCAGGATCTCTGGTTTTCTTAGCACTTCATTATCTTGCTCATTTGTCGTTTCATTGAGTTTTGGAATTTTCCAGATCTAATGTGTGTTGTGGAAGGTGAGCTTCTTGAGGAAATTCGGTACAAATGCATTACAGCTATTTTCAGATAATATTAGAAGAGGAAATACTTATCCTGTTTATCTCTTTGTACTTGGTATGCATGTATATAGAACTCCTCTGGGAGACTTAGTGTTGGAACAACTGGTTGAAGAAGCTGAAATGTGTCAAAGTCTTGGTGGAAAAAGCAGCTTTGAATATTGACATTTCTTTAGCTAATTTATAGAAGGTCTGTAAATAAGACTTTGGAAGCACATGGCAATTGAGGCACGATCTTTAGATCTGCATCTGCATAGCAGATTATTTCCCATGCAAGAATAAGAAGTGAGTGGCAAAGGATTTTTTGTTTATTTTTTTTTCTTTTTGCCTCTTACCTTAATAGATTCAAGAAGTCTCCAATTCATTGCACAGTTTTATTAATTCACTTGCACTTAAGAGTTTTTAATCTATGTAATTATATACAGAAACAGGGAAAAGTTTAGGATGAAAACTGAAGTGAGGCAGGACATCGTGATCTTAAATATGTTAGCCAAGAGGCCATCAGACAACTATACTGTACTTAACAATGGTGTATGTGGATTCCTTAATAGCTGAAAAAGTGCTCCTTCCGTACCTGCTGTGCTGATGAGCTGGTGAGGATGATTTCATACTGTTGCTTTTTGCCAGACTCATGAAGGATAACTGAAGCACGGGAGCTTTCTGCATGCTTTGGAAGAGTTTTGTTTGATTGTTTTTTGTCCTCCCAGAAAGATGGAAGCTTATTGCTTTTAATTTCGCATTTTGTGTGGAACCCAGTGCCTTCAAAACTTGAAGTATTTGTCTGCTTATAAGAGCAGACTTCCCACTTTTCAGTTGTGAGTAGATTTTTCTTGAGAAGATAGTCTGTTAGCCAATTAGTTGTATAAATAATGTAGAAGTGAAAGTTTTTTTAAGTGGGGAGGTGAACTGAAATGCTGGTATCTTTCAGAGTTGTCTTCTGCTGTCTGTCCCTGCTTTTTGCAAGCCTAGTGATCAATTTTCGTTCTAAACTCTATGGGCATCGATGAAACTGACAGTGTTTTCACTTTTAAACTTTCTGCTTGGAGAAACTATGAGCAATGATAGAAATGGACAATGGCATATTTGCAAGAGAGAACGGCTCCAGAGAAGCAGTACAGGGGCCAGGATGTAAAAATCTAATCAGGAATTTGGGAAATCATCTGTTCATAAAAGGATTATATTAAACATTTTATGCCATAGTTTTCACAGTCACCTGGTGTCATGGTTAGAAGTGATACAGTGAAATTGCATTGTAGACTAGTGGTCATCAGTTGACACAACAGTCTTATACTAATTTCCCTAGTTTAAACTTCTCTGAAGGTATAGTTAAGCATTCTGAACAGTTTTCTTTTTCCTCCTTTTGCTATGAAACAGGTATAGCATAGCACAGCACTGGGGACTGTGAGCTCACTTCCTCACCTGTATTTGCTTGTCCAAAATATGGATTAAGGGTGGGCTTGAGATAATTTTTGGTTACTTATTGTAACCCTTTAGGTTAGGGGTGGTTGGTTTGTCTACCCCTCCCTGCGTGTTCTTTACTACATTGACCACACTCTGAATTCTTTCACAGTTAGGAATACACTGTGGCTACTTAGCTTATGGCTGAATTAGTATTTTTGTTGCCTGAAATACTTTTTTTCCTAATGCTCTTTGATGAAATTAATCTTTTACCACAAAGTATTTATCATAAGTCTCAATGTTTTATCTCCTTAGGTAATATTTAAACAGATACAAGCTGATCAGAACAGAGTTTGATTTTCATCACTAATTGGGAAGAAGTCTTAATGGCAGCGTCAGTCTCAATCTTTCCAAACAGTTGGCTTTGTAGCTTGTGTTCAGACATAGTTACAGACTTTTAATTGCGTGCACTTGCTGATTCTTGACTCCTAAAATATTCGTTTACATGATAATGACATCTGTAAATATTTTCTGACCGGGGAGGGAGTGCTCGCCATGGAACTTACTGCCTTGGAGTTATGGGTATTGATCATACACATTGCCTTCATCTCTCTCTCATTTCTTTTGGTCTACTTGCTTACAGAAAAAAATTATGTAATTAGGCACTAGCCAATAAATTACTGAAAACACCATGTGTTTCAGTGAATTATTAAATACAGGATGTCTTAGCAAAAGTGACAGCAGAATTTGACAAGCATATGTTTGGAAGTTGATAATCTTAATGCAACTTTGCTGTTTGCCTATCCTTTCTCAATATTTTATTCTCCTTTTAAAATGAGGGTTGCTTGTGTCTGTTTTGATCAAAAATAATGTCTAGGAGTTGAAATATTCATCAAGCTCTTTGGCTTTCAGAGGGACTGCCTGAAGCCCCATTTAGTATAATAACACTTGGCCGGTTTATCTTTCTTATTTCCTTGTTTAAGGAGGTTCAAATATATTGTGTAGAAAATTTATCATGTTTGCTCCTCTCAGATTTTGACTGTAAAAGGTGGGATACCATCATTAGCCACTTCTGCTATAAATCTGCTGGAAATCTGTTGTTTCCTACTAGCCAAGGTAGTTGCAGTCATGGACTCTGGCCTTTTGTTGCTGGTTATGTGAGGAGAAATTATTGTTGTTTTCTGTAACTGATTCATAGTATGCCAAGTAGTACATCTAAACTAGTTTGCAAGGTTTTCTCTTGAAAATTGAAACTTGAAACTTCCTGGCACAGTTATTTTAATTTTTGCATTTCTTGCTACTTGTGATTAATAGAGAACTACTTTAGCTTTTGGAACCTTGTTGGTGCAATTAAATCTTTGTTTGACTTGTAAAATAGTTAGCTAAACTTTAAGTTCTATGTTTTCACTTTAAATTGTTATTTAGAAAAAGTTTAGTGATGGTATAATTAAAGAAAAATCACTCAAAACTAGAGTCATTCAAGTTGTGGTATATTATTTTCAAAGTTAATATGTTATTAGAAAGAAATAATGCAAATAAGTACTCCATTTTAAACTGAAGGTGAGCAGTTCTTTATCAGAGCAGTAATTTCAGCATTGATGGTGGCAGCCCTAGCTTTGGGGATAACTTGGAGTAGTTAGTGATACGCTAGGAATTCTGGCTTTATGTGGTCATTGTCCAATCCTGAATTGATTCCTTAAGACACTTAGAGTGGTCCCTGTCAAATATTTATGGTCAGTGGTCTGATTCTCTAAACCCACCTAGTATAGACTTCTGTACGTTTTGATAATGTCAAGCAGACTTGTTTCTATGGAAATACTCCTTAAACTGAGCTGGGTATTGTGTTGAAAGAAGAGCTAAAACAACATTATATTAAAGGGCAAAATGTAATCTTCCCAGAATTATAACATCTTGACTTGGAGTTAAAAACAATTTACAAAACTGAGTTAAAATAGGACTCCAGAATAAGGCCACATTTTTTATGCCAGTGAATGGCACAGATGCGTCAAAAGTCCTTTATAGCCTTTTTCTTTACTAATGTTTAATTTTTTGCCTTTCCCTGGAAAGGGAGGGCTGCTTGAGGAATTACGGTGCAAAGATACCATGGCTTTTTGTTCATAGGCACCTTGCATCTGACATGACTAACATTGAACAAGAGCTAATAAACCCTGGTGGACCCCGGCTCACCCCTGCTGTACCACCAGACTGGTATTCCCCTCACTCTGGCTTCCATGGAAATTTAACAGCTGGTGCTCCCACTGCATGGTGCTGGGTTGGTAAACCCTCTCAGAAGCTGGGGGGTTGAGAAGGATGATGCTGATGCACTAGGGGGTGGTCTCGGGTCAGCAGAGCCAGAGCAACACCAACTTTTGCCCCTCTTTGATTCCCTTTGCAACCATACCATCCACAAGCTGGTCTTAGCTCAATTTCATATCAGTGTTTGATCAAAACAGCCATACCCCATGACATGATATTAAAATGGTGCAAACTCATTGTGCTTCTTAAATGTTTGTTAATTTTTTTTTTTTTTTTTTTTTGCTTATGTTAGCTTTGTACTCTTTTTTGTCCATGCCACTGTAAGTGTATGCTGGATGCGATATTGCTTGTTCTCCCACCATTGGCATAATCCAGCATGAATTGTGCATTTCATGCTCTTGCCTAGTCCAGATCAAGTTTGCATTGCTAGATGGTAGTGCTTTGATTCAATATTTGTGAATTTTGACCTATGGCTACAGATGTTTGTGTGATGCTCCTGATTCTGGATGTACTGTGCTGAAACAGTAGGGCTAACCCCATATGGGGCCAGTGTGAGTTCAGACAGTGTAGTAGCTTAGGTTTTGCTCTGTGTGCAAGTGGCAGTGCTGCTTCTGGACCTGAACTGACCAGTGAAGCAGCACAGTCATGTTTGTGGTGGCGTGTCTAAGACGGTAAGAGGTTATCTAGCTGCTGATTCATCTTGATAACTTCTGGGCAGAACCAGCTCCAGTGTCCTGCCAGTTGTGAAATTGTTAATATGAAACCTGGGTAAATTATCCACTGATAATCAACATTTGACTGCATTTAAAAAAAAATTTGTGCAGAACTGTTCTCCTTGAAAGTAGTTTCTGAGACATGCTCTTCATGAAGGTGAGAGTCATAAGATACTCTTAACAGAGGTAACTGTTGGCTTAAGTAGAAGGCTGTGGCCATGCTAAACAGCATTTTAACCAAGAGCGATTGTGACTTAGCACACTGGAAACTTTGGGATGGCATCAATTTTGAAAGATGAGAATTCTTAAATTGCATACAACTTTTCAGAGTCAGCTTCTGCTGTTTTGCTCCACACTGCCTTAATTTATTGTAGTAGAAGAAAGATGCTTGCTGGAGAAGATGAGGGAGATGGAACAGGAAAAACACATAGTAAATGAACAGAATGAGATTCAAAGAGAAAACTTGATTGGTGTTTGCATGGGAAAAGGAAGATACCAAAGATGGAAATTAGCTAAGATCAGCTAATAGATTTGCCTCTTCTGGTGAAGTTGTAGCTTGTAAGTGCTATTTGTCTGATGAATGTATCATGGCTCCTGCTATTGCAATGTATCTACACTATACTTTGGAATACTGAATTAAAATGAAACTGCTCAGTCCACTCTGATTTTGTGCTGGCTATGAGGAATTATGCAAAGAATAACCAGGGGACCAGTTATAACTGTTTTTCCTTACTCCTTCAAGTAGCTTCTGTATTTTCATTCATAAGAACACAGTATCCTTTAGACTTGCAGACCTTTGACAGATTTGGTTGAGATTACTTTTATGGTCAAAAGTTTATGCTGAGTGTCTGATAGAGGCCAGTAGCTTCATCACAGTTTGGGGTTTTTTCCTAAGGAAATGAGCTTGAAGGGTTTGCTAATTCCCATCTTTAAGCTATTATGTTGTCTCAGTAATATTTGTTTTGTAATCTGTGTACTTTGTAATTACAAGTTTGTGAGAAAGAAGGAAAACAAATTTACCAAGTTGGAGATAAGCATCAGAATTTTATCTTAAATTAGTGATAAATACTTTGTTGGTACATTGGAGTTATTTCTATCAAGGATTTATGAAGATGAGCACTTTAGAGTTAGGGTTAGATTTAAAAGGAATTCGGGTATGTTATGGGATGGAAATGGATATAGTTAATCTTAATGCTATGTTGTAGTGGTGTGGTGGGGGGTGGGCATTGTCAACTCAATATTAAAGATAAGTTTAATTTAGCATGTCAAACTCAGAAGTGCTTTAACCATATGATTACAGAATTTTGTTACTGCAGCAGTTTGGGTGACACATCTGATACTAACCTGATGCTTGAGCAACTTTTCTAATACTGAGGAAAGTGAGTCATTTGTGTTAGTACATTCTACATAGTGTTTTAGCACATTTTCTAATGTGTATCCAGTCAATATTCTGGAATACTTTTATTTCATGGAAACTGGGGAGTGGAAAGAAGACTGTTTTTCTCTCATAGAAAAGTTACAGGGAAGGTTGGGCAGTTAAACCCAAAATACTGACATTGAAGTTCAATCGACACTGTCCTTTTAGGTGGTTTTTAAAGGCAGCTTTGTAAAGGTCTGAAAGAACTCTGGTTAATACATCTAAAGCAGCTGCAAATTATCTTTAATAGAAAGAGGAGGAATTTTAATGGATGGAAGTCGAAAGGGAATGGAAGAAGGTAAGCTCTGTGCCTATCATCTTTTCTTTTTTTGCTGTCAATCACAAAAAAAAACCTGTACAGCAAATATCTCAATGTATATATGTCTATAAAAATGTCTGCTGAATGAAGGCTCCTCTGATTCTGTGAACTGTATTTATAAACAAGTTTGTGTTTCTCTAAAACTGTTATTTTCCCTAATGCTATTTCATTTAGTGCATGACCCTTGATTTCTTCTGTTCAGTCTGTGTGAGAAAATAATTTCCGAGAATAACATTCATTTTGAAAGTGTCTATTCTTTTCTGTAAAGAAGTTAGTATTAGGTGAGGTGGGGGAGGGAGGGAGCAAAATCTGTATGTGATCTTAGTCATTACATTTTTGAATATGTAGAAATTACACTTTTACATATTAACATAAACAATTTTCTATTGTTTATGCCTTTTACTAATTTATTTCTCTGAAAGTAGAGAACATACTTTTCAGAATGACTTTTTTTACTTGCCACTTGATTGCACTTAGTGTGATAAGTGACCTTTGGATATAAGATATTCCTCGTAAGTCTAGCATGATAGTTGTCCTTGAGGTCTAATTACAGTCTGTTCCTCTAGCTCTGAAGTTCTTGCTAAAAATGCACTGAAGATCTGAGCTTCATTTGTTCACAGTTGAAATTATGCTGTTCCTTTCTTTGCAGTTGGCGTGTGGTTTTCTCATCTGTCATTCTCTAGTTTTAGTAGCTTTATTAATAATCTTTTTCTTAGCTTGGGAGATCATGTTGTTTCTAGTACAACAATACACACTTAGCTAATCACCCTTTTGTGGAAGACTGGCTGTATATCACTCAGTTTTTCATTTCAGGCAGGCCAAGTGAAATAGGGAATGGCAGTGAGGTAGTCCACTTTTTTTCTGAAATGTTTTAAATTTTTACTTTGACTCTTATGTGTTTTGGCCTCTTGTCAGCTACTTTAATAAACCATTACATTTTAAGTATGTTTGATTGTAAGAAGAAACATCTGGAAATATATGCACTAGAAGATGGTAAAAGAGATCAAGCAATTATTTCGGGTCAGTTAAGCAGCTTGGATCATTCTTACCTGGTGTTATGACAAAAGAGGCATCTCAACCAACTTGCTATAAAGAGTCAGTGAAATGAGACGTTTTGAGGGTGTAAAAAGACCTCATTTCCTATGTTATATTTGTAGAAAACACTTAGCTGGAATTTGCCTACTAGTCTTTCTTCTTTCTGCTGGTTAGTTTTGCCTCAAGTGGATGTGGCCTTCAGAGTTCTGTTTCTTGCTGTACTCTAATAGTGGCAGTATCTTCAGTTTCTTTGCTTGTAGGTGTTAGGGTGAAGCTACACCAGATGGGGTGAGCCAAGCTTATGTTTTCTGTCACTGCAAAGGTGATTACTTCTCTCAGCTTCATACTCTTCCCACTTTCCTTCCCAGTCCCTCCTGATTCACATAGCTGCCACTGAATATTCAGTGACTTATGAAGCCAGCAAAAAAAAAAAAAAAAAGTGGATAGTTTATTGCTAGACTGGTAAGTTGAATCAGCTCAGTTCCCTGGTGTGCCTCCCTGGGTTCCTGCAGGAGTGCTGATGATTGTTGGGAGCGGTTGCAATGCACAGCTACCAATGGGACTGCTGCTGTTAGTAGTGTGTGCTTGGACTGGGTGAGGTTGATCATGAAATTGTACCTAGAACAGGGAAAAGGTGTTTTGGGGGAGAAAGTAAAAGAGAAGGAAGGAGTGGAGGATGAGAAGAAGGTCTGTGAGGCTTGAACTGAGAAGAAAAAATGTCCAGAGCAATTCAAAGAAGGAGAAGAAAGTTGTGAAGAAGGAGAGCTCAAGAGAGTAAATTAAGGAAGGCATCTCTAATGCGACTAACTTGTGAGTGCTTGGAGAAAGAAGCAGCTGCTGGAAACTGTTGGGGAAGAGCTGAGCATAGGGTTGGAGTACCACCAGTGAAAGAGGTACTATGTGGTCATGGAATGACTGCTTGTAAAGCTCCAGGGCATATGTTATCTATTCTTACTGAATTCTTGATTTGTACCAGAGAAGGCGTTATGTGTGCAGAATCATCCCTATATTCTCAAGGAGACATTACAAGTCTTCAGTTCAATAGCAATGGAGGATCATTACATTCTCATGCCGCCTTTTTAAGTGGAGGACTCATTAGGCCTGTGTTTCCTAAAATTCTCATATTTCAGGTATGTTTACTCCAAATTAAAACTGGCTGCAGGAGCCAGATTTCCTCGTGTTTTGACACTGAGCAACAGGCTGCGTGGCCTGTCATACAGCATGTCCCACTGCTTGTTTCTTCCAGGCTTCAGAGATTGGTTACTAAGCACAAGGCAGATGATCAGAACACACAAGGTGCTGCTTTGACATGCTCCTGCTGCTCTCGGAGCACGCAGGTATGCCTTAGTGCATCCTGTGGGAATCACTGCCTTAGGTCTGAAACCAGAAAACCTGGAAAAATCTGTCCACCATGTTAACTTGCAAGAAGGGGGCCTGCCATTGTAAAACTTTTTGAAAAAGCTTGACATGGATGTTAATGCTGGGTTTGAAACACCAGAGGTGTGAGAGACTGGGGAGACAGCAGGCTAAGGAGGCACTAAGGAATGCAGAGTGCTTCAACATGGGAGAGAAAAGGGGCATGCTTTTGTAATGGATGGGTCCGTTTTAACTACTGGCCCATACAAGGCAGAAGAAAACCAGTTTGAAAGAAGAGAGAGAGAGAGATCATGATGTGGAAGTGAATTCTATGCAGCAAAGGAGTGGGAAATCCTGGAATCCCTACAGAACTGTGGCTAAAATCAACAAATACTCAGCAGTGATAATGAATGCAATTACTCCTATTTATTTTCTGTGTATTTTTTTCAATTGAAAATATTTGAAAGGCTTCAAACCTAATTATTGCTGTACTTCACACTACCTGTGTCCCTGAAGAGAGGTGCTGTAAATCAAGAGTATCCGTAAAGTTGATGTTCAGAATAAGCCAGGAACTCGGAAGAGTAAGATTTAAATACTGGTTGTGAGGACATGAAGCAGCTGAGCTGAAAAATGGCATTTCTGCAAAGGAATAGGAGAGAGCTTCAATTATGGTCTGGGAGAAGCCCTGCCAGATGTGTCACTTACCTCTTTGGCTTTAGCACAGACTTAGATCAACTTAAATTGATGGGGAAGCTGCAGCCTCAGTGTGGTTGCTCTTGTGTTGAGCTTTCTGAGTACTTTCAGGGAAAAGATCAAAAGTACTTTTAGGTACCGAAAAAAGGAACGTGTGTATACAGTCACTGTGTTATTTAGTCATTACTAAGTAAGACTATAGTTGGTCTACGTGTGAAATATTGAATGTATAAACAGGGAAATAAGAAGTTTCTCCAATTAGCACATACACCTTTCTATTTTGTTATGCAGGGGCATAAACTTCAGTATTTCCTTAACTTCTAGAGTCTGTGTGCTTTATGTGGCAACTGTAGCAGCTACTTTTGGGGGCTAATTTACTTAACTTTGAGTACCTTTTTCTTAATCTCATGGAGGGAAATTTGAGAGCCTTTCGAGATATCGCAGTGAAGAAGGCTGCTCTGCAAATTAGGAGTTACTGCTGTACTTTTCAGAATGTGCGTTTTTAAGTGGGGAGATGTGGGGAAGAAGCAAATCTTGTAAATTCAGAAATGTGTATGCAAGATCATCCAAGTTAGAATTAGGCTCACTGGTACTGAGTTATGGTCAACAGGTTTCTGTGTCAAGTTTGAAAGAATTCATCTTAATGCAACAAAGTTCACAAAATTGATAAAACTTTGTAAGGGTATTATGAATGTTTTATGCTGTGTAAGTTTTTTAGATACAGTATGTATAATCAAGGATCTGTCTTCTATGGTAAACTTAACCTGAATTGTTTGTCATAGTTGTTGGGTTTCTTCAGCACTGTGATTTGGCCTTAAGAGAGTCAAGTGTTATGGTAATTTGTCTTGTTTGTAATGAAAGTTTCAAGTGATACCCATCTTTTTAGTCTACTTGTCAGTTTGTACTTTGTCCGGGAGCGCTGGGGATCTTCAAGCCCTACTAGGAATGAGACAGAAAAATGATTTTTAAAATTTGATAGTATCCTTTTGAGAGACTGCTTTTCATGTGTGTGTTTTTTATATATGTGTGTGCATATATATAAATATATGTATGTATGTGTGCATATGTAACATCCATATTTCAAAGATGACATCAATATTTTTGTGTGATTATTCTCCCAACTTTACATTCTGATCTGTGCTGGCAGAATTTTATTAGCTTTAGCTTTTTGGAAACTCAGATCACGAAGGGCCTTGTAGGGCTGATGTTAGAAAAGAGATTGAGGTAGGGGTTCTGAAAAGCTTGCTCCTTTTAGGGGAACCTTTCCTACAAAGCTTGCTTCTGAAGTAGCTGTGTAACCGTGTAATATTTGAAATTTTCTGTGAAATCTGGAAATAAATATTTACGTTAGTTTTATGTTATAAAAAATGGTCAACATGAAAAACCCATATGTTCTAAACTTATATTGCAATTAGATAGTTGTAGAACTCTACAGAATTTTAGGACAAAGAGGAAGTGAGAATTGTGCATTGCTATTTGGAGAAAGAAATGTGAACAATGGGCAAAATCCAGTGTCCTAATATATACATTGATGTGTAAATGTAGATGTGAACTGCTACTGATATTTGACTTACTAGAGTTTGTTTTTGTGTGTTTTTGATGAAAGTGGGACATTCAATAATACCTCATTGAAATATTTGGGTTTTAAATTCACTATATAGCTTTTCTGATTTCTGGCTCTGATAAATGTGGTAAATGCTTATTGTTACTGCCAACTGGTGATTTGTTAGTACTAAATACCAGTAGACACATGCATACATTTGAAAGTAATAATTGGGGACTTAAAAGTCTGAAATAACTTTACGCATATGCTACATGTATAGCATCTCTTATCTTGATAAATTTTTTTTCAATGTTCATCTGGTTAGAAAAAGCAAATTGAGGTCTCATGGTCATCTCAAAATTCAGACTCTTTAAAAAAAGAAAAAAAAAAGCTGGCTGAGGAGTAAACTTGTTGAAGAAGGTTCCTATACAAAAGTGCACACTGATCAGTAGCTCCCAGTGAAGCTTATGAAGAGACTTCATGCTCAGGTCTCCTGTAAATTTAGCTATTTAGATTCTTTTATAGAGTTAAAAGCTTTTTTCTGTGCATCCATTTCTAAACCACTCCCCTGCACCTTGCAGCTACCTAATAAGGAATGGGCTGTTTTTAATCAAAGAAGTTTGTTTATAAGGAACAGGAAAATATTGTTTCCACAATATAGTCTATAGCCTTGTCCAATTAAAAATGATAGTCTCCAGAAACATCTTGTGTAATTTATAAAGGTTTTATTTTGTGTGCTTGAAGAGATTGATGTTGACCAGTTTGAGTATGCGATAGTGGATTATAAGAGGCTGTTCTGAATCACTGATTTTCACAGTAGAATCCAAGATGTTTTCCTTTTGAAGTTAGTTGTGTCCAAGCCTTGTCTCTGTTTAATGACAGCAAAAAATATGTTGATTTTTGGTTGAAGACTTCAGTTTCCAATATGATAAGATAATTTATTTGGGTGTTATGCATTTTATGCTGAAAAACCTTTGCCATAAAGTTACTGTAACTTGACTGCCAATGTTTTTATTATTACAAAGTGGATTTTTTGTTTTTCATGTTATGCTTTTCATTCTACCCAAACAGAAAAGATAAAATTTATTAAAAATACAACAATTGCACACTATTTTCCTACTAACATGTTTTTATTTTTCTTCAGTATCTGACATTGAAGGTGGTGATGGATTGCAGCTCAGAAAAGAACATGCGCTCAAGATATTTGCTTACATCAATTCCTGGACACAAAGGTATTTTTATAAAGAGTTTGATACTGGATCTCAACAGTAGGCTGCACTTCTTAAAAAATATGGTAGAGTGAATTAAAATGGGCAAGTTATCACTGTGTAGCTAAGTGATATTTGGAGAGTAGAGGACACTTTACCACTTATAAACACAAATGTTATGTTATGCAGTGCATATGGGACAAAGCATGTTTTTAATATGACCACTGTTCTAGGTGCCGTAGAAATAAAATGTGTAGTAGTAAATAGCTAAATTGCAATGACAAATAATGTATGCTGCTATTTTAACTTGAAAATTTCTGGCTTCTTTTTGAGGGGGTGGGGGGAAGGAGAATTAAACAAACTGAACTGTTATGTTAATTTTTTCTCACTGTCCTAATACTGGGGCTCAAGATGAGGAACAATTGCAGCCCATAGCTATTAATCTGATAAAGAAAATTCTTGACACATGGTTGTCTTAAGAAAAAAAAATAGATCATTCCTTTAACAGACCTATTATTTATATTACTCTTTTAATTTGAAAAGGAGTTATTTTAGCTATTCTGCTTTCCTCACCAATATGGATTTTTTCCATTTGTTGGTATCTAGCAGCAGTGGTGCAAGGAATTTTATGGATATTAGTTTTTAGAAATAATCTACAGTAAGGATGTTTGGAATTCAGTGCTCAACAGTGGTTGCAGAACCAAACTGAAGCCTAAGAAATATTAGGAAAAGCATAGAGAACAAATTGAAAAACATAATGTCCTATATAAATCCAGGTTATATCCACATTCTGTATACTTCTTACAATTCAGGTCCCCTCATTTCAGAAGTGATACAATAGAGCCGGAAAAGGCTTAAAGTGCAGAACGAGTAAATAAAGATCTAGGATTGCTTCTTTACAAGAAAAAATGAAGTGGACTTTTCATCTTAAAGACAATGGAGGGGGAAATATGTTGGGGCTCTGCGAGATCATCAGCTTTATTCAGTAAATATTTAAGGAATTATTTGCTGTCCTTTCCCATACAAGAATTAGGAAAAATCAGTTGAATGTAGCAGGTGGCATGATGTATAGTTGAGTTATATGTAATATAGCTACTCCAGGTGCTGAAAGTGTGCAGTTGGAGACTTTTTAGAAGTCCATTGAGAGCTGCTTAATATATCTCTTGCTCTGGAAGTCCCTGAACTACAGATTATTCTTCCTAACTCTCAGTAATTAAGGAACTGTCTCTACCTGCTTACCCTAATCTTGTGTTCTTCCCCAGGCATTCCTTGTTTGCCACTATTGAAGAAGGTGTGTGTGCATGTTTTGCCCAGGATATCATTGGTTCTGTTGTGACTGAGATCAGAAGAGTTGTCCTCAGTGGAGTCAAAGCAGTTACGTCCCTGGTAGTTTAGTGCTGGTAGATATTTCTGATGTTTTAGCCTCCAAATGAAAACTGGGCATGCCATGTTTTAGGTACCTGTGGTAGCAGACTCCTCTTCTTCCTCATTGCATTCTGCCCAAAGAAGGCTATTTTGTTCGTTATCTTCTGCAATACTCTTTTTGACATGGAGGAAATTTTAAATCAAGATCATCATCAGCAACAGAAACCAGAATCCTGTCATTCCTTGACAGATCAAGTTTGTCTGAGAACAGTTGCAACCTAGTCTTTTTCCAGGATCACCATCTGTTTAGAGATTTGTTTTGTTCAGGGCTATAATATTATAAATGCAACCTAAAGAAAAAATAAATATTGAAAAACATTTAACTGTTCCTTTTCTTCAGGTTTCTTTTTACCTTCCTTACATAGGCCTTTATATTACAAGAGAGTATGGAAAACATTCCTTAACCTAGTCAAAGTGGAAGTTAAAGATGCCGCCACAGGAAGGAGTTTTACTTTAAATGTTTCATATCCCTTTTCTGTTCTTCCAAATGGGCTTTAGAGGATTTTGTATATTGCTTTGTGTTTGAGGCCTTCCTTATGAATTCCTTTCTAAAGTGTAAATCTCTGACTTCAGAAGATCCACTGGCAGCTTAGCCTGAAGGACACTTTGCTTCCATCTCCATGTAGTGTTTCCATTTCAGTTTCCCTCTGGGAATTCTGATATCTTGAAAGAAGTCATATTTGTAGCATGCCCATTTTTTCATAGATTGTATTTTAAATTTTGGTGGAGCTCTTCTTCCGATAGACACATTCAGGTATATGAAAATTTATATAGAAGCTTTGCAAATACTTCCATCTTGACTAATATACCTTTGCCCAGTGGAGAATTCTTCAGTATTCATTAACATTCAAATACAGATATGTGAAAAGTGTTCAGCAGGCTTTAGGTTTTCATGATTATTCAGAATAATTTGCTTACAGCCGGGAGGGGTGGTAATTTGTAAGCACAAAGAAAGAACCTATTGTACATAGTTCTCCCCAAGGATAAATGCTGAAGGGTATACCTGTTGGTTTTGCCTGCAATTTGTTGTTTCATTTGCTAATGTGGAAGTACACTTACTGGTAAATCACAAGAATCTGTCTTCAGATGGGTGAAGTCGTTCTCCACATATGGGATATTAAAACAATTTTTCTTGCTGTATAGATGGAAGAAAAGGTTTTAGGCGCTTCCATCACTGAATCTGTCCTGCAATTAGGGGATACTGAGTGTTATCTTCAGAGCTTTTTGCAGTGGATTAGGCTATGTATTCAAGATGTATATACTTTAAATGCTGTAGCTCAAGGATGTAAGGTTTGCATTCTGTCAAGAAAGGCAGCACCCTTTATCCATTGTAGACATTTTGTTATTTAAAATCTGTAGTTCCGAGTTCTGTCTTTTCTCTTACAAATTATTATTTATTAAGCCCAGTTTCTAGCTTAAATGCTGTTTTGCAGAGGAGTTTTGTAATTACCTCTTACTGATGACATCTTGCCCTATCTTCTGCCTGCTAATTTCTTTCAGAAATGGGTATGTTCATTTTTATATTACTGTAGTACCTGAGAACCCTAGTCTTGGACTAGAGTCCATTGTGCTCCATGCTGTACAGATGCAACGGGAAAAAGGTCTCTACTGCAAGATGCTACCAGTTTAAATACAAATGTGGAAGAAACAGGTACATGCGGACACCTGGATGAAATACGAAGAGAAATCGGTCCACTGTCATATCATACAATAGTGAATTCAGTAAAGGATATTTCCTTGAAGTGGAAGTTCTTTGAGATGGATTTCTATATGTTTGTTTTTCCCTGGGAGTCTTGACTGATACATGATACAGAGGAGGCTGATGCAAGTAAAGCTGATTTTATTTTAGGCTCTTCCTCGAAATTTTGAGAACAGTGAAAATAGAATGGAAGAGCACTTAAGTGGGCGTGCTGAGTTTGCAGCTCCAGCTTCAGTTACTTTGTCTAGTAGAATTTGAGTGAGAAAGGGCTGAGTCCATCTCAAAGATTCTGTTACAAGCATGTAACCTTTAATTTTACTGTTCATTGAATCCCCCTTGCTAATTGATTACTTTCTTCTGTAGAAGATCCTCCAGGATTTAAATTCTTCTAGGGGAATATCCTCCAAATTTTTCTCAGAGTAAGAAAATTGCCTTGTTAGTATGGAAGAAGCAAATGTTCCCAGACAATAGGGTCTAGGGTATCTACCTTGAGTGTTCATGCACACAGAATATCTTTGTCGTGTCCATCTATCCTTGCCCATAATGAGCTATAACACAGTTTTCTAACTTGGTAAGTGGATTGAATTTCTTTTGGTCATGTCATTATCTTGCTAGAGGAATGGTGTATAGTTCTCCTTTTGTTCTTTTCAGTTTACAATACATGAGTCAATAGATGTTCAGAGGAATATTTTCTGAATCTACAAAGTGAAAGTAACAAAGACACTATTGACACTGCTTTTTCCCATACAGGCAAAGGGTACTAGTGTGCATAGGGTTTCTCTCCAAATGCAGATAAAGGAAGCGATCAGTTCTTAAACACAGTTAAAAATAAAATTGTTTTGTAGCTCTGTTGATTTAAAAAAAATGATTATTTCCTACACAGCTGACAATCATGTCAGGTGGTTTATTGTGGTGCTATTGATAAAGAGAAACAGATGAGGGAAGGGATTCAGGAGCATACCCAAGAACACTGCTTCTCCAGTAGTACAGTGACCTTGCCCCTAAGATGCCAGGCTCACCCTTTTGTATATTTTAGTCACAGTGGCAGCTGCTGAACGATAACAGGGACTTCACAGTTTTCGGTGAGCATTTTGAAATAATGGGATGTTCATAGGGTTTAAGGAAGTCTTTGACTCTAATTAGCTGTTGGGTAGAGTCTGTTTCATTTGGATTTCCTTGCTTTTATGAGTCTGTCACATATTTTGTTGTTGAAAGTGTTTTAATGTGAAACTTCCTTTTGGTGAGTTGCTTTAATATTCAAATTTGTCCTTTCTTTCCCCTTACTAGCTCAATATTGAGTCAGTCTTCATGAGAATATCATTCTAGCTATTCTGCCTTTAGCTACCTCAGGAATTTTTATTTTTATTTTTATTTTTTCTGTTTTCTTACAGACAATGTCTGTGCTGTTTCAAGGAGTATAAGCATTTGGAGATCTTTAACCAAGTAGTATGTGCGCTTATTAACTTAGTGATTGCTCAAGTTCAAGCTCTGCGGGACCAGCTCTGTAAACATTGCACTATTAATATAGATTCAACATGGCAAGATCAGAATAATCAAGCTGATGAGCCCTTGAATGTAGAAAGAGAGTCTCATGAAGAAGAAAATGGAGAACGGCAAAAGTCTATAGAGAAAAAATTAGATTCTGCAAGAACTTGTATCCTGACAGAGGAGGAGTCTGCAAAGAACACTGATGCTTTTAGCTTATGGAGCACTGATGAGAAGGAAAAACTGTTGCTGTGTGTGGCAAAAATCTTTCAGATTCAGTTTCCACTGTACACTGCTTATAAGCATAATACTCATCCCACAATAGAGGTATATCTCATCTTTATGTGTTTATTTAATTATTTTGTGAAAGGTTATTTGTTTTTATTAATGAGTAGACTGTGTGTGTTTGGTGATAGTTGCTTTCAAACAGGATGGGCAAATTCAGCTCTCCTGTTGACTTCAATAGAACTTGTCAGCGATACTTTTTAAATGACACATACTCTTACACTTTCTTTAAAATATGCTTAATTGTTATAGGTAATATATTGATAAGTGTTGGATGGAACTGTACACTGAATTGTTGTACTGTTTAAATAACAGGAAGGCAAAAAGGGGACTATAGCGAAGCCTTTCTTCCAGAAGGTAACCCATTAATAGTTTATTAATTTCTTTTCATTAAAATCAATGGTTCTAGAAGCAAAGATACATAAACTAAACTTTCTGCAAGACCAAACTTTCTTGTTAGAACAGCTTTTTAATTGACTGGAATAACTGAGATCTGCAAATGTAACTTTGTTCTGTGATGCTAATTTTCTCTCTGTGATATTTGTTATTGCTACCATTCACATTTTCCACATTTTCTTCTGAGAAAACATCACTTTCAAAACTCCTGCAAATGTTTAATTCACAGTTTCAGAAATAAATACTGTAGTGTTAGCATTTTCTAGTTGAAACAAAGCAGTTCTTGGAAAGATCGGTTTTTTTCATTCAACTTGTGACAGTCCATTAATAAACAATTCTTGCACAATATTGTATGCAAAGGAAGAGATATATTTAGCTATAGGAAGAAAGATTCTACCCAACAAATGCCTGAGGAAGTCAGACTGGAATATACTACAGTTATTCCAAACAGTCTTTTTCTTATTTATTTATTTATTTATTTATTTATTTATTTATTTATTTTTCTTTTTAGGGTTTCAAAGTCTGTTGGAGCTCTGAGTAGTTATGCTTGCTTTTTAAACTTCAGTCCAAACTGAAAGACAAAGTCATACTCCATTTTTTGTGTGCTAGTATGATCACAAGATACAATTGATCCTTAATGAATGGATCCTGCTGTATCTGCCAATAAATTTAGCTAACCTATTATACGGAAAGATGAGTGGCAAAGGAGTTCTTTTGGTGGGCTACATTTGGTCTCTTGTCTTCTGCCAAGACATATGAGCAGAAATTAACGTAGGCTCTTTTACAAATACGTGTATAGAAAAATGACGCAAAGTCAGGATTTGTGGACTTCAGGGAAAAATGAGGCAAAGTTAGAGTTTGTGGATTTCAGGTTACCCATCCTTCATTTTGGCCTGCCTAATTCCTTTTAGACTTTCACCATATGTAAATAAATCTACAGTTCAGCCTGTGCAAGTAGAAACTGTAGAGAGTAGGTCTGTCTTGTCAGTTTAAAAAAAAAATCAATGACTGCTTAAGTGATTTAGCTTTTGTACTCTTGCGGGACATCTACTGAAACTAGCTTCACAGGAATGTGCTATTAACAATTTTGGAACACCTTTTCTGTGTATGAACATAACACCTGCTTCTTTTAAAGGGCAATATAATGTATTTTTTTTTCTTTTATAAATTTAAGTTTCAAATGATAAAAGAATCTCAGAAATGCCTGGTGGGATTTCTTTTTCAGTTGAGGTGCAAACATAAAACGATTTGGGCACAAATCTGCAATAGATTGCTATGTTGTGACTGGCTATCACTCTAGACAGAAGAAGTGATTTGTTGATAATTTGAATTATTGAATACATTTATGCATTAGGTATAGTTAAAAAAAAAAAAATAAGTATAACATTAAGAAGAGAAGCTGAGAAATACTTTCCTGAGATGCAGACTAGTGAGAGAGAAGTGGTTTTTACTTTTATGCTAGATTTTTATGTTCCCAGGTTATCGCTTATAGGGGTTTGCTAGCTTGTCTCATTAAGTGTCTACTTCTGTTGTGCACATTTTTCCTTTTTTGGGTGGTGGGTGTTCACATTTCAAAGGTCTCAACATCTATCATTTTTCTCACAAACTGAGATCTTCTATATTTAGGAAGCCCTGGGGTACTGTAACTATAAAATAGTAATGTTAGCTATTTTAATGTCATAAAACTCTCTACTACCATGAGTGACTCATTTACTGAAGTTCAAAACCTAGTTTTGGGTTTCAGTCTAGTACACACACTAACCAGATTGAGACAGATTATTCTCAGCAATGGGAGCACATTTTTTTAGATCAATCTTGGACTCAATCCTCCAGGAAACATCAAACAAAGCAAAAAACCTTGTTTGAAGTGTGCTGTCTATACCTATAAGGTAAACGCATTCCTGAATAGACCAAATCTGCCAAGTTGTTGGGAGAAATTGAAGTGTAGCTCCCCCACCAAGCATTTCCTTTGCCCTGGAAAAAGGGAAGTTTTCTGATACAGAATAAACTCTAATCTTCACTCTTGCTGAGTTCATAAATTGCTTGTTCCAGATTCTTGAGATGAATTTGCACGATTTTATTGAGTCATCATGTTCAGCAAGGTTTCACATGTATTTTATCTAGAACTGTCCAACTAGGCTGTCATTTAAAGATGACAGCTGTAAGGCTTTCACACAGTGTTATCTTCTGGTGGCCATTAGCAGTCCATATTACTGTTAGTCTTCGCTTTGCATACACCTCCAAAACCTTACTTTGTTCTTCATGACAGCAGGTGGAGGACAAATCTGGAAGTCTGATCCTCTTATCCAGGTGCTTACCAGGGTCACGCTAGACACTTTACCATCTAATAGAGGGGAAAACATTCTTATTAAAGTAGCATTTTTTTCCTGTTTTAGGAGATCACAGAATTGGACCAAAAATAACAGCAAAACAAGAGAAAAGGATGTCTGCTTGTGTATGACCCTGCTATAGACCTTAAATGTCCTTAAATGATATGGATTAAGAATGATTTTTTGTCCCTTACACCTTTTTCTGTCTGTAGTAGTTTTCATATGCCTCTTCTAAATTTAAAATGAGAAGGCAAAGACCATGGAAGCCTGACTGATAGCCAGAATAGGTGTGTGCCCCTGATAACAGAAGCTACCTTGAACCATTGGGTTCAGACAGCAAAGTGAATATGGCCTTGCAGAGGGCAGAAATGTCATAGAAATATGCTGGATTTGAGGACAGTGAGTCTATATCTGTGAAAGCAAATTAAGCATATGTTACTTACTAGGAAGGTATACCTGAGAATGGACAAGTATATAGCTGTGACTTGAGTAAAATGAATATGAATCTGTATGAACAGAATATTTGTCTCAACTTTTTCATACTATCTGGAAGCCTAATGAAAGATGTTTTTCTGCTGATTTTGAGATTCCAGAACAGTGCAATGAGTTGCAGCCAGTTAGAGGACAACCCACCTTAGGACCATAAACACTGAAGAATGAAACTTCTGTGATGACAGTATCTGGAGATACACTGTTTGCTTCTGTTGAAATCGACCAACATTTTTGGTGCCTAAAGAGAGAGACTGTAGTGTCCATTTTTGCATCATTAAAATGCACTCAATGAAAATGTTTTATGAATATGTATATTTGGATTTTTGAGAAATTTTCATACTTTGGAATTGGTCCTCTTTAAAGTCCCTGCATGCAAGGTCTCTTAAACTGCATGCCCTATTTTTTTTTTCATACTTGCTCCATGCAGCCTTTTTAACATTTAGAACGGACATTTGAGAGGAAAAACAAACTTCTAGAAAATGAAGGACACTTAAAATCCTGTAGGGAAAGGAGCGCTGACATATAGTGCACTCTCAAACTTTGCACTATCCTAAAATTTCTCCAGACTGGAATAAATAATGAATCTTAGGGGAGTTAGCCAACTGTTTAGTAGCTCATGAAAGAACATAAAATGAAGGAGAAAAGTCAATTGTTTAGATATCTGTAGTCCCCTGCTTCTTTGGAACATTGCTATCTCTGGTTCTCCTTTTCAACTAAATCTTTTCTTGCAAGTTGTCCCTAGTTAAGGTCCCTCCTCCACGATTGTGTCCATGCCAGACCTCCGCTAGTACGTTTCATCTGAGGGTGGGGATTTTGTTGTTGTTGTTGTGTGTTTTTTTTTCTTTTTTTTTTTAAATACCTTATTAGACTGTCAGGAGGAATTCTCTTACTTGGCTGTGAAGTTAATCTTCATGAATGCTAAGTCTCCGACTGTTCTGTTTCACATCTGCAAGTATGGAAGTCACATTTCCAGGTTCTGTGTCTCAAATACCACACCTCTAGGAAGATCTGCAGGACTGATGCAACATATCTCCATGAGTTTTTGACTTTCATGTTCCAAGAACTATATTTCAGTCAGCAATAAGTCTCTTCTATTCAAGAAAACTGATGAAATTTCTCACAGTGTTTCTGCCGTTTTCATGAGCAGAGCACTGAACGCCTTTTCTTGCTACTGAGAACTTGAAAACATATCACCTACTGGCTTCAAAGCTGATTTAAAAATAACCATTAGACTGTCAGGAATTTAGGGATGACTTGGAGTTCAACAGAAACAAAGAAAAATAAATGCTTAGATATAATATGAACATATTGAATAATTTATGTTTATATCATACTTAATCCACCCAGCATCTCTTACCTCCACCATCCTGTGGTGTAATTTTAAGAAATGTACTGCTACAGATGTATTTGACATAGATTCAGGGAAATTGACTTAAATTAACTGTGTGTTCAACTTACATTGGAGTTGTGAATATAAGAACTGGGTTTTTGGCATGGAGAGATGGAAAGGAGAAGAACGTGTGCTTTAACTACCTGCAAGTATCCATAGCAGTGTTGTGGTTTTACAGTCACGTTTTATGGTAGTGAGAGTGCCTTTTTGCCCCCAGCAATATGCAAGATACATCCGATACGTGTGACTAATTTCATAAAGAAAATCCTGATTTAGACTGCCCAACAAGTGCATGATATGAACATTAAAAAGAAAAAGCTTTTTTTCCAGATCTTTTTCAATTTAGTACTTTTAGAAAAAGTATTTCTTGTCACAGCAAATAGCTAACAGATTGACGGGGTGATATGATTACCTCCCCTCACCCCCCTTTTAATTACATTTATCCTTTAAAGAGTATTAGGCACTTATTTTATAGGAGGTGTTTTCTTATATATAAAAGAATAAAGTAGTTGGAGCTGAAGAATTTTAACATTCTGATGGGGATGAGTAATTTGACAGTTTAACCTTGTACGCCACTATATGTAGGACTGTAGAAAATACTGTCTATTGGGTCATCTAAATTCAGATGTTTGAGTATGCTTCTCATCTTTTTGAAAACATTTACATTCAAAAACATCTAGATTCATCCTGTTCTGTAATTCTTAGGCTGGTCTGCAGCTAGTGTGCCAGACTTCCACCTTTGTAATATTTCTGTTGAAAAAATTGGTGTTGGTATGTGGTGATGGGGGGGGGGAGGGGGACAGAGGGGACAGAATGGAAGAATGATCTGCTAATCCTGACTATTGAGAGCAATTGCTGAAATACTATCCTAAGTGTATGTTTATGTACTTATAAGTATGGCTTAATAAAGGTGAATTTATGAACTGGAGAAGTAAGTTTTGCAGTATAAAAGTTGAGCAAAACTTGAGCTTCTGGCTTCCTAAAAATCTATTTTTTCCTATTTCTATTAGCTGATTGTAATGTCTGTTAATAGTTGTATTTTGTGCTACAAATGTGTTTTTATTCTTTCTGTTAGCTGATTTTAGTTTTTCTCTTTTTGAACAGGATATTTCTGCTCAAGAAAGCAATATATTAGGGGCATTTTGTGATATGAATGTAAGTCACACCAATTATTTTTTTAAATAGATACGCATTTCCTGGAAACTTAAAATAGCTATGTTCACTCCTCTGTATAGATTTGTGTTATATTGATGTATCTTATTTTGAATTCCTTATGTATCTGAATGGATACCGTATTTATTTTTTTATTTATTTTAAAATTTTTGTTTCTGTAGGATGTAGAAGTACCATTGCACTTGCTTCGTTATGTTTGTCTGTTTTGTGGAAAAAATGGCCTTTCCCTCATGAAGGATTGTTTTGAATATGGAACCCCGGAGACACTGCCATTTCTTATAGCACATGCATTTATTACAGTGGTATCTAATGTAAGTATTGTCTTAAATTATTTAATGTTAAACATAAAAGTTAAAAAATGAAAAGACTGAAGCTTGAAGGAATTCTGTAGGACCAGGGAGAGACAAAAACCACTAGATCATTTTCCTTGTTAGGAATATGAGGGTTGCTGGTCCATTGGGACAGCATTTCACAATCGGAACCCTATACATTTCCTGTAGGTACACAACTAACTTTGTAAGTTTAGATTATTTCATTTTTCCTGGACACTGAGATTGTAATAGCCCCAAGGATGTTGTTGTCTGAGGTCATTTTTGTACCTGAAATTGTGTTATGGATATGTGTTAACCTGCTTCAGGCTATATTAACTTTTTGCCTATTTCCTATGAGGCACAGAGGAGGAGCCTGTGCCTTCCGTTGCCTTCTGTTTCTTGTAATTTTATATCATATTATGTGTATTTGCATTTGTAGGGAACTATCTTATATTTTCATTTAGTTTTAGAACATATGTCCTTCATTTGTCCATTTTGAAATAATAGTGATTTTTGACTAGCAGAATTGTGAATTAATTATAGTAAAGATTTGAAGGAGACTGATAGTGGAAATTAAAACTGATTTCTGAAGAAGGACATATAAGAATTTCGTGTAATGTGAGAACATGAAGTGATAAGCAGTCTTATGGATGTGAAGGAAGGCAATAATTTGTTAGATCTTTTATGAATTGATTTTAACATAATTTTGACATTGTTTTGTCCTAATATTAAGTACTTAAAATGAGATCCTTGCTTCCACACATCTTTCCTCTTTTCTTGTTGCTGTTACTGACCAGCCAGGATGATGTTCCAGATAAGTTCTGAAACACGTTTGCAAAGAAGGAATGGATGATTGAAATAAAGCACCCACTGATACACCGATACTGCTTACTCCTGATTCTCCTAGTATGAGGGTTCTTGACTTGTAGGTCAGAGAGCAAATGAGTAAAGCCATGGCATGCTCAGTTCTTTTGATCTTAAACAGGAGGACTGCTGCAGGACCTCTGTACATTAAGCTGTGGAGCTATGTTCTCTTCTGGCCATATCTGTATGACCTGACAAGCTTTCTGTCTCTATCTGTTGTCAGTGCAACCCGCTGGTATCTTTTGCTCCTGTATATCAGCTGAGTTGCTCCTATGACATTGTAATCCAATGAGGTTAAACAAGCTGAGATAGAAAATAATGAGTTAAACTGTTCAAGTTAATTTGTATATTTTAAATGAAATAGGGTATAAACATGTGAGCAACCAGATGGCATTTGGGTGAGGTGGTATCATAATCAGCTGTGTGAGAGCTGAGGACAGTAATGTCTTCAGTCAGAAGAAAATCTGTGACCCCCCCCGCCCCCAACTTCAGAGCCTTGTTCCAGGTTTAAGAAATAATGTTAGCAGTCTTCATCAAACCACTTACTGAAAATGTATGGTCTTGTAGGTTATTCCAGTTTTAGAAGTAAATTTTGGTCGTGGAACTGGGCAGCTCCCTGTCACACTAGCATTTTTTTCAACCAGCACTCTGACTGCAAATCCCATGTTGTAGGTGTCCTGTACCAGTGTATGTTTAAACTATATGTCTTTCTTCTTTGTCCTTTTTTGAAGTCTTTATCTTTCTCTACAAGAACTTTCTTTTCCAAATTCTTACATATGTCCCCCAACCCCGAATATGCCTCAGCAAAGTTTCTTTCTCCAAATCAAGCAACTTTGCGGATACCTTTTTTTCTAATAGGTAGTATGTTTACCTGTGTCTGGCAGCTATTTCAGATGAAAGCTATGGCTAAACCCGTCAGATAAAGTGAAATTCAACCCAGCCCATAACCAATAGAAGTACTGTTTCTTCAGCCTTTTCCAGCATTTTATGTTTCACTGTTCGACCAGAATGTTTCTTGTGAACTCTTTCTGGCTTTGCTGGCAAGTCCATGCATGTCAGAGAGATGTGAGGAAAACTTTTAGAAAAATTCATCTCTTAGATTTTATCTGTAAGTTCACTACAGAAAGTATAAGATCATGTTTTATGTGTAATATACTTTATTCATCCACTTCCAGCATTCGGTGTCACTAAATTTGCTTGCCAGTAATGCTTCCAACTTGAAGATACATGTGTATTTGTTCTAGATGAGGCAGCTAATTTTTTTTGATAAAATAATTTCACCTTGCTCATATGAAAAAAACGGAGTTATCTCTCACTCTACAATGGTGCATAAGTTTCTAATGTTGATGTTTCTCTTCCGTGATTCTGTTTATATTCTATCTCTCTCTATATATCTTTACAATTTATATAGTAAATATAAATAACATTTTATAATATCTATTTCTGATTGTCTGTGAATCAGCTCTGTTTATTCCATAAAAGATGAATATCTCATTAAGTGTACTCTAAAGGTGCATGTAAAAGGAAGAACACCACCACAAATTGGTAAGGTGTGCAAGGGAACTGAGCTGCTTGTTTCTGAGTACTGGTGTTTCATTCATATAGAGGCCATTAAAAAAATCATTGAAATGATGTTTCCTTGAAATTTTCTATCTAGCACATCTAGTTTGACTAAATGTCTTTCAAACAAGCTTACGTTTGTAATGACAAAGCTAGCAAATGTAATATAATGTAGTTTGCTTCACACAGGCAGTTGGTTATTTGGCACTCTTGGTCTTCCTCTGGCTCGTTACTCTGCAAGATGCTTTCTTAGCAACCTGTATTGTGGTAGGACTGCTCCTTCTTGGGATATTTCTGCACTATCTTTTTTAGTCAGATTGGTTTTTTAGTCAGTTTGCTTCCTCCTCTCTTCCTACGTTTCCTATTCCATGCTATTTGCTCTGTTTAACTGCTTGATATTCCGTTGGTCTCCTTAAGGAAGAACTGTAAGAGACGGAGAGAAAGCTATGACCTCCAGCTTGTTCTGTGGAGGGTTTAATCCTGACTGAAAAAGCTTATCATTGCTTAATTCTGTATTACCTCAGTTTTGTGGATGTTGGAGAGGAATAGTTGCTGTCTTCCACAATCTAGATGAATTAATAAAAGTAGTGCTGAGGATTTCCAAATGCTGCTTTAATTTTACTTTATGAAACTTATTAACTTGATTTAAGTTATAAAAGTAAAAACTGTTGTGAGACAAACTGCCTTTTAGAAATGAATTAACTATAGTAAAAAATAATTAAAAACAGTCTGAAGTTTGAGAATAGAAGATACATTAAATACTTCATTTTAAAAGCAGGCAGAAGCATAAAAAAGTGTGATAAGAGTTATGAATTTTTTATGTAAACAGTCATTTTGTCTAAATACTTTGGTGGATTTATATTTGAATTCATGATGAAAAGTATTTTATTTATGGCATGGGAAATTATCAGTTAATTCAGTTCAGAGGATAGAGGCCATATGTAATGTGAGAATCCACATGGATGAAATGGCTTTAAAAGTTTAAATTAATACAGAATAAAAATTACTATACCCGATGACATCTATAAAATAAAATTATAAAAACATTTCCTACTTTTGTTGCATAAGGAAATATAGTTGCTTGTTTGTTTCATACTTACATGTGAAAAAGAGCACATCATTGTGTTAGAATCAAAGTGTCTGAATACAAATAATATCTTTATTATCCTTGCAATTCCGTGTCAAAATGTTATTTAGTTCCTGTTTCTAGAACAAGCATCTCCTAGTTGCAATTTCTATATCTGGCACATTTTTTTTCCTTCTTCTTGAGACTGCCAGTAGGATCAGCAGCTAATTCCAAATGTAGCATTTTCGGCAATGTGAAGATTTGGCAGGTTTCTCTTGCAAAATTGGTTAGTATCATTACTGTGTAATATTAGTTGCATTGTAAAAAATAAGCTTGAAAAAAATTTTTTTCAGAATTGACTCAAAAAATATTTGGCTAATTCCACAAATGTTTAAAATAAATGCTGGAGATAGTTCTACTATTGGCTAGTAGTGTTTTCTGCTAGCAAGAATGAGAATTTAGAATATTCTGCATACAGAATTCTCCAAACTCCTGGTGAGAATTTATTTTATAGTCAGAATATATTGCATCAGTTGCGAAGATTAAACTTTCTTGTAAGAACAAACATGGAGCTATAGATGGACGTGACAGCTTTGACTGATTGTTCACACACTTGTGTATACACGATTCAAATTATGTTGGTAGTAGTAACAGCTGCTAATGTTTCATCTTTGCTAGATCCCTTACCTGGCATGTAGTTGTCTTTCTGTAACAGGTTTAACAGGCTCAGCATTCCTTTTGGAAATGCAGATGGAACTTCTAACTTTGCCTGTGTAAGTAGTTTGGTTGGTCCTCTTTTTCTCACAGCAGTGTTAAATCGCTCTTTCAGGTTTTTTTTCTTTTTTTTTTCTGCATACATTTTTTTTCCAACATACGCTTCTGCGAAAGTGGTAAAGGCAGTATGGTAAACACAGGAATGCAAATACAGTAGTAAAAGAAAAAAAAAAGCTCTTAGTTACCGGTTATAGAATATAATGTTATAGAGTATAAGGCCTAAAAAGCAAAACATCAACATAAGTCAAATAATTTTGCTTGATTTAGGAGAGCTTCACAAGGAACAGAAAGAATGGAATCATTTCCTTTTAGATTTAAAAAAAGAAAAAAAAGCAACAAGATTGAGTAGCAGTTTTTCCTACTGAAGAAACAGAAACTACAGAAAGTTCAGAAATGAGGCATGTGTGCAGTATAATGTTATTTACAGTAAATTTATGTTTTCTAGTTGAGTAGAAGAAAAGATACAACTCTTGTTTAAACAAGCACAGGAACATTCTTCAGATTATTTTGAAAATCAGAAAATTAACAATTTTAAAGAGTCACGTGAAAAACAACAACAAAGCCTTTTTTTAAAGTGGTGTTGCATGTGCAAATGTACTAGCAATATTTCATTTTTATAATTCTCAATAAATGTCATTAATGAAACTTTTATCTATTTATGTTTTTGCATTATAGATCAGAATATGGCTACACATCCCTGCTGTCATGCAGCACATTATACCCTTTAGGACTTATGTTATCAGGTAAATTTTTAATTTAAGAGTTTTTTCTCGTGGGACTTTTGACAGCTCCTGTTTATAATTTCAGATGCTATACTTTCTAATTGTTCAAGCTCTGTCTCTATTATTTCAATAAACAGAGTGAAGGTTTTGTTTAGAGTTAGTTTGGGGTAGCTCCTTCCATCTACCTGATTTCAGTATAGCAAATCGATCTTGATAACAGCATTTTTAATATGGCATTCAGCCCCGTTCTGACACGTTTTATCAGGATCCATTGTAGTACAGGTCATTTCCTGCATTATCTTCATAAAGTTGCAGAAAATTTGCAATGAGATTGTGTGAGTAGAAGAGCAATTTGTAATCATTGAAATTTCATACGCTGAGTTTCACTGAGTTTTAACACCACTTCACATTTTGAAGTTCTTATTTCCAGCTGGCAGAAACTGAAGTGTGATCAGAAGTCTACTCACACTTTTATGTATCTAATTATATCCAGTCCCAATGATTTTCTTTTTATCAAGCTGCCTATCATGAAAAATGCTTTAAAATTAAAGTACTTATAAATATATTTATTTATATGAACAATTTATTTTTATTGGTTTTCTTCAGACAATATTAAAAATCCAGTGAGTAGATGATGAAATTATCCTGTGTATGTGTATCTGCCCTGCCATGTGGGGCGGGGGGAGGTGTCTCTGCTGATTCTCCTGCTGATGTCCCAACCTTAAACATTCTTGTTTCAGACTCCCAAAAAGGCCACTACTCTTGCATCAGCCCATGGGCCCACAAATCCTCCAAGGGTCTGGGTCTCTCATAACTGTGCTGTTAGAAATGTGCTTATAATAGTCATAGCTTACTTCTATGATATCAATAAATGTGTCTTTATGGATTATATTATGTTAACAATACCAGTATAAAATCACACTCTCAACAAAAAAAAAAAATATACATTGGCAACAAAAAGTACCCAAAATGATGAGGATCAGAACTATATTTCACATCTAAAAAATGTTCTGTTTTTTCATTGCAAAGAATTATGACAATATAAAAATTAAGTTTTGCTTGATTATCGACATATCTTGCTATAAAGTGGTCTCTAGCAAAATGATATCAGCAGACAAAAGAGTATTCCCATCTTTTATTAAACTATACCAGTGTTGAGCTGACAGTCCTGCTGTACTTGCTCCTTTATTATTGATGGGTTATCTTTGAAACCTATTTAAGGTAATTATTAATCGTGAAGCAGTCTAGAAAACAATCATGGAAATATAGATGATCTTTAAGTGCTTGTCCCCATACATATTCCACTGGTGGGTGGTTGTTTACCTGGGAATTTGTTCATGAACCTTACTTATCTTCTTGCAATGTATGGCAAATATAGAGAGCACTGAAGGATCAACAATTAGAGCTAGGCGGGTGTGAAGGAACTTGAGTGAGACAGAAGAACACAGTCTGCAGCCTTAGCTGTTAATCTCCTTTTGTTTGTCCTCCTATTTAGTGCTTATAGTTCTTAAAGTTTTTTTTATTTTATAACCATAGATAAAATCAGTGTGACATGAATAAATAGAAGATTGTTTCCCTGTTTTCTCATCATCTGTTCCTCACTATTTTACCCATAGAAATGCTTGCATCTGATTTTAAATGTAGTCAGCAACTTCTTGCTATAAATGATGGCCTCAATGTCTGTTAGTGTTATTTACAATACACTTATGTCTGTCAGAAAGGTAACATTGATATAGGGTTTCCCTATGGAAAACATCAAAAGTTTAGAGAAGGAAGGGGATATTTACCCTATTTTCATTTTCTACAACTGAATCTTGGTAGGAGATCTAGGATTTCTCAACATTATGGAGCAGAAGTCCAAAGCTTTATTCATGAAGATGCACTTATGGAGTGGGACATGAAGCTTAGAGGTCACATAACAAAATAATATACAATGTTATACCTTTGCATGGGACAGAAGTTCACTCAGATGATTTTCAGTAAAAGGTGACTTTTGATGTATGCAGCTACCCCCATGTAGTTGTCCAGCTTATAGGTCTCTTTTAAGTCCCTGGGCCTCTAGGCCTTCCCCTGCTGTCCACTGTCGTATCTGAAAGCAAATACTAATCCTGGGCACAGCAGCACAGCACCTTTAAAACAAATCATACAGTAACTACTGCTGCTCTGCAAAGTAATGGAAAGGTCTTGGAGAGCAGTTTAGTTGAGTGTGAGTTCTCAGGGCTCTGACTGCCTGCCGTCACCTCAGGATGGGCCTCCTGTACGCTCTGGACCCTGATGTGAGCCTCCTCCTAGAGCCGATGACCACTGGGGCAACAGTGCTGCAGAGCTGTCTTCAGCTGCCCTGGAGTGAGGGGAATGTCTGGCCTGTAAAGGGGTTGTAGGTTTCAGTAGCCCGTAGCATCTGAAAGAAGCTGGTAGTGGCTAAGACTTGAATAATAAGCTCATTCTGTCAAATACAAATAAAGTCAAAGCCCTTGTGTTGGCTGCAAGCAGCCTGTTGCCTGCATTTTCAAAATCCCTAGCCTAGAAATAGTTTACTGTGCACACCCAGATGTTTCTCTTCACCGAATTCTGCCATGAAAATGTAGTTGACAATGGCCATATGATAGATGCCTTCACAAAATGTCTCATCTAAAGGATACAAATCCAAGTTGCTGCTCATGCAGATTCCTTGCAAGAACTGCAGTGCAGATGCCTTGCAAGAACTGCAATTTTGCAATGCTGATCAACATGATGAGCAGAGAGAGAGATCATCTGCTTGGCATCCTAGCAGCATCTTTATCAGAGGAGGTTAACCTTTATGTTCCTATTCTGCGTTATCTCTACTAGGAATGGATAAAATGAATAGCAAAGTGTGTATTCTTCTAGAGGAGATTTATTTCTAGTTGGTTATATGCACAAGTCACTTGCTAATAATGACCACTTTTAGACTTTGCAAAGATCAGGGACACAGTGCTGCCATTATAGCTCTTGCTAAAGAAAGATAACAAATATTATTTTCTGCCTGAGGAATGGAGCACTAGTATTCATGTTCTGCCTCTGAAAACCCCTACATTGTTCAGAAATTTAGGAAAGAATTAAAGAATATAAATTAAAAATGGCACCTTTTAATAAGGAAGCAAAGTGTTTTTGACCTCCTCAGAAGGAAACTTTATTTATCTAAGAATTTAGAATTCTGCATATCAAATGGCAAAACTCTTACAATGAAATCATTGTTTTATTTGTGATAAAAAAAAGACAAAATTTATTGACAATGTGACTCGAATAAGGTGTAGTTTATTGCAATTATAGATGAGGTCAAGTTGTTGATGATGTCTTTCTTATAAAAGACATTGGTTCCAGCTGATTTCACCTCAAGATCAGAGATGCAAGATGCTCTGCATGGTTCCAGATATTGAATGCCCCAAGAGAACTGTAGCTATGAACTGTGGTGGGAATTTGCCTTTTGAAGACAACATTTTTTTCAGTGGCAATGTTGTTGATTGAAAGACTCATGGATAGTTTTGTTCTTCGGAAATAAAAAGGCTAGCAATGAAGTCCATTTTTATGAGAAGTAAGAAAGAAAATTATATGCCTGGTATTGTAAGTGTCTCTATAAACCACCAAAAAGTGTTGGATGGTATGAAAGAAAAGACTGAAAATTCCTCTGTCTTTTACATCACCAGTTGGTGCCATCTACTAAATGTTTGTTCTGGTGAAATCTGAGAGCTATGTGTGGAAATTCTGCTGTTTAATATGATATTTAGTTCTAACCCTTTCTCCTCTTCTCCATTATTCTCTCTCTCTCTTCAAGGACTGATCTTGAGAGATTTTTTATGAAGGATTTGTGTCTCTGCCCCTATTAGGGAGAAGTAGAATCTTCTCTGCTCAAATATGTTGAGAGGAAACTGCAAATGGCAGTTATTCCTGCATTAGACTTCAGTTTCAGTACAAGGCACGAGCATAGCAGAGGTTATACACACAGAGGAAGTGGAGCCTCCAAACAGCGTTGCTGGTACACAGTGCTTCCTGTGGAATACAGTGAGAGAGGGGGCTTCTGAAAGAATTTAATAGGATTGCCCAAGACCATTCCTTTCCACTAAATGTCATGAAAACCTCTTGTAATAAGCCTAAAGTTTTCAATTACACAAAATATTTCACTCCTCCAAATATCTGAAGATTTATGCCACAGGTACAAAGAATAGGAAAGCCAGGAGACAATAGCCGGGCGCTCAAGTGAATTCTTCATTTCACTGAGGAGCACTGAGTCATTCTGCTTGATATCTTTTTTGCAGCTGTGGTCCAAAAAGAGTCATATTATGGGAAAAAAGATTATTTCACAGCTGACTACCCAGAGTCCTGAAGCATGAGATGTGATTTTAAGCATTATGCTAACATAAAACAGGGTGTTTTAAGCTGCACTCTCTTCATCCCCCCAAAAGCAAATTTAAATACTATTTCAGTTGACTAAAACTGAATTTTTAAAATTAGTGTATATATTTTAATTGAGTATATATAATACATATTTAGCAATTTTTGTAAGTATGTCAGGCTTACAGGACAGCTTCTATACATATATAGACTGTCCTTTATTTATATGTATAAAAGAGGTATGTTTGTTTCCAAAAGTCTCAGTTAGGTAACGATATCTGATTTCCTGGATCATATAGGTCCTGAAGCATCATTCATATATTGCTTTAAGACTTAATGCTCAGCAGAAGCAAATACAAAAATTTAGGAATTAAAAGAAAAAAAAATGACTGAGGACAAAACAGATGCTATTTTTAAGCCATTGTGTGAATCAATCACATATTTGCATTTCTATATTGTATACCATTCTGATCATTCCATCTCACAGAGGTTATAACAGAACTGGCTAGATGATGGGAAGGGTGACCAAGAAGGTAAAAGATAAAGAATGATACTGATATGAGGGGAGAGACAGCCTAGGATTTCTTTTAAGAGAGAGATGACAGTTATACGAATGATATGAAGACAATAGGGAATGATTATTCAGTTTTTCAAGAAACAATAAATAGAGTACCTGCAATACAGCCATCAGGTAGCAGATTTAAAAGAAAGGAGACTTTTTTTTTCATGGAAATGTAACTGTGAAAGTAACTGGCACAGGTTATTGAGAAAGCCAGAAATATAAATGGAAAGAGAGAAATAAATTCATAGTTGTAGATAGGTTCATCAGGTCTATTATATGTGGGATAAAATCTTCATCCACTTTTCGAGAGATGATTTTGGGCTAAATAGACCTTTTGCCTTGCCCCAGTACCACTGTTCTTATGCAAGGCAATGCAGCAAATTTAGAACTACTTAGTGTAAGGAAAGATGTGTGTTAGTTGCCAATGCTATCTAATGATTTGATTTTTGTTAAAAAATAAAGTTCTTCTGGTAAAAGCATAAAACGGACCCAGTATACTGATATAGAGGCGTTCAGGGCACTTTATCTTCCCACAATCAAAATAAGGCTTTTTCTACTCTGCAAATTTTTGTAGCTTTAATCCTGGCCGTAAAGATGTATGATCATATTTGATTTATGGCGGACATACTAGTGCCTGTAAATTTTCTCATGTAGATTCTGTCATGCTTATAAAAACACAAGTGTGACATCTTCATCATGTACATTGTGCCTAGCTCTTAGAATAACCCAGTTATGCTAAAAGATCTTAGTTAAAATGCAGCTTAAGTAGCTAAAAGTGCTCTTTTCTCTGTGGCTTTCTGAAGGGCCTTAGCAAAACAAATTATATTGTCAAAGTACTTTTGTTGCTGTGCAACTGCATCTGCACTGGAGTTTCAGTTATTGTAAAAGTTTTTTTTTAAACACTATCTCTTAATGATAATATAATAAAACGTGACACGGGTGTGGTGCAGGGTTGGACTAAATGTAGTAAATGCACTGAAAGAACTTAACAAATGTTTTTCTGGAGTAAATTTTATGAATAAAAGTAGGTTTATACTGGTACAGTTGCATTACAATCAGAAAGCTTTTTGTATTAGATAGATTAGTATAATTATTTCACCAAACTTCTTAGAGTAAACAAGATTTCAGGTGAAATGTAATATCACCTGAATTTCCTGTCACTGAAATCCAGCAAAGCCACAAAAGCACCCTTCTTCCTGTACATGTCGATCTATTTTTGTCTCTCTTGCACACAAGCACTCTACATCTGTCATATATAGACATACGTAGAATGAGAAAATTCATAGATTGAGAAAATTCATACAATTTCTTTTAACATCTTTAAGATTTGTAGAAGTCGTTTACAAAACAATCAAGTATGACTTGATGACCGTTGGGAACACTGAAGAGGTTTGGGAACTAGCACTGAATACAGTTTGCATGTAAAAATGGGGAGATAAAAGCTGGTCTAAGGATGCTAGTAATTATATTGAGTTGATTACATTTTGTAACATGGACCAATGAGTTTTTTCATTAGAGTGTAACTCCCCTCACCTATGTCTGGATTAGAGTAGAGATAGGTTACTGGGTCTGGTTTGCTGCTGCACTTTTTCAAATGAGTATTCCCTTCTTGTTAACTGCTTTTTTTTTTTTTTTTTTTTTTTTAATGAAAGTCATAACAGAAAAGCGTTACTTTCTTACCATTATCTGATTTCTGATGCTCCATGTGAGAAGACTAATTTCACATTTAATAACAGTGAAGGATCTGGTTACTTGGGTCCTGGATGGTCCTTCTCTTGTCCTTCTGCTGTTTATCTGTGCTTTCTATCATAGATCTGCTGTCGCTGTGATTATTTACACTGAAGTCTCTTTGCTTTGTTTGACAATGTTAAGTGTCACTGAAGTGTGTTTACTTTAGAGCCTCTGTGCAGGAACTGTGAAAAAGGATCTCAATTTAAATAAGAACAAGGGCCTGTATTTTTTTTTTTATTCTTTACTAATGCTCATATGATATAAATGCAAAGGCATGGTGGTGTATAAATGTAGCTAAGTGTAGTTTAATGTCTTCTGTGGTTTTTAAAAGATGAAAGCATATATTTGGTTAGTCTTGCAATGACAGATCCAGATTTAGGCTATCAAACAAATGGATTTTAACTCATTTCTGTCATTAAATCTAGTCCAGATGTAGTCAAAACTTCAAAACACTGAATTACAAAGAAAAAAAATTAATTATGGTAACCTTGTGTATACCTTGCACGTGCAATTTTTATCTGCCTCAAAACAAACTCAGGAAAGCTTATTTCTAAATATTTTTCTATTATGCATTGACTTTAGAAGAAACTCTCAACTGTGTCAGTGTTTTGTGTGTGAACTTTACAGGCATTTCAGCATTGATTTTCTTAGTATAGATTGATTTAGCAGTTGTTTAGGTAAGACTAAAGTTGTGCTAGCTTCTGTAAGTTAGTTTCCATAAATGATTATTTCTTCTGCCTCCCATGTGCAGAGATCATCTGCATTGCAATTCATTGTGCATGATCACATGATCTTAGATAAGATCTCTGCATTGGGAGGAACGTAACTATTTAAAATTCTTTATCATATTTGGTTTCTCTATGAGATTTGTAGAATCGTTGGTAGTGGTTATGGTGCATCTTTAAAGATTGTAACAACTGTCAGTGGAAGAAATGATTATGCATTCCTGCACTAACCCGTTAGGAAAGTGATGTGGCACAGAGAGTACCTTAGTACAAACAAACATCACATACAGTTATGGCAGAAAAAATGTGCATGTGTCGCATTTACGCTAATTGAATCAGAACCAGACTGCACAATTCATTTTTTTTTTTCTATTCTGTAGTGGAGGCTACAAACAGGGATGTATTCATCTTCAGAGGATTCTCACTGCACTGGGGGATCTGTCGGAGCACTGTTTGTTGTCCATTGATATTGTTTCCAGAAATTCAGTTCTAAAATATTTTAATGCTGGGTGAATTGCAACATATGGGTTTTGTGAAGAGTTTCAATAGAATAGTAAATGGCCATGATGCAGCTTTCTGGAGAGGGCACCTTCCCCTGAAACAGATAGGAGGCTTTAGGCTCCCAGCTTGCATTTCTAAAGAACCACATGGGTTTCCTGTGTCGTTTTGTGGAAATCTTTTTCTGGTCAAAGACATCTGAAGAGGTTTAAAATCAGAATCATGTTTACTTATAGAATTTTAAATGTTCCACATAATTCTGTTGTTCCTCAGTGGGTTTTTTGTTGTTATCAGCTCTTGATATGTTATTGATAGTGATAATTTAAATGCTCTTATGGCTGTTGAAAATTTATATTTGCTATAATCAAGGTGGTGATCCAGGAGAGACAGTTTTATGTATGTTCTAGTTTGAATCATACCCTCTTTTTCTTCCATTTATTCTAGGTATTTATGTAAACTGTCAGACCAGGAGTTGCGACAGAGTGCAGCCCGGAACATGGCAGATTTAATGTGGAGCACAGTTAAAGAACCATTGGATACAGCCCTGTGTTTTGATAAAGAAAGTCTTGATCTTGCGTTTAAGTACTTTATGTCTCCAACTCTAACAATGAGATTGGCTGGACTGAGTCAAATAACAGTAAGAACTTTTTAAAATATAAATAATATGTAGAACAAATGTTTCCTTTTGTGTTTTAAAAGTTACTGTTTTGTTGTTTGGGCTTTTTTTAATGTGTGAAAAGCAGCAGAATCCTCTTAGAAGCAATCTTAGGAAGTTATAATCATGTTTATGAATGTGGAGTTCATTGAGAGAGATGACCAAGAGCTACATTTTGCAGCATATGGAATTGCACACACTTCCTGAACAGTTTACCATACTCTGTTGTAACCATGTTTTGTGACAGCCGTGTTGAAATTAGGTCCCTCTACAAGGCTCTGTTTTGTTGTTTATAAAGGCTTTCAATCTGTTTTGATTTTTGCCTTTACGGTGTCTTGAGTCTACTGTAATTAGCTGCTTCTTTGTATTGTACATACCTCTTTTTCCTGTTTGTTTAGTATAATTTGTTTCTCAAGGGACAACATTTCTGCATCAATTAGCAGAAGACTGAAGTGAATAGGTAAATATATTTAGCATCAAATAGAAATAGATTAAAAACAAAATCCCCACACCATTCTCTTTCCCACGGAAATGCTCCATATTACACCAGTCAGGATACTTTGTGCGTGCTCTGTCTGTCATTGTTTCCTGTGTATGTATTTATAGTCGCATAGAGATAGTTGTACAGAAGGTCAAAAGTGAATTATTTTTATTAATCTGTGCCTTTTCTATTTTACGTTTAGTCTGACACTGTTTTTAAGATTTGGTCAATCTTTATAGGTCATATTGTCATGTTTGCCTTAATGCACAATATGGCAAATAGGAACTATACTAGAATGAATGTTCTCCTTAAGATATGTATTATTTTCTAAACACATTTACCATTCCCTGTTCTAACTGATTAAATGGTGTTGCTCGGTGACTCTATTGGCCACTGAGTGTCAGTAAATACAAGACAAGTTTACTTAAATTTCGGTTCTCCCTCTATTTGTCTTACATATAGAAGTAATTACAACTATTTTAATACATGGTAATTTGCAATCACCTGTAAGTATTTGCAGTCAGATTATTGGTGTTTTATAACTAAAGAAAATACTTAATTTTCACAGCTGTGTGATCTACTAAACTTAAAAATAGAAATTGTTTATAAACAACAACCATTCAGTGTTAATCAAATGCTGTTTTAAGGGTAACTGCATTTATTAGACTTGAAAATATTGGCCATTCAGTTTTGCATTTATATGAATGAAAACATAATGCAGTTCATCCAGTTGGGGTTCTAAAGCAAGTTAAAGAGAAATTCAATTTTTGGAAGAAATGGTGACAGCATGAATTTGTTTCTGTATATATAAATTTTATATAAAAGTGATTTATATGCCTTACATAAACATATGTATATATATTATACTCAGTGCCTGAATTCAAATTTTCAGTCGTATCTAATTAGTGCAAAGTGAATGTTCAGAGTTCTTTTTGTGTAATAAGAAATCTTTAGAGTGTTGGTGAAATCTTAAGTAGAAATATTTTTCATCAACATTGCTTTATTTGTACAGTTATAGATATCGTATCTGGCAAGTATATTTTAAAATATGACAATGGGGCATATAAGTAGTTTCATTTTTTTTCTTCTGCACGGTTTTTGAAAATGTAATTTTCAGTGTCATTGATTTTTAAGGTAAATTTCCAATGTTTGCGTAGTTCCGATTATGTTAGATTTTTATTCCTGTAAGTACTTTCAATTTTGTACAGTTCTCCTTCTTTGACTGCTGATGTATGTCATTTTCTTATCTTTACCAAAAGAAATTCTTCAAATAAGAATGCATCGCTTGTTTATTTTTCATGCATATAGATCATTTTAAAGAGTGTGGAATTGTATAATATTAAGTAGTTATAACATGTTTTGACCTTTTATGATTGGTAAATGTTACTGTAAAAGTGAGATTTTCACAACAGGCATGTATTACCAAAAGTAAAATTTCACAGATACTTTAGATTAAAGAAAATTGGCTTTGACTTGTAAAACTGAAATATTGTTTGCTGATAATTTATCGAGTCTATTTTAAATAAGTAGTACCAAAAACTGCTCTGGAACTCTGAGACAGTTAATTCTTCATTTTTTATTCAAATCGTAAGAAGTTTTCTCTTTTTGGTTCTATTTTTAAGATCTTAAAATCTCTTTGGAAACATCTCTTGCATTACCTCCTTTGACTTTTGAGTCTGAGAAGTGTTGTGTTTTATTTAGTTCCCTATGTCTTTCCTGGAATGATTTTAATTGCCAGGTTTGTGCAATTTTGAGTACGAAATCTGAGCCAAAGTTTACAGAGGTTTTGACTGCCTATTTATTGAAGTTTTCTGTCCTCTTTGCAAACAAAGGTCTGTAAAGACCTTCTGCATTACAGATGTGCCTTAATGGCTACTTTTCTCAAGTTTCTTTTTTTCTGTACATGTCTTTGATGGCTAGAATTTGTCAAAGCAATTTCATGGAGGTGTTTTTCCCAGTGAACACAATTTCAGCTTCCTGCTTTGTATTTAAGTCTTCAGAGCTAAGATATCAGCAACTGCAAAATGTTTTCCTTTCCTGGACTTTCATTTGCCCAAAGCTGAGCATTTAGCCTTGAAACAATTCTTCACTTTATTTTCCAAATACATGTGAAGATTCGAAGGAATTTTTTAGCCAAATTTTATGCTAAATATAAAAAAGTGTGAACTTTGCAAAATACACTTTATTTCAAAGAGAAAATTCTTCTGAAAACTAATGTGGAAAGTTGACTCAGATACAGATTTCTGATTTTACTCACAAGATTAAAACTAAAAGAGACTGTTCAAATAACTTTTTTGGCACAACTAACTACTCCTCTTGCAAGAGAAGGATACTTTGGTTCTCATTGAGGAGCTGGATATCTTTGACCAAAGGCATTGTTGAATCTAAACAGATGCACGTCTTCTAACAAGGAGGTGTTGATTTGTGTCTGCCCAAAGATTTTTTTTCCTGTCTGACAGGTAACATGACCAATCCTAAAATTAAACCTTTCGCTTTCATGGAACCTCTTGAGACTCGCAGAATACATGCTGTATGGCATACAGGGTTTATATTTGCTTACCACCAAATACAGACTTGCCTCTTCTGAAAAGCAGTGTACAAATAATGTGTCATATCATCTGACTAAAGTTCTTATTTACAAAACAAGGTTGAAGACAGACACATGTAAGTTAATTTTAGCGAAGTGGAAGCTTGAGTGGTTGAATATGAAGTTGGAAATAGCTACAGAAAGCAACAGTAAAATGTAAAGCAAGATATACCAGAAGCTTTTTTTGTTGTTACCTTGTTTCTCTCTGATTTCATCTTGCAGTTATCAGTCCAGATTGTTCAGCTACAAAATATACCCTCTTCCCTCTCTCTACTCTTACTTCACAAACAGGTCTCTTGTCCTTTTCCTGCCCTTCTAGTTATAGAGAAATCTGAATGTTGTGTAAAAATGAGTATTCGCAACTGATCTGAGCATCCTTCATCTTCCAGTTTTTCAACCCATTTTTATCTGGTTCTGTACATTAGTGCAAATGCAAACATAACATTGTTAGGTTTTTCCTGAACAAATTCAGGGGAAGATTTGACCTGTGCATAGTTCTTCTCTACGCATTGGTTTCCTTTGATGCCTGGGTTTGGAGACCAAGGTAGCTAGGGAGATTCTTTTATGTTCTCAGCTTGGGTGGATGATGTTTCTTTGCTGAACACTTCATACCTTTGTGGTACTTTTTAACTAATGCATTCTTGCTGCATTAGTCGAGCTCTCTTTAGCTTCTTAAAACATTTCATATATCATAAAAAAAAAATGTAAAATATATTATTCCCTCTGACATTTTATGGTAACCAAATATGAAGTGGAAAAAGATGTCAGAAGGTTAGTAAAAAAAATGGCAGGGTATTATGCAATGCTATTCCACATGTGCTTTGTGTTATGCTGTTGTGTTGCAGAAGACTAGCTGAAATTGTTATTAAAAATATAGAATTGAAAATTCAAATATAAAAAAGAACACTCTTTGTCAGTATTCCTTTAGATCAGGATTTTGTTTGGGAAATTTGGATCGCCATGTGACCATGGATTTAAAATTGGTAATAATAGTAATTCAGTACTCTTTCAGTCTTCGATGCCTTTCAAAATATTTTCTGGGGGAAAAAGGGGAAAAAGAGTCTCCAGAAATACTGGTGACCTTTCCCTTCTTTTTTTCTTTGACCCAATTCTATTTGGTCGTGGTAATTGCTTCATGAAGTTTGGTTTTCATATTTTTTTCATTCCTGAATGCATTTAATTTGAAAATATCTATTAATAACTGTGTAATCAGGCTCTCGTGTCTCACTCGTTTTAAACCATATTTTCAATTTTGTTCTTCCAAAACATTTTTTCCTAAACATTCTTAAGATTAGACATGAATAAATCTTTTTGTAAAAACTGAAGGAGGATAGCTGTCACCTGAATTAAAAACACATGTACCTGGCTTGTTTCAACAAAGAAAAGAATAAATAACTATTTTGAGGAAGTTATGCAAGAAGTTTAATTTGAATTTCAAAAATTCACCTTGTTATGTCTTTAATTTTTCTTGAAACCCAGATGGCAAATCAGTTTTATTACATAATTTGAAATATTTTAAAAATATCTTGTGCATGTAAAGAGCTGAGTACAGAGTCTGTGTATCTGGAAAGCTGGCAATGCTGCAGGAAAGGGAGTTCTGCTGGAATTTGTAGTCACTTGAAATTTGTAACTTCTAGATAAGATTCCTTAGGCTTACAGGTGCAGAGGAAAACAAAAGTTATTGGAGCAGATAGTGTCAAGTTGCATCATACAGTAATACAGCTGTTTCGTGATCTTTTTTGAGACCGTGTCTCCGGAGAGAGGACATGTAATAATTCTTTTTAAATACTAAAGAAATTCCTAATGTTTAAAGATACGTGACAAATTTGTTTTGTCAGTGTAAATGACAGTTCTAGAATTTTTCAACAAGACACGTGTATAAAATTTGTGTGCACAGCTTTCATTTTAAACTTTCAGTACTGATAGTTTACTATTTCACCCTCCTCCACTGTAAACCTCAGGTACTGAAAAGGTCCAGATTTCTGATGCTGCCTTGCCCTAGGCTTCAAACGATAGCTATCTGACTTTTAAAGATAACTTTGCTTTTTTATTAATGAAACGAATTCCGCGAACTTTTCTGGCCTGAATTAGTTGAATGTATTATAGTTCAAAGTAGTAGGAGATTGAAATAATTGACAGTGAGTTGAGGGAAGTTTTTCCTAATACTGTTTTAAGTCGCTTGGAGTTCTGAAGCATGGAGTTCATACACCTAGGTGATAGAAAAGCATGTTTTATTCCTGTAAATACCTGTAAGGTAATGCAATTAAAAAAAATCCCTCAAGTATAACCTTCTAAATTTTGAACTTCCAAGTATATTAACAAGGCATTTTGGCAACCTGAACAAAATTCCAATTTAATATAAAATCCCCTAAATTTTTGGTGCATGAATATGGTATGGATTTTAAGGCTGAAGATGTTACGTAAACCTGGGATGATTAGTCTAGAAAAGAGAGGTGGTCTACACAAGCGCTTGCGGGGTGGGGCTTCTCTGTGTAGATATGAATTTAACAGTTCAGATACCTCTCAAGGCTTCATTTTATTTAAAAACATGTAATTTTTCTTCTCCAGTTTTGTAGACTTTAAGTGTTGATAATGTGATTAAAGAAAACTTTGCTGTTTAATGAGAGTTCTGATAATGGGGAAATTCATCCTAAAACGTTAGCTTCCAAAGTATATGTTTCATTTCTTGTGAAAATCCATGAGGAAAGCTACTGGTAGATGCCTTGCTTTGATTTCGGGAGTGGGTAGTGTCTCCTAATGTCATTTGATGGGTTTAGTGAAAGAAAGGTTGGTAAATAAATTAAACTGATCCCACCTATCTACTAGGATGCTTGTTTAAATTTTTTTGAAGGGTTTTGTTTAGAAAAATTGATAGTACTAGGACAACTGTGTTTACTGTCATTACTACTATTTTTAAATATAAGAAAACTACCTCACAAAATATTTAGATAAAATTTTAATTTTTTCTTCCTCTTTTTAACTATAGAACCAACTTCATACCTTCAATGACGTGTGTAATAATGAGTCATTAGTTTCAGACACAGAAACGTAAGTAGGAACATTATTATGAATACTTTAAGTGCACTTATATGACTGCAGTTCTTCTGTATTGTTGTTATGGATTATACACTCTGGGGAGTAATGATTATCTAAGGTGTTTATTAGAAATACCCTAATAAGGGGTTAAATTCAAATTGTTTTAAATGGTAACTTTAAGAATATTTCTAAATGTTTCTTGATCTCTTTACTCTCTTTTAAAAGATAGAGTCAAGATAACTTAGAAAAAAATAGATACTGAAATAATAAGTACCTGTAACAGGCTATTATCTCCATCGTCATGTAAAAAAAGGAACTAGCTAATTCATGTGAAAGCAGTGTTTTTGCCATGTTCTCATTTTTCCTAATTATTTAGTTAACTAAGACGTGGTATGCTATCACTGGCATCCATCCTTGTTATTAGCTTTCCATTTAGTCTGCTTTTAGAACTGCTTATTGTTTTTCTTCAAAATCCTTGTTTGTATTGTTGCAGTATGTCAAACAATTTAAAGGAGACTCCTAAGTCGAAGTTTGAAGTTTCATGTGTGGGAGTGCTTTCCAATGGGGAAATGCGTTTGTTTTATGTAACCACTCTAAACTTAACATTAGAACTGTCTAGAGCTTAGAAAAAATTAGGTCTTTAAGACACAAGTAGTTGAAATTGGTGTTATTCTTGAAATAATATACAAATTATGTAAAACCTAGGATTTTCCTGTGATATACTCTTTATTTATTTTGGGGCTTATATCTGTGTGTGTGTATCTGTCTCACTAGAGATGTACACTCTCCAGTATCTTTTGCTCATTAATGATGAATCTGTTATAGCAGCAGTTGGCTTGCTTTGTAATCTGGGTAGATGGTAGTTTTATTGTAGATCATTTTACAGTAACACCTCTGCCCATTCTTCAAATCTGGCAGCAGTCAAGACCACAATACTGTAGATTTCATGTAAATAGCAACTTGAATATTATAAGTGGAATTTATGGTAAAAGGTTGATATTTTAAAAATAAAGAATCAGAATCTGGAACATTTTTGCCTCTATGTAGATGTGAAAATACCATGAGAATACAAGACAAATAACTACTTGTGATCAATTTTTTTCATGTCCTTGGTGATGCACAGTATCAGAAAAATTAAATAAAAGTATTCTCTTGAAGTATGACATACATACTATGATCCGATGAAACTTAAGTGTTGTAATGTCTTTAAGTTAAAGTACATTTCTGAAGATTAGCATTGTTCTAATAAAAGTGCTTTTCGTGCCCTGGGAAGTGTGTTTTTTTTTCCAAAGCCTCTTGTTCTGTAGCAGCAAAGGTAAATACTGCAGGAGCATAACTGGCTTTTAGGCTATGCAGAACAAAGATTTGCAGATATTAGTTGAATATGTGAGGTGACTTAGTTGGCTGGGATGTTTTCAATAGTGTACTGCCAGTTTATGGTGTGTAGTTAAGCTGGGACAGCCATACCTCAGTTTCATCCATTTCTTCTCCTCTTTCGTTCATGCTGAAAATTCCAGCCTGAGGTGTTTCGTCGTTAGTTTTCATCTTTTGAAACACATTGTGAATGAAATAGTTTTTAACAAGTAGCAGCTCATTAAGGAACATTAACAAGAACTTGTTCAGACAATTAAACTAAACAAAAAGATGTTTGTTTTTCTCTATCAAACGTAAAAACAGAAATTTATCAGTGGGGAAAAAGAGAAGGGTACTTGAATTTCCCTGCAGAAGAGCAAGCAGATGTACTGTGCAAGATCAGAGTTATCTTAAAGCTGAAGGATATTGTTAAATTCTCAGTTGAGAAACTACTTTCTTGGCAAAGGCATCTATAAGCAGCCTGTCATTTACAAGGAATGCAGAATGAAACAAAGACCTTCTTTTGCAGTTTTGTAATATGTGGTATTCTTTTTATCTGAATGCCAGTCATTCTGATGTTTCACCTGAAAAGTTGGGTCCAAATCAATTTTAAGTGTTGCTGCTCATCTTCAGATTTCTTTTGGGTTTACATACCCTGATACTCTTCCAGCCAAATAGTCATAAAAGGCTGGTGCAGAAGTTCGGGGAAAATGTCTTACCCATACTGTTTGTTCAGTACAAAGCTTCCCTCTCATTAGAGGCACTGTTCATAAGAAATCTTTGAAAAAGAAGACACTTAATGGAGTTGATGGTGACTGAATGAGCAGCAAAAGGAAAGGTTTTCATTCCCCCCCCTTTTTTTTTTATTCAGAGGAGAAAGGAAGTCTAAAATTCATTTTGTAGCTTTGTAGCCTCTGTAGATTTATCAAAGGATGATGTTTTGCATTATCTCTGGTCATCCCCATTATGTGTTTTGACTTTTCCAGATGCATTTGGAACTGTCAACCTTTGGGATTTCTGCTTCTGTATCTTGATAAGGTGGGTTTGCGGGAGGTCTTTTTTATTTTTTATTTTTTTAAGAGCTCTCAGGTAGTTCTAGCTCTTCTCTTTTGTTTGGAAATATCATCAGGATTTTTGATCAAAAGTTTGGCAGTAGTAGCTTCTCACCTTTATCTGCATAGATTGCAAATTTTTCCATGGTAAGACAAGCTGAAGGATTTTCTTTTTAGGAAAGACTTCGAATTTCACCACGTGCACTTGAAACAGGCAGAAAGCTAAGATAAGGAAATCTGTTTTCTAGCTGTAGATATTTGTATGTCTTTGCAGTGTTAGTTTATTTGACTGTCTTCTGTACAGCTAAGGATTTGTGCTGACTGAGCATGCATATTGTCCAGATATGTGCAACATCTTGGATTTCATAGTGACTCAACTTCATAGTATTCCTCATAGAGATGCTTTTAATTTAGCCATTCCTGGCTCTTAAAATAGAATCAGATTTGTGGCATCAGAACACTCTCTAAGGTACTGTAGAGTATGAAATCTACTAAAGCTAAAAATAATGAGATTGAACATAAGAGCCTTTGAATCTTGGAACAGTGATCCCTGAAACTATTTTGTTCATGTCAGTCAGTGAAAAATGATCATGCCTTTAATGGAGAGAAAGATTTCTTGTGCCATTTCAACCACAAGAGGAAAAAGCGTTCTTCTCTCCTTAATGAATGCATTGTCAGTCTGTGAAAATAACATGTATAGAGAGATACTTTCGTTTGCTCTTCACTTGGCAGGCAGCCAAGAATTTGAGTTACAGGATTCAGATTGATGCTGAGGTGGCTCTCCCTCCTCATTTTAACAACAGATTGCCCTCCTTTAAAGGCTTCTACAGAATAATTTCAGGTGTCCAGAGTTCCCTTCACCTGTGAACAGAAAGATCAGGACTCTTTCTTCTCCTTTCTCTTTCCTCTCCTTCCTTATAGATTGAGATTTTAGATGGTGAGTTTTGTATTGCTTTTTCCCTTCATCAGTGTTCTCTTTGCTCGCGTAAGGCTCTCCTCCCTTTTTTCTGCTTAGGTTTACCAACTGTGTTTTTGGCAAGACCGTTAGAATGCCTCTTCCCCTCTCTACTTTTCCACACTTGGGTCTTTTCAGATTTTCCGTGGAAAAAGAATTGTAAAGTTTTTCACGCAGCTTCATAATGTTTCTTTCTAGTGATGTACACAGTAGGTTCTTAATTCAAGAGGATGTCAGAATGGTGTCTTTGGAGCCTGCAGAAGTGTCAAATAGGAAAATGTGCACTCATAAACAAAAATACGTGCTTGAATGTGTGCTGGGAAAGTGCCTGCTATATCCTCTTTGCAGTTTTGATCCTAAATAGTTGAGATTGGTGCTTCCCATACTTGTTATGTTGTAGTTGCTATTTCAGTGATTCAAGACGTGTTAGTCTTCATCCTTTGTACGCTGTTCACTATATTGCTACATTTTTACTTTTAAGATTTTACATTCAATTTTTCAGTGACATTGCTGGCTTGCTGTCCTTGCATTTTGTCCAGCACTGTGTTGGCATGGTTTTGCAGCTGTGCGGTGAATTGTGTTGGGAATTGGCCTGGTTGGATAAATAAGACTTTATTGGCGGGGGAAGTACTTTTCTGTGGGATTCGTTCTGGGATCTGGGTCATCATGTGGCGACCAAATATTGTACCACAGCCTTAGGTTAGCATGTTGTTTCTAGGACTTTAACTCAGTCCTCCTTTAGGGAGGCATTCTTTACCTTTTTTTTGAGTAACCAAGAAAACGTGTTAACTGTAAAGTTCCCTTCCTGATAATTTCAGCTAAAACAATGAATGAATTTCAAGCTCTAATACTAGGCTTTTCATATGTACTTTTCACAAATGCGATGTTGTATCAGAAACTGTATAGCTTCCACTCTTTCCCCCAAAGTCTCATGGATTGCCTGGGGAAAGTAGTGTCAAAAGTGCTTGAACTTCATTCTTTGAAAGAAAAGCAGTTATTTTTGAAAGACTTGAATTGTCTATGAATTTGACGTAAAAGTTTAGGCAGAAATTGACGACGTCTAGAGACCATCCAGTCTGAATATGTCACGCGTAGAGTGCCACTGTGAGAAAGAGTAAGGGACGATTAAACTAGAGTAGCAGCTACCTTCACTTTTTCGTTCCCTGCTTCTCCTCCTTTACCCACAACACACATGCGTAGTGGGTATCAAGTCCTTTAAATGACTTTTTGTCTTGCTATCCCACTGACTAAATTCATGAAAAATAGCTGTTACGTGTTGTTACCAAGGTGAATGTTCTTACTCTTAAGGTCTGTATGACCTGGAAATGTAATTTGTAAAACAGTTCTTTGTACTGCTACTTTTGTATTAGAGGGAAAGTGTATGTATACTTAGATTGTAATGCATGTCTTTCACTCACTGTTTCCTTTAGTATGAAAGAGAGAACTTTTTTAAAACCTCTTGAAGAACTTCTTTAAAAGAAAATTTTAGCATATTTTACTGAAAATTGAGTTCTTGTTTAGTTGCCTGAATTGTAGTGATACCATATAGGTATAGTTTAACAATTTTTTCCAAATCACTCTATGAAAAAATACTTTTGAGTTACGAAAAATATAGACTATATAAAGAAATTTTAACATAGAAATTGAAAAGAAACCACATTAAAAATTATCAAATATCAAATTATCAAAGAGTATACTTTAAATTTTGTATTAATAAGCTATTCTGTGTTGCCCTGCTTAATTCAGGCAACTCAGAAATTAAGTGAATCTTTATGAAGTGAGTCTATCTGAAATTTCCCAAAGCCATAGGGCTTTTGATTATTATTAAAATAACAATGAAATAAAAGACAGAATACAAATTTAAATTATAGGTTAATTTATTCACAATTGAATTGTTAAAAAAGGTAAATTACTAGAGTAGGCTATGAATTTGGACTTAGGGTTTAAAGTTAAAAAACTTAGAAGGGCCTGATAGTAGATTTTGTACACATTATAAGTAATCAATCAGCATACAAACATGGTAGATGACATAGTCATGAGGACCTTAAGAAGAGGTGAAAGGAACCTTGTATATAAAAGAAGATCCTTGCTTTATTTTAATTCTCAGAAAATGAAACCCCATGAATTAAAAATTCATGATGAGTTGAAACAGGTATCTTTTCAGTGTGCATCCAGTAGGATGAATGTCATAGAGCTTTTATGTTTTACTTGCAAAAACTGCATAAACCATTTAAAGTTATTACTTAACAAATAATTGTAAAACCAAATCATAATGTATGTGTATGAATATACATAATCTTTCCAGCCTATTTTAAAAGGAATATATATCAGTAGAAGTTGCTTAAGTTGGTTTTGAAATCCTACATGTCTGTCTTAAGGGAAGTGAAATGGCTAGCTTAGAAAAGAGTACCAAATAGAAAGAGGCTATCATGCTTTATTGCAAATGTAAACCCAAAGAAATAAATTTCAAAAAGTATTGTATCTATTAGTTCTTTTCTTAAGTTATACAGATTGTTTACTTTTTTAATCAATAGTATAACTTGAATTGATATAGTTTTAGCACATATCTGTTAGACCTTCAGAAATTCTGGAATCTTTTGTAGAGAAATTTACCTATCAGCTGTAAGCTTCCCTCCTCTTACAGGTCTGTTTGCAGAGATAGACTCAGATTACTATCTCTTTGCAGAAGTCGCTCCTAAATACCATTAGAGCTACTTTCTTTGATAATTTCTTCCATGTGTCTATTATCACAAATGGTAGTAAAAGCAAAGAAGATACAAAAACTATTTAACGAAATTTGAGAAATTTGCCAGTACTTCATGGAGCAATGCAGAATTACGAAGTATTGCTGATCTTGGTAGTTTGGGAGCTATGGTAGTTCGCTGTATCCTGGGGCTGTATTTGCCAGTTTGCATTAACTTCTTAGCAAGTAAAATGCTGGAAATTCCTTCTGCTTTGTAGATTTGTAATCAGATATGTGCTTGGAAAAAGTTTAAAGAGCAGGAGCTAGTAGGCAATTCTAGAACATATTTGCCTGATTTCTGAATTTTTGTAATTGAATAATAGCAGAACATAGAAAAAATTTTGAGAAGTGACTGGATTTGTAAATCACATTGCCAGTGTTGTCATGTTGGTTAACTCATTAACATATATGAATTAGGCAAGAATTTACATTAAATTCTTAGCATATAACATGTCAAATATTTAGATATTAGAGGCACTGAGTTAGTGTATTTCCAGGAAAAGGAAGGGTTTTTGTGCCTCAGTTGTTGATTCTGTATCTTCTTCAGATAGCAACAGGAACAATTAGAGTTCTGTGAGAGAAGAGTAGTCAAATATTCAGATGTTCAGAAAGTGGGAAATTTTAGACCCTGTGCAGTTCTGGCAATTTATTTCTGTTTATATGGAGTTCTGGAATTGCTTTTGAGTTAAGATGTTCACTCTTTTTGAAAGTGAGCAAATGTATGAAGGAGCTGGCAGTGGAACCAGCAGAAAACACATCTTTCCTGAAATGCAAGTGTTTAGGAAAGAAGTCAGACATGCTACCTATATGCTGAAGTTAGCTTTCTTTGGTGAATCCTGGAATCCGCTCTCATGAATGTATTTCTTAGTGCACCAGAGATCAAAATACTTAGTGCTGGTAATAACCACGTCATTTAAAAAGTCAGTACATTTAGAGATTAGTGTGCCCTCAGCAAAACTCTGGGAGGAACAATTCTCTCTGGGAAACAACAAAAACTATGTTCTGTCTTTCGCAAGAATCCTCTTGTTTTTGGTCATCTTCAACAAATCCATATCACCTACCAAGTGAGTATTTACCTCTAGAAATCTGAGATGTCATTTTATCGCAGTTGAGCTCACCAGTGGAATGAACAGTTTTTTACGCTCGAGAATACACAAATTAGAAGAGACATTCCTTCAAAAGAATCATCCTTTATTTCTCAGAAGAAAAATGTTGCAAGCTAGAGATAGGGAATTTCCAATGCCTCCTTTAATAAAATGTGAAGGAACTCACTCCGTAAGAAAGTTTTTGCCCTTTCCTTCAGAACAGCCAAAGTGCAACATATGATTCTCAACAGAATGCCTAATGGACGTTGTGTCACTAGCACAAGTACTCAGTTTAAAGAAACAAGTGGAACAGTATGTCCTTTCATCTTAAACATGCTTTATGAATCCAGCAGCATTTGACTAGGACTCATTCTAAAGAAGATACAAATATAAAAATTCAGATCCAAGAAGAAATTTAGCTCTCTTGGAACAAAGTTACTTTCATTGACTTATGACTCTGGTGTTAAACCTTTTGCCTGTAATTGAGGACCATATGCAATATTTTTTTCCCCCATATTTCATAATTAGAAGTGCATCCACTTAGGCTCATGTAGTGGGAGTATGTCCAGTCATGTGACCAGGTCTGTCTACTTTTTATATGAGCAAACTGCAAACTGCAAGACTTTCTGGCTATATTTTGGTCATGTAATGTGAGCACTTCTGTCTGCAGCAGGGACACTATAAGGCCCTAAGAATGAGCTGGCAGGGAGTAGGCTGTAAGTTGAAGGAATTGTTTTGGCAGGCTGTGTTCAGCTTTCAGGTTGTGGGTTGGGCACTTGTGATTTAAGACGAATCTGTAATATTTGAAGTTGAATTCCATTACAGCTTTTTATTACAGCTCATACGCTGTAGGTTTATTACTTCCCAGAAGGTCCTGTAATCCTCATGCTAGTGCTGGAAAGTTGGCTCTGCATCAGTGACAAATTCTTGTCTTCTGCTACCAAGAAGATTGTCTATGAAGCAAAGGAGAGAACATTTTTCCCTACAGAAAATGAGCTAGTTGCTCACTTCTCACAAGTAAATGTATAGTGAGCACTCTGTTCTCTGTTGTTCCAATTTCTTACACTTGATACCAAGCCTACCAGCTGTGTGAAGAACGAGAAGTCAGAGAGCTACAGCCCCTTAAGCAGTATGGGCGATAGTCACTTCCGGTGGTTAGCATGGAGGCAGATGGATGAGAGCATTAATGTAGAGCCATGTGCCTGAAGGAGGCTGGTAGCATATATTCAGATGAAAACAGCTTCCTTTATCTGTAAAATCTGCAAAATCACAATTCTCATGTGAAAAAGTTTTCCTTCAAATTTAGTTGGATAGAAATGCTAGCAGTGGATGGGTCTATAATATGTGTGCTCCAAAGTTTTGGGGAGGGGGGCGCTCTGGGTGTTGGGAGTGAGGAGGTGTAACAGAGCTGTTGGAAGTTAAGTTGATCTTGATTTCATGAAACAGACTTGGATTATCTTTCTTTCGTCTCTCTGAACAGTTTCAAATACTCCATCGAACTGATTTCTCCTCTACAGTGTGGAAACTTACTTATTAACAATAAGTCATAAATGATATTGTTGATAGACTGCTAATCTAGCCAAGTTACTCCTTGAGCAAGCCAGTTACTTCTAGATTGTTACGGGACATTATCTTTTTCAAATGGTATGCGAATATTTTATTCCTCCTGTCCTGGAATTAGAATGGGAGAGGAGAGTATAGGAATGGTGTTGAGTGATAGGAACTTTGTGCCTTGAGCTCATTCATAGTGATCAGGCAATTCAAAGCAATTGAAGAACTGGCAACGTGCCCTGGAAAAGTGAATTCTACTTGGAAACGTTACTAAGGCTCTCTCTTTTTACCCAAAAAATCCCATTTTCTTATTACGGATGATCCAGATTGGGAGTCCTGAAACTGTAACAGTGATCATTAGCGCAGCACAGATAGTAGTGGTGAAAGTAATTCTTCCTGTAGTTCTCAAAGACAGCCCCCCTATGCTCCCCCTCTCTCCTTGCAGAAGTGAAACAGAGTGCTTTTATTTCAGGGCCATTTAAACTAGAGTCAGTGCTTTAAATACCTAAATGTCCTCTAATTGCTTCTGGTGCCAAAATCTGGACAAACAAACATTTGCTTGAAAGGAAGGAATAAGGAGGAGCTTATGCACTAGTTTCCATACAGGGCAGTCCTTTCTGGAAATTTAAGTTTTGTTTTGGAAAGTTAAGTTTCCTTGTCCTGTTCTTTTTAAATGTTTACTTACTGATTGGCAGTGGGTAAAGATCTCTTTGGTAATGGATAAAACAAAACAAAAAATATATATATCTATACAGCACATGTGTGTAAGTATGACCATGTAAGACATAGCTTTTCAAGTATGTGAATTGCTGTTTACACAAGAGAGTCTAAATAGTCTTTAAGTGGTTTTCTTGTAAAATCATTCCTTTCACTTCCATCTTTAGCTATGCTTGTGAACTCAGTATTTGTTTTAGCATTTCATTATAAACTTAGGTTCTGTAATAGTGTTTATCAAAATCTTACCTGTGAGGTCTTTGCAAGTGGTCTGCAGGTGGTCTGTTGGGCTGTATTAAATAATAAAATATATAGAGTTGTCACTTACATATTTGCTAATAATCCAAAGGGGTGAGTAGGAAATATCGATGTTTGGCGTTAGTCTTCTAGCTAAAGAAAAACGTGGAAAGTATTTCCTTCTATGTGAACAAATGAATGTTGAGTATGCTTTGTGTTCAAAGAAGTTTCTGTATTCTTACTACATTTACAGATATTAATTTGAAAGACATGCTTTGCCAGGGATGAGGATTGTGTATGCATTATAGGTGGGTAATTTTACCTACATTTCTGCTGTTTTTTCATCTGTAGGTCTATTGCAAAAGAGCTTGCAGACTGGCTTATCAGCAACAATGTAGTTGAGCATATTTTTGGACCAAATTTACATATTGAGGTTTGTTTAAAATTATTATTATTTTAATATAAACACAGAGGAGTAACTTTTTGTTTTAGTAAGTCATTTCTCAATATGTTCTCACTTTGCAGATCATCAAACAGTGCCAAGTGATTCTGAATTTTCTTGCAGCTGAAGGGAGACTTAGTACTCAGCATATAGACTGTATTTGGGCTGCAGCACAGGTATATGTAAAGTTTTTATAATTATACAAATGATAAAAATAGAAAATGGCAAGTTGATTTTGCTTTACATTAATAAAGTTGACTTTCTTACTTTTTCTTTTCTGTTTATCTTAGTGTTTAGCTTACCAAATTTTAAGTTCAGTAACTGCCACAAGTGCCATTTTTTAATCAGATGCAAAAATATGCAAGGAAAAACTTAAGTTGTTTAGCACAGGCATAGTGTTGTCACGGAAAACAGTGATGGGGGTTTTAGGGTAGATGTAATACTTTAACTAATGTATTAATTGCCCTGCTCCTATATGTTGTAGCTTCCACTGCTGTTACTGGCAGTGGGAAGAGTCTGATGAAAATTACGGCAGTGATGTTTGTAGCTGCACATAGAGTGCTGATGTTGAAATCTAAAGAAGGCAGTGAGATTTTATTTTCTGCTAGGTAAACCTGAAAAGCCTGATAGGCTCTTTTCCTTCAGAAAGATGTACTTGTTTGCTACTTTTAATGTATTGTTATGCTCTTTATTTTAGATTTTTCATTTTTATTTTATTTAGAGGATTTGAATGCTGCAGCATTTGGATTTCCTGTTGTGGAAGCTATTTTTCTATTGTTTCTTTCTACCTTCATCATACTTTAAATAAATAAATAAAGGAGCAGAACCCCCCCAAGTGTTTAATGTCAATTTTTCAGAAAAAATACAGTCAAAATGAAGGTCAGAGAAATTAAATTGATCTTTTTGAACAGAAGTAGGGAACATGCTTTTATAGAAGTTATAATTTGAGGAATTTTTTTTTTCTGTGTTCAGTAATACTTCTGTCTAATTTGTTTCATTTGAATACTGCTGCATACACATTCTGAAACCTTTTAGTCCACCCTCATAACATGCAGCTGGAATGTTAATAAATGCTCTTTATAACAACATTCACTCTGATAGGCTCTAGCAATTTTCTGTATCAGAGTAATCAATAATTACTTACTTTCATTATATTTTGAAGTTTTACTTTATCTTCTTTGCTATTTTCACACATGTAGTAATTCACACTGGTGTTAGAGCTCTGGATTTCTCCCTCTTCTGTACTGTTTCCAGAACTGAATACTATTATCCAAATGTAATACTACTTTTACTGCTTACTTGTCCATTTTAACATATTGCTATTTCAAAAGATAAATATGTGTGTGTGTGTGTGTGTGTTTCATATCAGAATTAAGTGTGTGCAGATTGCTTCCTGTAAAAGGGTTAAATCATTAATGTTGTTTAAAGGGCTAACACCTTTAGACTAAAAGAATAGAAGGCCTAAAGAATCCATTTTTCTTATTTTCAACTTTCTAACTTTTTGACAAAAATTTTTCTTCTCTAAATTGAGCCAGGTATCTCAAGAACTTCTCTAATGTTCAATATGGTTGAATACACCCTTGTAGAGAACCTGCTTTATTTCATTGAACTTTGAATGTTTTTGTGCCCCATAAACTCCTCACATTGCTATTTTAGATGGCAGAAAGGCCAAATATATATATATATATATATCTTTTGAAGTGTATACCTGATAACCAGCATTAAGGAATATTTTTTTTTTCCCCAGGTGTTTCCTATAACATTATCATCTTTGAGTAGTTTCTGACATCCTTACAAACATAATGAAACCCTTTGAGTGAATATGAAAAGCACCATTTAACCTCAGAGGAAACATCTATGAGCACTGTCACTTTTATGTGTAAATACACAGCAGTTTGCTAAAAATGTTGTCATCTTTTTGACATCCATTATTGGGAAAGACAAAAAATTGTAAATAATCCTCATACAGAACACAGTCTGTTCTCTCAGTTGCACATTAATCTGTAATGTCTGTATTTGTATTTACCACTGTTAGTAAGTCTATCATTGTATTTCCTAATCAGGAATTAGCATATCCAATAATATTTTAGAAGCTTTATTTAAATAAAAATGCAAAATAATCTTCCATTTTTTTTCGTCAAAATATGATGGTTAATCCTTGAGCTAAAAAAGATATATGGTGATTTTTATGCTTGATTGCACTAAACTTTATGTGCTTTAAAATATAAGAATTCAGTTAAGGCAAAGTTGAAAGTTTGATGTAGTTTAGAATTATTGGGCAAAATGTTTCCTAAGAAATTGAGTGAAGTAGTTGTTTAACTACTGCAATTTTATCAATCTTTGCACCATCTTTTAAAGTTTATTTTTCTGTTTATCGTATCTTTTCTGTTTTGTTTGTACTTTGCAGCTAAAGCATTGCAGTCGTTATATACATGACTTGTTTCCTTCTTTGATCAAAAACTTGGACCCTGTTCCACTTAGACATCTTCTTAACCTCGTCTCAACTCTTCATCCAAGCGCTCACACTGAACAGGTAAAGACAAAAAAACCAAAATCTTTGTGAAGAAAAAAGAAATTATGTTAATGTATTAGTCAAATATTATGGATTTGTCTTTCTGTTCTAAATAAATATAGGAAGAAAATATATGAGTAAAATTGTCATTTTTTATCAAATAGGCCTTTGGCTTTTAAATCGTAATAATATTCAGAGCTCTTTGAAAACTGCATAACCATTGATAGAAGACTAACTTCATTTTTAAAGTTAAAAAACGTTTGCACAACATTTTTTTCATTTTGTGCATTCATTTTGATGCATTTATTTTGGTGAACTATAATATTGGAATATAGAAAGATTAACTGTATTTTTGCAAACAAAATCTACTGCTTCTTCATAGCGCTGTTATCTGGTTTTGTTTATAGACCTTGTATTTGGCATCAATGCTTATAAAAGCACTGTGGAATAATGCACTAGCGGCTAAGGCTCAGCTGTCAAAACAAAGCTCATTTGCATCCTTGCTGAGTACCAATCTACCCATGGGAAACAAGAAAGGTATGTAGTTTTCCAATAGTTGAATCTTTAATTTTCGTCAGTGTCTTTGTTGACTTTGGGCAGTGAGGATGTGTGGAACTTTTAGGTTGATAAGCTCACTGAAGTATTTTTAAAAAGTGTCATGTTGGCATATTTTCCAAGCAGAAGGTGAGAGTAAAGATGAAAGCACTAGAACTTTGTGAGTACATTTGGAAAATTTTGTTTCAGAAAAATTCTGTTAGTATATCTAATGTATATATTTTTTTCTTTCCAGGGATGATACATAATTCATAAGTTAACTATTCCTTTTCTGTTGAACATCTATATTTTATATAGCTATATACATTCTTCTACCAGTTGATCTAATTTTTGCCTAGTTTCTGATATTACATGCTGTTTCTGGTTTTGGGGGGTTTGACTTACATTTCCTCACAGACATTACTAAAGGTGCTGCCAACCCCATTTACTGTAGTTTCCCTTTCTTCTGTTACTGCTGGTTGTTATGAATCTTGGACATATATGCTGACAAAAGGATTTTTACTCACTTATTTTTCCATCCTGCATTTTTTCTTCAGAAGAAGAAGAGCTCAGAAGAGCAGCCCCTTCACCTTGTAAGTTTTGTTTTGGAAGTACATTGCGGTCTGTTGCATCTGATACTATGATGTTTTTCTAGAGTTACAGAATTTGGATAGAAGAAAAACTAGTGTGAGTTTGAAATTATGTTTTTATGAGAAGTCAAATGGAAATAAATTTAGTGTAGAATCCAGCAAATTGATATATATGTGCTATCTGCTGAAGAGACATCAAAATATAACTTTTATAGTAAAATAGTCAGCATTCTAAAAAGAATTTTTAGTATTTAGGTATTTTGGGTTGTTTGAGTTACATCACTTGTTCAACTGTTTGCAGGAAGAATGCTGTTGAGTTCAACAGATGAGGCAGATTTATGTAATGCTGTTACATTCCAATTAATATATTTCACAAAGTAACTGGGAAACGTGATTTTGAACTAGGGTCACCAGCAGCTAGCCCTCAGAGCAGTGACAACAGTGACACTCATCAGAGTGGAGGCAGCGATATTGAAATGGAAGAACAGCTAATTAACAGAACAAAACATGTACAGCAGCGACTTTCAGATACAGAGGTAAGACTGTAAATCTTAGTCTGCATTGCTAAGTTACCTGCTGTTACCTATAGAAAATATTTTTTTTCCTTATTAGTTTCAAAAGCCGAACAGATACATGAGATGCATGCTTATAGGGCTTATTTGCAGCGGGACAGTGGACAGCTAGAACGGTTACTTCTGTTCTGCGTAGTTCACATATGCTCTACTTTACCTTGCCTATGAACAGGTATACTACAAAAAGGAATTGGATTGCTGCCTTTAAACTGTATTTAAGTAAAACTACTCTGTTAATAAAAGATTGCATGACATATTGTTTATATATTTCACGCTGTCATTGTGTGTATACATGCAAAGAGCATGGCCTATTATGAATAAGATAATTTTAAATTAATTTCTTAAATCTAAATTTTGATTGGAGCATTCTGTCATTAGCAACCAAACTAAGAAAGAATGAAAGAAAATGTGAAGATGTGACACGTTTCTGCATGAATGAAGAATGTTTGGTGTTTGAATAGTGATGATATTGATTATGTATTTTCAATAGTATTTTATTTTTAGTTTTGCACCAATTAAAAAACATAAATTTCAGGAATCCATGCAGGGAAGCTCTGATGAGACCGCAAACAGTGGTGAGGATGGCAGCAGTGGTCCTGGTAGTAGCAGTGGCCACAGTGATGGATCCAGTAATGAGGCCAACTCCAGTCATGCAAGCCAGTCTGCAGGAAGTCCGGGCAGCGAGGTGCAGTCAGAAGATATTGCAGATATCGAAGCTCTCAAAGAGGAGGAGGATGAAGAGGAAGAAGATAGGGGCCATAATCCACAGAAAGGTGGTAGGAGCACAGATCTACGAAGCAGGAAACTGGAATCACAAACAGGCATTTGTCTGGGAGATTCACAAGGGGCATCGGAGAGGAGTGGTGCAAACAATGGGGCAGGAAAGGACCATGTCTTTAACACTGACTCTGTGGCACCGGTGGATAATCGAATTAGAATGCTGGATGCTTGTTCCCATGCTGAGGATGCAGAACATGATATGACGGGGGAAATGAGCACTGCTCACATTTCACAAGGGTCTCAAGATTCTTGTATAACTCATACAGGGGACTTCCTTGGGGATACTATTGGAAATGAATTATTTAACTGTCGACAGTTCATTGGGCCACAGCATCACCACCACCACCACCACCACCACCATCACCACGACGGGTAGGTCATTTGATATTTCTTCTGATTGCTTTGATAACAGTAGAAAAGGTGACAGCAAAATACTTGGTTTGGCCATTAATTTGTGTGGACATTTTGCTATACTTCAGAATAATTTGGTCTAGCAGAGATGATAGCTACTGCAGATAGTTGCACAGTAAGGCATTTTGTTAACATCTGAATAAAACTTTTTGTAAAGTTTTTATATTTAATAATACAAAAATATTTAATGAAGTATTACAGTTTTTCTGTAAAATGCTGTTATTTAGCTAACATTAAAGAAGTGACAATGAGACCTGCAATTTAAATGTAATTGTTTTTTTCAATTCATGTGAAGGTTTGCTGTTCAGACAGATGATTCATGCTGATGTTAGCTTTAGAGAGATGTCTATTCACTTGGATTACATTAGCTATATATTGCAATATATGTATAAACTATGCGTTGAATAACTTGACTGCAAAATGGTTTTTCATTTTTTTTTCTAGAAAATGCTACTGTAACTCTCACTTATGAAATTAGAGCTATAAAAACTTTTTCTTTTATATTGTCCATTCTGCTGTTCCTGTTTTACAGACACATGGTTGATGATATGCTAAGCGCAGATGATGTCAGTTGCAGTAGTTCCCAAGTCAGTGCAAAATCAGAGAAAAATATGGCTGATTTTGATGGGGAAGAGTCTGGCTGTGAAGAAGAGCTTGTGCAAATTAATTCACATGCTGAGCTAACATCCCATCTTCAGCAGCACCTTCCTAACCTTGCTTCTATCTATCATGAGCATCTTAGTCAAGGTAAGCGCAATAAAAAGAGAGCAAAAACATTTTCTGTGTTTCTCACTGTTTTATGCAATTTTGAAATAGTCTCCAATAATTATAATAATCAAGTGATTTTAAGGAGCGAAACAAAGGAACCATACAAGTGTTAAGTTGTATATAAAAAAGTAGTTGCCAGAAGAAACCACAGTACCAACTGAGATTTTACGATGTGATTCATATTTGTGTGATAATAGATATAACTGTACCTACATATTCTTTTTGCATTTCTACAGGAACTTTTACTGCAAATTAAAACAAATAAGGATACTAAAGAGCATAGTAAATATTTTCTTCAATCGGTTATTAAAATGAAAGGAAAGGTACTACTGAAACGCTGGATAATTCTTTTCTTCTGTGAAGGCTTGTGTAACTTTTCTTCTGGTGTGTGGATCTTACTGTGATTCCATGTGTTTATCATACTAAATGAATTACTGTAATGGGCTGTACAGAGGATAATTTTGGAAAAATGAGTTAAAATACAACTTGATTTGTTGGGGAGCTTGCCTTAAAGGACATTTTACGCTGTTTTATATTACACTGCCAAATCTTCTAGTTTACTTCAGGGTGCAATTCAAGATGCTACCATAACACTGCAAGAATTATGATAACTTTCCATATGGTATTGTGGCAGCTTTGTTTTCTGAAGTGCTTCTATGCTACTTTTAAATATAATGGAGGGTATGCTTGGTTAGAGAATGGGTTTTGTTTTTGACATTTGTTTTCTTTACTGGTCTGGCAGAACGAAGTTTGCTATCTTCCAGCAGACAGTAAAACCACTACTATTTATATCTTTTCCTGAAACACAGTTGAATAAGAAGTCCATTTTTTCTTTATGCTTGGCATTTATTATTATCTGGAACTGAATTCTAATTTCAGTCCAACACTGAAAATTTAAAAGGATTTTTTTTTTTACACTACATAGTGAATATACTAATAAAACTTTTTGGTTAATTGGATTTCAGTTATTGTTGCACTGTGGATTCCAGACAGTAGTCTCACAGAGGGGCGTGAGGAGAACGGGGTTGTAAATAAATAGCAGGATATATTCTAAGATCTTTCAAAGACAGGATGGTATATGATTTGAAGATTTGTTTTCAGCTTTTTTTTAGCTGGTCGTGGTAACATAAATCTAATTATTTTGCTAGAACAAAGGAAAGCATAATAAGTTTGCTGTAATTCAGCATACATAGTACTTATATTATGCCTTATGTATTGTCAAACTCGAGTTTAAAAAAAAATTAAGGCGTGTTTCAGCATACTGGAGCGATTACGCCGTAGCATTAGTATCATTATATTAAAGGTTAAATGAGTTTCTCAGTGCTAGGTGTAAGTACAGTTGGTAAGTGTATTTCAGTGAAAACAGCTTGCCTTTCTAAGCCTGTGTCTTGTTCTCCAAAACCTCATGTTGACTTTCAAAATACTGTTAAAATATTCTGGTGATAAAGTAAAACTTCAGCATTATTTCATAAAGAGAAAAATCTCCTTTTGTGAAATTATAGTGGATTTGGAACTAAAATCTTTTCTGTAGCTAACACATGCTGAAAATGAGCATCTTTTTCTCAGCATTTTCCATAGATATGATATTTTACTGAAGATTCCAGTTATTGAGCGTGAGGACTTCAGTGCAGATGATTTTTGACACCCCTAGTTTTGCACGTGCAAATAATTAGTGTTCTGCATGCAATTTTAAATTTCTCCTTGACTTTCATGTTTTATGAAAATAGTATCAAATGGTAGATACATGAATGGTGCCAGCTGTGGCCACATACAAGATGGAGGATGTCTGTCACTATTTATGAAAACATGATGACCTTCTAAAATCATGCACTTTAATCCATCGCGTGTAAAAATAGTGTTTGCTTTTCCTGTTTTTTAGTTACGTGGAGGATAGATAGCAAGATTCAGCATGAGAGGAATTTACTGAAATTCGCTTCTGTCTCTCTCACTCCGCCTCTCTCGCTCCTCCTTGCTTTTTCACTCTCACTCTTTCACTCTCTTGTGTTCTCCCTCTCGCGCGCGTGCTGCCTCTTGCACACTCTTTCATGCCCTTGCCCTCTTGCGCGGGCACTCTTGCTTTCTCACTCTATTGCTCGTGCTCTTGTTCTCCCTTTCTCTCTCGTGCGCGCTCTCCCTTTCTCTCTCGCTGTCCCTCGTGCTCTCACGCGCGCTTTCTCTCTCTTGCTCTTTTGCTTTCTCTCTGTCGCTCACTTTCTCTCTGTCACTCTCTCTCACTTGCCTTCTTGCTCACTCTCACTCGCTCGCTTTTGCTCTGTTGCTTGCTTGCTTGCTCTCGCTCTCTCACTTTCTTGCTCGCTCACTTGCTCATTCGCTTTTGCTTGCTCTTGCTCTCGCTTTCTTGCTCTCTCTTGCTTTCTCACTCTTGTTTTCTCTCGCTTGCGCGTGTTCTCACGTGCATGCGCTCGCTTGCTTTCTCTCACTCACTTTCGCTCTCTCTCTCGCTTTCTCGCTTGCTTTCTCTCTCCCTCCCTCTCCCCCTCCCTCTCTTTCTCCCTTCAGACCACAGCTCTGCAGAAAGATTTAAGAAGTGTTTTAATTACACCACCAATTAAATCTAATTAAATTAAAAAGCAATTGCACCTGCATCTGTACTTAAATACTGTTTTCATTGCACTTGCAGTTAGCAAAAAACACTGTAAATACTTGCTTAATTGTCCTGTTGACTTCTTGCATGGTCATAATGCTTTGTCTTTCTTCTTTAAAGAATCCATACATGGAAAAAGGTTGTAATTATAATGTTATTGCATTCACCTTAAAATAGCCAAGTTTACAAATAAAGGACATTGTTGTTCATGCACTGAGGGAATAATGTTCAGATTAGATAGTTCCTTCTATTTATTCAATAATGGTCTTTATATTTTGTTCAGGACCAGCAGTTCATAAACATCAATATAATAGCAATGCGGTGACGGACATTAATTTGGATAATGTTTGTAAGAAAGGAAATACCCTTTTGTGGGATCTGGTCCAGGATGAAGATGCAGTAAGTTGAATACCAGAAAAGAATATTTTTTAAAAGAAAATAAATATATGCTATTCATTGACCTGTCTTTCTACTTGCTGTAGATTCATCTCTCTGAAGGGTTAATAAATGAAGCAGAGAAGCTGCTCTGTTCTTTAGTATGCTGGTTCACTGACAGACAGATTCGAATGAGATTTATTGAAGGCTGCTTAGAAAATTTAGCAAACAACAGGTAACTTAAATCAAAAATTATGTGATTTTACATTTATCTATTTCTTTCAACATATAGGAAAGCCAAGCTGAATATATCAGTTAATTTTACCAGAAGACAAGTTAAAAAAGACAAAAGTAAACATACAGACGTAGTTCAAAAACTGTTATCAATGTGTCTGATGTTCCATTTTTCTATTCTATCAGTGTCTTGAATTTCACATCTTGTTGCATTTATCTGTTCTTGCTTCTGCCAGAGAGAGGTTACTGCCTTCTCCCAGTTGGTAAAATCTGGCCCACATCTTAGCCAGTTGAATGCAAAGTCTGGTGCCTTAACGTAAGCAGTTTGAACTGAATTTTTGGACTTTACATTTCAGTGGCTGAGGAACAGACAAGTTCTGTTCTATCAGGTCTATTGGGGGATTTAATTTCCAGGAAGAAGCAGCTGGAGGAAGAAGTAATATTTGACCTGAGGCCTTTGTTTTAATATGAGCCAAAGCACTGAGCTGGTACTCTTTGAAGACTGGAAAAAGTGAATGCTAATTTTGTTGATACAACCAACCAGCTGCTGAGAAATAGTGCATGCAGCATTTCTTATGCTGTTACCTTTTTGCTAAGAAATATATTTGTGAGATAAGTTACCAGTATACCCATCTGTTATTTTAAGTTAATAAAAGAAATGTGAAGATACTTATCACCAACATGAGAGTTTACATTTCCACACCTTTTATGCAGTTCTTGAGTTTCTGTGGACAGTAGTCTTACAGAAAACACCCACCTGTGTCTATATTGACAGTTTGAGGCAGAATTAGTTCTGCTACACATCTCATCTGTTGATAGAAAAACCATACTCATTTTGCTGAAATTTCAAAAGATAAGTTTTATGAAACTCAAAAAATTTTTCATCTTTTGAATTACTTTTTTTGTATAAGCAAAATGAATACTTTTATTTTTATACTTTTCGAATAGCCATGTGTGCAAGGTATTATATGTAAAGAAACTGAAGTATCTGTAGTTCAGATTCAGAGAACTAACTGGCTGGATGTGAGGCTAAACATCACGCAGATATTTCCAATACTTTCAGTTAACATATTTGCTCATTGAACATGAGCTTCTCAAAATAATTTTAAAATTGACTTTAAATTTCATAGGAGTCGTATTGTAGTCATTTCTCTCTTTCTCCTTTAGATCAGTAGTAGTTTCACTTCGTCTTCTTCCAAAGCTGTTTGGTACGTTTCAACAATTTGGCAGCAGTTACGATACACATTGGATAACAATGTAAGTAGTCACCCCACGCACACACTAAGCCAACAAAAGTGATGAAGTTTAGGGGACTTTTGCAAGGCTTGCTCCTCTAATGTGGTCCAAATTAATATCTTAAAGTTATTATCATCTGTCTGCTGTCTGGCCTAGTTGTATGAACTTATCTAATCACTCAGACCTAGACTTCTTTATAATACAAACTATTATCATAACTGAGGTGAAGACCAGTTTATATTTTTTAAATCCTCCCCAAAGGACTTGTCAGAAAATACTAGACATCCAGTAATGGTATATTATAGAGAACTGTAATAACTTGATTCTTTGTCTTTCTGTTCTGGTTGCATATCAAATGCTTCTCAGTAATGAAAAATTTGATTTATAAAAAAACCTTTGAAATGTGAAGATATGTAGCACACTAATTACTTACGGGAAAAAACTATATAGCTAGCTGGTCTAGCTATAGAGAGAGGAATACATGGACTTCAAGGAAAGATAGGATTGCTGATAAGCACTGTAATCTTCTTGTGGTTTTTGGCCTTTTTTGACATGGTGTTTAAATATGTGCTGAGTTCTGAGTTTTGGCTTAGACCTTTGCTGACTTAGGGCCTTTAGGAACAGTTTTCATGGGCTCCAAAGGGACTGCTCTCTGTTAATCTTGTGCCTGAAAATGACTATGTTACGGAGCCATGTGGATGAACAAGAAGAAGAGAGTACTGTATTTGAAAATACTCTTGAATTTATAGTGGTTGGAAAATGTAATGTTCACTTTGTTATTTTGTGTATGTAGTTTCCTATAATAACTGTCTAATTTCTGTAGCTTTTGTGGCCTTATTAAGCAAACCGTAATACTTTCTGCCCTTTAAATTGACACAGGTGGGCAGAAAAAGAACTTAACATGATGAAACTTTTCTTTGATAATTTGGTACACTACATTCAGGCAGTCAGGGAAGGACGACATAAACATGCACTGTAAGTATATTGTATACAAGTGGTTTTAAGTATTTTTATTTTTTAAACTTGTTTCTTTTCTGTTTTTTTTTTCTCTAGTGCTTCTGATGTTTTCTTTTAAGTAAATAACTTTCTGTAGTGACATTGTTTAGGGAGAGAAAGGGCTATATATATAATAGCATTTTAAGTTGTTTATTTTTCTTTAAAAAACTGTCATTTTTGTTAGACTGTGTTCAATGTTTATTTATAAATAAAACACGAAGATTTTATATATACAGATCAGTCTAAGTGATGTTGCATCAAAAAACTATTCAAATATTTCTGCTTTAGAATCTGTTATCATTAACATTTTAAGGTAGTTTTTCTGTTTAACACATTCTTCTGCACATTCTGTATGCTTAAAATTAAGTATATATACACCAGTGACACAATTTCTAGCTCCCCAGTCACAGAGAGCAGAATATTTATGTTTTGACAGTCATCAAAGTCAGTTTGTAACTATGGGCATCCGCAATTGAAAAATGTTGCTATTTATGGGCCAGATATTTACTCCACTATATCAGACATTGCTGTGATGAGAAATTACTTCAAAAGTTGTTTGAAATTGGGCTGAGTTGGGTGTTAATTTCAGACTAGATGATATACTGTTCCCCTCTTTTACCTGTTAAGCTTGTACCTTATAAATGGGAATAAAGTTAAATTTTGCATACTTTATGAAAATATTTTTGTAAAGGGTATGCATCAGCTGTGATCAGAAATTCAGAGTAGAAATCAGCAGTGTATAAGTCAAGGAAAAAATCAAGGTCAGATCCTGCAAGGTGCTAATGACAAAATGATGCATCAGAATCAGACTATATGCAAAAGAAAATGTTGCCTAGTAATGACTGATATCTCTTTTCACTTGTTTGGTGTGCTTCTGTAATGTGTACAACTGGAGTTTAGATTATATACTGAACAAAACTAGAAATTTAGAAAAAAAAGTAAGAAGAAAGTATTTAAGTTTTTAAGGGGCTCATGTGTGGGTGAAAAAAGTTATGGCAATAAGAATTAAATATTTGAGTAAATTAAATGATTTTTTAAAATAAATTTAAATTTTAGATATAGCCACAGTGCAGAAGTTCAGGTTCGTCTTCAATTCCTGACATGTGTGTTTTCAACTCTAGGATCACCAGATCATTTCAGTAAGTATTTGAGGTTATCTGAACAGAGAAGCACTTTGTAGTAAGGTGCCCATACTTCATAATAATTATGTTATTTTTAATAAATACGATATTTTTAAAAGATAAAATTTTAAATCATCTGTGATACTGTTTCAAAAGGAGGATGATTTTATGATTAAAACACAGAACCAGCACTGGAATTTAGGGTGTACTTCAGTTTTGTGAGAACAAGGGGTTTTTTTATGTTCTCTGTGCTTCAGTTTTTCTAAATACTGAGATTATAGTTAATACCAAGATGAAGATGATATACGCTGTATTTTTGGGGTTTGATTCATGTCCGTAATGTTCCCATAGGTCTTTTACTGGAGTGTACTGTAAGTAAATTATGATCCCCAAAACAAAGAGTTCTGTCTATTTTAATGCAGTCAGAAATCAGTTTATGATCTCTGTACTGTCTTTTGCAGAAGTGATATTCTGTATGATAGATAGTAATTTGTAAATATTCTGAAATCTTTTCATTCTAAAATGTTAAAAATAGATTTTTTTTGATATGGTTGATGGACTTGGAACAGGCATTCATTAGTACAACATTAGTGGGATTATGGTACTCGCCATAAAATGTATGCAACTTTGCAGTATATGTTCTTGAAGACTTTGAATGCTGCTTATGTATCTTTAGGTGTAAAATGGGGCTAAGAAGATGTATATAGCAGCAAAGCTGAGTAATAGAAAATTGATATCAGATGAGCATTTCACGGGGTTCTGGTACACTTATTTTTTTTTGAAACAGTGTAACTATATATACATAACTATGTATATATACTAGTATATACCCACTAGTAGGTATAATATATACCAGTTTTGTGTAAAGATAATATAATACCTGGAAATAAATGCAAACACAACAAAAAAGAACTTTGAATTTGTTAGCATTATTTTTTGAGCAAAATAAGTAGTCCTTCCTCTTTCATTACGCAGAATTGGAGAATTAGCAGGACAGATGTGTTTCAGAAAAAAACTAGGAAAATGAGATACGCTGATCTATGGAATATTTTGGAAGTCATTTAAGAAAGTAGTTACCTGTATGTGGCAATAAATTGAAGTGAATAGTTAAAAGACTTTGTGACTGTTAACACAAAGCAGATAATCCTAACCATTCCTGTAATAATTTCTTTGGCGATAAGACAGGTGTGTGTCTAAAAAGATAGCACGTCTTCCTGTACAACATGGTTATTCAGAATACCTTTTATTTTAATATAGGAAGACAGCCCTGCATTGAAGACATTTTACTGTGTACAGGTAGCAACTGTCCTCAGATTAATTTGAATTTCATTGGTACATATGAGGGTTATTACACAGATGAAAAATAAATGCCTCCTGATAATTCTTCAGATGTTTTCCACAGCCTTCAGAATAACCTTTCCCAAAAATATTAGAGTTAGAGAAGTAGTTAGAATTGGAATAAAATTTGGGCCAGAAGGGACCTTGGGAGATCTTTTATCTGACTTCATACTCAAAGCAGGTTCACTGTGAGATCAGACCAGGTTGCTCAGGGCTTTATCTAGTGGGATCTTAAATATCTCCAAGGATAGAGACTGCACAACCTCTCTAGGGAAGCCTGTTCCACTGCTTGACTTTCTTTATGGTGAAAAAAGCATTTCTTTACATCCTGTCTGATCCCCTCTTGTTTCAGTGTATGTTCTCTGTCTCTTGTCTTCCTTCCATGCACCACTGTGAAGAACCTGACTCTGGGTTCTCAATAACCTTCTCATAGGTACTGGGGGATGGCTGTTGGGTCCCCTTGAAGCCATCCCTTCTCCAAACTGAACAAGCCCAATTCCCACAGCCTCTCCTCATAGGGCAAGTGCACTGCCTTGGTGGCCTCTCCTGGTCTCGTTGCACTTTATCACCTCTTCCTGTAGCTCCTTAACTTAGTCACACAGTTCCTCAACCAGAACAGAACTCCTGCAGGCAAGCACACCCTCTGCCTGGCCACCCAACCTCCAGGAAAGACACCAGCATTCCCTCCCTGCAGCCCCGACCTGGATGGCCATGCCCCCTCTCTTGCTTTGTGGCACATTACCACCATTGCTGAGCAGTCCCATGCTACCTTCAGCCGAGTTTCTGGCCCCTTTCCGAGGGTCCAGCTGTGCAAACCGCTATGCAAACTGCTGAGTCTCTTAACTGCTTCTGTCTGCTGTGCTCAAGTTAGTAATGCTATCAATAATAAAGATATTTGATCACTTCTTAATCAAGGCAGTACTATGTCACTGAAGAAAAGAATTAGTTATCTTAACTAATGTTTCCAAATTCCTCCTCTTGTTACTAGTAGCCAGGGAAGACATATTGCCCCTTTCAGGTTGCAGGCTGCAGATCCCGAATACTTGTCCACTGTCAGCTCCAGCAGAAGGTCAGAGGGCAGCTTGCTGTGATCTCTTGTTGGTATTTTATTGGAGCTTTCACGCAGCCAGATAACCTGACACAAATTGGGTTGATGTTTATCTATGGAGTGTAGTGTGTATGTGTGTTTATGCGTGTGTATGTGTGTATATATATGTGTGTGTATATATATGTATGTATGTATATATGTGTCAAAGAAACTGTTAATTTCATGTCCAGATATGGAGACTGCAGGTAGGCGGGTTGTTCACTTGAGGAGTTACCCTGCTTATCAGCAGGCTTTTCGTGAAGTTCAGAAGAAAAGAAGGATAATGTAGCTGTCAGTATAGTGTAGGTCTCACATGCTTCAAATGGTGTGCTTGCAAGTTCAGATAGTAGCTATGGTGTTCTTTTTTCAGGTTAGAACAGTAAATAAGAGTAGCCATACGAGGTCTGACCGCATGCTTGTCTAACTCTGTGTCCTCTCTCCGGTGGTCCAAGGTCACGTCACTCATTCTCCTCCTTAATTTCATCCTGACTCTGGTCAAGCTGACCCTTCAGAGCAGCAGGAGGAGGAAGCTTGCTAAGGGGGATCCCAGAAACTGTAGGATCTATTTCTTTTCTTTCTGTCTTATCAGGGCACTTAAAACACTTAAGGACAGCATCTGTGAGCTCTGTAGATGCCCTCAGGGACTGGTAGGTGCTGTCAGAGGTGCTGTGTTCAATCTCCCCTGTCAGTTCCCTATTCTTTTTTTTTTCTTTTTACTTTTTGATGCTCAGTCACTCTGGGTTTTTCATTAATTGTTCCCTATCATTGTATGCTTTCTACTGGTATCTTTTTCTTTAACCACCTCTTCCCCCATGCTTTTCCTAAGGAAGACAATGGGGAAGGATGGATTTGTTAGGGATGGGCCTATCCCTTTCAGGAGTAAAAACAGTAGATGGAAACAGATGCTTAGTAAGGACGGGCAAGCATGTTATTTCCCTCATACTCTCCCAGCCACTAGCTAGTTTGAGCTTGGGGACTTTGTCAGCAGAATGTAATTTTCTGTGTTTAAGTAACCCTTGTTGTCTTTCCCTTCCATGAACTTGTCCCTTTGGCCACTCTCTCCTCAAGTCCTTGTAAACGTCTACCATTCAGTGTTGTGGTTAATTTATTATAATGATACAAGGGAAGGATTATTTAGGTGCTCGCGTTATGGTAGTAAAGTTAGCATACAATACATGGCTTTCCCCTTTGGTCATTTCAGTACAGTGCAGGAAGGAATGAGAATACTTGTAGCCAAGAGGAAACACCTTGTAACACCATACTTGCTACTGTTGAAAGAATAGTCTCAATGGTTCTTCATGGAATTTGGAGCTTTACTAGGATCATAAATGTCCACACACAAACTAAGGAAATAAATCCACTGTTTTCTGGAAAGGAGTAGTAATAAAATAGTTAGAGAGATACTATTTACAGCCACAGTCTCTATAAACTCCAGCTCAAAGTCGGAGTTTAGCATGTGCCTAATAGTCATTTATAAACTGAGAAGCAACGTCCTGTTTGGTCCAAGTTCCTAGGTCAGCCCGCACTGCTCATTGGGTTAGTGAAAGCTGACAATATTTGGAACCAAAAGTTGTAGCTGATTGCCAGCTCTAAAAGGGGAAAAGGTATATGATTCCTAATTGGTAAGTGGTGCGTTTTTCTTCTGCTGTTTCTGAAAACTTTTTGTATTGGCAGAAACTCTTGTGATTTCTCTATGTATTCATGCTTATGTAGGATGATGTTTGATGTTATAAAGGAATAGTTTAAAATATTTTTCTAATTTTAGGGTTAAGTTTAGAACAAGTGGACATATTATGGCATTGCTTAGTAGAAGATTCTGAATGCTATGATGATGCACTACACTGGTTCTTAAATCAAGTACGAAGTAAAGATCAGCATGCTATGGGTATGGAGACTTACAAACATCTTTTCCTGGAAAAGGTATGTAAGGTTATTGCAACCTTATTAATTCTAATAAAGGAGTTTCTTTCTATTTCAGCATTATTTTAATGTATTTTAAATTGTTTAAATGAAGTATATCTCTTTACAGCAGTCTGAGAGGGCCCTACTTGTAATGCAAGGATTTTTCTCTATTTTGACAGAAGAGGGGAAGGGATTGGCAGAAATTCTTTTCATACTAGTGTTTACTCAAGCGTTTCTTTGCAAATAGCCTGTGTGTTGTGTTTGAAGCTATGTGGCACTATAAAAAACCTTACATTTTCCCTTCTGATACACAGCTACGTGACTAAAAAAATAGACTTTTTCCTTTCTGGGGGCATGTATAAATCTCATCTGCATGTCCACTGAAAATATGAACTGGAACATACAGCAGTAGAGCTTTGATAATTTATATTGTATATCAAATTCAAAGTCTCATCTTTTGCAAAAACAAATTTTAGTTGATCTGCTGGATTTGAATAGTATTTGTAGTAACAATGAAATTCTTTTGTGCTAATGAGATAAATTGCCATCCATGTAATTGCTATCCATTCTTTCACTGAAAATTTCCTTTCCATACTATAGTATCTTTATTTTATCTAGATGCCACAGCTAAAACCTGAAACTATCAGTATGACTGGTCTAAACCTCTTCCAACATTTGTGTAATTTGGCTCGACTGGCTACTAGTGCATATGATGGTGGCTCAAACTCAGAGGTAAGCCTTTTTTTGTGCTCATATTTTTCTCCTTTCCAAAGGAGGGGGGAAAATTAAATTACTTATCTGCAACAGCATTTATCATGAGAATATTTTGGTTTACTGGTTTGAAATGCTGATGTCACAGCTCTGTAGCAGCAGAGACAGTACAGCTTTCTACCTTGAGAGGAATCCTGGAACCACCTCTCAAAAGTTGCAGATGTGGTACAGTGAAATGGAAATAAAAGAGGCTAACAATCCTGATTTTTTCATGATGTTAAGCATGTGTTCTTGTCTGTTGGGATGAAAAAAGAGATGGAAAAACATACAGAAAAAGTGCTACCTGTTTCTTATGTATCTTTGTGCAGTTTATCACACTATTAACATAACTGAACTGTTGTGTTAGCTGTTAAGTGTTAGCTGTTGTGTTTAAAGAATAGGTTTGTAACATTCACTTTTATAAATAATATTCAGACTAGATGAAATCTTTACACAGAATTTGGCATATTTAATTCTGACTAGTAAGGTATTATAAAATATGTTTCAGTGTACGCATGGTATGCTTTAGAAGTTTTTCTTCTGTAATCTTTTTTTTTACAGAGAAACTATCTTAGATATATAATAGATAGGAATTATTTTTTGTTAATCAAATTGAGGTATTTTTTTCATGAAAATTTCTGTTCTTTTAATGAATACCAATAATAGTTGTGATTTTAACATTTCATTTAAAAGTATTCCTGTTTGTCAAAAATTAAAACTCACTCTTTTGAATTTAACCAGTTGTTCTTATGCTTCAAAATATAAAAATATTTCTGTCAAAGTTAGAATGTTACAGTTATTGATGCAGTGCAATGAGGAGAGCCTGAGCTCAGGAAGGATAGAGGTATTTTTAGTAATAAAAAAGTATTTTTTTAAGTAAAAGTAAAAGTAAAAAATTTTTAGTAACAAAGAAGCAAATAAAGTGTCTCAGATCAGAAAGGCAACGCTCAGTAAAATAATGAGGCAATGTTTTTTTTGTTTTTGTGTTTCTTTTCCTTTTGTCGTAACAGTTGTGTGGCATGGACCAATTCTGGGGTATTGCTTTAAGAGCACAGTCAGGTGATGTCAGTCGAGCAGCTATCCAGTACATCAACTCTTATTATATTAATGGTAAGAATTTTCAGTTTTATTTTTGTTTTGTGTTTAAAATGTTTTAAAGGATATCTAAGTTTATCCTCTTTTTATCCTTAGTATTAAAAGGCATAGCCTCAAGTTTGTGCTTATATAATTTATTTTAACATTGATATTGCAGGTAAAACTGGTCTTGAAAAAGAACAGGAATTTATTAGCAAGTGTATGGAGAGTCTGATGATAGCTTCTAGTAATCTTGAGCAAGACTCTCACTCAAGTCTCACAATTATTGAAAGAGGACTCTTAATGCTGAAGACACACCTGGAAGCTTTTAGGAGAAGGTAAATAGCTCCAGTGATATATTTGGAATTATTTACATTCCTCTTAACACAATGATGAATGAATGATGAAACTAATAATTTGAATAATAGTTTCCTTGGTTTTCTTTATGTAAAGTAAGGACAATAATGGATAATTCTGAAAGGTAACATGTAAGGTTTAAACAGTTACAAAAGTTGGCCCTTGTCTTTGTAAAAAGAAAGATGAATATGGTTCAAGTCTCCTCTGCCCTCACCAAAGAAATAATTTTTTTATACTTTTTCAAAGCTATTTTATTCTTATTTGAAAGATGGAATATTAATCATTTCCTCTTCATTTTGGAAAACCAGTGAATAAAGGTGCAAGTTTTGTCTGTCATCTCATTGTTTATCAAATGTTTGATTAAATAAGTTTTGACAAAAATACTTTGTCAATGTTTTTACCTGCTCCTTAAGGTTCGCATATCATCTGAGACAGTGGCAGATTGAAGGCACTGGTATCAGCAGTCACTTAAAGGCACTGAGTGACAAGCAGTCTTTACCACTAAGAATTGTATGTCAGCCAGCTGGACTTCCTGACAAGGTAGTTAAAAGCCCTTTTGTTTCCAGATAGATTTACTTCCTAGGTTATTAGATGTCAGTAAAGCCATTGGGCACTTTGAAAAATAAAACATCCATTTTATTTCAGATGACTATTGAAATGTATCCTAGTGATCAGGTGGCTGATCTACGGGCAGAAGTTACCCATTGGTATGAAAATTTGCAGAAGGAACAGATAAATCAACAAGCACAGCTTCAGGAATTTGGTCAAAGCAGCCGCAAAGGAGACTTCCCTGGTAAGCTATAGTACTCATACCCATATTTTGCGCTGTGCTGAGAGCATATGCTCACTTTTAATGAACTACGTTGTTTTTTTAAGTGTTACCATTTATTTTAAATTACAGAGCAAACACAGACCTAGCAAATTTTAATTCAGCTAGTGTTTTTATTTCTTGTAACTGCTAATTTTCCCCCTCAAAGTTACTTCTCCTTTCATTGTTGTTTTAATTAATTACATTTTTTCTTTAATTTATAGGTTCTATTACATAGAACCTCATTCTGTATTTTGTCAAATATATGCATTTCTGGCTCTGTATAAGAAATTAATGAATACCCTGCATATATGTATTCCAGTCAGGTATAATATTTTCCTTATTCCTGCAACTGCTCTTTAATTTATGAGCATCCTATTTCAAAAATGATCATTCATCCTATTTTGATGTTCTTAATTTGGAATGTCACCTTGTTCCTGAGATGATCATTGCTTGCCTATAGTGTGATGCAAATGCTTCCTATTGTTGTTCCTTTACACATTTTTGAGTGAATGGAAATTTGTGCTTTATCCTTTAGGAGAAGGATGTTTTCTGAATCCTATTAATGCTGTCTATTACAGGATTCTTACCTCTTAATTCTTTTAAATTTTATTCCTTATCAGCTACAGCTATGGCTGTTCACAGTGATCTTTTTTCTGAATTATTTTCTTCTCAGTGTGTTCTTTTTTTTCTTTCTTCCTTATTATAAGCAAGAGTTAGTATGTAGGGGTGTATTATCTGAACAATTTCTGTCCATGAACTTTTTCTAACTCTGCTGACTATTAGTAAATGTGGAAACATTAATCTTTAATCTCACTTTCTTGTCTTCATGGGTGAACAACTTTAAAAAGGAATGTTTTTATGAGACACCTTATCAGTGAACGAGACTTTGAATCTTATATATCTCAGTTATTCAGCTTTTCTGTGAAGTCCTTTTTCCAGCTGCTCTTCAGAAGATGTTTTAGTAAAGAAACTTATCTTGTTTTCCAACAAATATGGCCACATAGCAGAATTTTTGTTTTTGTTTCAACTGGGATTTAAGAAATGCAGGGATAAGGCAATTCAGAACTGCAAACCTACAGCTGCTGCAATTCAGTGATGTTACATACGTTCAATGGTTTTGTTGCAGAGCTGTTGTGCTGATGCCCATGATGTTGTACACTTAACATTTCATGAGTGTTGTTTTAATTTTTCTGTGTTTATTACACTGATTATTAGCATAACATAACTATAGGAAATTGGAGAACCATAAATTTTGTAAGTATTGAATTATAAACACATTGTCCTTTCATAGGTTTAAAATCTATATTAATGTTTCTAAGTGCTTCATCTTGTAACTGGTACCTGTGTTAGCTGTTAGATGTATAAAATCCTGTTACTGGGTGAATTTCTATTAACCAAACTCCTAAGGAAGTGTCTTTGCACTGTTCTGTGAATGCCATGTGTATTTTGAATAATCTCATCACATGAATTTCACTTCTCAGCTGCTAATTTGAGAAGATAGGATTGAAACTGAGACTTAAGGTTAAAACCTGCAGTTTTACTCAGCCATGCCCTATCTTGGGGAATCTTCTGTATAGATGAAAAAAATGCATGAACTTTAATAGCTTTTTGTTGGACATGAAGATCTTTGAATTGTAGTTCTGTGTATTGGCTGCTCAGACTAGAAAACATAGGTCATTCTGCATCACAGGAGACTTCTGCTGCAAGGTACATGCTGCACGCTTAGGTCTCTGTGACCTTTTCTATGTCCATTTTAATATACCAGTATTAGCAAATCCATTACAAAAACCAATTCCTGGTTAGGAACTGGAAGTGGCTACTATATCATTAACTGAGCTAGAAATCTGAATAGAGTTTATCAAATTTCAATAAAAGTTAAAATCTTCTGTTTGTGATGTCAGAGTATGAGTTTTTCTCTCACCTTTTCCTTATAGAGCCAAATCTTCTTGTTCTTAGTTAATTTTTAGTTGTTTTCTCTGGTGGGATTTCAGTTTCAGAGAATAGATGAAAAAACAGGATATCTGTATCAGCTTTTGGCTCTTGGAATTCTAGACTTGTAAATGTTTTTTACTTCCTTTCTTTATATTTATTTCATCTCTTGTTAACTAGCAGTTTCTTATGCTGTTTGCTTCATTTACTGCTCCAGTTGACCTACATTTTCACCACTGTATGATGGTTATTCCATTTCGAGCTTCTTTGTGCAAAATGTTACTTTGCTGTGTTCCTAGTTGGGCTAAGGACAGAAATCATTTTCCTGCTGCTGGGACTTGTGAACAAGTGTTGTGTCTTAAGTGGTGTCAGTCACATCTAACTTCCATTGTTTTAAAAGCAAACTTAGTTAGAGAAGATGCAGGCACTGAAAATTAATGTTAAGCAAAATTACGGTGGAAAAGAAAGCCGCAGGCTCTTGAGACTGGCTATGCAACCTTAAAGCATTTGTTAGTTACAGGTACATTTCTAATGTTTTGCCATCACGCTTCTGTCAAGGGGGTATCCAAGAATGCCCACTAGCCAAAACTTTGGGAATGTATCTGTAAGTAGTAGATGCATTCGTATTTATTAAATGTTCTTTTAGCTCTCTCTCACTACAGTAATTTTTTTATTTTTGATTACTAGACACTTACCACATCATTCTTTTTCTTGAGGACACAATACCTTTGTTAACATCTTTTGCTCATTTGAAATCTTCAGTGCTCTGAGAAACATGAGATTGCTTTTGCTTCTCATTCGGGTTGTTTCTTGTATTCTTTCTTCTAAAATCTGTTGTTTGTTTGCTGAAGTGCAGAAGATAGGAGATTTTTGTATTATTTTATGGATGATATGTTTGCCTGCCTTTATCTGTTTGAAACTATTTTGCTTCATTGCATTGATATGTTTCAAAGCAGTCAGCTGGAGAGGATGAGAAGAGTGATAGATATGCGACACTATTCCCAACTCCAAATAAAATCTTCATGGTTTTATTGTTAATTGACAAATGTCTTTGAAGGGCTGCTGTATATCCAATTTTCCTCAAGAACATCTCAGAAATTTTGTTCGAGCAGGATTTGAGGATCACGTATATTTGTCTGACATCTCTGTTTCCCTGGCAGTCCTGTCAGAGCTACTGTGTATGCATCTGACTGGATTGCGCTAGTTCAGAAATGTCAGCACGTGGGTATATCTCTGCTGGCTTTCGGAAGCATCACCTGGATTTGTTGTGTGCACACAACAGCAGTGACGGTGTGGCTGCAGGCTGCAGGTGACATGCTTTCCATAATTGCCAGAAGCAGCAGGCTTACTCTGCATGCACGACAGAGTGCATGTGCACGTCTTTATGACACTGAAAAAATAAAGTTTAGGCTCCGTTCATATATATATAGCCTTTTTGGTTTTAACCCATTCCTTTGACTGCTGTGTTCCTATCGGCAAGTAATACAATGTTTTGAAGCATTTTCAGGTTACAGAACTCCCAGTTCTTCCCAAGACTCCTGCAGGAGGTTCGAGAAATAGGCTTTTCTAAAGAAGCCGTATTGAGACCACAATGCTGAAAGCACAGGGATAGAGAAGGGTTGCTTTTTCACTGGTGTGACGGACCAGGGCCTAATGTTCAGAAAAGCATGCTAATAAGAACAGTGGGTGAAAAGCATAGTAAATTTTAATTCATGACAAATCTCTCTGTGCCCCGGCATAGGTGGCTAGAACTCTGTGAGCATTCTGAGGTACAAACTCATCGTGCAGGGTAATTCTTGGTTAGTCTTTGATTGTCTGCACCAATTAAATTCATAGTTGTTTTTAGTTGTTCACATTTCTTCTTCAGTGTTGAGAATTCTTTGGAAAGTGTTCTAATTTTTTCCTTTCTGAAATATATGTCATCTTCAGTTCAAGCTTACATTTAAGTAAGATTGACTTTTGCTTCTTTTCCTTTGTTGATTTTATCTCAATTGTGTGATACAAAGGGATTTTGCTGATGAACACAATCATTTCCCAGCGTTCTTCACGGACATAGTATAACTCTTACTACAAAATATGAAAAGCATGTTTTAATCTGTATTGTGGACACTTTTCAGTACGAGATTGAGTGAGCTGTTATTTAAAAGGGTATGTCCAAAGGCATGCAAGGAAATTTAGTTTAATTTAATAGCCAGTTTCCGTAAGTAAATTGCCTTAAATCTTTGCCTGATTTTAATTGCTGCTGAAGGTTATACTTTTTAAAATAAGACATAAGGCTTTCATTAGAAAATGAAACTATGATTCCAGAAATTTACTGAAATACGTTCTTATCCTAGGTGGCCTCATGGGACCCGTGAGAATGATTTCATCTGGGCATGAACTGACAACTGATTATGATGAAAAAACTCTTCATGAGCTGGGTTTTAAGGATATGCAGGTATTATCAGTATGTAGATAACAGTCACCACCTGGTATGTTGCTTTTGTCTTCTGCAACTGATAAATGTAGGTGGTAGTGGAAGGTACATGCTACAGTATTCTGAAACTAATTGTTTCATGCTATCCAGCATCTACCTCTAAGCTCAGAGGAATACTCTTAGTCCTTGCTGCTGTTGTCAGTCTTGAAAATAATTAATAATTTTAAAAGCCAAATTCAAGTTACGTTAGCAGATTTGAAAACTCAAGGACCACAGGAAAATTTTCAATTTTTTACGTTCATCAAGGAAAATGTGGATCCAGTGAAAAAACAGAATCAAGTAGTCAGATTTTGTCTAAATTATTGAACACATCTTAACTCCATAGCAGCAGTGATTAGCTTTCTCCTTTCATTGCTTAAATCTGAAGCATTTTATAATGTTTATTTATCATTTTTAATCTCAATTCAGAGTCCCTGTTAGAGTGATCTACTCACAGGTTTACTGAAGTTTACGGTATGGAAAAGCCTAGTTTGATTTTGTTAAGTGTGATTGACATTGTGACTCTCTTAGAGAGGTGGGACTATGAGAGAACTTTCCAGGTGATCATCGCATACCTGTTCTCCATCTAAAGGAAAACTAAATTCGTACCAGACACCTTCAAAGATCTACTAACACACTTTTAGAAAGATTATTATCGGCCAGTATGCTTACATCTGCCATTGCTGGCTGGTTTGTAGTGGTTAGGAGTTTGTCTCAACTGTTGCTGTTCCAGATCAGAAGTTCTTTTGGACTAAGTTGTTTGATTGTTAATTAGCCCATTTTGCTATGTGAATTGGGTTAATTAAAAAGAAAAAAAAATTTTAAAGGAATTTCTTGCTAACACAGATCATTCTATAGAATTGAGCTATGGAGCAATCAGGTTAATTCTTACACTTGCAGAACTGGAGAGAGCCATTCAGTTTGAATGACTGGATGTGATGGAGGTGTTAACTAGTCAGCAGGAACAGTTCTTCTGAGAATGGGTATCCACAAAGTGGTTAAGCCAATGTAACAAATCCCCACTTTCTCCAACCACACTGCTATTTGTGCAACCACACCATAACTGCCTTAGATGAAAGCAGAACCAACCTTGAATTATGACAGTCACTTGAAATGCTTCTCAGTAAAGGTTTGACAAGAAAGATATTTATGTAACTTTAAGTTCTTAATTCTGACCCTGTTGAAAGCATGTCCGTGATTTCAGAATATGCTTTATTAAAATTGTCTCTCTCCTTCCTGTTGTTTCTCTCTATTTCTAGATGGTTTTTGTATCACTGGGTGCACCAAGGAGAGAACGCAAAGGTGAAGGCGTTCAGCTTCCAGCATCTTGCCTACCTCCTCCTCAAAAGGACAACATTCCAATGCTTTTACTTTTGCAAGAACCTCATCTTACAACCCTTTTTGATTTGTTAGAGATGCTTGCCTCTTTTAAGCCTCCTTCTGGAGAAGTGGTTATGGAAGACAGTGAGGTAATTTAAAGTAATTTTATTAGAATAATTACATAGCAGTCTAATTTAATTGGATCTATTTTTCCTCTCTAGTCTATTTCTTGTGTTCCATATCCAAATGTCAGATTGTATACAGAACTGTGTATTCAGTTTCACATACAGTATCATTATCATGATTTGCAGATTTTCATAATTACATTGTTTTGCTATCACTTATAATGTCCTGAATATTCTAGATGCTCTAAAAAAAGTAATTCCGTACAAAGAATATCAGTTATTTAAATAGATATGCTGATTAATTATGGGAATTGGCTTAAAGTGTTTGCAAAGATGTTATTGTAAAAACTTAGGATATATCACTTATATGCCATCCCTAGCTTATGTGAAGTTAAATAACCACTAGTATATTCGAACTGGGAGATTCTTTTTAAGTTTTATTTACACTCAAATATTTCCATGTTGTGATATGCTATGAAGATGACGTAACACAGTTTCTTGCAGGTTCAACAAGACTTCAACCGTCATGTTCTATTTTTATTTTTACATTGAAGAGGAAACAAATAGCTTGTTAATTAAGAATAAATATATTTTTGGCCTCTGAAATCTTACTGTGAGGTTATTTTCACAAAATAAATTTTTAATAAGAATATTTATTTTATGGTTTCTCAGAGCGCAAGATGTGAAGAGCTCCACCTCCATGCAGAAAACTTATCCAGACGTGTCTGGGAACTGTTAATGCTTCTACCGACGTGCCCTAATATGTTACAGGCATTCCAAAGTATTTCGGATGAGCAGGTAAACAAAGAATTTTATTTTAAATGTTTATCTTTATTATGCATGGATGTTTTAGTGGTGAGTTTTCCCTGAAGAGGAATGTTAAATAGTAAGTATGTTAAGTAAACTGAGAAAAAAGAGGGGATGGGACTGGGGTTTTTTTTGTTCTAAGATGTCAGTTTAGTTTCCAATGTTTGCTTTTATGATTTATTTAAAAAAAGAATGTAATGGATGAAACAATTAGTAAATGTTACTTATCAGTCTTTTTGTTTCAATTGCAACAGCAGTTTCTTCATCTGTAGCCTAGTGTTTAAAACATTTCAAACTTACAGCTTTGCTTTAATTTTGTACCTGTTGTGGTAGTAATACTTTTCGTATTTTTTTTTCTGCAAGTTCAAAACATGGCATTTACTAAGTGGTTGCCCAATCGATAAAAAGTATGCGTTGTAAGTTCTTGAAATTACATATCACGGTTCTTTAGACAAACATCAAAATGTAGCTGGAAATTATAATTCAGAGTGTATTTACCTTCCTCTACTTCAAAATTTTGTACACCTTAAATTTTAATAATGTTGGAGGTTTATTGAAATTTCACTGCAGTTTTCACATTATTCAGATTGTTATTCATGAATAGAAATATGCTTGAAATCATCTAATTTCAAATAATAGATGAAACTAAAAAACAAATAATTTGTCCATGTCCCTTTAAAAACCCTCCAATTACTTTTCTTAGATAGGTCAACATTAGGTGTAATTATTTAATTGTTCTTTGTCTTCTTTATTTTTTAAGGGTAATGATGGCTTTAGTTGGAAGGATCTTCTGCGAATAAAAAGTGCACATAAACTTTTATATGCACTTGAAATTATTGAAGCTCTGGGAAAGCCCAATAGAAGAATAAGGCGTGAATCTACGGTAATAGGGTTTATTGCACAGACTATATCTTTTTTTTCTCCATATCAAAGTATATGTTGATGAGTTGTTTTATTGTATTTTAATTCGTGAGTGGTTTTTGTAATTATTTCTTCTTGTTTATCTTCAGGGAAGTTATAGTGATCTTTATCCAGATTCAGATGATTCAAGTGAAGATCAAATAGAAAACAGTAAAAACACATGGAGCTGCAAGGTTTGATATTTCTATAATATTCTGTAATATGTAATGTAGTTTTTTAATGATAGTATAAAATGAAAATCGATTTAAAAATCCTATATCTAAGAGTTTTTGATCTCAAATGTAAGTGTAACATTGTGAAGATTTTCATAGGTTTTCTGTGTTATTGGGCCAGTAAATTTGTCATGCTTAATTGCAAGTATTTCTTTTTTCCTTCATAAAAAAGCCAGATGCATAGTTTTATCAGGTTTTTTTGTAAAGCTTAGATTCATATCCAAGTAACATTAGTGATATTTATATATCTGCTTTTTTTCTCACATTGGTTGCATAATATGCTTACAGTTTGTTGCTGCTGGAGGGCTCCAACAGTTACTAGAAATTTTTAATTCTGGAATCTTAGAACCTAAAGAACAGGAATCATGGACTGTGGTAAGTGATTATTCACCCTTTTTTTCCAGAATAACATAGCTGTCATTTATAAAGACTTCCATTGCTATCAGCCTTTGTTTCATTTACTTTTTTGTAGTAAGTGGAAAGTATCGATGTCCATAAAATAAAATTCAAAAAGCTCAACTGATCAGCTAACTGTGAATTGCTGTTTTTTAGTTAAATGCTCTTGTCATTCATCCATACAGAAGTGCTACAGAATGTAATGGCAGTAACCACAGAATCTACACAAGACAAAGGAAAATGAAAATTTGAATTTCCTGGAAGGATTTATTCTTTTAAAAAGTTTTTATACTTCAGGCTTTTCATATTTTAAAGCCAGTCATTGTATTTTTTTCTTGGTATTTTTGTTTTACTTTTTTCTCTAATCTTAAAAATTCTTTGTTTGCAGAATGAAATAAAGTACACCTTGGGCACTTAGAGAAAAAGCCTGGGTTCCATCTTTTGGAATATTTTCAACAGTGTTGATCATACGTGCATATCAAGTTAAAAAAAATGAAAAATTTGCTAAATAAAAAGAGCATACTTTACTTTTGCTGTTTTTTTGTTTTAGGAAATGTTGCTAATTTGGAAGCTTTTTTTATAGTCTGTTTTAAAAGCAATAATCTGTTAATTATCTTCCTCTCTGAAGAGGCTAAGAAATGTCATTCCTTGGAATGTTTCCACTTGTCGGCATTGAGACAAACTGCTAGCATTGTGGCCTTGGTGTTAATAAAGACATTTCCCAATAATGAACAGTAGTACTAATTGTTCTTATATCATTTATTTTTTTCATTATTATATATTACTAGTCTGAGGTAAATTCATATTTTTTATTAGATAAAATTTTTCTCTTTTATATTTTCAATTCTTAGGCATTTGATAAAAAATAATTGAAATATCCCAAGCTCTGAGTCATGCATATGTAAAAATAAGTAAAGAAACAAATATACACATACTTTATCACCAATTTTATACATATATCGCACACGCTACAGAGAAAACAATTGTACTTTTTTATTAAAAGGTTGATAGTAGTTTTTAACTGATTTTTTAAGTATTTGTTCTAAAACTATTCAAGTATTAGAAACAAATTGGCATTCTTCCTATTTGGTATATAGGCAAAAGATAGTATGATTACTTTTAGTGATCTGTCTGGAAAACATGCATAGCACTATGAAAATAATGAAAAGGCTGGTTCTGCAACTAGATGCATTAGTACAGTGTCCTGAACTTGCACAGAATCTTACAGACTTATGTGTGTAGGTGGTAGGTAGCTGATCTTTTCCATGTGTTGCTGTGACACAGCCATATATTGTTGTTAATTTTACTCTCATAGTGCATCTTCTGAGAGTGGAGCTGACCACGTGCTATGTTTGGGTATAGCTGTATGTCTGAGAGCCATGAAAATTCATCTCCAGAGTTACTAAATGAATCAGTGGTTTTTATCTCTGACGAGAGGCGTTACAATACCAAATAGTATTTTTAAAGTAGTATCCACCTGACTCTACATGGTTAAATGTATTGAAATTGAAAGCACTTCTGTATACCATATGCGTTAGCCTGTGATTATATTTGAATACAATGCAGGGAAAGCTATTAACTGTAGGACTTAATCTCTAATATTATTCCCTCTGTGTTATTTCATGCACTGTATAGTAGATCATGTCCTGAACGCACCTATTAATAGGTCTAGATCATGAAAATATCCTCAAGTAACTTTTTTTAATACCCTTTCTCTTTAGTGTCTATTTTTGTTGCTTGCTGCTTAAGAGTTCTAGGTGTTTATAGTTTACTTTAGCTTTTTATTTCAAATTCCATAGCAGACAAAGAATTATTTCGTAAAATAAATCTCTGAAAAAAGGAAAATTGCATTTTCTTCTTATTCACAGTGGCAGCTAGATTGTCTTGCTTGCTTGCTGAAGCTGATATGCCAGTTTGCAGTTGATCCTTCAGATCTGGATTTAGCTTACCATGATGTCTTTGCCTGGTCTGGCATAGCAGAGAGTCACAGAAAAAGAACGTGGCCAGGCAAATCAAGGAAGACCGCAAGTGACCATGCAAAAGGCCTTCATATACCTCGTTTAACAGAGGTAAGAGATAAACAGTTTGTCTATTTTGTGAACTTTCTAAAGTTCACCAAAACAAAAAAAGAAAGGCTTATTTGTTGTGTGAAGCCTTTAGTTTGGTAATAAATTAAATAACATAGTGAAAGCATTATTAATATGAATATAAATCCTAGGAGTTATTCTCCAAAGAATTATCCAATTTTAATTGCTTTAAACCTACCAGATTTAGAAGCTGGAACAAAAAGGATTTTTTGATGAGTTGTCCAAGGAAACAGTGTAAATGGGAATTTGAGCATGTGAAATGGGAATTTCAGAATTACAGGGCTTTATCCCTATTTCTTACCTTTTGTTTTCCAAAATAATTACCCCTGTTTTTATGGTAGTCTGTCGTTATGTGCTGTCACCACCCTCACCAAATCCTTCTTAGATTCCCTTAGTTAACACTAAGTATGAAGTAATCTACTAAGAATGTCTGAGTGAGCGTATGGTACATTTACCCAAACCTGTAAACTTTTCTCCCAGATTTTTGCATGCTAATTTCCTGATGTAGAGCAAGCTTGATATTTAATCCATAGTCTTTTGGCTTTGGATGGCTAGAGATACGTCCACTGAAAATAGGTTGGTTTTGGGCACAGGAACAGTTGCGATCACCAGAAAGGGTAGATCTGAACTCTGAGCTAAAGCCAAACTTTCCATTTGTCATTCTTAAAAACTTATTTGCATGGCAAGACCCTAACTCTTCTGTAAGTATTATATATTGGACAAAATAGATTCCTAAACTTCAAAAGCTGCTATGAATTAGGCAAATGATCAAATACTAACTCTTATATTATTATATTAACTTTTTAAAAGGGGGGGCAGTAATTAGTGCTGTTACTGGTAGTAGTAACTGGGTTTAGATTTTTAATTGTCATTGACGTATTTTTGATTGCATTGGATTTGCTGTATAAATATTCTAAAAGACTTTCTTCAGACTTTAATTTTGTAAATTCTATGTAGTTTATCAGAGCTTCTGTAAAGATTAACAATTTAAATGAATGGATAGTCAATAAAACATGTTGATCACAAAGAAACCAGATAAATTTACATATAGAGCCTCACCCTCACAAAACCTCACCCTCAGCCTTCTCCCCTCATGCCTGAGATATTTAAAAGAAAGTTAACAGTTTATGCTTTAAAAAACAATTTTCTTTTAGTGAAAGGATTGAATAGGTCATTACTTTTTCTTTTCAGTTAAACTGTCTCTCAAAGAGTAGCAGAATAAAATTTTAGCAGCTAAGCTTACTCAATAAACCACAGGATTTTAGACATGCTTTTATAAAAATCAGAATATAACTTTTAACTGTGGAACTGGTGTCATTTCTGTTTTGCTCCTCCTCCCTCTACAAAGATAGGTTTGTTTTAGATTCATACAGTATGAATAATTTAAAAACAGATCAAAAAGCTTGTTGTTATATTAACTGTTTTTTTTCTTTTGACTTCAATTTTTAAAGGTGTTTCTTGTACTTGTCCAGGGAACCAGTTTGATTCAGCGTCTAATGTCAGTTGCTTATACATATGACAACTTGGCACCTAGGTACAATATCTTTTTATTCTCATAATAAAGCTTATAAAGTGTCTACATTTTCGTTGACTGTTTTAAATTAAGTGAATAGCTCTTTCTGTTTTAATTGCCATTAATACCCGTATGAGAAATTTAAGTCTATAGGCATTAGACTTGCTCTTGTTAGTCACCTTTCTTGTAGTAACCTACCTTTATAAGTAGTGGAGGGAACTCCCAGAGGTCATCAGTGATAGAAAATCACTGAACTAAACAAATTGTCAGAAATGAATAAAAAGAGTATGTGTAAAATAGGTAATCATCTTGGAATCCCTTGCTGTTTAACTAGTTGTTCTTCAGGATACATGACATGGAGCAACAAAATATACAAGATATGCGCTCATATAAGTTCTCATGACAAAACTATTTCTTTGTTATCTCTGTAGCAATTAACGTTCTCAATTTCAAGGCAATATAAAGGAGAAATCATGAAAATAAATTTGCTTATAAGCAAAAGCTTTTTGATGTGCCTGTTTGAATTTATTATCAACAACAAAATAACATTAGCTTGTTACTTCTGAAATTCCACGTACTGTTTTAGTGGGTGTGCGTGTATTGAAGGCAAAATTTTACCTTCAGAAACTGGGTATTAGTGATTTTATTGTCCTTTTTGCCATTTGTCCACCCTGAGAAAAGCAATTCTGCATAGAACTGGATAGTGACAGAACTGGACTGGTGCTGGGGAGGTCATATTTTTTTGTTACATTTGATGTAGAATTACTTGATTCCAAATAATGGATGATGTGCTTTACTCTATTTTTAAAAGATTGTTAAAGACGCTCAGAGCATTTCCAGCCAGGTCTATGCACATGCCTAGTTTTAACCTCTAGCATAATTACAGTAACAGTTTTAAGTATATTCAATATGTTTGCAAGTTCATAGAGCCTTTACTGCAGTTTATTTAAAAAAAAAAAGTAAATAAATGACATGTTTAAAATTTAAAAGGATTGTTCACTATGCGTGTAGTTCGCTATGAAGAATGCCACCTTTCTCCTTTATGGATCTATCCTGGTTCCATTTTATATCTTTTCTTCCTTGGCTAAAATAAAGAAGTTGGGGGTTATGGTCTTCTTTTTTTCTTAACTTGTTAGCTTGCAGTCAGTAAAAATGTAAGAGAGTGAATTGAAGATGTAATAGCTTTTTACTGATGCTGATTTTGAATACTGCAAGAAATGAAGCATTTAAGATTAAAATTTTAGTTTTCTTAGCTGGTACTTAAGAGTAACTGTGCTGTTATTTGCAGTCACATGTATGTGGTTGTGTTTCTAAATGGTAATCTATTATGTTCTGTGATAAAGTTCAAATGGTGTTATCTTATTCCTGCTCAGGGTGTTGAAAGCTCAGTCTGATCACAGATCAAGACATGAAGGTTAGTGCTGCAAATAGTTATATTTTATGAACTAATAATGACGAAAACATATTAAAGATAGCAAATTATATGTTTCATTTATTCCATCATTAAAGTTCTGTAAAAATGCATTCCTAGGTAGCATGAGGACTGTTGTAGTCTAGATGGGAATACACAGAGAAGCTCCAGAGGGCTTGCCCTGCTTTCCTTCTCTGAAAATTGTTTTAGATGTATTGAAATTTTGTACTGTAGCTGTGTCTTCATCTCCAGAAGGGCTGTTTTTGGTAGGAGAAACAGCTGTATTCTTGTCTTCTGAAGAGCAGCATATTTAACATCATAATATAGTCGCCAACAGTCACCTTCATTCTGGCTTACAGAAATCATTCTGGCCCCAGAATTCCTTGGAGCTCCCCTGCCCAGCCTGCTTGCAGGTGATTCCTACAAAAGGTCTATGTAATCTGTATCAGATTAGGTCTGTATCAGAATAGTTGTCAAAAGTACAGCGTAGGTGTCCATAAATATAAGTAGGTCCTCCTAGCATTAGGCATTGCCCTGGGTTTTTCCACTTCATTTTGTGTTACAGAAGTTATGTCTGTGAACCTGAATTCTCCCAAAATGGTGTGTATCACCTACTAGAGTCTTACAGAAGAAAGGAACAGGCATGCTAGCTAGTCCACAGAAAAGTCCATGTTAAGAGCTGATGCAGCCCATTAGCAAAATTCCAGCTCACTTTTTAAGAAGTAGGGGTGAAGGGAAGGAATTGTGCCCCACACTGGTAATACTTTGGGTAACGTGATTGGATCAGTAATACAATTGTCGGTATGTAGTAAACAAATTGGTAAAATGCTCAGCTTTGGTAGTATCTTAAGTGCCAATAAGGATTTAGTCTTATATGTTAGTGTGATTGAAATGAATGCCATATGTGCCAGAACTATGCAACTCTTCAACCTAAAAAGCCTACTTTTTTTCAGGTATAGTGTGATGTATTCTCATCTCATTTTTTCTTAGTTACTCATTATTCAATGTGGCTGTTGGTGAGTTGGGCTCACTGCTGTTCCTTGGTGAAATCCAGTCTGGCAGACAGTGATCATTTGCAAGAGTGGCTAAAGAAACTTACCCTTCTTATTCCAGAGGTATGTTAAAGGAGAGGTTATCACATTACTAATTAGTGCATAGTATGGAACAAGTTTAACTCTAGTTTCAAGAGGGTGCTCCTCCATTAAATTCAAAACATGTTTCCTGATGAAAGTGGGCAGCTTCTGACTCAGTTACTTAGAGTCCTATTTAAGAAGTAATCATACCATAGTTAAAATATAGTGTAAGATGGCATATCTATGGTTGATTGCAAACCAGTTACTTCTGCAAACTCCATTCTTCATTCTTGGCTTCCGTTTAAAGGAAACTTTTTGATTGAAATTTCCAGGTGATGACCTCTAACATGGATTAGTCTAACTATACTTTCCCCATTGTAATATTTTTCCAGCTCTACTTTTCATCATAAAATGAGGTGAAAGCTGGTATTAAAATTTGTCATTAATGAATAGTATCTTTGCTTAGTTTTAAGTGGTTTGTTCTGATGTAAGAAATAAAAACTTGAAAATAGCATAATTTTGCAAAGTAGGTAGTGTTCTTATTTACTAGTGATTGCTTGAAGGTGCAACATGGACATGATGGGTCATTGTTATTACTGTGTTTTATTACTTAACCACAGAAAAAGCCTACGTTCCTGTAATGTAATATTTTTTATTTCAGTAACTGGCTGTAATCTTCAATGTAGAAAATACGTACTAGAAGAGGCAAGAGGCACAGACAAATCAAATTTTTTTTGTTAAATGTGTATCTTCTGCATTTTTCTATAGCTAATTTAAGTGTGTATTCTTTGTAGTTGTATTTCTAGAAAGACACACTCTGCCTTAGTAACTTAATAGGTATTATGAGAGGAATTGAATTACATATATGTATATGAAAGAGAAGTCAAAAAAAAAAAGAAAAAATGTCACCTAAGTAATATGTGTAATCATTTCATTTATTTATTTGTTTTTCATGAAGACTGCCGTTCGCCATGAGTCTTGTAATGGTTTATACAAGTTGTCTCTCTCTGGTCTGGATGGGGGAGACTCAATTAATCGCTCCTTTCTGCTGCTGGCTGCATCAACATTATTAAAATTTCTTCCTGATGCTCAGGCTCTGAAACCTATCCGGGTAAGATTTTTGTCAAAGATGCATTTAAGCTTACTTTTGTCAGTAGAAAAAGAGGGAAAAAAGAATGAAAGCACATACCGTCTAACTGTTTCTGAGACACTCAGATATTAAGACCTTTGGTTTATATTTTTCCAGAAACTTCCCAGAAGTATTTAAAGCTGTGACACTGCGCTAATTTAGGGCTTGTCTGTGCTTGAAAGAATGTAGAATAATGTTTAGGAAGCACTCTTCTTCAGGAATTTTAATGTCCATGCAACACACCATTAGGGAATAATAGTTGTATTTTCAATTTATGCCCTGACTACCCTTTTAAGTGTAGATAAGTCCCTAAATAAATAGGTGCATAGTTGTATGTGTGCATCAGTGCTCTCTGTTGTGGCTGAAAGTTATTGTTCCCAGTTGATTGCTGCTGTTTTTCTGTTTGAGTGTTATCATCCTCACAGCTCTGCTAAATAGAAGAGATTCTATGAATGCTGCCAAACCTACTTCAGGAAGACTTCTCAGTGTTAATGTGTGCAGATTAATAGAGATGGTTTGAACTAACCTGGATGATTTTGCCTGGAGTCAGTTAGGGACTAGAGCAGTCTACTTCAGTTCTAAACTATGTTGACATAAACAACATTTAAATTAAAACATTTTGCAGATGATTTACACTCTTTGACTAGCTTTCAAAAATGTTTAAAATTAGAATTGTTCTACCTAATGTCAAGTTCCTGTTCACTCAGAGTTTCTCATGTTTCTGTTTAATACTAAAAATGTTGCCATTTGCGGTGTGGAGGACAGAGCCAATAGTATTCTAGATTTTTTTTAATGTTATGGTAGATCAGCTTGAGAATCTTTCAGCAAAATTAATAACTATTTCAGAAGAAAAATGGTAGATAACATGCACTGTTAGCATTGTAGAATACATTGTTCTTGTACTTGGCTTATCTTAAGTAGGATTCTGTAGAAAATAATATTTTTGTAAAATGGGTTTACTGCTTTCTTTTAATACATAATTATTTTCCCTGGTGTACTTCAGAATAAAAGCAATTTCTTTCCACAGATAGAGGATTATGAAGAAGAACCAGTGTTACGACCAGGTTGTAAAGAATATTTTTGGCTGCTGTGCAAACTGATCGATAACATACATGTGAAAGATGCAAGTCAGGTAGGTTTTGCTTTGCATTCATCTAAATATGTGCCTTTTCTTATTTTTATTGTTCAGACTGCTTTTACTTCAATACAAAACATTTTTACTTAAGATATAGTGAACTGATATGAGCTGCTCTTGGATCTCTCCCTTCTCCCAGCTATCTCTACTCTCTAGTGTGTATTTAGCAGGTATTGGCCAAAGGAAAATTTTGCCACAGAGACTATAGAGTAAAGAAGATGGGGATGGGTATAACACACAAGCAGGGTGGACTACATGAAGGTAACAGATACTGTGAATAAACGAATTATTTAGGGGAGATTCACTTTTGATAGGAGAAATAATTTCAATGTGATCTAAGGAGGAGGTAAGCAAGTATTCAAGCAAATCTGAAAGAGAAGAGAGAGAATTTCAGTTAACAGCCAGTCAGCACAAGCCAGAAAAATTATTCACAATCTTTGGAACATCTCTAAATGGTTAAAGTTGCCTTTTTGGGCATCTTCTGTAACTGCTTCTGCTGGACGCTCTATGAAAATGTCTTTAGTTTATTCTCAGTGTTGTGACAGAAGTGTGGGAAGGGAAAGAAGATACAGCCTTAATCCTAGTTTCTCCAGAGTGGAGAAAATCTAATCCTGTCCTAACTCTGGATGTTCCCAATAGAGGCAGAAAAATTGGCTCCTCCTTCTCCTTTTTGCCATTCAGTTTCCTTCTAAGTCCGTTTTCTTAATTGAATCTCATAGCTAGGCTACAGTTCTGCTTGCCTGCATGTTGCCCAAGCAAGGAATGCTAGCGGGACTTTTCAGCCCTCTTAGGACAAATTACATGTTTTACTTTTAAGAACTAACATTTAACCATTTCATTTTAAAATAGTATCACTCCATTTTCTTTCGGTATAGTAGAGATAGTATTTTTGTGGGATCTGGAAATGAAAGAAAAAATGTTACTTCGTTTGAACTGCGCAGTATAGATATAAAAAAGCAAACAATTTTACCACATTTATGAAAATGCATTAAAATATTATTGGAAGAGCATGTTTGAAAAATTAGTTTTAGTTGTCCCTGTTTTTCTGTGTGCAGTAGCAAAAAACAGCAAAAAACAAAAACAAAGCCAAAACAGCAAAAAACAGCAAAAAACATAACCATAATTTCAAACTGGGCTTATTAGTTGTAATTCATGAAATAAATATTTTTCATGTATATTCCATTTTCTTCATTTTTAATCAGACCACACTGCTTGATTTAGATGCACTCGCAAGACATCTTGCTGACTGCATTCGGAGGTAAGATTTGGTAAAGGTAATTCTACTTGTGAGTTGCATTTTATTTATTGCTACAGGGATAAACACAGTTTTAACATTTCTTTTATATTTATATATCTAGCAGAGAAATCCTTGACCATCAAGATGGTAATATAGAAGACGATGGACTTACAGGATTACTTCGTCTTGCAACAAGTGTTATTAAACACAAACCACCCTTTAAATTTTCTCGAGAAGGGCAGGTAAGAAAAGGACCCTGATGAGACCAAGGCAGTGCCGTGTCTTCTGCTGTGCTTTCTTCCTTTCACCTTTTTTCCTCTATTTTGACTGCAGGGTTCAATATATGAGAATATGTCATATATCTAGCCTTAGGATGATTGATAGAAACAAACGTCTCATTCCTTTATTAAAAAACAGCATATACAGCCCCTGCCCTTTCTAAGTATAGTTAACTTTAGGATGCAGTTCTTACACCCTAGAAATTTGATGTATTTTCATTTATGATCTGTAACTGTTTTCTGAGTTGATCAACATTAACTAGTTTACTAGAAATCATTAACAACTGCTGCTTTTTGACCATATCCTGGGACACTTGTGATCTGAAAGTTGCTTTTAAGCTCTACACATGTGCAGCAGCAAACATCCGTTAGAAGAATATTACTACAATCCATCTGTCCTTCCTGTGGTTAGATGGGAGAGTAGGTAGGCAAGCGAAGCTCCCAAGAAGTTTCTGCTGTGTGTTGTCAGGCCATATTGTAGTAATGGTTGAGGGGAAATTGGGCTTGTATTTCTGGTCTTTCCTTGGCCCTGTAGGTATTCGTCATGGTCATGCTGCATGGCAACTTGGTGGACTGTGACTGAAATTTCTCCTTCTTGTATGCTACTGTACAAAGCCTTCTTCACAACCTGGTGTGCTCTGTTTCTTAGTGCCTTCTTGAAAATTGTTGTCTCTCTAAAGGAATTGATTTTGCATATGGCCTTGGATAAATTGCTACTTGCACAAAAGGCCTGGTCCGAGAGCTGACTTAAACTGACGTTTCTTTCTGTAGACTATACTGAGCTTGTGATCGGTCCTTTAGTGAGGTTTCGCCAGGAAAATAGACTCATATATGCAGTTATGTTGCATGTGTCCTGTCTGTTTACTCTGTCCCTTATCATAAAATGGCTCTGAAGATAATTTTACTCTTCAAAAGCTTTAATAGTTTCTACCCTATTTGTGCACTACCTAACATTAAGTAACATTGTTGGCAGTATTTTGAAAGACTACTGCTATGTAATTCTCTCAGAATAAGTGTATTTTAAATATGGAGATTAAATAAGAGCAAGAATTCAAGCTACAAAGTGCATTGTGTAAGATGATGTACAAAGTAGAATAGAAGAGCAGCACAAAGGTCAGGTTTATGTAGTCTGGACATGTGAAGAGTATGAAAAGAGAAGAAAATTGGAAGCTGAAATAGAGAAGAGTGATACTGTGCAGAATCTCAGAATATGTTGCATGTATGTAATATATCATCAAGGAAACCGTAAATACAATTTGAAGAATGAATGAATGTGAACAGAGCAGTAGCAACAACAGACTTCTCGAAAAGAATGTGGCTTTGCTGAGACGCAGGGACGTAAGAGATTATCTGAGACTAAGTCTTGATCTGGTATTAATTTTTTAATTAGAGGTACCATTAAAAAAAGATATTTGGACTGCACGTTATAAAGTGCATTGTCTGTTAGTTATTGCACTGGACTAACATACCACTAGTGAGGAGTTTTACATTATGTTGAGTGTAACAGAACAGGATTGTGAAGGCACATGCCTCCATCTGAGCAAAGGTTGGTGAAAAAATGTCTTGGAAAATACATTATACTTGCGAAGTACTGCAGGTAGTTTAGACTTGCCCAGAGAACTCTGATGCCCGGCATGTGCCCTTTCTTCATTACAGATTCCTGCTCTTACTAAGCAAAGTGATGGTTTGGCAAATATTGTCAAATTTTTAAGGTCACATTTTATGACAGCAATGAGCACTTGTTCCACCTTCTTTGTTGTCCTTTGCAGATAATCACTGCCTAGCTTATTCTACTCTAGGTGGACAAAAATATGTTTTGAACATGTACTAGCTAACACACCTTCACTAGGAAGGTATATCTTAAGGCCACTTGCATGATAGAAAGGTTTATTTTTGCAAGGTCGGGTTTTTGTATTTATCCTCTGAACAAAATCACCTTCTGAGTTTTTTTTCTTCACTGCTCCAGCATGTCTGAATACAATCAGATGGTGCAAATACAAGATTAGGAGTGTAAATTGGAAAAAGAAACAGATCTCTGAAGCTGCTTTTTTTCTGGTTTGTAATACTGCACTTTGAGGTGTGTTGGGACACCCGTTTGGAAAAGGCTGGGAAATGAGGCCACAGCTGAAAGTACAGTCCATAGTCCCACATACGAGATGCAGCTGATCTGCTGGTGAGCTGTAACCAGCTACACCTGGCAAATATGGTTAAGAATGGAAAGGAACTTGACTGCTGCCCCAGAAGCGTGTATGATACAGGTTTAGCTGAAAGGAGTGCGAATTGGGAATGGGCTGAGAGTTTGGCATTTAATATATACAACTCAATAGGCCTGTATTTTTTCCCCATCTGTGGTGTTCTGCAAACCTTTGTTATATCATGGGAAGGGAGCTGATGCTTGACAGCTGCTGCGTGCATTAGATATCTGCATGTATGAACATAACTGGTCAGGGCAAACCTGTCCTCTTCAATAGGTAGGCTCAGCAGATGTCATTTTTTTTCAGAATTCTTTCATGGTTAAAAAAAAAAAAATCTCCACAGTCCACCTGTTTATTGCAGTTCATAGGGTGAAAAAAATCTAGTCCTCTTTTAAGGTCTTAAATACATGGGGGAGAGGATTTTTTACCTTGTAAACTCTTTTTACTGCTTTACTTAAGCTTCTGACAGCATAGCTATTGACTGATAGGACAGTGTATTTATCTTTCTACCTCCTTCAGGCCTCTCCAGTCTCTCAGCTTATTTAAAAGTTGGAAAATTTTCCTGCTGGTGCAAGGAAAGAAAGATTTACTCTCAAGAAACTAGGCATTCCAGTTCTTTTGAATTTCACACGTAATGAGAGTAAAGTACATCTCCAAAGCGTGAAAAGCGTCTGCAAGAACTTTGGTTAACTGTATTGGCCAGGAGGAGACTTCTCCATAGTATTCAGACATAAGCATATGACCTTGATTATAATATTTTATATTAGTGCTGCACAGATTTCCGTACACATTGGAACAAGGCTTTTTATGGTGATTTTCCCATGTATGGTGGAGAATGCCATCTTTGGAAATATTTAGAATTCAGTAAGATTTTAGAGCAGGAATCTGGCCTTTAACCTCAAAAGGCTGCTTAACTGAATATACCTGAGTAAGGAAATTCAGGAACAGGATTTTTTTTTAGTTACAGTCTAGAAATTGTAGAATTAAGTATAATAGCTGTATTGGTATCCCATGCACTACTTTCAAATGAGTGAGACTTCTGTCCCTAGAAAAAATTGAGGAAGAAAGCTTTGGGGAAAAAATATTCAGAAATTTTGTAGAGGTAGAGGGTTTCTTGTCTGATTATTTAGAGAACTAAAATGATAAACTTTTAGTATGATGTAATGTTTAAATATAGTTTGTTAAGACTGCAGCCATTTTACTGAAGCAGCTAAATGTAGGCTTTGGATCATGTCATCTACCCTGGGCATAAAGTATGCCTGTGATTGCTACTTCTGAGGGAATTTGCTGAAATACTGCTTTCTAAATTCTGTAACATTTTCTTCTTTCATGGTCACTTGTAATGCCACTTATATGGCTAATTAGTAATGTTTACTCTGTAGCTGGAGGAAGATGGAGGAAAGCCTTTCACCATTCTACATTTCTTTAAAGGTGGTATAGTTCTGGAAGGGTATGACCACATTTTCTTACAGATCTATAAATCCTAGGGCTATTATTGACTTTTTAGTGTTTTACTTTTGTTCTAATGTTATTGAATTAAACTGACTAAGAAGAGGTATTGAAGTTTGGGCATATGTCATCTCAGTTTTTTAGTGTATTAAACTGGGAAGGTAAATATAATTAATGATATGTATTTGTCATTCAAGTCAACCTGGCTTGGCACAGCTCTGCTTTTTGCCTCTTATAGTCTGATCAATATTCCAAACAGGTAAACTGAAGTGATAACATTTTAACCTTTACAATCAACCTTATTCTGTGAACAATGTAAAATAGACTTACAGTACACATGGTACATAATATAGGTTTGTGTTTTGTGAATAATTATTGATTCATAAAACTAGAAGCATCATTAAAGTCATGTGCTGTCTTTCACTGAGTGAAACTAGTCTTAAAGTTATTTAAAAAATCCGTATGAATAGTTTGTCAAAATAAATTATCATTCATGAAATCCAGGCCTGCTATTAAAGGCCACTAACTTCTCTTACTGATTTCAGTAGCACCAGGATTTTATACTGTCTTTACACATCAAAATTCTGTTTTTCATTGTTTGCACAATTTACTTTTATCACATATAACAAAAGGACGTCTTTATTATACATGTACTTTTATATACAAAGGAAGAATGAAAGCATATATTGATCTGTGAGGTTGGTGGATTTCTTAGTGTTTTTTATGATAAAATATGCATGATACGTTTCTACATTAACGACTTTCTACAAATTATGCCATTGTAGATTTTTCATGTTCTGTATTTTCATTAATCAAAAAAAGTCTTTGTACTTAAGTTGTATCCATGCATTTTCAAGTTTCAGATGTCTGGCAGACTGAATTTAATTTTTTTCTTTTTTCTATGATCTTTCGACACATGCTGGAGTTAGCATAAGGCGAGGATAATTTGACATTCTTTTTCAGCAGAATTATTTCTGTTTAGGCTGTAATATGTTTACAGTGCACTTTCTGTAATATAGAGAAGACTGTTGAAATTCACAGTTCAAAACTTGTATATGTCATAGAAAGTTTATAAATGATAGAGGACCAGAAAGTCTGTAGAAGTTTCTAGAAGATGGATAACAGATGACTGTTGTCTTTTAAGAATTTGTTCAAACTGGTAAACTTGCTTTTTGAATTGTTTTACAGGAGTTTCTAAGAGACATCTTCAATCTTCTGTTCTTGCTGCCAAGTCTAAAAGATAGACAACAGCCAAAATGCAAGTCACATTCTTCAAGGGCTGCTGCTTATGACTTATTGGTAGAAATGGTAAAGGGGTCAGTGGAAAACTACAGGCTGCTCCACAACTGGGTTATGGCACAACATATGCAATGTAAGAACCTTTATTCATGTATAGCTTTCAAGAATTGTGTGGAAAATTAGTACTTTTTCATTTTTTGTTCACATATACATCATAAGTGTCTTCATTTAATGACCTGTTAAAAATAAGGGTCTGTTAAGAATGTATAGATAGAAACAGAGAAAAGCAAAAAGCATGTAAAATACTTTTGCACTTAAACTGGATAGTCACACTTTCCAAAAATAATAATGAAGTAAGATGTTGGTACTAATACTGTTCTTAAAATTCCCCTTTGTAACTCTACTGCTTATCCAGCATCACTTACCTACATCTGCTCTCTAACACTACTGTAACTTTCGCTTACCTAGCGAATGGATGGATTTAACCATCTGTATAATTTTCAGATCATCTGTTCTTAAATATTAGTTATTTAAAGCAGGTAGTCCTGTTAAATGACACCAATGCATAGACAGTATTGTTAGAGTGGGTTTATTTACACGTGCTTCATTGTTTTGTGCTAGATTTTAATTTCTCTTTTCCCTTTCTAACATGAACAAGCTTGGTATGTTCTATACTATCAAGCCACACCAACTGAGGTGTATTCCAGATTTATTGGCTATTAACAGTACTGTCATGTTTTTGGTAACTCTAATATCTTTGTAGTTGACTTTGAGTGTGTACTTAGGTGTCTACATACAGTGCTAGTAACATTTTTTCATGCCTCTTGGCTTCTATGCTTCCTGTGTTTTAGAAACTCAATTCCTATATATCATTTGTAAATTACCAAAATTTTAAGTTAGTTAGTATTTTATCTTTGATTTTTAAATTCTAATTGTACATTTTTCAGCTTGATAGGTTTTCTTTCATGTGCCCAGTTTGAATTTCTGTAACCTGAGGATCTGTAGTTTATTATACTCTATGGAACTGATTTAGTACCTTACAATTCAGGAAGGAAATTAGAAGTCTGATCTAAAGTTTTACTTTGTGTTCTGTACTCCTTTTCTGAAAACCTTCTAAAAGGCCTCCAAAATGTCCTATGTTTAGGGAAAGTGCGTAGAATATGTTTTTTGAAAATATCTGATGTTTCTGTTTGCTGTGAGTACATCTTCAACTACTGAGCTAGTTTGTATCTCTCCAGGTGCAGTCATCCATTTTCTACAGCTAGTATTTTTCTCACTCCAAATCCCAATTATTCATGGTTGCTGAAGTTTTTTGTGACATTTTCTGCAGTTCTTGCTTTCTTCCAAATATTCTTCTCTAGATTGTTTGTTCCTTCCTACTTGATTTCTTCAGAGCCATCTGGTCCATGGTCCTACTCCATATTCATTATATCTCAGTTCCAGTTTATTACAACTGGCAGGGGGCAGTCATCTCTTTCTGAGGTGCTACTGTGGTGGCTACTGTGGTGCCGCACTTGTTTAAAGTCTTATCATTCCATTGATGTGATCCAAAGACTCTTAAAATCGGATTTTTTTGCTTCACTTATCTCTGTAATGTGATTGCTCTTTAAAAATCTTAGTCCTGTCTCTCCCTTCTTCTTAGGAGAAACATTAAGGAAAACATTATAAATTTCCATCCTGTCTTTGGTTGTAATATTCTGGTTTTGTGGTTCATTGGAGAAATTTTCAATCCTGCCACTTGTATAATTCCTGCCCTCTAATCTGACCAATTGTCATATCTGCTGTTCTACATTTTTCCTCATGCCCTATTGATTGAAGCCAGGATGTGTTTGTCAGTTCTTAAGGGATTGCTTTAATTGAATGCAGCAAAATAAGGTATGGTTTTCATAATGAAAATACCTTCTTGAAGGTTCTCTAGTGTATTCTCTTCAAGGAAAAAAAAAAAAGATTTAAGGGTTCTAATTAAAAAAAGAGATGTTATAAAGACTCTATCCTGGCAGTCATTAAAATGTTTAACTGTATACTGTTTTTTATACTTAAACAAGTGTGAATAATGTAAAGTAGATGCAGTAAAGTCTTAACTGCAGCAGCATTTTTCTTAAAAGTTTCCACTACCATAGCTCCCTTCACTGGTGAATGGAAGGAGAGAATGATGTGCAGTGCTTTTTTCTACTTTGCATTTTGCTATACTGAACCAGGTGGGATTTACTGATCTGTGTGTCATTCCCAAATTGTACTACTCTAAATATATTTTTTTAAACTCTGTGACTTCTGTTTCTATAGAAGATTTGATCTTTTCTGTTTAGTACTCCGATCGGGTTCTCTGAGTGAGGAAGATCATGTTACCCACTACAGTTACTGGCTTAAATATCTTTGTGGATAAGGTGCATACTTACATTGCTGTATTGTACACAGATACAAGATGAGATGAAATGGTCTATCAGAGATGTCACTATCTTCAGTATGGGAGAATTGGCCTAGTTGGTAAGAGACCATATCCAGGAAAAAAAAAACAGTTGGAATAAATAAATTGAATAGAAGTAAGGGGATGGGGAAATTTTACAGTATAAAACTGGGAGGAAATTGTCTAGCACTCATTAAAATTACTGGACTTTCCTCCTAAAGCACCAGTCCTAAAGGTTAAAGTGAAAATACACAGCATTTTTAACCAGAGACGTAGCAATGTTTTCAGGCATTTTAAACAAGTGATACCTGAGGAAATTAACTGCTAAGTATCAGGTGATATTCTGATTTATGTCCCCAACCTTTTTCCATTCATTTCTCAATAGGGAGAGCCTACATTGAATGCAAACTCTGTTCTTACTAGAGGGGGGATTTAAATACCCTCTGTTGTTCATAAAATCTCATGTAATTTTTTTTTTTTTTTTAAGACCAAGACTAATAAAAATGTTAAGTTCGAGGGAGGATGGGGGAAGAAACTTAGGTGGCTTGGTTTCTAGCAAGTTCTTCAAGATAGTGGCCGATGTTATGTTTGGAGCAGAGACGTGATTGGAAGGTGAAATACAGAGAAATGCAAGGTCTCTTGAGGGGGACAAATTAGTTTTATTGTACTTAAAAGAGAATGAGAATATTGCAACTTTGGCTGGAAGTTCCATGTCTCCTATCCTTAGAAAAGGCTGTTGTCTGTGATGACAGAGGAGTAATGAAGATAGACCTAAATGAGGCCAAATTTGCCTTTCTAGTTAAAATCCATGAGGAGAAAGAAAGGTTTTTATCAAAATGAAAATAGTTGCTTAAAAATCCCAGGGATCAGAAAGTAGGATCCTTCTGAGAAATTTCTCATAGAATTCGTAAAAGCCCTTTGTCAAATTTTTTTCTTGCATATTAAAAAAATCTATGAGGTGATAGACTTCTTAGCCAAAATACATCTACACTAAAAGGAAAAATTATTACGTAGAGGAATTTGTCAACTTCAAGGAATGAAGAAAGATAATAACGATTGATCTGATCTGAACATCCTTTCACTTTTAAAATGCTCAGCTTTGGGGTGGGAATGAATAAGGGTGCAGATAAAACTTTGCCTGTAGGTATTCTAGAATATAGACATTTTTCACTCAGCCAGTTGTCTTGGTGATTCAGATAACCAGACTCCTGTAAAACTTCTAAAAAAATCACAGTCTTTGGCCAATATAGTAGGATGCTGGGTCATTTTTAAGAGTGCGATTTGATCATGCTCTGTAATTCAGGTACACTGGATCAGCTCTTGTTTTATGTGGTTAAACATGGCTAAGAGGTGAACCTTGAAGGACATGAGAAATAGCCTGATATCTTTGAAATGGAACTCTGTTCCTGAACCAGATGCTGAACTTTGGGACCTTTTGATGAATTTTGAGCCTTCCATTTGTGGCAGCTGAGCTTCTTAGGGAAAAGACCTCAGCTGGTCCTGAAATAAGAGTGCTGTTGTTCAGAAGCGTGGCTTGCTGTCTCATCAAAGAAAAACTTTTGTTAGTTAAGGTGGAGGAAGATGCTCCAACTGTTCTCATAAAAAGAAGGCATCTGATTCCTCTGTAATTACAACTGGATAAGCTATAAATAGAGTGAATAATAGATGTTGACTCACTACATCACAAAGGGTGAATTAGGATATTGCAATTTAAGGATTTCAGTTCAGGAAAGGAACTGTATGTCCATCTGCCATGCATCTGCCAATTGTTTCAATTGGCCAGCCAGGCCAATGCAACCAGGTAGCATTAGGTCATGCTACTGAAATTTCTCGGAATAGTAGAATTAAAACACTTGTTCTCTGCTTGAAGCTGCAGGGCTAATAGTTGTTTTGATGCTAATGCCAAAATGAAGATTAGAACAAGTAATTGTTGTGCAGCAGGGTATCCTATGAGTCTGGTATTTGAAGATTTGAGGATCTGTTCAGTGGATGCCAGATTTTTACGCCTGAATTTATAGCTGGTGGTATGGATGGAGAGGAAACCTTGATGAGCCTTTAGTATTTGTCAAAATAATTAAGAATTTATAATTGAAATCTTGAACCTCCCTAGCTTTTGTGGATTGTAAAATGACTAGACTACTTTTTTGCTTTTGTCTGATAGCTGAACATACACTCTAGTAGAGGTGCTGAATTGTTTGTAGGACATTCTACCTTTCAGGAGAATCACAGCAGAGGGCCCCTGGGGATGGATACCAAAGCTAGATGCATTGACAACCAAAGCTAGATGCATTGACAGTTTTTAAGTCAAGCTTCTTACATGCCAAGGAAGGTAGGCTGGAGTCAGCATCTTTGGACACTGGAGTAGTTCCTCTGTAATTTAGAAAGAATTGTGCTTGTGTCATCTAGTTGTCTGTGCAGCTCAAATAATGAATTTTCCATTCCATTCTCTTACATGGGATGCTAGGAAAAGAAGTGTGTCAGTGCCTAGAAGCACTAATCAGTTACAATCACTTACACTTACATTAGAATCACTAATCATTTAAAAGTGGTTTTTCTAGCCTGGCTACCATCTTCTTCACTAGCAGATGAGGAGACCTTTCCCATTCTACTCATTTCTTGGCAGCCATATTAGAACAAAGTTTATTAAGAAGAGTCTGTCAGACTTGCCTGACTTGTCTAGTTTCCTGCTATAGACATAGGTTGGTACCTCTGGTATGAAATATAGAGGAAAAAATTACAGGAAAAGAAAATGTTTTTAGTCTGATTCTTTAGGCAATTCACTTCTTGCTTCCCTCTGCTCTTCTTATAGATTTCAGATTTCTTTGGTATGTATGGCTTTGAAGTACAGTGAAAAACATTCCTTCTCTTCCTATAAAAACTCTTCCCAAGTCCATTCGTGTTTGTGTATAGCCTTACAGCCAAGCACTTTATTCCATTGCACTCTTATGTCTTATTTCTGATAAGCATCTATCCATCTTTCATACTGATAAATAAGATCTTTTGCTAATATGGCATTCATTAGAGTAGATGTCATTCTGAAACCAGCTTCTCTTTTAAAAGAAGGGTCTCCCTTCATGTATTACCAATCTCTAACATCAAATCCATGTGTTTTGTTTCAAGAAGAGAAGACTCTAACTTGAGTCTCTAGGCACAGAGACTCCATTTGGCTTTCTCTCAGTATGACATGGGGCTCATGTGAATGTGTGGTATGAATTTGGGAATGACTAATTTGTGTGCTGGGGGAGTGACTGGTGTGTGTTTGGGAGCTTGTTAAGTGCTGTATGTGTGATCAGTTGAGGCTGTGTAACTGTTGTGTGTGTGAGAGAGAGAGCATACACTGTGGTTGGATAAGTAGCTGATTTGCTTCCGTTTTAATTAAAGCTTTTGCACTTAATTTTCTAACATTAGCACTTGTTCATAATTCAATGCACCTGATGGGAAAATACAGAGAAAGCAAAGAGAGGAGGTGATAAAGGATGTGGGAAGGCAATAAGAATGGAGGAAATAAGAGCTAAGGATCAGAGGACTAGGGGGGCCATCATTCCAGAGGTTGAACCTCTTTCTCAGTGCTCTTTCCAGCAAAAAGGCAACAATGAATGGTAGAAGTTTAGAATGAGCAAGGCTAAGCACTTGACTTAGGAAACTCAAATTCAACAGAAAGCCTACCTTTTTAAAACATACCCCTTATTTTTCACATCACCTATTTGTTGTCACTATTCACAATTCTACACTGTGCTATAGATGGCAGTGTCGCCATGTAGTTGCTGTAGAACAAGAGGTACAAATACTGGTTAATTTCCAAAAATACATCTTAGAATCAAATATTATAAAAGACTTTCTTATGTATGAAAATGCATAGCAACCAATGTTTGTAATTTATGAATGCCTTTGATATATGGTGAAAACATTATATGATTTTACCATATTTTAGTTCAAAGGTAGAGGCTAGAAGATCGTTATGTGTAATAATGCCCCACTGCAGAACACTACAAAATACTACAGAACAACTGTAAGAGATGATGCTTGCCATGGGTAACGCATGAGAACTGCCTTCCTGTAAAAGTGGCAAATCACTTGCAGCCCAGAGTAGTGTGTTCTGCTGTGCTCTCTGTTACTCAGTGAGTAGAGGTGAGGATAAGATGTATGGAACTGTGTCTCTGTGCACCACCTCTCTTTCTAGGTGGGTCTAGTCTTGCTCATGTCTGTACATTTAGAATGAGAAACAGGATGTGTTCTATTAATGTAAGCATAAAGTTTTTAAATTTATTTATCTCATCTTGGTAAATTATACTTTGAATTAATTTTTTGGGGGGGGGGGGCGATTCATATTTTTTCCAGCTTCCCATGCACCTTACAAGTGGGATTATTGGCCACATGATGATGTTCGAGCTGAATGTAGGTTTGTGGGTCTAACTAATCTCGGAGCAACTTGTTACTTGGCATCCACTATTCAGCAACTGTATATGATTCCAGAGGCCAGGCAAGCAATCTTTACTGCAAAGGTATGGTTTTGGGACTTACACTCCTTGTGTGGATTTTGATAGAAGTTTAAATTTAGAATCAGTGTAAAGGCTGATAAAGTATAGACTTACTTTTAAGATTTACTTCTTCCTATAGTATATTTCTTCAGGATTGTTTGTTTGCTTTTTGTTTGATTGGATTCATTTGCTGATGTCTAAAGTGAAGAGATATTTTTGTAAATATACTTGTAATGCAATATGTTTTTAAGGTGAAATTCTAATAAAGCATATTCTCAAATTCAGGTTTATGTTGCTATCAACTACATTGCTTCAAGTTTGTTTTTATGTGTATTGTGTTGTTCCTAACTCCAAGTTTGTCATCTTGTTAGAAAAAAATGTTATTCTTGAATGTTTGTAAAGTCCCTAAGCATATCTCTTGTGCTATCAGAAATATTGCAAATTCTATAAATTATTATACACTGTGTAACTTTCAGAAATATGATGTTATTAGTTCTAGCTATTTATTTTAACAGAGAAAGCTTCATTTTGGTCCCTGACATGAACAGGGCATATATAATGTTTGAAACACCCTAATGGACAGTGTCCTCATCATTTTTTATTATCATTACATTGTTAGTTGCCACTTAACTTCATCTAGAATTAAACATTTATAAATAAAAGAAAAAATAAAATTAAAAAAGGAAGCTGCTGATCTGTACATGAATACATTTCTAATACTTACCAAAAGTTCTTAGCTGGAATAAATTTTTAGAAAATAGTTGCTTGCTGACATAGGTTTAGTGTTAATGTGCCAAAATATGAGCAGTAGTGATATATATATAAGTGTAAAATAGTGTACTGTGTGTTCATGTGCACAATCATTTTTCTTAATTGTCCATAATAAAGTTGTTTTTTTATTATTTAAAAAGATGATTGTTTCATCTTTTTAAACACTGTTTTTGGAGAGTAATAAGCAAAAAGATAAAGTCTTCTTTTATGAATTTCTTTTAGTATTCAGAAGATATGAAACACAAGACCACTCTACTAGAACTCCAGAAAATGTTTACATACTTAATGGTAGGTGTGAAAGAGGATATTTTATAAATTACGATATTTTCCCTAAAAAAAAAAAAAAGAGAAAAATGGAGCTACCATTCTATGTGTGAATTCTTGGCAGTTTGTCTGTTGTGCCTAAGTTTTAAATGAGGGTCTTAACTGAAATAGTTTTTACCCGCTTTAAAGCTGTTCAGCAAATCATTAAGGAAATATTGGCATAATTTATGATACTGCACAGGTTTTCATGAAGAAGCAATGTATATCTTAATCTAAAATAGAGTTTAATATTGGACACCAGGTATAATTAATAGGCCCAAGCTCTCAAACATTAGTGACTGTCTACTATGTTCTTAAAAAATGGTTGTGAAGTGAATGAATGGGAATATCAAGCTCAGGTTCCACAGTTTGAGAATGCTTCATCTGTTGAAATCCTTTTCCCCAGCATACTAATGTTCAGGTGAGCATAGTGTGTTTGCTGTTGTGCCAAGAGCTAAGGGAGTTAAGTTATGAGCGAGTCGTAAGTATGAAAATCAAGCCTGCTCTTCAGTTACAGTTGTGGTGTAGCTGGACATCAGAGCTGTGCCTGTAGGCATGCACTGTCTGCTTGAGCCGTAATTCCCTGGGTGGTCCAGGAGCTCCCTGGCCAGGCATCTCCATAGGTAGTGGAGTGGCTTGAGACAGTGAACCAACGTGGAAGTAGGCGATTCTCTCATACCTTCACAATTAAGTATTTGAATGATTGCTACAGGAGCCCTCCAGGAGGGAATTTTGGGCAGTTTGAGAATTCCCTGTGCCGTGGCTAGTACAGTTCGTAAATTGAGGTTTGTAAATTGTCAGTAGAAACCGTTCCTGCATAAATGATAATACAGGACAGTCTTCTGTATGGCGCTAAAGATACATAAGCAATGCTTTGTATGTAGTTAAGGTGTTTCAATAGTGGTGAATTACGCATATGCTGGGGTGGTCATGTAGAACCATGGCCAGCTGGATTATAGAAACTGAGCAGAACAGTGGTTCAGGGAGTCTGTCCAGATCCAAATGAAGACACCACTGCAAGGATCCCTGCTACACAGACTCCTGTCACTGCCAAACAGTGACTGATTGTCCTGTTAGGGAGTTTTGTATCCCTGTCTGAGCATGACCCTATGCCAAGATCCCAATAAATTATTTTTTCTCTGACATGGATGTCTGTGCAACATCGTTGTCATTCATGTTGTTGTAGAGGGTTGAACTTGATTCTTAGTTTAGTCATGGAACAGTTTGGGGAAGTTGCCTTCTCTCTTGTTTGCCCTAGTTTCCCTCTGTGTAAAATAAAATATGTTATTTTTGTTCATTGCATTTTCCTTGCTCCAGTGTTTGAAAGAGTAATCTGTTAAAATAAATCATTAAAAACAACTAATAATTTTGAAATTCTCACAGCCTGAGTAATAAATATGAAGCAGTACATAGGTGTTTACTATTGTTAAGAGTGAAACACTGCCTGAAATAGTGAAAGTATTTTTAATAAGGTATAGAAAACTAAAAAGAAGACTGAGGATAGCTGAGTAATTTTTGTTCTTTGCAATAGCTTTTGCAAAAGAAATTCATTAGTGCTTTGAAGACAAAAAGAGAAAAGGAATATAGGCATCTAGTGCCTGCCGTGAATCACAGAAAAAAATAAATCTAGGTATTTGTATAGGTGTAAAATACTTTAAGAACATAAAATCATATAAAGATTTACTGTTATTAAAAACTTGAAGAAAAACTTTGTCCCAAACTAGATAATATTTACAGGAAGCACTGTCTTGCCACACATCCTTAAAAGAAAGAAGTACGTATATAGCATATCATAACAGTTTTATCATAAAAAACTGTTATCATAAACCTTTTATCATAACACCTTCAGGTCACTTTCATCATTTAGGATGACAAATTCTGCTGTAAATAAATTCTGCATTCTCTGTGTGTACAGTATTGAAATTGGGTGATATATTCTTCAGAATTACTTTATATGAAAATCGTTTTCTCTGATTGAACACATGCAGTGGAGAACTAGGTGATGTAGTTTTATCCCATAGAGAAGTCTGAATGAGAATTAAGCAGTTCTCGAGATCAAAGTCAGTAATGTCTAGAAATGCATAAATACAGTCTAATGTTCATCATACTATATTTTATGACAGAACAGGTATGCAAAAAGTGAATGTGTCACATCTTTGGCAAAATACTTTTATTTTAATAATGATTCTCTTGTGATCAGTTCGGTGAAAACTGCTTTCCATTTTATCATAAACATTCAAACACCAAACTTTGTCACCTAATAGGCATATTATTACATACTGTATATAATTGCATATATTGTATATGAAATAGGTGCATTTTTGAATACAATTTTGTAATGTATGTTCAGTATATCTGCATAACTTAAAAATAGAAGGATTTTGTGTTGATTTGTTTTGCTTGTTTTTTTGCCTAAAGGAAAGTGAATGTAAGGCTTACAATCCAAGGCCTTTCTGTAAAACCTATACCATGGATAAGCAGCCACTCAACACTGGAGAGCAGAAGGATATGACTGAATTCTTCACTGACCTAATAACAAAAATAGAAGAAATGTCTCCCGAACTGGTGAGTTATTAAAGGGGAACAAAAGGAAGCTTGAAAAGTTACGGATTTGCTCAGCTTTTCTTGACAGAATTTATTAATTCATTCACAGAAAAATACAGTGAAAAGTTTGTTTGGAGGTGTTATTACAAACAATGTTGTTTCTTTGGTAAGTGTTTTTTTCCTATCCATATCTTTTCAATTTTTTTTTTAACTTACAATATAGTTATTTCATTGCTTTTCTTTTTCATTGCTGTGATTTAGGACTGTGAGCATGTTAGTCAGACTGCTGAAGAGTTCTATACAGTAAGATGCCAGGTGGCAGATATGAAGAATATTTATGTAAGTAATGCAAGGCTGTGATGTGTAACATAGATCACAGTTGTAAATAAATGCAGTTGAGTGTAAGAGACTTGTCCGTTATTGAATATGTTGATGCTTTTTGTATCCATACTCTAATCTTGGTATATTTCTAGGTTGCTATTACTGGTTGATATTACTAGGTAATCTGGTCAAGTTGTTTCATCTTTTCAATGCAACATGCGATCAGCTAGTGCCATTTGACATTGATTTACAGTATTTCACTAAAGATTGTGTTACAGTCAGTACTTACTATGTACTCATTTCTTGGTTTTGAAAAAGCCATGGTCACGTTTTAAATGAGAGATTTGTAAATATCAAAAGATTTTATATGCACACATGAACTATTGCTTATTAAGTTAATTTAGAATGTACATCAGGATTATTTCAGGTTGATTTTTTTTCAAACAATTATTAATCCACATGCTATGGATTTGGGTCTAGAGCACTAATTGTTTGGAATAGCTTGGAATATAGAGTACTGCTTTTCTGAATTGATTCCTTAATTTTGTACCTTGGTTCTAGGAACCAGTCCTTCTATTATAACATCAAACCAATCTTGCAGTACAAGTGTATGTTCTTCTTGCAAACTTTTTGGTGACTTTGACCAACTTTATTTCGTAATTCATGGAAGTGTTGTTGATTAAACTTATTAAAAGTTCAAGAGAGGGTCCTGTAAAGTAGTAAAGCAGAGCAAGCACAAGATATAAATAGCCAATATAAAGACAAGCTCCTTTTTTATAGGAATCTCTTGATGAAGTAACCATTAAAGACACCTTGGAAGGTGACAACATGTATACGTGTTCTCATTGTGGAAAGAAAGTGCGGGCTGAAAAAAGGTATGATTAAGAAGAAATTAACATTCCTAATGTTTCTTATTAGTAAATTACTGAGTTTACTGTTGAATTAGAGCAGTCCTTGAGATGAAACAGGATCATGCCTTCATTCAGACAAAGGCCTTTGAGGATGCAATCCTTATGCAGATGATCATATAAAAAGATAAATTTCCAAAAGGAAGAATGCAGGACATTTTAGAAAAAGATAACCTATTCAAGTGTTCAAGACCTGTTTTATGTAAATTAGAAGAAATTTGTAGAAATTAGTACCTTTTGAAATTTGTTATTTATTTGTTATCTGTTTTTAAAAAATGAAATTCTTTTGGTGTCTGTTCAGTATTTGTATTATTCATTATATAAGGTAATTGCCTAGGTTTCATATCTAATCCCAAATTTCTCCTTCTAAATTTGGTAATTTTTAAAATCTTTCCATACTTCAAAATGTCTATTAATACACAGAAAGATAAAATGACCAATTTTGCATTAGCTTTTTATTGCAATAAACATTGCATTTCATCTGATGAACATTTTCATCTTTTTAAGATGAAAAACCTCACAGTTGTTTTTTGTAGGTATTATAAATGACATGGCTGTAAGAGTACACCATTTGAAAATCATTAATGTGCAGTTTATGAGATTTAACACAAGATATGTTCTGCGTTGAAATTTGTCATTCCCCAAACAGTAACTCCTACTGATGGGTGTTGCATTGTTGAATTCCCTCAGTGCTCATTTTACTATGTCTGTTTAGTAAACTGTCATTCATGCCCGACCAGTAAATTTGATGTCCGTTCCAAGGCAAGATGGAATTGTCTAAATGGAATTGTTCAATAGGCTAAATTTGACTTTTGTGCTGTCATACTGCCCTACTCCAAGGCACTGTGATTGCTGAATTCTACATTTTAGGTGACTTTGTAACTGATTTCCAGTTTTATGCTTAAAATAAATGGCTTGAAAATCTTTGTGAAAATATCATTTAAGCAACTAAGGTTTCTTACATCTTTATTATTTTTAATCTTTCAGGGCATGTTTTAAGAAACTACCTCGTATCTTAAGCTTCAACACAATGAGATATACATTTAATATGGTAACCATGATGAAGGAGAAAGTCAATACACATTTTTCATTCCCTTTACGTTTGGATATGACACCTTACACCGAAGATTTCCTCATGGGAAAAAATGACAGAAAAGAAGGTATGCCTCATAAAATGAATTCAACATTTTTTGTCTCTTTCGTGTTTCTGGCATCTGTATATGTTACCTGCAAACAATTAGTGTTTTTTTTAAGCAAATAAAATCAAACAAAGTTTTAATCAGTCTGTATTTCCAAAGAAGTTATGCATTTTATTTAATATGAGAAAATTGACCAATTATTTTTGAATTATGCCTAAAACTGTTTACAAAATATGAGAGAAATTGCAAGTAGTTACATACAGTTAATTATTGGTCACTTTGGTTTTATAGAGTAATACTTGAACTTCAGAAAATGGCTGACCAACTGCCATAAGAAATTAGACTTGCTAATTTGGAATAACTTAGTTATTAGTTCTAACCTCTTCAGTAGTGATGCCTTGCAAAAAACTGCAAATGTTTCACAAGAGTAGAGACTATGCTGCTTCTGTTGGGTGTGGATTTTCTGGCTGTCTTCATTGTGCAGTGCTGAAAAGAAAAGGAAATTTTTAAGTGTAACTACAGGAAATGTGTGTGTAAGACACACCAGTGTTGAAGTTCAGATATTTAGGAAATAACTCGCTAAATATTCTGTTAAATTATTTAAGGTTTTAAGGAAGATGGTGAATATTTGAAAGAAACAGAGAGTTACGAGTATGATTTGATAGGCGTGACAGTTCATACAGGGACAGCAGACGGTGGACATTACTACAGTTTTATCAGAGATATAGTCAATCCCCATGCTTACAAAAACAACAAATGGTGAGTTATACAAAGCAAAATTCTGTCATTTCTTATGTTTAAGTAAATAAAAATTGATGACTTTGTCAGACCCAGTCATATAGGAGATATACGCTGTAGGTCTCTTTCAAGAGCCCAAGGTGTTGGAGTTTGATGGGTGTAAGTATATTAACTTCTTAGTGTACATGATTGTGTGCTGCCGCTGTAATACTTGTGGAGCACCCTGCACCCCGGGGCAGCAGGTGAATGCCATGCTAGTGTTACGTTATAGCCAATGCTTGTTTCCTGACACAAATATTGATGACTGTATCATAAATACTTCAGTGTATATAAACGGTAAGATTTAATATTGTCCTTCATCATGAAAGTTGGTTGTTACCTTTGAAGAGGGTGCAGCTACATTTATGATTTTGAAATTGAGTTTTTTTCATTTTGTCAGGTTTCAGTGAACCAAATTTTTTTCTCTATAAACTCACTGAATTCTATGTGGAGGAAATGCTGTTACAATACTTAGGTTATTAAAATCTGTTTTTACTGTGCTTTTTATATATCAAATATATTGTTTTCACATTTTATTTTTAAGTTTATCTAGCTAGTGATTTTTTCCTATTGGTCAGTTCCACCCAGACGCAATTTACAGTGATATGTTGGAATATTTGACTTTTTTTATTTGTAATACTTGTTTCTAAGGATTAAAAAAGTGGGGATAGGTGCCTTCCTAGGCATATGTGATCAGCAGAGACCTATTGATAGAAACATGACCAAATGCTATGCAGTATTTTCTTCCTTTCTAAAAAGAATTATAATATTTTCTTGCCTATGACATCTGACTTTAATTTGGGAAGTTCTGTATATGTTGGGTATATCATGGTGATGAAGATGGAAAAAATAGTTGGAAGAGGGAGTCCTTGGGAAGGGATCAGAGACAGGCATGGAAAAGGGGAAGTTCTTGCAAGGTGACACAGAGCAAGGAACAGAGCGCCAACCATTTCTGGAAGTCGCATCTCAGTGTCTCAGCTGAGACACTGAAAAAAGAGACAAGATTTCCTCTCTTCCTCTTCTCTATCCTAGCTGGCTGGAGCATTTTTGAAACAGTTCCCACTGGCCATCCAATCTGTGCCCCAAAGGCAGTGCAGAAAGTATGCCATCTTTCTCTGAGCCCTGCTGTTATGTGAAATGGTTCTCTTCTCTTTAATTTTGGTTTCCACTTCACTCAAATTGAAGAGAGACAGGCAAATCTCCTTGGCTACATGAGAACTCTGTCTCCACCAGAGTCAGGGTAGAGAAATGGGAAAAATAATGTGTCTCTTGATTAAAAAAAGATATCTGTTGAAATCTCGACTTCCTGTGATCTTATCGAAAGTCACTTTTGGGATCACTTTTTAGTTTGCCAATGTTTGAAACAAGATTTTAGTAATTAATAGGAATACTTAATCTGAAGAATCCTCTTACGTGTTTGTTATGCTTTTACCTGCCCTGAGCCCTGTAGGGCAGTTGTTTCAAAAGCTTACTCTCTTACAGGTATCTTTTCAATGATGCTGAAGTAAAACCATTTGATTCTGCCCAGCTTGCTTCTGAATGTTTTGGTGGAGAAATGACTGTAAGTTAAGGCTTTTATTTTTCTCATGTTCAGCTATTGTAATCTTTGCTCTGAAGACCCTCTCATGAAGGGTTTCATAGTGTTCATCTTTGGTCTACCACCTGTTGTGAATGTATGTGAAATGGTTAGAAGAGTTAGCTGAGTTGTATTGTATTTTAGACATTTTTGTTATGTAGGTGATGCTTAATCTTATGTTCCTGTAGATCAGCTGTTCTCCCACTGTTGGTCTTCTCAAGTGATCTTTTGGGGGATGAAAGACTTTGCAGAGTGAGACTGTTTCAGCAGATGATGCAATCTCTGTTTTTTCTTCACTTTCCCTAAGACCATGCTTTGGACAGAGGTTAAACTGATAAAGGAGAATGATCTTAATTCCTCCTGTACTAACTACCATATTAATTTAATTTGTGGATATTGATCCAAGTATTTTTTATGTGGTTTTAAAAAGCAGATGTCAAAAGTACAGCATAGATATTACTAATGAATCAAAATAAATCAGTGAAGTCTTCATAGAAGACAGTTTAGGTATTTCTTTTACTCCTCACTTTTACTCCTCATTCACTTACTTACAAGAAGTGAGGATGCTGCTGCTTCAGCAAAAATTCAGGAGCAGGAGCTTCAGGAAGCCGGAGAAGGAGCCATTCTCTTCGGTGGCCTTGTTGCTCAGACTGTTGACTGAAGGAATAATTATTTCAGGTCTATACCTTTTTCTGAAGAACAGGGCTTTTTGATCTTTGTCTATACCTTATGCCAGTAATTCCTAGATTCTGGTCTGAGAACCTCTTGTGGTCAGATCCATGTTAACTGGTGACAACTAAATGATGTCAGTTCTGTGTGCAGCTATGCTGTTGTTCAGCAGGGCAGTACTTTGAGCTCTGATGTCAGTCAGTAATTTTCAAGCTTGTAGATCCACAAGCTTTGAGAGTTTTGCTTGTTCTTTTAAAGTAAAAAGATAAAATTTCTTAAGTTGGTGAGATGTTTGAGTTCGGACGTGCAAGATTTCTTAATCAGCTTTATCTTTTGGGTCAGCTCAGTGTCTTTTGCCATCAGTGTGAACATTTTTACGCAGTGTTAATATAAACAACTGTAAAATATCTCTCAAACGTTCTCAGGGTATGCCTGAGCTGATCATTTTTTAAAATGATGTAAGTATATATCATTTTATAAAACACATTATTAATAATGCAGTATCTTATTAAAACAGTTGTGCGAGTAAGTGATAAAGATAATATGCTGAAATAAAACAAAAACAGTTGTTTGGCAAATGGGTAAAATATCGTTAGGTTCCAAAAAAAGAGGAGGTATCTATGTGATGAGACAAGGAGTTGGATGAGAAATAAGGTCTAAATATAGCATAACAGTTTTGAAAAATTGGAGGGGGCCATTGTAGAAGATAGAAGGACAGAAGATTGTTTGTAATGCTTTAAGCAAGAAATAAATTGTCAGTAGCCTCTTGTAAATGCCATGAAGTGGTCCACTTGCACATTTACCTCATATTATCAATAACCAGACTATTAAAAAAAAAGTTTTAAAATCATTAAAAAGTCATTAATGCTTTTATTTTCTTCTTGACAGACAAAAACATATGATTCTGTGACTGATAAATTTATGGATTTCTCCTTTGAAAAGGTATTTTTCTCCAAACACTTGTTATATGGACATATTTCTACTTTCATGATTTATCCCTCAAAGCAAAAATTATACAGATTTTTTTTTCTTAAAGACACACAGTGCTTACATGCTGTTTTATAAGCGGATGGAACCAGAGGAGGAAAATGGCAAAGACTACAAATTTGATGTTTCATCAGAATTGCTGGAGGTACAAGTTGATTTGTTTTAACACCAATTTAAAAATACAATAAGAAATCCTAAATAAATCAGTGGAATCTGAATAAACACAGGAAAACAATTATAATTTTAAAGAATAGGATGATAATCCTTTGATTTAGCTACTTTTCTTAGGTGAATGTTGTTTAATAGAGTATCAGCCTTTATTTTGTTAAAATAATGATTATTTCAATATCAATTGCTTTTAACTGCTTGAAACAAACTTCATTGTAAAAATTAGCTGAAACTTACAATACCTTCCAAAAGAGACAAGTGTATTTTTAAGATTGTTGCTAAAAATTAGGGGGAAAGATCAAGATCAGAGGATACAAAATATCTTACCGAACACTGGCAGTGTCACTGGGAGAGAGGTTAGTTAAGAGGTGAGATACTGTAACTCTGGAAAATAGCATCCTTTAGACTATGCTTTTGTTGTGAGGGAGTGCAGCTGTATCTCCGAGTTAACAGTAAGACCAGAATTCAGAAAATAATGGTGATTGCTTCAGGTCAGTAACTGAGGCGCTTGAAATAACCCCAGTTTGAAGACAGATAATGCTCTTCAATCAGTAGAACATGGGCATGTGTATTAAACAGAGGAGGGGGGGGAAGAGAGAGAGAGAATAACATTTCTGTACTGCTTGTAAGTTCATTGTAAGAGGACCAGTTTAAATTTTGAGAAATGCTGTTTATTTCACTTTGGTTCAGCTTTCTTAATTATAGAAATTGTTTCCAGCAAAAACATGTACTGTTCATGGTCTTCAATATTCAAGTCATTTAAATAGCACTGTGGTGGAGAGTGGATAAAAATATCTTCATGGATGTAGAGAAACAAGGTCGTAATTTTACGGCAATTCTTACTTTAAGTGGTTAGTTTCTCAATTGTTAGGTCTAGGTGAAACCTAGCCAACCTGTCTGGAAAGCATTTTGTAGCTCTCATTGTTCTGGTCTGTGGCTTTTCGATAGGAAATAAATTAAGATGATTTCCATTGCTTATAAATTTGAGACATGTTTTCTCATTCTGTCCTGTAATTTTTAATTCAAACATCTGAATCATTCTGCTTCATATTTTGGAAAAAAAGTGAGAGCACTGCTTTCTTGTGAGTACTTATCAGTGTTTTTTTAACAGCTGTAATATTACAGGAAATATTCTGATTAACCACCACCCTTTTCTCAGTTTCAGTTACTTGGCAGCTTACTGCTTTGAGGGGGACATAACAAGAGAGTAGTTCCAACTGTTTCGTTGCACTTTTCCAAGTAGATTATGAAATTCTCGGGGAAAACAAGATAAAACCACAACTACTTGTGCTTATGATAGGGAGCAAGAGTCAGGAAAGCATCCCTTCCTCCACGTAGTCCTGGAGAGAGTAGCCCAGGTGTTAGGGAAAGGGGGGTAGGCAAAACAAAACTAGCAACAGCTACTTCTCTCTGCTCTCCTCTGTGTTGAGGGCTGCTCTAACTTATGACACCTGGCTGTTTATATAAAGGTGCTACTTAGGCTATGCATGGTCTGAGGAACTGCAAAAGAGAGAGCACTGGAGCACAGAGTATGTTGGTAGGGACCTCCCTGTACTAGATATATCCTCCAAATGGGATTTGCGAGTGGTTCTTCTCCCTTTTTATCAACCGAAAGGCCAGTTTCTCTGCTCCTTCTGGCCAAAAGTATTGCTTTATCGAATCTGTCAAATGTTTGGCTCTTAAGTTAAAAGGGCTGCTCATTCTTAGCCAGCAAATCAGATTGTACCTTTCTCAGTTTTTGAAAATGAAAGTTTTGAAACTTTCAAATCATTTTTAAGTGAAAAATACTACAAACAGATTTGGTCAAAAACGTGATTTCAGAAAGAGGAGTAGAGGGACCTGGCATGAAATTCTGTTCTGGATGATGATGGAAAATCAAATCTTACTCTTCAAGAACTTATCAAAAGCTCACAGAAGCCATCAAACTTTGGGTCAGAACTTTAACCTTTAGCTATACTAAGCCACGCTGTCTGAAAGTCTAATTGATTTGAAGTAGAGATTAGGGGTGCTCGGAAGGTTTTTTTAAGCTATTATACTGTTGCAGACATTGAAGTATGGTCTTGACCTCACATTTCTTTTAAAGATGTTGGACCAATTCTGAAAACTTCAGCCTAAAAATGAGAGTAGTTAAGATGCAAAAATGAGATTACAGAAAAAGGAAAAGATACTGAGGTCTTGTTCTGAAGTTGTATGGCAGGCAAGCTAGCATCTGCTGTAATAAGAGTAAACCAAGTTTGAATCAATGCTTTCAAATAAAGAGAATAATTTTCCTAAGAGAAAATACTTTCTTTGCCATGGCAAATGTTTAAATATTCTTAAAATCATGCTTATGTAGTGAAATAAACCACTTTCTTGTATCTGATGTTAGCATTTTTTCTTCAGTGGATATGGCATGATAACATGCAATTTCTTCAAGACAAGAACATTTTTGAGCATACGTATTTTGGGTAAGTTTTTCAATAAAAATGTGATTTTTAAGATGTCTTTTCTTTATGCAGATTTTCATTATTTATTTTAATTAACAAGTAAAATTATTGACTCTAGGTTTATGTGGCAGCTGTGTAGTAGCATCCCAAGCACACTACCAGATCCAAAAGCAGTATCCCTGATGACAGCAAAGGTAAACACTTCAAAAGTGTATAATGCTTATTTTAAATGGAAGCTGTTTATATTTTAACTCAGGCATTTTATAATTAATGGTGCAATTTTTTTTTTCAGTTAAGCACTTCCTTTGTACTAGAGACATTTATCCATTCAAAGGAAAAGGTATTCTACTTACTTGTAAATTCTCATTAAGTAGCTGCATGAATATAGTAAAAGTAAATGTCTGTACTTATTCATTAAAGAAATATGGTTTTGAGATGTAATAAGTACAGTAGATGATATGAAATTAAAATGGCATTTTAATAAATTTATAGTAAACACTGCATAATGGAAAAAATGTGGGTTTCAGTTTTAGCATACTTTGTCTCAGCAAAACATCAGGAACAACAAATCTTGTGTTCTTTTTGTTTGAAAATTCTTGGATGATTCAGAGATGAGAACTGTAATTTTAACAAGCACTTGTTAAAATTAGTCTTAGATTGTTTATCATTGAGCAACAGTTATGCCCATTAATTTTTAAGTTTTAAATATTAGCATAAATAAAGAGAAAGTTTTATTACATCTGAACTGTCTTTATTTTCAGTTAGATTTTGCTTCCTTCTTGTCTGGCATAATACTACTTAATCTAGATCCATCCAGGGTTAGTAAGAATATGATTGCAATTACAGCTGGACAAAACTGCATGGATAACAACTACACATTATATACGACTTGCATTAGTTTCAAAGCACATACTGCTATTTTTGTGTAGATGCAACTCATTACTAGTTTGTAAAACATTTAGTGGTCATTTAGTGGTTTTTAACTATGTTTGTTCTTAACATTCAGTAATTTAACTGACCACTTAGAAATGTTTAAGGATTAGGTTTTAATTTATTATTTTAAGGTACAGCTTTTTCTCTATTTCTTTTACAGCCCACAATGCTTCAGTGGATTGAACTGTTAACAAAACAATTTAATAACAGTCAGGCAGCTTGTGAAGTAAGTGACTTAGGAACTCAACGAAGTACAAATCAACTTCCTATATATTATTTTACTTCTCTAGAGGCTCATATCCCTGGAATATTCTGGGATGTGAGCTTCTGTGTTTGGCATATTTGTGCACTATGAGGTGAAATTCATCCTCTCTGACCATTGCAGGTGCTGGGGAATAAGTTGACTCTTATTTTCAGAAACCTGTGGTGAGGCCACAGGCCAAAATCATTTTGTAACTGGAATAAAAGACTAGTTGTGTCACATCCTCTTTATATGATTGTTTATTTCATTTTGATTTGTGTTATGTTACAGAGCGATTTAAATGAGATCATACAAAAGAAATAGACAAATTCATGTTGAAGGAATAGAATGGAAGGGAATGGAGGAGAGAACAGTGAGATAAAAGGCCGTGGTGCAATGAAGGGACTTGGAAAAGTGGATAGTGCCAGAGTTAGTTAAAAACAAATTCATACAGTCTTGCTAGTGAAGCTGAGGATCTCGAACCCAATGTGTATAAAAACTGAAAGCTTCTAGAAGAAAGAGAAAAAATGGAGTAATGGTTTTATATAAAAACCTTCAGGAAGCTGCTTGAAAGGAATCAGGGAAAAAGTGGAGAGAGAATGCGAAACTGGGGGCAAAGAATTCACTGTGGTGTTGGTGAGAACACAGTTTTTAGATATTGAAGAGACAATTGTGGTGGACTTTCTGTGATAACTTGAATGTACAAGGACTCCTATTACATACTGTATCCTGCGGTATACGTTATTCCATACAAATGAATTCGATTCATTGTTCATTTATAGATTCTAGGTTGTTAAATCATTATGTAATGTTTAGTGATTGGGTGACACAGTTTCACTGATATGGGGTAGTCTTAAGGTGCTTAAAACAAGTAAAGACATTTAAAATAGAGAAGAACACTAAGGTATAATTAAAAGGAATAGCAACTTGGATTATTTATTTTCAACTGTCTGTCGTTCCTTGTGAATAAAACAAAATTCTGGGAACGAGATGACTCATCTGAATTATTTGCTGAGTCTAACTTTGTATGAATCATTCTCTGTTATTGTTACACATTTTCTCTTTTGGGAGATAGTAGGGCTTTTCCACATTTAAGATCAGAAGGGATCTAATTCAGGAACTACGTTCTTCTTTAGGCCTATCCCTACTCTGCAAGATTCTTCAGTTTATGCTTCATTGTGAGCATCATTTTGAATTCTGTTGACATCATTCTTCAGGATAAGCATGTCCTTCCAGATAAATGAATAATGACATGCAGAATACAGGGATAAGAAGATACTGAATGTAAATTTATATTAATGTTTATTGCTATTGATCTTTATTCCTTCTCATGCACCAAGGACATTTAGATTCCCATTGAATTAATATTTGCTTTCTCCTTAATAACTGCAATATCTCTTTAAACTTTAATACCATGCAAAACGAAAGTTAGACTAGAAAGTATTTTCATGCTGGTTGATTTGGAATAAATCTAACAAAGTGTATACCTTCTGCAGTGGTTTTTGGACCGTATGGCTGATGATGATTGGTGGCCAATGCAGATTCTAATAAAATGTCCCAATCAGATTGTGAGACAGGTAAGAAAAAAAAAAACATTATTATATAGATCAGGTGACTACTTCACCCATGAACAGATATGGCTAATTATTATGACACATATAATGAATCTGAATTTTTTTATTAATACCTTTGTCTTATTCTTTTCCATTCTTGCTCATGATTGAGAGAATATATTTGGCTATGGGGTCATTACTATTCAAAATGAAATCTGTATTAGTATAGTGCTGTGGATGTACAATTAGGGTCACAAAATGTCTTTTTCTGCAACTCCCACATGATTCCACAGATGTGAAGATCCTATGTAAAAAAAAAATTTTTTCTGAATTGGCTCAACAATAGTGTGTCAAGAAAATGTGTCATATTTGGAAAAAAAATATAATAAATTACATTTGGTACTCCTAGTGAAAGCTTCTATTCTAAATTTCCCTTCTGCCTTTGTTTTTCAGGGGTAGATTTAATTTTATAACATTGGCTTATTATGCCGTAAAGTTACATTAATACTTTTTTCTGGAAATGTTATAAAAATGAAAAAACTATATTAGTAGCATTTGAATATTCACAGTTATCAGTGAGATATGAATATTATTAATAGTTTCAATTATACGTATAGTTTTTTTTGCAAGTGTTTAGGTAAAAACTTATTATCAGCAATTACTTCCTCTTACCTGAACCTCCATTTAAGTTAAGTCATCTGATTATTATAGTAATATTTCCACAGAAAGACATACATAGTTTCTGCATGCACCACCTCATTAAATGAATTTATTTCATGGGAAAACGCTATGCTAGTTCTTAGATAAAGCTCTAATCCTTAATGAATGCTTTATAAATGAATGTTTTTTCATTTATAAGTGAAAAAACTCAAAGAATCTCCTTAAAATTTTCACAAAAGTCCCGCTTATAGACAGAGGCAAAATAGAAAAGTGTTTGCCAAAAATATGTAAACATTTCAGAAAATGGGGATAGAAGAAAAAATAACTTTTATGGCCAGCAGTCTTAAGGACATGTTTCAGTGCTATACAGTGCATGCTAATATGGAAAGCTGGTTCTAGGCTCCCTCCATAAGAACTGTTTATGAAAACCAGGTTTGACTTTTCCTTTAAAATTTGATATGTCAATACACTTATAATCCAAGTGTGGTCATCTCAGTCTCAGCTTTAATTTTGAATCACATAGAGCTGGAAATAGTGTTTGGAGAGAGTGAATATTCTTTGTTGCAAAAACATGTATTGTCATCTATTTAAAAAAAGAACATACAGAATTTATTTACTTATGCATTTGCAGATGTTCCAGCGTTTGTGTATTCACGTGATACAGCGATTGAGGCCAGTGCATGCACATCTTTATCTCCAGCCAGGAATGGAAGACTGGTAAAATCATAGCACCTGAATATTTCTTTCTATTTCATGAGTTCCAGCAGCTGCTTTTGTTTATTGAATTATTCGAAATGACCTTGTAAAAACAAAACTGTACTGTTTAAATAGTTCTTAATTATTCTACACTAAATACTCTAATTCATTTAAAAATAGTATTGTGACTGGAGAAGTCAGTTTGTATAGATACATTAATTGAAGTGGTTGTTCCCTTAGGCTAGATTTTCCACATGGCCTTTCTTTTCAGTGTCAATAACCAGCTGCAGAGGTAAACATGGCTACTTATACGTGACAGTGTGATTGTAAGTTGAATCCAGAGATACACAGGAGTCCATTTTAATTTTTAAATCCAGTAGGAGAGGTTGGAGGTTAGAATCCAGTCTTGTGCCATGTAATTAAATCACAGTTTTAGTAACAAAGTAGAAAAAAGTATCAGATTCTGTTTTTTTCTGCTAATTATCAAGAAAACTGTTGCTTTATCTCCAGTTATAAAATATTTGTTGTTGATACTGATGTAATCAGAGGCAGGAAAAAAGTGCTTTTTTTTCCCTAGTGTGTGATGGGTTACACTTGTAATCCTTTTCCCAATTAAAAATGGCAGGGTTTGTGATAACTATAATGCCATAACAAAATTCAGGACATGAAGATGCAGTTTTCATAACAAAAAGTAGATTTTAGTTTTCTCTGGAAGCCTTATTTTAAAATACTGTGCCACTTATTTTGTTCAGTGTTGCTATCCAACTTTTAGTGGATGAATAAGGTTGGACACGTATGTTTTCCGTCTTGTCAGGATCCTTTCTCTGTGTTTAGGAGACTGCCTTTCCCTAGTGCCACAACATAGCCAGACATAACAGCATTCTTTCTTGAAACTCAGGAAATTTGACATGCAAATCAAGGAGATGATATAAGTGGGAGATCCCATAGACCAATTATTTTAAGAGTTTTTTTCTGATTAGAATCTTGGTTCAAAATACTAGTTTTAATAACCATTCAGAATTTTGAGTGACGGATGCTACTTTAATTTAAGCAATGTTGTTATCTAGTTGGCATAAGAGAAAGTGTCAGAGGTCTGAGTGTTATAGTAGGACAGAGTGGAAAACTGCTGTGTTTTTTTCTGAAAATTTGTTTGGACTGGTTCAGGATCATTTTATGTTCTGTCTGTCATGTGAAGTATCTAAACTGGGTTATGTTTTCAGTTCGGATGACATGGACGGTCCCGTGGAAGACATTGGCAGTCGCTCTTGTGTAACTCGCTTTGTGAAGACTCTCTTGTCAATTATGGAGCATGGTGTTAAGCCTCACAGTAAACATCTCACAGAATACTTTGCCTTTCTTTACGAATTTGCCAAAATGGGAGAAGAGGAAGTGAGTATAGCCTTGAAATTTTACAAATTGTGTGTATGTATACATGTACGTATTTTCCAAGTAATTCAATATCTACATATTTCAGAGCCAGTTCTTGCTTTCACTGCAAGCCATATCAACAATGGTGCATTTCTATATGGGAACTAAAGGACCTGAAAATGTAAGTTTGAGTATCTTTCACAATGAGAACTAGTCTTTCGTATTTTACTTACATGATCATTGACACTTTGTCTGTTGAACTGTTTTTCAGCTGTTAAATTGCTTCACTCTCATATAATTTGATGCTGAATTGACTATGCTATAAAGCACAGTTTTCTATTTAGTAAAAGATAGATATTAGGCAGAAGCCGTTTAATTTGCTCTTATGATGCTCTTAGTGATATCATTTGGATTGTTTACTTCTTTTGTACAACTTAGGCTTCTAAATTTACTTGCAATTTTTTTTATTAAACAGATCACCAGGTCAGGCTGTATAGTGATCTCAGTTCAGCTTTTGCATTTGGAAATACAATTTAGCTTGTGCAAAATGAATGTTTGAATATGAAAATGAATTAATTAGATATTTACCTGATTTGCGTCAGGCAAGTTTATTAAGGTGTTTCGAATAAAACAAGATTACAGAATATATGCAACATCTACAGGCTTTTTGAAATTAAGGTACAAAATGTCCACATGGGAGTTATCCTTTATTCCCTTCAGCCACAGGTTGAAGTACTTTCTGAGGAGGAAGGCGAGGAAGAGGAGGAAGAGGAAGATATACTTTCTTTAGCAGAAGAAAAATACAGGCCTGCTGCACTTGAAAAGATGATTGCCCTGATTGCTCTTCTAGTTGAACAGTCTCGCTCAGAAAGGCAAGAGATTCTGAAAAATTAAAAACCAAAAGCAAATTCTAATCTAAGTTAGTTTGTCATGAAATTACGGGTTTTTCTGGGTTTTGCTTTTTAGTTTTTTTAACAAGTATAAATGAGCTTGTATGTGGGTAAGCTGTATTATTGATGATTTTAAAGTAAATATTCTGTCATTGTTGACCAAATAAACGATTCGAGCTAAATCCTAGAACACATTCAGTTACCCTCATTTGGTTTTCTTTTTATTTGGTCTAATTACAAAATATTTATTATCGTTCAGTTTTGTTTTGATAACTTTATTTTCTCTTATGTATTTTGATATTGAGGATTATCAACTAACACTCGTAGTCCTGTATGTCTCTTTCAACCTAACAATAATTTCCAAAGTAAAGTGATGAAGGTTTTCTTGTATTTTAGGCATTTAACTTTGTCGCAAAATGATATGGCAGCATTAACAGGAGGAAAGGTAATTCATTTAAATATAAATGCATAAGCCTTAAAAAATAAACACATGTATGTGTTTATGTGTGTGTACATATGTAATTATGAAGGTTGTAGTAATATCTTGTCATTTGTTACAGGGTTTTCCTTTTTTGTTTCAACATATCCGCGATGGTATCAACATTAGGCAAACCTGCAATCTCATTTTCAGTTTGTGCCGGTACAATAATCGACTCGCAGAACATGTAAGTGTTAGAAGCTATAGCTATTTGTTGAAGCTCTTTTCTAAAACGTGTAATGGGATGATTTATTATTTTAACTGAATAAGCATAAGTCTAAGTGAGTTTTGTTTGTTTTGTTTTTAAGATTGTGTCCATGCTTTTCACATCTATAGCAAAGTTGACTCCTGAGGTATGTAAACATACTGCCTGTCTATTAAATGATTTGTATTAATATTTTTCTGTTTTAAATAACTTAATCCTTTGCTAATCAAAAGTTCTGCATGGAAAATGATCCATGAACGTTTCTGTGACAGAAAATAAAGTCTAACTGCACTGTATATTAAGTTTTCTAAAGCAGAAATCTGGTTCGCAGTTTCAGATAAAAGTTTGCTTCAAAGCCAAACAACATATTCCTAGATTCTCCACATATCTTTATCATCTGGTTGTTCAAGTTTTGGGGCACTATTTTGCAGTTCTGTGCATGCAAACACATCTCTTAGTCGGAATAAATTCCTGCCCTGATGATAACAAAAATCCTGAGAGCTCCAAATGGATTCCACATGAAAAATATACGCAGAGTGGAGAAGTGTATGTTCACACAAGGACATTCTTGTATGCTGCTGTTAGAAAAGAAAAAAAAAATCAGGAAAAATTGAGGGCATGTCAAGCAGAGGAGACGTAACCATGCTTGGGAAAGAAGCACATGCTACATGATTCTCATGACAGCTTTGCTTTGTGTGATAGAATGGGCACTATCAGATGACAATCTATTCCCTCCTTCATGCTAACATTTGCTACATTTTTATGCATTTTTGCGTTGCACATATACACATGCACAATAGACACCCTTGGTGAGGTGCAAGATATAAAATAATAGTAATAGTAACCATTTTATCAAAGCATTTTTAAAAGCTGTGTGAGTCTTAGCAAACTTTAAAAAAAAAATTTGAAATTAGAGCTAACATGGTAGAGTAGAAATGTTGATGGTTTCAGAAGGAAACCATATGCCAATAATAATGATCAGTGTAAACCCTCAATAATTATGTGATGCTTTTGGATAAACTTTTTTGGATGCATGTTACATGTTATGCATACACATGAAAATAATAGCTTTTCTGAGATAGTGATACTTTCTATGTATATAAAAGGGTAAATTGGTAAAGTCAACACTGCGCAACTTAATATTTGCCCTTTGAGAATAATGTCTAGCTTACAAATGTATGCTGTTACTTTCTTGTAGCTGTATACTTCTGCTACTGGTCATATCTAGTATGATCATGGTGCCTTGCACTAGCTATAACCAGTGGCTTAATTCTACTATATACATATGTGGATTGTTTACAGATGAAATAGTAAAGGATTAAAAGTTTTTAAAATTTTCATGTCTGAAGTTCATAGAAATATATTTTTGTGAAAATATTTAGATTTTTTTAAGGAAAAGTCTCTCAAAAATTACTGGGTAAAGTGGAATAGATCAAAATGGATATTTTTATTTTTATGCATTACAGGCAGCCAATCCTTTTTTCAAATTGCTGACCATGCTAATGGAATTTGCTGGTGGACCCCCAGGAATGCCACCCTTTGCTTCTTATATTCTGCAGAGGATATGGGAGGTAAAATATGTAAAAACAAACAGAAGCCAAAATGCCTTTTTCTTTGTCACTCTTTTCCACTAAAGTATTTGAAAGGGTTTTACACTACACTGTCATCCTTGCTACACCAATTCATGATCTTTTTTTGTGACCATTTCTCTTCCGAATAAACCGCAACAGTTAATAGACATGAAAAGTTCTGTTGTAATTTATGTTATTTTAACATCATTCTGGTTAAGTGGTACTTCAATTTAACTTTAAACTTTAATTTAAGAAGAAATAAATTGATTCATAATAAGGATCTAAAATTCCTCTTCTGGGCAAATTCCTCTAATTTTTCTCAGTTATCCTTTCTCAAGGTCTAAAATATTTCAAGTCCCATCCTTTGTCAGTGTTTTTGCCCATTATGTACTGATTCTTTGAATGTCAGTTGTATGGTTTTTGCTCTCTGTATTCATTAACACTTTAACAATTAAAATAAGTATTAATTTGAATCTGAAAATTGCTATGGTGCAGGAGAATTCTTGCTTGCTTTTCTAAAGAGAGGGAGAAGGACTGCCTAACAAAGTGGCACAAGCATAAATTCCTTGACCTGAGAAATGCATCAGGAATTAAAGCTTTTACTTCAACTTAACTGCTGTTTGAGTTTCCAGTTCAATTTGTTTTTATTTGTTACTGCCTAAGAACAGTGTATCCAACTGAAAGACTGTTGAGAACAAGCTGTTGAATGTTCATTCCCTTTAGTACCCTTTTTTCTCCGCTTTTTTTTAATAACTCAACAGAGAGGGGTTGTGAAAGATTATTACTGTGCAGAATTTGGGCCTGTGATAAAACATAAACCTGTCTTATCCACTGAAATGGTCTGGGGTAGAATATGGTTTCTTGATCATGAGTATTCTGCTGGTGATTAGGAGTAGCTATAGGGATAAGAACAGTCAAGTAATCTGGGTAAGCGTATACCAGTTCATATCTGAATATGAACTAGCTGTAACTCCTGTAGGTCAAGTAAGAAGAGTTCAAACAGAGGATCTCAAAGTGAAGAATTAATCTAACTGCCTTCTGTGTAAAGGGAAGTGGTAGGTTATGGCTTTCTCTTAACAGTAAGGAAACCTTTTCAAAAGAGTTTTTGAAATTAAGCTTCCTATGACAATATATAAGTTGTGGCATAAAGTACATGTGCTTCCTCTTTCAGGCACTAACTATAGATTTTATGTATATAATTTGCCATGGAATGTTCTTTTTTATTTCCCTCCTCATTCCCACTATTCATACTGAACCTGCAGAGGAAGCAAGATGGTGACAGGTTTCTGATGGAAAGCCAAGCTTTTAGCAGTAGAAGTCATCAGTTTGTTTTGTGGTGTTGCTAGCATGATGATCCCCACGTTGTTGACATGTTTGAAGGTTTAGAGATACAAATTATGTAGGCATAGATGGGAAGCCCAGAAGTTAATGCATAGACAGACTGATTTAAGGCATACAACCCACTTTTGCAAGCATTCCAGTTTCTAGAAGTCACTAAGAAGTGATGGAGACAGTGAACAATTAGTCTCTTTCTTGGAGATTTTCTCCAGCTATTATGCAGAAAACTTGACATATCAAACTGTTATTTCAAAAAAGGGAGGAGATTGCTCTTGATGTTTTTATTTTTAAATGGAGATTAAAATTTTATAAGCTGGTCATGTCAGCCTCTCATATTCTTCTGGTAGGTTATAGTATGTGGGAATGTCTTCACCACAGCAGTTACTTCCTAGGGTTCCTTAAATAGAGTTCATTTTTCCTTATCTAGCTACCTAGACCTTAAAGTAAAAAGCAAACTGTTTTAAAAAAGTAGCAAATTAAAGAACACATTTATTGGCCTGATAGTATGTCAATAAATTTCCATCCACACCAAACCAGAAAGGCACAGGAAGGTACATCATGTCCTTACGTCTGTAAAGCTTTCATGACTGTACAGCAGCGCTCCACAGGCTTTTCATTAGCTTTGAAAAGCATTAGATGAATGTATTCCTTGAAACTGCATATTCATAAAAATCATGGTTACCCTCAGCATGATGCTAAATGGACATATTTGCATACCATTTATGTTCTTTTCATATATATATGAATATAACTTACTCAAAAAGTATTGATTCACTGTTAAGGTTGTGCGTTAACTATTTTAAAAAAAGATTTATTTGTTTCTAAAGAAAAGATTACTCAGTTTTCTCTTTCTACATTTCAACTCTTAAATATGTCAAACAGAAAATGTACAGAAAAGGATTTGTAGAGCAACTTCCTGGATTAAATGACAGATTGTGCTTTCAAAAGCTCCAAACAAGATTTAGAATCACAAACCCCACTGAAATTTAGTAAGGTTTTTCTTGGTCTGCTGCAAAACCTAAGTCCTGTAGGTGCTTCAAAAGCTCTACATGATTTTGCAAAAAGTTATTGAAAGTCTTAATAGTTGTTTTTGGTTACTTGGTACAGTCAGTAAATACTATCAAGGTTCTCTTTGACTTTTCTTATTCCTCTTTCAGGTCATTGAATACAACCCATCTCAGTGCCTGGATTGGCTGGCTGTGCAAACCCCTCGAAATAAACTAGCTCACAGCTGGGTGCTGCAAAATATGGAAAACTGGGTTGAACGTTTTCTTCTGGCACACAACTATCCTAGAGTGAGAACTTGTAAGTTAATTTAAATTAAAGAAATTACTTCTTTTGTTGTGGCAAGTTGTTATGCATCTGCTGTTCCTATCATGAATGAAACACGTGCCCTTGTGCTTACCTTTGCTTCCTTATCCAATTGCTTTAGGATTGCTTTATTTTAAAATATTAATACAACTGTGGTTCCTCATCAAGACATGTTACCCGTAGTTGATGAAAGACGGATTTTTGTTTATTAACTTGAATGATACTGTAAGTTCTTTATGCTACATGGTTAATCTACATGATTCGTGGCAACTTATAAGAAGAAAAAGGACTAATCCAACAGGCTCTACATAGAGTTTTCATCACATAGTTGCACTGTGGGTAGGAATAGGAGTTGCTGTTCTTTCACCCATCACAGACTGTCTTTTTCTGAGTACTTTGACCTTGTGGATTCAAGAGAAGCCTGTGCTTCTCCCCAGATCTAGGGTGTCCTGGCTCCCTGGTTTGTTCTGCCAGGAGTCACGCTGCCAGGTCATTGCCAAGATCACTATAAATGTGATGTCTCTGAAAGTGTTTTTATAAAGGGAATTCCACAGTAAGAGAATATTTTAAACTTCAACAAATTTTCTGGACTGTGGTTGAGAGACATGGAGACTGGAGATACAGCTTTGCAACTGTAGAGATCTTTAGACAAGGAATGATGTCTTGACGAAGTAGTAGACAATTTATTCATAAAAAACATCATCTAGTTTTGTGTGTGTGCAACAGGATGCATCATGTTACAATAGTTAGAGCAAAGCAGTAGGCAGGTACGTAGGGTAAGGAGGCCTGAATGCTATTCTAAACACCCCTTTTAACCTGCTTTGTTCAAGCCTTACTCCCTGTATTTTTTCATCACCATAGCAAATATAGTAATACTTGCCAGCTTTTGTAAAATGCTTTGAAATCTGTAAGGGAAATGCAGTATAATTTAACTTCTATGTAAATGGCTATTAAGCATGTGTGCCCTTTTCAATGGTATAACAAATTTGTTTTTATTTGAAGCTGCAGCCTATCTCTTGGTGTCACTTATTCCAAGCAATTCGTTCCGTCAGATGTTCCGATCCACCCGCTCCTTGCACATCCCTACACGTGATCTGCCTCTCAGTCCAGATACTACAGTAGTTCTTCATCAAGTCTACAATGTGCTTCTTGGCCTTCTTTCAAGAGCTAAGCTGTATGTTGATGCTGCTGTTCACGGCACTACAAAACTGGTGCCCTACTTCAGTTTCATGACATACTGTTTGATCTCAAAAACTGAGAAACTCATGTTTTCTACGTACTTCATGGACTTATGGAATCTTTTCCAGCCTAAACTTTCTGAGCCGGCTATAGCCACCAACCACAATAAACAGGCTTTGCTGTCTTTTTGGTATAACGTGTGTGTCGATTGTCCAGAGAATGTACGCCTTATTGTACAGAATCCGGTGGTGACAAAGAACATTGCCTTCAATTACATCCTCGCAGACCATGACGATCAGGATGTGGTGCTCTTTAACCGTGGGATGCTCCCTGCCTACTATGGCATCCTGCGCCTCTGCTGTGAGCAGTCCCCTGCGTTCACGAGGCAGTTGGCTTCTCACCAGAATATCCAGTGGGCCTTTAAGAATCTCACGCCGCATGCCAGTCAGTACCCAGGAGTAAGTAGATTGATGCTGAAGAATGTGGTTTCATTTTTAATATTTCCTCCCTTACTGAACTTCTCTTTTAATGAGAGATGAAAAGACTTATTTAATGTATCCAGTGGTAAAAGTATGATATTTGATTTTCTGTGAAAGTATGATATTTGATTTCCTGTATAAGTAATTAGAATGTGTTTACATGCAGTTGGTGTTCTTTGGGGGAGAGTATTTTGGATTTTTTTCCTTTTTGTGTGACCATTGGAGAGCATCTGCTTTTTGAGGATGCAGACATTGATGTTTCTGCTATTCTTCAATATTTTCTACAGCAGTTTATGAGGACCGGGGAAGGAGCCTTTAGTGGTGGTCTCCAGAAAGTGTGTAGCATTCTAACAAGCAGACTTGGAGGAATTCCCAGTTAGTTTCTTCTTTGCTTTCAGTTTTTTGGATAGGGCCAAGGTTTAGCCTATATCATTTAAACAGGGGATGGCCTGTTGTTCACTTTGGGAACACTTGTGTATCTTTTGCAAGGCACTGGGACACTGGGAGTTCCACTGTCTCTACAGTACTATGACACATGCAGTGGAAAAATAGGTACTAGTTAAAATACTGTATGTGTAATAGTAAGCAAACAGGCTTACAAAGCTTTTAAGAGGCTAAGTATGCAGTTTTGCGTGATTACTCAGTGAATCTTGCCTTCAGGTCACTTACGTGTATGCAAGGACAGAAAGAATACAGAGATTTCTTCACTAGATAGAGTAGCAGGATATATGGAATCTGCTGGGTTAAACTTCTGTCTAGTTCGGCTCATGGAGTGAATTTACACTCTGGCTGTCTGGAAAGACTCCTGCTGCTTTCCTTGTTTGCATCTCCCCTCTGAAATCTCTGTATCACAGGCAGCCCTACTTACTCCACTGTTTAGTCTTCCGTGCATATAGGACTTCACTGAGTTTCAGCACAAGCAGCTTTCTGGATTATGTTATTTAGAATATAAATATTATCTTCAGAGAACATGCATAGCCATGCTGCAGAAAATGACCCTAAATTCCTGTAGGAAGGCCAGGAACTTTGATCACCTGGAGCAGGATGTCGCAGATTCTTCTGTCTGTACATACGTAGCAATAAATGTACTTACTGTACTTACAGAATAAGTTACTGGTAGTAAGTGTCCAAACATCCTTTTAAGGTGCTAAAAGGCTATCTCAAATATCTGCCCAAGTTCAGAATATTATTTTTAAATCTGCTGCTAACGTCTTCAGAAAAGTAGGATATACAGTGAGCATCATCAAATAATTTGTGAACTAATCCACACAATAAATAGTAAAGGCTAAAGTAAAACTGTTTTGTAGATAGAAAAGAAATAGCCACAACTTTTACATTTGAGTTTTTAGCTTTTAGGAACCATTTAGTTTAAATTATTTCAGTTTCAAATGTTGTCTGCTGATTTTATAACATTGTTATAAAACAAAATATATTCACTTCTAAAGTTGCTTACATATATTTCTTCTTAGTATTGCTTAGTAGAATTAATACAGAGGAATAAATAAGAAGATATAAATGATAACATATTGAGAGAGATTATGCTAACCTAATATTTTTGCATATTCTAGGCAGTGGAAGAGCTGTTTAACCTCATGCAACTATTTGTAGCTCAAAGACCAGACATGAGAGAGGAAGAGATAGAAGATATAAAGCAATTTAAGAAAACAACCATAAGCTGTTACTTGCGCTGCTTGGATGGTCGGTCTTGTTGGACTACTTTAATAAGGTACATTAGTAGTGAAGCTGTAGTATAGCAATCTAATCCTGTTTGAATAAGAACTATATTTTATGGAAAGTGAAGTACCATAAAAATATGGTTGTTCATTTGATATTCTTTTTGAAAAATTTGCAAGGATATTTTTATTCAGAAGTAAACAAACAGAACGGTAAAATTGTATCTTTTTTCCAAAGTCTGTTGTTCATGAAAATTATTTATTTTAGAAGGTTTCATTATCTAAAGATTAATACAACTAAACAAATATTGTACAATAAACAGCTGTAAAACAAGTTGTATTTTGTTACTGCTCAAAAAGAAAAACCATGACAAAATGGTATTAATGAAGCCCCTGACAAAAACTAAAACCAATCAAACCTACAAATTCAGCATTAAAGCTGAAATTCTGTTCTCCTACCCCAGCCTGTCACGATTTGTATAGATTCACAAACCAGTAATTTCATCTGCTGTTGACATTCGTTCTTGGGCAGAAGTGTGGGCATAATTTCTGCAGAGTTACAGAGTCTCTACAGAGTTATGATACAGAGTTTTCCAGTATCGTATCTTCTCTTTTTTTTTAGTGTATCTTAGTAGTATATCTGACACAAGTGATTTGTTTTATTTTATTTTATTTTATTTTGAATATAACTGTAAATAGCCTGAGTGCATAGGCCAGGCATTACAGTTTTAAATGTTACTGTGGATGGACTGAGAAATGGCCTCTGTTACTTGAGGGGTTACACTTATTTATCTGTAATAGATTGCAACCTGATTTTCCCAGATGTACTGAAAGAATTGCTATCTTGAGATGAATGGTTAATTAGCTGTTAACTAATGCTTTATTTTTTGCTATACTGTATAAAATGTTCTGATAGAAATATTTTTATACATTTAGAAGTCCAAGCATATGCTTAACTGGACCCCTCTGTTTAAATGCATTATTTGAGAAGCATGAACTTCTGTCTTTTGAAGTACGTTGTTTTCCTCAGTTTTTAACATTGTTGCAGACATTATTTGGATAATGCCCCTGTAAAGTTTGTTTATAAATTACGTTGGATAACAGGCTGTGTAAAAAGGAAGCTGACATCAGAGGCGTTTTTTAATAAAAAAGAGACAAAAGTAAAGAACAATTACATTTTTTTTTCTTCTTCTGTGATTATTTTCAAAAATACAACATTTGTATGAAATGTGAAGGGTGATAAGCAGTTTTTAGTTCTAAATGTTTGGATTTTTTTTCCTAGTGCCTTCAGAATATTATTAGAATCTGATGAAGACAGACTTCTTGTTGTGTTTAATAGAGGATTGATTCTGATGACTGAGGTAAATATTTTGCTTTGTAATTTAAATAAACATCTTGCTTTCTCAACTCATCACTTCCTTCCTTACAAAAGTATTGGCTTTAGGATGTTTTAATATGATAGCATTTAAAATAAAAGATGTGGAATAATACAAGACATCTTAAGGATCATAGGAAGGCCAAAAAAGATTGCCAGACATTTTACATTTCTGAACAATAGTGTAGGAAGTCTAATGAGTAAATTTGAGGCAATAAAAATCTTAATACTGGATAAAGACAGTGGTTTAATTGATAACAGTGACTTGGTAGAATAACTGTAAAAGGATGTACCTTAAACAGGAAGGATGAGCAAGAAGTAAAAGGTGATGTTTTGTCTCATATATCAAGGATAGATACGCTTGCTCTGAGGTCCATTATGGATAGCAAATTAGGTCTACTGAAAGAATTCTTGTGGTATGGTCTACTATAGATCACTAAACCAGGAAGGTAGGTGGCTTTTATGGACTTGGGAATAAAATGAAATTGTAACACCTGCAGGTTCCTTTGGGAAGGATATACGACACAGTAAAATTTGTTCATTAGTTTTTGGGCATGTTGATGACAGTTTCTTGATGCAGAAAGTGAAGAAGATGACTGGGGAGTCATAGTGGATTCTAACTGTAATGTAGGCACTGACTGAGAAAGTGAAGTTGGGAGGCAGTTTGGATGAGCGTGAACAGGAAATGAGAGTCCGTGATCCTTAAGAATGGGAGGAGGGAAATCAGAAGACCTCAAAACATTCAGAGAATTAGTTGGTAAGATGTCATGGAGACAAGTCTAAGAAAAAAATTAGAGATAATTAAAGGAGGAGAAAAAAGCTCCCAACTTTCCAAATGTGAAGAAAGGGTAGGCAGTGTAGCAGGAAATCAGTTAAATCTGAAACTCTTCATTGGCATGAAGTACAAGAAGAAAACATGCAGAAAATGGAAAGAAAGATTTTTAAGACTGAATACAAAAGAAGAAAAGGAGAATGGAGGGATAAAATTGGAAAGAGCTAAGCAGAAAGAGATGCAACTGTCCAGAGATGTCATGAGTAGTAAGAAACCATTGTTTGCTTTCTTTACATGCATGCTTCCCCTGTCTTTACTTCTTTAATGAGCTTTATTTAGCAGTGAAAGGAAGATTGAGCAAAATGTCTGTCTGCTGCTCAGCGCAGAGGGGAAGCACCAACTGATTATGTTGATAAGGATGAGTTTTTATGCTTTTTTGGCATCATTCTTCTTATTACATATATCAACTGTAGGTGAATAGGTGAGCACAATCAGAGTTAGTTAAAAAGGGCTGAGGTTACAGGTGAAAATACAGAAATAACAGCTTAAAGGATACTTGGATATCTATTGCGCTTAACATTTTTTGAACACTTCGGGTGTCAGTTCAGATCAGAAGTGCACTTTTAAGGCAACTCTCCCTATCTTCCCTACCTACTTTACTTCTGTTTGCAAGAAGGAGTGGTCTAAGAGCAGAAACACTATATTCCTTTCAGATGAAACTAAACCTAAAAATGTATTCCAGGAGCACATACCATGTACTCCAGCTGTAAATGGATATTTGGTCCATGCAATCAGACCAGAGTTAATCCAAAATAGAGAAAAAAAAAAGAGTAAATAATGCAGCCCTGAAATATGTGCAGTTTGGATGTCAAGCCCTCCACACCAACTGTTTTGTTGTACAGATCCACTGGCATGGTTCTGTGCTGTTGACTAATGTAGGAAAAGCCTAAAACACGTTGCTGAAAAACTCTGAACTGTTAGTGGCAACTTTTTGAAGATGAATGAGATACGAGAAGACTAAAAAAGGGCAAATAAAGCGCTCATCTATTTCTTTTAAGGTGGATGGAAGAGGTTGGATTTTATTCAACACTTCCATTATTGATTTGGTTGATGGACTAGAAAGTATCATTAAATATGCTGGCAACACAAACTTGGAGGCATTAGGTGTATTTGAGAGGTGTGTTTAACAGGAATAAAAGTCAAAATGATCTGGATGTGTTGGGGACACTGTAAAAATAAGATGAAATTCATTCTTGGCATATGCAAAACTGTAATTGGGGGGGGGGGCAATAAACTGGCATAAATCCATGGTACAAAACAAGCGGGTAGACAGTTGTTGCAACTGTACAATAAATGGAACATTAGATGGATTTGGAAGATGTAAGCCAACACAACTGGAAGCCTTCAAGAGTAGTTTGAGCAAACATCTGTCAAGGATGTAAATATATTTAGTCTGCTTTAAGGCATATGGATGGATTAGATGATTCTTTGAGGTTGATTCCAGCTCTATTTTTATATGACTTATAAAAAAATTCTCTTAGTTTTTTGATGTTTTGGTTTGTATTTTCTGCAACAAAGATCTTTCTGATAGAAAAAGCTGGAATTACAGTATCAAATAGAAAAGATAAAAATGAAGATACTGCAGTACTGTTTGAAAATTAAATTCTCACGAGCTTGTTACAAATTTAAGCCTATTGAGTAACTATAGTTAGTTGCTCCAGAATATCTGTTCCTCCTTGTCCTTTAAATGCTTATATTCAGTAAACTTGGACTAAAAAGTTAGGAACCGAGCTGTAACTTTATTCACATGTGAAACTCATAAGTAGACTAACATGCAAACATGTATGCGCACCAAGAACTGTTGTTTAACAGCTTAGTTAACATCGATCCATACTAACCATTGATAATTATGATTATAAAGAATGCCTAACATAAGATGCAATTCATCATCAGGTAAAACTTTGCTAGAAATGAGATAAAGCTGATGTTGAGCTCCTAGCTGAATTGCTTTACAACTTGATGCTACCAGACCGTATGTTTTCACTTGCTCACTGAAAGTATTTCGTGTGGTGAAAAACAGCGTATCAAAGAGTTGTCACATCCAGAAAACAGTTTTCTACTTAGGAGCGTTGTCCATATATCTTTCATCTTCTTTGTAATATAAAAATGACATATCACAATTTTGCATTATAGGGAATGAGCTTACTGTTTCTTTATCCTTGAAATATCCCAGCAGATTAAATATCTTTTCTTACATCTTGTGCTAGAATTTTTGTGATGCTGGGAAATGACTTGCTTCTTCCTTCCCAATATTTCTATAAATCTGAGATATTATCCAAAGATATTTTAGTTAGAAAAGTATTTTATCTGACATAGAATCATGTATCATATGTCCTTAAGCAGCAATTTGAAACATGATTAGCATCTATATTAACCTTACGTTTGTTCCCCAGATTCACATGCGAGTCTTTCATTATGCCTCTCTAATATCACTTTGTATGTAGGCAAAAAGATTGGGATTAGAGAGAGAATAAAATACAGCATCTCCAATTACGCTTTGCTTACTGGTTTTAGATAAATGTTATGTATGAAAACTTTGTAATAGTGTTGAGTCAAAGGTAACCGGCAGTCTACCTGACTGTCTCACTGATGTTTAAAGCGTTTACCTTGAAGTAAAGTTCAGGGTGTTTTTTAACGTATATCTTTATAAGCTGTATTGAATGTGTTCACAAGATGCTCATTTCTTGAGTAGAGGTAGGTAGCCACTTGTGTAGAGGTGATTGTTATGCTAAGTTTTACAAATTCAGTTTCCCTCTGGCATGTACATGTGAAAAGATGAATATAGTTCTAGTTTTTGGTTTAGGTGAGAAGACCAAAAATCAGTATTATGACCAAAAGCAAGTTGCAGTTTAACTCATGGACAAGACTGCCTGTTTTTCATCATTGCCAAAACTATATACGCAGGTCAAAAATTGTATCAGATTGAAAATGCCTGTTTATTCATTTGTTCTTTCTTTCTCTCTCTCCCTCTCCTTCCTTCCTTCCTTCCTAGTAAATATACTAATTGTGTATATAACTTATGCTCTTTCTAAATGTTGGCATCTTTGACTAATTTTGTATCTAGCACCGTACATTTTGATGCATCTTTTTTGAGCATAAAATGCAAAAGCAGTGTCTTCAGGATAGAGTTAGAAATGATGATGAGTGTATTAATTTGGCAATATAAAGCTGTGCTTTCTTTTTTCGTAGTCCTTTAACACATTGCACATGATGTACCATGAGGCCACAGCCTGCCATGTGACTGGAGATCTGGTAGAACTTCTGTCTATCTTCCTTTCGGTTCTGAAGTCAACACGTCCGTATCTTCAGAGAAAAGGTTTGATTGTAACTCTTTTAAAGGATTTAGCCTGTTGTTTGCTAATTAAGTTTTCATGACCCCAAAACTATACTTTATCTTGCTTGTTATCTGGTTTTAATAACTGATGTAATTTCCATACAGTAACAGAGATGAGATTATTAACAATTATTAAATTATTAAATTGCTTATTGACGTAATGTAAAACTAGATGAAGTAAATTTGATAGCAGTAGACCAGTGACATGTCCTAAATTTCTCAATTGATTAAAATCATGTTACAGGAAAAAAAAACCACACAGGTTTTTGAAGCAGTTCAGCAGTAAAATTCTCTGCTCTATTTCAAGAGCTATTGAGAAATTAAACAAACCCATTTATATGTTTTTTGCATTTGTAGATGTGAAGCAAGCTCTAATTCAGTGGCAGGAGCGAATTGAATTTGCCCATAAGCTCCTAACTCTGCTAAATTCGTATAGTCCTCCAGAACTCAGAAATGCTTGTATTGGTAAGTCATAATAGTATAACTGCAGTTGGGAAAGACCAGCTCTGTGTAGTTACCTGTGTTGAACTTTGAATTCTGGTTTTGCAATTGCAAATGTTCATTAGATTCTGTATAGATTAGGATTGTTTATTATTATTATCGTCATCAAAGTTGCTATTCTAACTAATTTTATTTTCATCCGGTTAAAATTAATATTTATACATTGCTAGGCATGCAGATTGTGTGCACAGAAAGTTGGCATTCATTTTGAGAGGCCAATTTGCTACCGAACTTATTTAAAAAACAGGTTACATGATTAAGGAGTAACTCCTGAATTCAGGTGTTACTGAGTTTAGAATGAAGTCCCAGATCTTGCATTGAAATTCCAAGCAGTAACTAAAGCTCCTTTCAGAAGGATGCACGGCAACCAAGTTACTCTGAGTAATAGCTCTTAATGTCCATTTTTACAATCCATTTACTGGAAAGTATAATAGTTAAAGTAAAGCTTAAATAGCTTGTAGAAGTGAATGGATTTGCTTTTTAAAATGTAGGCATAGACATATAAGAAGTGTCTTTCTTGCATTAGAAGACCTATTTGAAAAGGTTTTTCTTACTTAGATTTTTAAATATTATTTAATCGGTAGAATCTACATTTTTGTGCATGCTGATGAAGGCCTAAAACATTGTCCACATTAAACCTTCTTTTTGTGATTTGTATGCATTTTCCCCGTATTTTGAGTGCCTTTCTCATTGCCCTCCTGACTGCTGCTGGTTGACATTTTCCAGGCCTCAAACCTGATAAGGTAAAGAAGAAGGAAAGAGGGTAATTTTATTGAGCTTCTACTTTCTACAACCTGGCACCGCTCTCACTGGTTGTTCATATAACACTGAGCAGATTTTCTTCTAGTGAAAGAGGTGAAGGGAATCTTGACTGATTTAGGTGTATTCACTTTACGTGTTATTCACAGTAAAGCCTACTGCCATAATGTGCACTAGCAAAAGTGGTATGAAGGAGCCTAGATTTGAAAATGCATGAGCCATAAGTTAAACTGTTTGCTGTTAAGAAATAACAATGTGTAATAGCAAAAACAACTTTCTGTTTGTAGATGTCCTCAAGGAGCTTGTACTTTTAAGTCCTCATGATTTCCTACATACTCTGGTTCCATTTCTACAGCACAATCATTGTACATACCACCACAGTAATATCCCAAGTAGGTATTTCAGTGATTGTATTTTGAAGTTATATTACACTATTATTAATCTATCCTGTGCCCTGCTGATTTCAAATATTGACCTTTTTTAATATATCCCTATTTTATCCTAACTTATACTACAGTGTCTCTTGGACCTTATTTTCCATGTCGTGAAAATTTGAAATTAATAGGGGGAAAAAGCAATATTCGTCCTCCTCGTCCTGAACTTAATATGTGCCTCTTACCTACCATGGTGGAAGCCAGCAAGGTATGTAAATATATTACCATGTGAATAGCTATTTCTCTGCTGTTTTCCCTCTTTTTAAAAGAATCCAGTAGCGTAATACATTTACTGATTCTTTGTTAACAAAGCATAATTCTTCTTCAAGATGTGTTGTCCTCATATACTCCATTCTAGATGTGCACTCCAGAAGCACCATTTCCCTGCCCTTGGTGATACACAGCTTCGTATTCTAGATGTAATGAGAGTTTGAACCTTGTATTTAGAAAAAAAAAATCATTTTGATAATCTCCCAGTCTGTTTGTGGCATTTATAAAGAAGATTCAGGAACAGCCCAGGGATTGTCCAAATGAGTTTCAAACTATGTTCAGATTTATTTACAGATAGTTGAATAGATCTTCCAGGTTTTGTTCCACCAGGACTGAGGCAGAATTTACTCTTTGTTTGGGTAAAATACTGATACCTGAAACATGCAGGGCTATTGTTTAGGGCTTTAAGTCTTTTACTTTCTATTTTCCCTTCTGTGGGCTTCCTGATGGGATGCCAGTTTTGGTGGGGCTACTTTGTAGTCACTTGCCATGTCCCATTACTACAGCTGCAGCAATGGCTTTTTAGTTATCTAAGGTGGGATTCAACTCACATAACTTTGCCTATCTAAAAGGTCAGTGTCCGGCTCTTTCTATGGTTAATGGAGAGAAATAGTTGCTACCCTCAGAAGGAGATTCATCCTTCCTGTCTTAGACAGCTGAATCTGGTTAAGTTGACTCTTCCTCTGGAGGAGTCTGTGTCTCTCTCCAATGACTGCAGAGAATACTTAAATGACTAGATTTTAGATAGCTAAAGTCAGGTAAGATGAATCCCACCCCTGAAGTGAATATGTATGGACAATCATTTGAAGAAGGATAACTGGTTACTTGCTGTACAGTAACTGTGGTTCTTCAAGATGTTTTGTCCACACAGATTCTGTGGTCCTCCTCCTATGCTAACTCAGAGGAGTCCTGTCATAGGGGATTCTTATCGGTGAAGGAATTGAGTGGTGGTTGAAGCCGCCATACCCCTTATGCCCTCAGGTACAGTGGTCGCAAGGACACACTGGGTGCAGGCACAGCCCCAGTGGACACTGCTATTCAGAAAGAATCCAATCTCCTGCACATGGGGCGTATGTGCACGTAGATGGGAATCTGTGTGGACAACACATTTCGAAGAAGCACGGTTACTGTAGGGTAAGTAACCCTTCTTTTTTAAAGCTTTCAAATGATGCTTTGTATATTTGTGTACCATCAAATTTACTGTATAACCAAGCTTTTAAAAAAAACTGTACTGAACCAGAAATTATCTGTAGTGGTTTTCCCATCATATATCCAGCTGTAATGGATCTGACAGAAAATAATGTAAATATTTTAGCTGAAAAGTAATTATATTATATGACACAGTATCTTACATTTTATAATGCATTCATATATGTTAGGAACCAGCAGATTTTTGAGCCTTTAAAACCACATCCACAATTATGTTTACCTGTGTTTTTGCATGCTCATTTTTCATTCATTTGTTTTGTTAAGATTGTGTTTGTTTGCTTGAATTTCTTTCTGGCTATCTGCTCTACACAATCTGGTGCCCTTTTGAGCATGGACATCCCAAATAGTTTAAAATGTTCACGTACAAAACCCTTGACATAAATTTATCATTTGGTTTGAGGCATGCCTGAAAATACTGCTTTGAAAGCTTCTGAAGCATGGTTTTAAGAAAATTCCGACTTCTGAAGACAGATAGTAACTGACAAATTATGGTCTAAAAAGCAGTAGTGTATGTTTAGCTATCTGTATATGATTTAGAATTATTGCCTTCTTGTCTGATCATCTTCAAGATGTGGTTTTTGTGCAGCTTTGTGCCTTCTCAGTCTGCTTATTGAGAATCCTGCAATAAAGAATTTTTACTGGTAGAGGGGAATTGAATTTGCCATTCCTGCTATGGTCTCAGTATTATGCTTGCCAAGGACACACTGGTGGGACACAGCTGGCCTGGGTTAGACTTGGAAATTCCCGTAGTGTTCTTCTGTAGCATTTGATTAAATATTTTAGGGCAAAAAGTGCAGTAAGATTAAGCTAAATGCTTCAGAAACCTGGTAGCTATCCAGTTGGTTATGTAGTTTAAATGAAGCTCTCTTAAATCTTCAGGGCAAAGATGATGTTTACGATCGTATGCTGCTAGACTACTTCTTCTCTTATCATCAGTTCATCCATCTACTATGTCGGGTTGCAATCAACTGTGAAAAGTTCACTGAAACTTTAGTTAAAATGAGTAAGTATGAAGTTACATGGCCTAAGTATATTTTCTTTTGCTGTGATAATTGTGCTTCTCTAATGAGTTTTATATTTAACGTTTTTCAGTAAAAGCAGTGTTTGTGAAACTTGCTGTAGTAATAGTTGTAAAAAATGAAGTTTCATTCTTGTATCCACAGAGCTGTACAACAGGTATAATAGTAGTGCAGTCTTATCTACAGGATTGTCGTGCCTCAGGCTTGTCCAGAAATGACCCGAGGCAACGAGTGAGATTTGGTCAGATCCTGAAACCTTAGTATCTCTGCCAAGTAACATCCTTTCTGGCAGTTATTTTTAGGATTTTACTTGCCCAGGAACATGTAGGACTATCTAGACAGCCCCTGCATGGTACCCATTCTGTTGTTATCAACCTGTGTTTAATTCACTCTGTTGCTTTGGGAACCACCACAATACTTAACTAAGTTTATTACCATTCAATGAATATAGTTTGTACCTGAAAACACAGACACAGTTTCAGCTCTGCAGGTAGGTTGCACTAGTCCTTGGGTTTCTTCCTGTAACAGCGTAAATTATTTTTTTCAATGTGTGAACAAGGCATTGATGACTTTATCTGTATAATTACTCCAGCCATTTTGCTCGCTTCTCTGCAGTAGAGCATCCTGGTCTGAACTGCCCCATTACATGGACGTGTTAATCTGAAGGCACATCTTTTTATTTTTCTTTCTTCCACCAAGGCACCCTAGGATAAGCACAGTGTGGTAGGTGCAGATGCCCAGACATCGAAGTCCTGCAATTACAATTATCCATCCTATAGACAAGCATGGTGGGAGTCATCTCACCTAACTTCCATTGCCTAAAACTTAGGCCTCTAGCCAGACTCCCACTATAGTCAGTGGACAGATGCAGATTCCTTCCGATGGAAATTTATCTCCTGATTCTGAAGATACTTGCTCAAACAGCATGAATCACCTTCTGAAAATGCCCGTTTTCTCTGCTTGCACGACCTAGCTAGCTAGCTTTGATTAGATGTCAAACTTTTAGACAGTTAAAGCTATACCAAATTAATCGGATCCAAGAAAACAGTATTGATAGTGTGGATGTTCTTTTGATTGCCTGAATCAGCCATTTGTTCAGTATTTGTCATGTCCTTCTGGTTTTAACTCTAGCATGAATAATGTGTACTAGCAGTTCCTTGCGTAAAAAAGTTTATTGGGGATGTGTATCGTTTGTTGCTGTTCAGTGTATCCCTTAACTGTTTCATTGTCTAGGTAACAATGGTGCTTGGGGTAATAATGAAGATTATCCTTTAAAAATTATATGCTATTTTTAAAAATATATTTAAAACCTTGACATATTTAAAACCTTTAAGTGCTATAGTTGGCCAGTTAAAAATGTAAGAAGATAGTAATGGATCTGGTTACAAATCCAGAACTAAAGCCAGCTCTTCTTTTAGTTTTTATATTTTTACTTTTCACAGAAATACTCATGGGTTATATTTATTAATTGTACTGTAAAATTGTACTGTAAAAACTTCACAGACCATAGGTCTTGCTGATCATATCCTTTGTATGTGATCATATAAAATGAAACAGCACTTTGGAATTACATGTATCAGCAAATGAATATATCCAACAAAGATCAGTTTTAGATCATTCTCACATAATAACTTTTATTTTCTCATAAAATTTCAGGTGTCCTAGTTGCATATGAAGGTTTACCGCTCCATCTTGCATTATTCCCCAAACTTTGGACTGAGCTTTGTCAGACTCAGGTAAGATTTGATTCAGTGGTTTGAGAACTAATTGAATGGAAATACAAGCAAATACGGTTGACTGTGAAACAGCTGTTAACCAGTAAATCATAACTAGTGGATATTGTTTACTCTTTCCAAATATTAACATTTCAAGTAGACAATACCTCTGTTTATGTGGCATGTCATCTGATAAACCCTGCTAAATCGTATAAATATTTAGCAAATTATATTTGGTCCCAGGATTCCCTAGGTCCTGCAAACTCTTATGCAGTAACTTTACAGAGTACATAATACAGGAAGAAGGGGGACCTGTGCAGCGTACAGAATTTAGTACTTTTTGCCCCTCTGAATTTTCTGCTTTTTGTATAATGTAAACACTGGTGTGATAGAAATAAAAATTGAGAGCTCTCTAAGTCTGGTGTCTTCCTTGTGCAACAGACGGTAGTGTACCCACTGCGAGGAGGGGCCTTTGCACCTCTACAGGAGGACCCTGTAGTTGGCCCACAGATTAGGAGAGACTGACCCTTAAAATACATCCTGATTGTGATAAACTTGCATTGCCTTGGAATAAACTTTATAAACTGAAAATGTGAGATAATAATTGGCAATAATTAATTTGTACAATTTACTAATACTGATAAATATATTTCAGGACAATCAGGTAAGAATTTTCCAGTATCAGTTAAAACATGCGTGGGCCTGGTTAGATTTCGGGCAACCGAGACAAATGTTGGAGACAATATTAACAGAGTGTCGTACTTCCAGTGATGATTTTGCGGTGTTATTTCTTTCTTCACTAGTCTGCAATGTCAAAGAACTGTGTTAAGCTCCTCTGTGAAGATCCGGTTTTTGCAGAATACATAAAATGTATTCTAATGGATGAACGGACCTTTCTTAACAACAACATTGTATATACCTTCTTGACCCATTTTCTTCTAAAGGTATGTGGTGTTCTAGTGACAGTTTACACTCTGAGAAATGCAGTCATACATATTATTTCAATTTATTATGCTGTTTTCACAATACATTTTTTTGTGTTTTTAAAGTAAGTCTTCTCTTTACAGGTCCAAGGGCAGGTGTTTTCTGAAGCAAACTGTGCCAACCTAATCAATACTCTAATTACAAATCTAATAAATCAATATCAAAGCCTAGAATCTGACTTCAGCAACCAGAGAGTTGAAATTTCCAAAGCAAGCTCTACTTTAAATGGGGTGAGTCTTTTCTAAGCCATTCAAATAGGAGAAATTTTTCAGAGACTGCTTATTTTCTATGGAAGTGCTGCAGTCTTGTGTGCCAGGTTCTGGTCAGAGAGGTGGGCATTTTAGCGGAACCCCTGCGGTCAGAGCGTTAGAAGCTCACTGCCTGCTGGAAATTTTAACCTCTACTAAAAAGGCAGTCAGAAGTGTACAGAGCACCTGTCTGAGCTCTCCATGCAGGTGGTGGCGATCATAGGACTAGGGGGCTGCATATTATAGAAATAAGTAAGTAAACGTAATGCAAAGTGCACTGGAATTACGCATTGAAATGTTCTAACCAAGCAAAAGGTTTCATCTTACAGTGAGCAACACAGTGTTGTCATCTGCTTAGGAACAGATGGATCTACCTGAAAGTCAGCATGTAGCAGTGAGTGAGGAATTTCAGTAGCATAAATATATTTAGAATCTGATCTTTTGGATGTTCAGAAGTGTTCAGAATGTGCTGGAGCCTCTTCTTATTACACAGATCTCTGTGTATAGGATTAATCAAACAAGACTTTTAAATTAAGCTAGTCAGTTTTGTTTACTTTGTTTTTTCAGGACCTCCGAGCACTTGCCTTGCTGCTTTCAGTGCACACTCCCAAACAGCTCAATTCAGCCCTGATTCCAACTTTACAAGAGCTTTTAAACAAATGTAGAGCTTGTCAACAACAGAGGAACTCATTACAAGAGCAAGAAGCCAAAGAAAGAAAAACTAAAGGTTTGCCTTTTATAACGTTGGTGTCATTCTAATCCTTTTCACAAACTTTTACAAAATTAACGTAACACATTGCTTTCTTAATGATGAAAGCAGGCTTTCTCTTGATTCCAATTCCTAGCACTACACTAGAAATATTATTTTATTATGGAGATAAAATTTTAAGCAATTACCTGAATTGTCTCTAAGGAAAGACATATTTTTATTAATTGGTGTGTTTACTCTAATATGGAAAAGTTTTTTGAAGGATAAAAATGTGAAATGGCAGGCCTGTTACTTGGATGTATTGCCTGAAGACAGTGCAGTTTCCCTAACGTAGATTTCTTTTTTTGTGTTACAGACGATGAAGGAGCTACTCCTGTAAAAAGAAGACGGGTCAGCAGTGATGAGGAGCACACTGTAGATAGCTGTATCAGTGATATAAAAACTGAACCACGGGAGGCGTTGACCCCAACAAGCACTTCAGATAACGAGACAAGGGACTCTTCAATCATTGATCCTGGCACTGAACAAGATCCTCCTTCCCCTGAAAACAGTTCTGTCAAAGAGTACAGAATGGAAGTTCCATCTTCGTTTTCAGAAGACATAATGCTAACAACGAGGTCACAACACACAGAAGAGCAGTTGGGAAATGGTAAATTTGAAGAATGCAAGGAATTTAAAGACCTGCAGACTTCGAAGGATTCCATTGTAGCGGAGGAGGACGCAGAATTTCCTTCCACTTCAATTTCAGCAGTTTTATCTGACCTCGCAGATTTGAGAAGCTGTGATGGTCAAGCCTTACCATCCCAGGACCCTGAAACTAGTTTATCAATCAGTTGTGGCCATTCCAGAGGACTTTTTAGTCATATGCAGCAGCATGACATTTTAGACATCCTGTGTAGGACCATTGAGTCTACGATTCATGTGGTCACAAGGATATCTGGAAAAGGAAACCAAGCTGCTTCTTGACATTAGATGGAGCATGTCTGCTTTTAAGTCTTTTTTTCCCCAAAAAATGCTGTTTGTATAAGTTTTGCTTATTTCTGTTTTGTGCTTCAGTTTGTCCAGTGCTCTCTGCTTGAATGGCAAGATAGATTTATATGCTTAATTCTTGGTCAGGCAGAACTCCAGAATTTTATTTTATTTTTTTGCATCTACCGTACACTTTCTTAAAGGGCAATCAAATAATGGATATGTTTTATGTAATTAAGAGTTCACTGTAGTGGCTTTCATTTAATATGGCTGTCTGGGAGAACAGGGCCTCCTTGCCCTGTATGATGTAATTTAAACTTATGGCATTTTTACTGTGTATAATATGGTGTCCTCTGTGCCAGTTTTGTACCTTATAATAGAGGCAGATTGCCTCAGATCGCTGTGGTTCTTATTATCAAAATTAAGTTTACTTGTATACTAAACAACCACAAGAAATTTGATTCTGTAAAGAATCCTCTTTAGCTGTGGCCTGGCAGTATATATATGGTGCTTTATTTAACAGAATACCTGTGGAGGAAATAAAGCACACTTGATGTAAAATTAATTGTTTTATTTTTATTGACATGATCAATTGCTATTCTGTGCACTTCATTAAACTGATTGTGATGACTTTTCATTTGTTTATATATGTTGCTTCAGTCTTTAGATTTCTCATCAAAGACAACTTCAAAACTGAAACACATGCAGAGAGAAATGGTTTTCAAATGCATCTGATTTATGTAAATTTGGTCCTTTCTGGTTTACTTTGCATGAATGTTCAATCAGACAGTCGGGGGGGGGGGGCAGAGCTGTTTACCTTTATTCCTGTAGTTAAGAACATAAAGTGATGTAAGCCAGTGGATCCTTTAATTTCTTCCCTTAACTTCAGCCTGCATTAGTCTGTTCTTCCCCACCCACCTACACCGTTTGCACTCTTCCTTTCCTTTTCCTCTACCCCTGCTGCCTGAGGCCCACTCCATCTCACTGTGCTCCCTCACCTCCGTAGCAACTTCCCCACCTCCTGAAATGCTAAGATGACTTTGTCATCTCTTCCTGTCATATTTCCTTGTATGTATTCTGAATAATATCCGTTTTGTGTGTGATCTGATTTTTGATGGTTCTGGTTTTTAACCTCTGATTAAACTCCATTTTCAGCTTCATTTTCCAGTTTATGTCATTTGATTTTCTATTGTCTTTAAAACACATCTATCTTGACCTTTTCTCTTCTGAATTCCTTCATTCTGTCCATCACTTCATGTCGTTTAACATCACTTGTTCAGCCCATGATTCTATTGTGCAGTGCTTTTGCGACTTCTCTTCATCTCTTTGCATGTCTCAATTATTTTTACTTTCTGTAATTAATAATTTGTCATAAAGCTTACACTGTATATTCCCCTTTGTAACAATATAACAAGTCCTCTTTTTCCTGCATTTACTACCACTGTAATGATGCTGCTGATTGCTTAAGTCAGTGTCATTATTCAGATTTTAAGTAATTATGTTTTTACTCTTTTTAGGCATAATTTTATTACTGTTTCTAATCAGCTTCTCCATAGATTTTAACTTCAGAGAAATCATCAACAGCATCTAGTCTGCACAATGAGCGACAGAATTCATCCGTCGACTCTTCCGCCAAGCCTAGTAATTTGTGGCTAAGATCTGTATAGGAAGATACTCCCTGCAATATCTAAAATCTTCAAATGATACAGAACCCATTACATCTCTTTGGTAAGTAGTGTCAGTTATTAATCACTATTTTTAAGAATGTGCATCTGATTTTTGGTATGCTGTCTGACTTCAGCTTCCAGTTACTGCAATTTGTTTGGCTTTATTTTCCCATACAGCTACCTGCTGGCCACAATAAGGTCACACCATAACTATACTTAGTTATAGTTACTATACTATACTATAGTATACTGTAGTTACTATAGAGCAGGGTTCTCGGACTTGTGATGGTTCTTTTTCCTATTACTTTGAAATCCTTTAAGTGGTGGAACCAAATACAAAAGCACTATCCTAGTAATTATTTCATAAATGACACACAAGTAACCTCTTTCTTCCTCTTCTGTGTTCCATGATTAACATCAGTCCTTTCGTTTGCACCACTGCAATGTTCAGCTGGTCATTGACTGCATCCTTTAAGTTATTTTCAGGATGTTTTCCTTTACAGATCTGTGTATGTTTTTTGCAGATGCTCTCAGTGGTAGTTTTTGTATTTTATTTTTGTGACAATAGTTGACAATATAATTGGCCATTTAGAATCCTGCTAGAAATCCATTTATTTGATTGTTTTCCATTAACAAGAACACTTGGAAGTTACAATTTTGTATTATGTTTCAATGATGTTGTGTTATAATGGCTCTTTAAGCAAAATATCCTTCAACAGTAAGACACATATCTTAACCCTAAGCTGAGGTGTGTTACACCAGCAATTCCCTTTGCAGGCTCCTCAAAAAGCTAGATCAAATTGTTTGACAACAGATTAAGAAACATGTTGATTAGGTTTAAGACTATCCTTTGGTTCTAAACTGAATCTAATACTAGCTTTTGTATCATTTTGCTCAAAAATTGTGTCAAGATTAACAGAAATAATAGCTCTTACTGCTCTTCCATTAGCTTCCAATTTCTCCTGTAAACTGAGTCTTCCTGCAATTTTTTACTGCAAATTTTTTTCAGACCTTTTGGAACAGAAGTGGTACCTGCACAAACTTGTTTCCGCTTCCTTATCATCTTCTCTTTGAAGTTTTCACCTGTTTCTTTATCTTCCTCTATGTCCTTCATTTTACATGTTCTGTAGGCCATGGTTTCTTTCATAGTATCCCCCCTTTTTCTTTAAGTCATTTTCTGGTTTATATTTGCCTTCAAGAATGCTATTTTTCTCTGTTTTTGAAAAATGTATCTCTAACTAGCTTCCTCACTCTCTTGGATCTTTGCCTCAAAGCTTTTATTCTCTGCCATGGCTCTTTGTCCTTCCTTCTACCTGTATTGATTAATGATTCTTTAAAATTGATGAATCCTTTTGCCTGTCTATACTTTTTTGGGGACTTGCTCAGCTCCCATGATTTCAACTACTGTTTTCTGTCACTGACTCATTTCTGCACTGTTAAATCCCACCTCTCATCTAACACTTAGTATTTCCTCCCAGAGGTCCCATTGCTCATATAACCCCTTCAAAACTGAGCTTTTAAAACACTTTTCTCCTTTCACTGTCTTCGCTGGACATAGAGTCCACACCAGTCACCCTCTACCTCCTCGCCTTTAAGACCATCCTTTACTCTGATATTCTGCTACCAGTATTCTCTTACGAAGATCTATTACAACTCTGGTCTTTCACCCTTAGAAATTTTTCCCTTTTGTTTTCTCAGACACCAGGTTCTCCACAATCTTACTACATTCTGAAGGCTGTACATCACAAACAAAATTCCTTCTTCCTGCTGTCACTTCTTTCACAGTGCTCACTCTGTCTGTAGTAACTTCTGTGCTCATCAATCTCCTTTAAACACATGGATCCCACAAAACTTGTGCTTATTTTCTTCAGGTGCTCTCTATGCCTCCATTCCTAATGCTTTCTGTTTTGTTGTGAAATTTTAGGATAGGGAACTCATAGCAGAGATTTGTTCAGAAAGCAAGCTACATTTAGTATGCTAAGTCATTTATCATCATATTGTCACTAAATAAGCTGAAATTCCAACCCTTGCTCTATCCAACTCAATTACTTTAACATTCTTCAATTTGTTGAACTCTTGCAAAGGCTATGAGGGATATGAGAAATTTTAACACTTGAGAATAAATTGTTTTGCCTCTCTAAGATAGCAATTGTACTTTGTATACCCTGGTTGGCTACCAGCGCTAGAAATCCTTCTGAAGGCTACCTGCTAGAAGTAAAATGAACTTTTATGTTCTACATTCTGAAATAACTCTCCAGAAATCAGTCTTTCAGGTCAGTAACATGATGTGCATGTCCGTTGAGTTCCAGCACATACAGCAAAGACAGGAAGAGTCCTGGAATGCTGGTGAAGCAAAATGGAAAGCGCTGCCCTCCTTTTCTGACTGTAAGGACAGAGCCAAGAACAGTCAATGTGGGGCTCTTTGTTGGTGTGAAAGCAGGATTCATTGCCTACTTCTGCTGACAGTGGAGGGCCAGCCTACCAGCCGGATGAAAAGGTAGATATTTGTCTTCATGTTCTTAATTTAAGGAGGCATGTACATATTATCACACTTACAGACATGTGGGCATGAAGGAGTAAGAGGAACACCAAAGAAGAAACATTATCCTGAGTTTACTACATCTTTCACTGAAGAGGAAATGAGGGCTGGCTGGGGCTGTTCTTCCTCTTACAGTCTCAGCCCTTCCAGCAGCAGTCACAAAGTTTTCTGCGGGGATGTGACTGTCCTGCAGCGGGAAGTAAGAGGGGCAACACTGCGACCACAAGTAAGTCTTTTTTTTTAACTGATGACTGGGGATGGGTCCAGAGTATTACTCCTGTTGTTGAAAGCAGACAAGAAAGTTCAGACTAGCAAAACATACTAATAATGGGCACTTATGACCCAAAAATGCATGCTTTTTTTAGCCAGTAGGGAAAAGTGGTTATGAGACATACTTCCCAAAAAAGTGCTAAGGGTGCAGGACATACTGTTTGAAGAAACTTGTGATTTTGGGTCGGAGCATTACTTTGGATGAAAGTTAACAGCCTACTCTCAGACACTAAGTTGTCACAAAAGCTCTTAGACACACAAAACTACTTTAGCCTAGTTTCCAATTTAAGGATCTCAGTTTAAACCTAGATTTTCCACCTTTATTTAAAGGTTGCTCCTTGGTCAGTTAACACTCTGGCTGAAAGTCATTTTTGTGTACAAAAAATTAGGGTTTTTTATCCTTGAATATTTATGAAAACAGGCACCTGAACTTTAAGCATTCAGGAAAACAAACATAAGCCTTATCTACTAAAAACACAAGGAGTTGTGTTCTTCAGCTTCTGTACGGACCCTTGAAACATAAGCAATGCAATACTTAAGTGTTTGTACATTTGTCCTGTCAGGATTAGGTGTTTCTTCTTTTTACAAAAAACTCTTCCTAAGTTCATAGGAGATAGTCTACTGAGAACTTAAGGGAAAACCTCTCCTCTAGGGAAGAGGAGCAAATCTTTCTCTTCTGCCTGACACAAGTTTGTCTGCAGGCTGCCATATGCTGGTATCCTGTAAAATAAAGTATAGAGGACTCAGGTTCTATGCATACTCAGTTTGGCAATATCAGTTATGGAAAAAATACACTGCATGTAAAATCATTTTATTGATGCAACCAACTTTTCCAAAGGCAGCTTGCCCTTTCTTGGTCAATTGCACTGTTTCAAATTGCATATTTAATTCATACACTTTTTATAAAGCATTTGAGAATTATGTTATCCTTGCTAACCTCAATGTGGTTATGATTAAGAGTAATGATTCTTTACTTTAAATAAATATCCCAGCTATTCTTCTGTCAAATTTATCTAACAGTTGTTTGCTTTAATTTCAGCTAAGCTATGGGATTGCAAAGGACCATAAATGATTTAAGTGGAAGGCTTACAGAATTCCAAAAGGAAAGCATTATGCGTTTCTTCCAAAATAAATTTCACGCTGAGGTCAAGTAAGGGAGTACAGTGCATGCAAGACTTAACAGTGATAACCTTCATACCAACAATAATCACATGACACTGTTGTTATCTTTCCCTAAAACTGTCTACAGCCTTGGAAAGAAATCCAGTCTGCAGTTAAAACAATCTCAAGAAATACTTAAAGAGGCTGTAAACTATATCCCCCACATTTCTTTAAAGTTAAAATTTATCAGAAGTTTTATAATACCTTTGAGTGGTGAGCACCCCATTTCCTAGAGGGACAATTTTGCCACTTGATAAATTGACTGTTAAGGAACTGCAACTGCTTTCTACTGATTCATTTAGCTTAGCTACCTATGATGGTAACACTTACTGCAGCTGACTCAATTACTCTCTGAAGTTAAGCTGTAGGCAAGCAGAACAAAATCCAACTTACAGGCAATCTTATTCACTAAAAATCCATAAATAATACTTAAATTATATATAGTATCATAGAAGTGGGTCTTTATTTTTCCCACAAATAAATTATTTCTTTAAAAAACAAATGTTAACAATTTATAAAAAGTAATGCCCTAACAAAACTGCAGTGCAGTTATCATTCAGTACTGTCTTTGGATTGTTGCAGTAAAATATGTATTTCTTCAAAATACTGCTGCTTCCAACATTGTCTTGTACTATCTTCATTAGAGACAGGAACTCCTCTGCACTCTAATTGCAGTTCCGTTTGAGCTGCCATATCCTTGAAATTCAAGGCAACCGTTGCGTAATGTTCTGAAGGAAGAAAAGATGACATTCAATAAAGTGTTTGTTAAAAGGGTTAAATTTGTTGTAGCTTATTTCATATCTACTTTTCCTTGCATCTGAGTGAAGCCTGTTTTCTCAGATGACAAATTCTATGGGCATCTGGCTATTGTCTAAAGACTACAGAGGAAGCAAGCTTCCAGTTAACTAGTCTGTCAACTGTCATACTTGTTCCTTTTCCTTTTAAATTGTAGCCTCTATTAAAGGTCTTCAAATAGACTCACCATCAGGCCAGTTTCTGCATCTCCATTTCAAGACAATTCTTTGGCTAGGAACCTGTAAGGAGATAGAAGATTTCCCCTCTCCATTAGTATGTTCCTCTACTTTTGGAAAACTCACATTATGACTACTCAAAGCCAATCCTCCCTTGAAAAATATGAGGATTATTATTTTAGTAAAAGTAGACATACCCAAAGAATACGAGGGTATTTTTAAATAAACTTTTCACTACTATGTGTTTTCACTACTTTGAACTCTCTAAGCATGGCATAGAGTATGCCCATAATTTTCTGTTATGCCTTACATTCTACTCTACTGTACCAGTTGGGCAGTACTGCTTGAAAAAGATTTACAGCCTGCCCTCAGCTTTTATGAGAAGTGAAAGCAATGTTTCAGCACAGCTACACTCATTAGTCAGCTGACTTTGGTCTGAATCAGGCTCAGTGCTCTAATTGTAAACTCAGAACTGAAGATTACTAAGACTACAGCAGCTTTAAAGCATCATCATGCATTCTCCTATTAATATCATTTTCTTACCCTCACAACTAATTTCAGTGATCAGAAATGTTCTTTCTAAGCCATAGTGTATCTTTTGACTGCTGTTAATCTAAATGGTTCCTTATCTAACTGCAAAGCATGATGATCAGCAACATAACTAACTGTCCTCAGCTTCAACAGTGGGGTATTACTACTAAAACCTGAATCCAGAGTCTCAGATATAACAATTCTGCAATATCTCTCCCCCCCAACTGAAAACTTTCTGGAGTCAACAACAAATTTTGCTATCAGTGACACTTACACCCTTGTCATCTGGATGAAAAAGATACCAATTCTAACCTCAGCATCTGTGTAGATGCTTTTTCAGGGGTTTCAAAAATTGAGCTGAACTCTAATCATCATCAAGTTTTTCCTTTGTATTTGCAAGAGCAGTTAGTTGGGGACAGTGTAACATTTGACCTCAACAGAGCAGAGATCATTCCTCTAGAGTTTCAGTTACAAGAAGATAAAAAGTGACAGATGTGGGAGCTAAACCTTAAACCTGCTTTTTAACTCCTCCTCCTTGTAAAAAAGGACGGTGCAGAAAGTTTTCTCCCCCACAGCAGCAGTTCCTTAGGTTTAGCTGATGCCTGTTCTTTTCATGGTGGGGAAAACACACAAACAAACAAAACCAACATAAATGGCCATTTGTTGGGTTCATGATATAGAGGAGCTGAACATGTATTAGAGAAGCTAAAACATCTGAATCTTCTTACACTATTTTTTAACTCACAGAAGAAACTGCTGCCTCACTTTAAGTGCAAAGTAGGAGCTTTAAATTTAAGTCCAACTTACCAATTCTGCATATTCGCCACTAACGCAACCATCAAACATCTGCAGTTTCCCTCCTTTTTCAGCTTCAATCACAGCAGGACATTTAGAAAACTTCTGAACCAACTAGCAAAACAAGAACACGGCACAACACGTCAGTTAAATACAAATTTATACTGATACATAATGCACCATATCATGAAACAGAGGAGGTTTGCTGAAGTTAGATGGAAGGGCTACCTGAAATTAACACAACTGTAATATAAAACATGATTCTTTAAACACTGATGGCACCTTTAACTTTATAGAGCACTCCACTGAGATCTTGTCAGTACTAACAGGCCTCAGTGAGGTGACAGAATGAGAATCTAAATGCTGAAAAACCTGCGGTAAATATAAAGAAAGACTAGTAAAGACTCAAGCAAAGCACATACGTGCAGAAGTGACTGGCTGATACTAGATTTGAGAATCAGGGAGACACAGCAGCAAATAAAGGAAGAGGCAGAAGAACTGCTGAGAGCCTTTATTTTTTCCTGGCAGAAGGCTGGTGTTAGGATTCTAACTTAAGTTCTCTCACATAAGCCCAGGTTCTTTTGAAAGGATGCACAACCAGAAATTTTATATACTGTACCCTATAAGCAACAGTATCATTGCAGTTTATCAAATTCATCAGCAAGCTGTGGATAACAACATTTATGTTATTGACCAGTTTTTAAGAGCCTGAATTACAAATACTTATATAAAGAAACTAAGCCTTTCTTACTAGCAAAAGAGAGTGACTGCACTCTGTGAGAGCTGCATACACATATGTAAAGATGCAACCTCACTTTGATTAGTTGACTTTTCTTCCTATTACAGTAATGGACAAAAAGACTAAGCCACCCTAATAATCTCTGGTTAAACAAGTGGAATGATCCTACCGCCACGTTATAGTGCTTTCAGATCAGTATCTCAAAAACCTGACAACTTGTCAAATGAGGTCAAATTCCTATCCTTTGTTCATTATTAGGAGACCATCAAACTGACATACTACCTCAACAACTGTCAAATCCTTTTGCACTTTCACCACTGAAATTCCTCACTGGTTTAAAAGTTTTGCTGAACAGCTTCACCATTTTTTTTTTTTTCGTAACAGCAAGTTATCAAAATACAAATCCTTAGGTGAAGCTGCAAGAAATGGGTAGCTCACAATACTTCAGTTTCTGATTGATCTCATCTCTTACTACATTTAATGTGGTCAGGCAATATTAGCTGTACTTGACACTATGAATATTACCTTTTATTACTCAAATATCTATTCTGATATAACAACATCCTCCTTTCTTGTACAGTTCTTAAAGTTCTATTAATTATTGAAAGCGTCACTTACCTCCTTAGTTGTGAAGATGCCATAAAGTTCATCTGCTGGGGAGTTGAACATTTCTTTCATTAGTATCTTCACTGTTGGAATTTTTACACCAACAATATCCAAAGAATGTGGTGAATCCTGTAAAGCAAATATTCACATGAATGATTGCAGGATCAAGCATTTAAAACTTTTGGAATGGCAGAATTGTTGTTACCTGTACAATCTTAAACATACTATGTTGTGAATACACATTAGTTATACAACCTACTTCCATATTTATCTGACCGTACTCTTAATCATTACTCACAAAATTAAGTGACAAAATTCTTAGCGTCTAATTCACTCCAAAGAAATTTGAAGCTAATTTTTGCCTGTGGGAAGTGAGCAGTGTAGGTGAATTTCATTTCATCTTGTTGAAGCTACAGCTCTTACAGAACGAAGCACAAAAAGGTAACATCAGTAGCCTCTTTCCTGCCCAGAGAACCTGTGCCCAAGTTCTGTGACAGGTCATTTCTGTATTACAGGTCCTGATCACAGCGGTGAGCTGGCAGATCCACCCCAAGGCTTCACTTTTGCAGGTAACCACAGAGATACACAATTGTTACTACAGCAAAATCTGAGGGGACTGCATTTAGGGTACTGTTAAACTTGTACAACACTTAAAGCTAGCATACTTGCATGATGTTCCCACTTAGTTTTCTCTCAGCTGCCAGTTCCTGACCAACAGTAGCTTTTGTTGGCAGGATCATTCCCAAGGTAAACTCTGTAATGAAGAAAAGCACGATTCAGTATGAAACCAAGCGGTACAACCACTCTGACATTTAGATCTGTGTAATGAAAATTGCTGGCCAAAACTGAAGAGTGTAGAAAGGGCCTTGCAACTCCAACTCTTGAGTTTTCCTACTTTACCTGCATCTTTTTATTAGCCAAACAAACAAACAGCAGTTTCCACTAAAAGCCAGGCTTTTCAAACTTGTATGAACCAAAATGAGTAGCATTTTCCCATTAAGGTGTACACCATCTCTACAAATTTCTGAACAATGTATAAGAGAAATGACAAGTTGAGGGTAAGGCCTTCCTTTACTAGCCAACTGGTTGGTCCGCAAGTCTTCAGTGATGGCCAACATCGCTGTGGTCAGTACATGTAACAAAATACAGCCTGGGTCTCTAGAGAAGCTTCTCAAAACTGCCATGTTTGACAACAATGAAGGTTTTGACTACTAGGACTTATTTTTATCTTAGCTGGTGACAGTTTAAGAAGAAAAATACAAACCCAAGGACCTGTCAGTGTACTGCCAATCTAGTCAATCAAGAAGACTGCAGAAAAATGCACTGAACTGTTTGAAATTACCTGTTTTGAGTGCTTTCAGATAATCTCTGAGGGCCTCTCTGACTTTCATTGTTCCTTCAGTTCTCATAAGATCCTTCAGAACATCCCCTTCCCCTTTCTTTTTGCTAACATTTATCTAGAAACAGAAAAAAATACAGAATCTAAGCGGTATCTTAACATTAGCCTTTTGACAACAAAGGGAAATATTCTGGTTTTGTTTACTATATTCAGAGGACAGCTGCAATTTCAAGTCCATTATCTTCTCAGTTTATCATACCTTACTAAAACTAAGAAGTCCTCTTGGGGTTTCACTTAAATAAATGCAGTATCTCCATAGTAACTTTGTCAAGATCATCAAGTCTAAATGCAGTTGTCTACTACACGGCAGAAGTTGAGTAATCTGTAGAAGCCACAGTATCAACTACTACACTACCAACAAGATTCTTTTTTTTTTTAAAGACTACAAGCAGAGTTCTTCTCAAATTTGTGGTTAATGCATTGTCACAAACTACAATTAGCAAAAAAAAAAAAATTGTGCACGTTCTTCCTATTATGTAAGTTTGAGAGCAGAGATAAGCCATTGTTTAAGTATGGAAAATAAAAAACATGAAGAGCAAAATAAACCATCTGAGTCGTCTTATCCCACTTAATCACAGGATAAATCAAAATATGATGCCTATATGTTGATTAATGTTTTATTTAAGAATTCTGGACCTATATAGCCATATCAGTATTTCACACCTACCTCTGTATCATCTACCTCATTTTCTTCTGACAGGTTAGGAATTTCAACAGATCCCTTATGTTTCTCACCAGATTCTTTCACTGTACCTGTATTAACATAATGAATTCTTAAATGTATTATTAAAAACTGTTTTCCCCATAGCAGTCGTTTTACACTTGGAAATCAGTTGAACAAGTGTTATTTGAAACAAGTTGCCTGAAATCTAATTTAAAGGAACAACAAAAAAAGTCTCAAAATATGTCAAACTACTTTTGTAATAAACTATTCACAAAATCGTATTTTCCGGAACAGATGCATTAATGTATGCACATGGACACATGTATCTTCTAGGTATGCCTTGCACTGTCATTCCTGGTGCTCTCCTCTTCAGCTGCCAGCTGTTTTAATCCCTTCCACTTATGACTTCTTATTTCTGCCAACACAGAACGTGAATATAAGGGGGGGTGGGGAATAACCTCCTCCTTCCGCTGAATGTGTCTGCCCTTTATGTCAGTGCTCGCTAGACACTAGCTAGTCCTTCTCGGATGTCTGCAAAGCTCCTAACATATAATGCATGTTACCACAGAACAGAACAAAGCAGACATATGCATGCATAGTGGTGTGTAACAGCAATTTAGAAAACAGGAATCTCCACTTCCAAAGTCTTTGAGAATGATCCTTCTTACTTGTAGTAGTTTTACTGACAGCAATCATGGTACAAGTCAGAAGTGTTTGCAAGATCAGATATTACATTCTGCTTCTGTAGCCTTCTGGGCAAAGGCCATCACAACTCCACAGAGCTCTGCATACAAGTTCTGGAATATGAAGCTGGTACCATACTACTCTGCCTCAAACTTTACTGTAAAAAGAGTGAATATAAGGTCTGAGATAAATCAGTGTATTATTTTCATTCACTGAAGACTCTTCCCCCTAACCTTGAAAAAGCATCTAGTTAATTAAATTTACTCTTTAGATCATGTTAAAAATCTCTTTAGAAAGCAACAGAGGAAACATACAGTTCTGCCCCAAATCTTCATAATGTTATATCAACTTATTTAGTTGTCAAAACGCTGCAACACAACACACTTTATCAGTCTATCAGCAACACTCTAAAATATAAACAATCTACAGCGTTAAGCACAATGGGGAAAAGGAGTTACCATAAAGGTCAATGTAGTATTTCTTTGGATTCTCTCACCTTCCAAGGAGCTAGCTAGCTCCGACTATTACTTAACATCAACTCGCCTTTAATTGTTCTTTAATTACTACCCTGACATGACCACCAGGCTATAGGAGAGCACCATGCACAGATGTAATCCAATCTGCTATGGGTCCAGAGCACAGTAAAGTAGGTAAGAAATGTCTGAGCATTTTCTTATGAAGCAAAAAATGAATGCCCAGTTAATGACATTAATATTACAAAGTGGAGTATGGTGCAAAGATCCCGTCCTAGTCAAGATCTAAGACAATAAAGCAAAGCACATTAGGCAAAGTCTGTTAGCTGAAGTCCAGAAGTAGACAGCAATGTCCACACAGCAAAGGGCTAAAGACCTTCTTTCTTGGGCTTCCCAAATACTCCCAGGACAACTCGTTATCTCAAGTACAAAGCCACATGAACTGGTGCATTATACTGTTATACCACTTCTGGATGTAACGTAAGTCACGTGCAGCCATCTCAGTTTTCTCTTTACTGCATTCTTCCAGTTTCAGGCTTAGTACAGACAAAACATTACCTTTGCAGATGTTGAAACAAATCTTAGTTTCAGTTTCTACACCCAAAAAGGAAGTGCAAGGATGCAGCAACAACTTTTTTTTTGGAACAAAACACAAACTTGACTTCTATCAATCCAGCTAATTCAATTAGCCATTTTTAGAATTCTTAAAATAAAGATTCCCAAACAACAAGGACTAGGAGAACAAATCTGTATCTATAAAAAACAGGAAACAGAATGTTGTTTTTCTTTTGCAAAGCTACAGGAATTGCTTGTCCAAGGAATTAATGCAAATTATATCTGTGCTGGTCAGGAAAGTCCAATCAGTTAACAGAGTTGGTTTGGTTGTTCAACATTATGAAAGTAGAACTTAGGTATAACTTTGCATTTTTAGTATCGTGGTAATGTAAGCAAAACTATTACCATTTTATTGATAAGATAGTCAAATAATTTGTTTAAAACACACAGGACACCATTAACAAACCTAGGAACAGAATGAATTTTTGGTTTCCTGTCAATCTACTATTTAAAAAAATTAACAGTGATGGCACATTTCTCAGAAAGACTGACCTATAAAACCACTGTTGAAATACCTGAATTTTAAAAGGAGATGCACCAGTCTTCATAGAGTTTCCATCACATGTAGCATACTCCATTAACATCATGACATCTTTTAAGAAATGAAAGAGGACAGCCATTTTGTTTAATTTTGGTACCATTTACATACCCTTACTTCCTCACTTTCATGTTGTTCTGTAATCTAAATTGCTAAGGGGAACATTTTTCTTCCCAAACTGGCTGCAAATTTCAGGGATTATATCATCTTTTCCTTACGTATTCATACTTTAATCACAGCTTGAATTCCTAGTTAGAAGAATTCCCTAGATAACATGCAGAAGGACATAATGACACCATTATTGTTTTTAGCAGATAAGTCTGAACTCTCATTTCTAATTCAGCATTCTCAAAAAACATGCAACATGATTACTATTAAATTTAAAAATAGCAACCCTAGCTCTTTTAGACTTCCACTGTGTAGTAGCAAAATCCTTTAAAATGTGAGTTTACAAAGATATTTCACACTCTGTACAACACTGAACTGAGCAAAGCAAGTACCTAATGCAGTATTAAGAGTTGTGTGTGGTTAAACACCAGAGAGCATAAAGACCTATTACAGAAGAGAAAAAAAATATTTAGAAAGAGTCTGCATGAAAACACAAACAACAAATTATAGTATCTGCCTACTTCTAAGCTTTATACAATACTATGACACTGAAATAAAACATTTCAAGAGCAAAACCAAACTAACCAGCCTTTAAAGCTTGGATGACTTATAGCTGGTCAATTAAAAAAAAAAAAATCGTTATTTTTGAACTTAGGCTGGAATTTGGTAAAACTCAAACCAGATGATTAGAATTATTTAAACTGCACTGAAATAAACTGTAGTATACAGTATAATGCTATGTTTGCCTTCCTATCTGTTAACATTCAGATGACAATTACTTGGGCTACTTCCTAGTTTATAACACACTTATAACATATTGATAGGTAACTATCAATACATACTTAAAAAACAACAACAGTACTATTTTTAAAGCCCCCCTATTAATACAGGAGCAGAGCTCAGTCCCAAATTTGCTCAAATATGAGCACTGGTCTCAGCATCAAAGTAAATGTTAAAAATCACAGACAGCCAAACAAGAAAAAAATACAGTCATAAATAACTGTATGGGAAAGGATCCATAAAAAGGAGCCGTGTAAAACATAGGCAGCCCACTGGAGCAGTTAGCAGAATTACCTGAAACACAGATCCACAGACTACAGTCCTGTTTTGGGGCACGGGAAGTAAGAGAGGAAATGAAAAACAGCCCTTGATATTCCTACCTCCTACAGTAACATCAGAGGCCTAACAAATGAGTACTGTATTTTGGGGAAGAACAGCCCGTCACTTGGCATTAAAATAGCCACATACAGTTTCCCAGGCACACATTTATATCAGCTATTCCTGCTTCTTATTCTAACGCCAGAAATGGTTTCCAATTTGCCATCAGGTTTTAGGCATCTATTAAAGGGAAACATTTCCTCCACGTAGCTAGTTGCATATAATTCTCCCCCACCAAAAGATACATTATCCGGGCACAAATGAAGAACTGCCACAGACCAAAGATGGCTGAGGCTGAACCTCCACCAGGAAGGGGTCCCAAGCGGAGGCAGCAGCACAAGAAAAAGCATGGACCCATGTTGCCAGTTTTCTTTTGTCGCTGGTGAAGTCACAGTCCCTGTTATCCCAAATAACAGGGAATAAGATCTAGTTTCTTTATTCCCATTAGCCATTTTTTTCTAATATAATTCATTATCCTCAAATCTGTGAAGAGTTATAGAAAACAATGTAAATTCCATTAATTTTTGGGAGATATCTGCACTTTTACACTTCTTTTTAGTTTGTTTCCTGCTATCACCACGGATGTATTAACCACATAGATGTCGTTCAGACACACTAGAAGAACTTCGCTTCAAGCCCATCATAATCAATACAGACCGCACTGCAATTTATTTTTGCAAAGCAAGACCAGTAATGCCCCATTAATACGCTGCTAAACGTTGCTGAGAAACGTGCGTGGCACAAAACTTGGGAGAAGAAACAGTCTTGAAACTCTAGGTTGCTTTTATGTGAATATAAGGATCTGTCACAGTTCAGGTTCACTGATCTCCTGCAAATTTCCCTGTAATTCTGATTCAGGGTGGTTAACAAAAACGCTCCTGCTTTCCAACCCAAACGGCAGAGTTTGGTTTCCAAAGCAACATGCGCGTTACCACAGCAGACACCCCTGATGCCGCAGAGCGGGCGGGCACCGCCAGGGCCGTAAGGACCACGGTGAACACGAGGGTGATCCCGACTCCGCCGTCACTCGGGCGCGCGGAGCGCTAAACGCACCTGAAGGCGTTAGCGGCACGCAGCCCGCCCTCAGCGCCTCGCGGCGGCGTTAACGGCCGTTAACGGTCGCCCGCGCGCCGCGCCTCGCCCCGCGCCGCCCCGCCGTTACCTTTCCAGCCCAGCCGCAGGTTCCACTCGTAGAAGAAGATGAGCCGCCCTTTCCGGCTGCTGCAGGACGCCTCGCCTTCCACGTGCTTCAGGTCGCCGATCTCGCACCGCCCAGCCTCGCCCTCCACCACCAGCCCCTCCAGCACCTCCTTCAGTTTGCTCTTCGACCAGGCGGTCGCGTCCCGCTCCGTCCTGGGCCGGGGAGGCGGCAGTTCAGCACAGCCCGACACCCCCCCCCCCCAATCCCTGTCGCCATCCCCGGGTAACGGCTCCCGCGGCGGCACGCTCCCCCCCCCCCCCCCCGGTAACGGCAGCCCCGCGCGCCCTCACCAGTGCCAGTTATTGACGTTGGTGGCGTCCGCGCGCTCCTCCACGATCCAGCGCGGGTCCCCCTGCCCCCACTTGGCCATGGCGCTGCCCGCCCCGCCGCCGCCGCCGCAGTGCCCGCCTCCGCCGGCTGCCGGCAGCCCAGCCGCTTCCGCCGCCGGCGACCCAGCGAGAAGGTGCCAGAAACTTCCCCTCCCCCGTTGCTCGCTCCCCGCCGGAGGAGGAGGAGGAAGGCGAGGCCGCGCCGCCTTCGCTCCTCCCGCCCCTGCGCGGTGAGGGAGCCGGCGTGGGGCCGCGCTCACCCGGCGGCGGCGGCCAGGGTAGGGGGGTGGAACGGTGGGGCGCGCGGCGCGGCCCGCCCCGCTGTTGGCGCCGCCGCCTGCCCGCCCGCAGGCTGCCGCGGGGGCGCGGCCGCCGCCCCGAGCTTGCCTCTCCGCCGCGGGCAGAGACGCCGCCTCCGCGCCGCTCTGAGGGCGGGCGGCTCGCTGCCGTGCCTGGCGCGGGGGTGTGTCGCTAGCGGCTCCACTGAAATAAGTATCTCCTATCAGAGCGAAAGGCACCGTCTGAGGAGGAAGTGCTGTCCCGTCATTTTCAGACGCCAACAACGATGGGAAGCTCTCTGCAGAAGAACAGACAGTTATTTGATGGTTGAGAAATACTTGAGCTAAAATAACAAAAAGGCATCGCATTGCAAATTGTTTTATTGTGTTGATATTTTATACGTGCTATAAGGAATTAAATAAATTTTGAGATACCACTGCTCTCAGGGAAGTAAGTGTGAAATACAATCATTCTGCAGCCCCTTTTCTTAGCTTGTATTTTCTTTCCTGTCCATCTCTTACAGCACAATTAACAGGAGCAGCAGGAATTAAAATCGAGATAGCATTCCCGTATTTTTAGTACTCGTTGAATTCTGTATTGTTCCAATAAGTGTCATTGTGATTTTTCATAAAGAAGAGGTTTTTTCATCATGCATCTTTTCACTATTGTTGAAAAATAAGTCTTCGTTATCAGGCTCATCTTGTTCAGACTCTGTATCCAAAACAATTGCCACTTCTGAAAATCTTACACCTTTCAGTTCTTTTTCTGGAGTGTGTGTTATGGGATCAGGTGTTAGTGGATGAGCTGGCTCGTCATTTTTATCTGTCAAAAAGCAATTCTGCAAGAAAACAATAACAGATGAGGCAAAAGACTGAACGGTACAGAGTGCACACATTCTAAGCAATGGGAGTAGTATAACTATGTATATTCTGTCTCTGAAGCTTGCAAAACTTTGTTTCCAGGCTGCAGGTTTTAGGGGCAAGAGTAAATGAGAACCCTTTCTGTACATATGGTAGAAGATGCAAGAGAATCATCCTTCTTTTTGGGACAACAAAGTCCTTTTCATCCTCCTCCTGCTTGTGAGCAGAGATGAGCAGCCCATCTCAAAGATTTTCATAACATCAAATAAGATTTTTTTCCCCACAAGTACTTTAAAAAATGGTTGAGTTCAGTTACTGGCTTGCAGTTCTTCTATAATTATTTCAGTTATTTGATGAATAATGATAAAACACCTTTTACTCCAGTCTTTGCAATTGAAAAGCCAATTACCTGTTTTGTTGAAATTTCTGCAGCGGGCTGGGCACGTACATTTCCAGGTTCTGTGGTCTTTTCAGGTGCTACATTTTCTGCGTGTTCGCTTTCCAAATCTAATAGCAATGTCTCAAGATAATCACATTTTTGTTCAGCCTCAAGTACGTCTTTATCAGCATCCCCTCCTTGGGTGTCTTCCATGCTGGTAAAGGTGGTTATTTCAGTGTTCCTGAAAGAGAGTTAAGAGAATTCATAACACCTTCGGTTAAGTGACAAAATGTTAGCCTCTCTGAATCTGCGAGCACTATGTACACTGGTTTCAAAATCACTGGGATTTTACCTAGGTGAACTTTATGTAGCGTCTTGTATCCTGAAGGGATTTTTCTGCAGAGAGATCAACAATTTGCCAAAGAGTAAGCAGGAATTTGCCCATGTAATTTATGTTACAAGACTTTAGTAAAAGGTATTAGCTTTCTTCAAGTGTAGAGTTTATAACTTAATACAGGAACAGTTCTTACAAATCAACCTATACATTAGTGAAAGGTGCAAGGAACATCCTATGTTATCAGAATAAAAAAGCACATCTTCTGGTATGCTAATCTTTATAACTTTGTGATATCACAGCATTCTACTTACTCATAATTCACGTGCTCTGGTTTCTCTATGATTTTTGGACTTCCATTTATGTCAGCTACAGCTGGATTATCAAAACCCTCAATAATGTCAGTTTGCTTCTCAACAGACCGCTTTTTCTGCTTACTCCTGAAAATGACAAATACATTAAAATAAAATGGTTCATTCTTTTTGAAGTTTTACAAATAAAACATGAAATATGTGTCATAAATTTAACACACAACATGTGTTACCACTATTATTCTGGGGATTAGTTTGGAGTATTATTTCCTATTTTTTTGCATAATTGTTAGACTACATATTAATGGTAAAAGATTAAATACCCACTGCCCTCTTGGAAATCTAGTCATTTTCTACAAAGATATGGTCCTGTTGCCATTGAAGTCAACAGCAATACTTTCCTTGACTTCGGCATGCAAATTCATGGGAATGGTGGAGAATTATGTGGGTATGGTATATCTATTTGTGCCCCCCCCCCCTTAGTTACAGTTTTGCTATCCACATTTCTCTGTTTTAAAATGATTTCTCTTTGCTGTCACTCTGTGACAAACACAAAAAAGAAAACAACTTTGAGTTGATGTGGAGTAAAAGCAGTATCTAATATCTACAGGAAGAAAGCCTAGAGATTTTAATTTACAGCAAATCTTTGGCAATACTCCATCCAAATATCAGTATTTTATCAGATAAAAAGTATTTTTCGAGTTGTCATTTAAAATAAATTTACTAGTTGTAAGTTCAATCTAAATGACATTGTAAAGTAAAAATACTTATACCTTTTGTTCTTTATAGTAAGAAATATGTATACCAGGAAGGCTACCAGGGTACAGCCCAGCAGAATACTTAGAACGATGGTTGCAATGAGTTCAGGGGACACTGACGCAGCTGGAACCTCTGCTAAGTCAACAGTAACAGACGTTTCAAATATTTTATCCAATTCTGACTGAATGATGATCTTCTGCTCTGCAAGTTTTCTGAAGATAGAAAAGTAAAATGCTGGTGATTTATCAGACCTTCATTTTGGTCTGCAGAATACTGAAGAAAAGAAGAAAATGAGAGAAAACTCATCCCATAGTCTACCAAGAGCAGACACCCTTTCCAAAGATTGAGACATTTCATGTTTTTCATGGGAAAATTCCATTTCTAGCAACCAGCCCAGGGGGTGATGTGAACTAAAATGCTGCAAAGCTTGGAACAGTGAACTTGAGGTACATATCCTCTAAATCCACATCAAGGCAGCCACATATATCGCTTTACAGCTACCAGCAGAGCTTTCCTCAGTCAAAAACTTTCATCAGTGCAGAGTGCTTTCCATGACCACAGCCTCCATTGGTATCAGCCACAAACAATTTCTAGTTAAACACAGAAGCTGAGTCTAGAAATCACATCATGTATTTTAAATAGCAGCCGCCTTTTATACAATATTTTGTGAATATGCATTCATTCTACTGTCATGTTATGAAAGGAATACAAAATACACCTAAAATTAAAATATTTAATCAACGTTCTGCAATTCTGAAGTGAAAGCAATATCTATTTTCATCATAATTTTTCTGCTTCAGTTTTCCTAAAACCTGACTTTTAAGTATGTTTTTCACAATGAAACAGCCATATTCATTTATTTTTCACAAGCTTTGGAAATTACCTTTGAATAATTAATGAAAACTTTCTGAATTCTAAAAGCTCAGTTTGAACTTTCAGGTAAGTCTCAGGTTAATTGTTATTAGGTCTAAGTCTGCCCAGTCAAGACATGGGTAATTTTAAGGGAAACAAAACCTTCCTGACACGCAGAGGACCAACTGTAAGACAACAGACCTTTTTACATCTTCTGCAGGTATTTCTTCAGCATCCTCATCAACAGCAATAATTTCTAAGTAGGTTACATCCGTGCTTTCTCTTGCTGTTCGTTCAATCTCATTGGAATAAAAATCAATGAGGTATACATTCCATGCAAGTATTTCTTGTAGGACCCTGCCATCATATTAAGAAAACTTTTTAATTAACTGGGCAATGACAAATTCTTTTACTCCAGAAGTGATAGAAAAGGAGCATTTACAATACAACATGTTGCACGTACTTAGTGTTTTAATCTAAGGATGTCAAACTGCAGGATTATCATCAGCAAAGGAGTTAAGATATTTGCCCAATATTGTAAAGTGACTGAGTAGTAGCAGAGAAAAAGAACATCCAGTCTCCAGCTCTGACTGCTAAAATAAGGCACTTTTTTCTTTAGTAGATGCTATGTAACTTTAGTACAAAGCCTAAAAGTTCTTAGATAGTTACCATTAGCATAACTGATGGCTTAGAAGAATAAGGATTAACAAACCCTTATACATAGATTTCATAACCTATATTGCATAGCATATCATATATTTAGTCATGCTTTAACAAGTAACATAAGGCTTATTTCATGTTTGACATTATTTTTATAAATACAGGCAGTGATACCTATAGAGTGTTATAAACATTAAAGGTAGGGAGATGGGAATCTGTTCTCCTGATCCTCATTGTCTTCTCCTGATCCTTTGTAAAAAGAGGTATTTTCACACTGGATCAGACCATTGGCCCCGTTAATCCATCATTCTGACAGGAGTCTGTACCAGCTGCTTCAGAGAAAGGTAGCTCTAGGGCTTCCAGCTAATCTTTACCAACGGGAAATCAGTGCTGTGACAGTGTCTGTGTTACAAACTCATTTTTCCATCCTTTAAAGTGATCTTCCCTCAAAAGCATAGGATTCAAGGCCTCATATTTCCAATGAAAATACCTGTTTATATATAGTCAAACAAAATCTTTTGTGTCTCATAAACAAGCCAAAAAGGCCAGTATACATTTTTAACTATACTGTGACCATCCACCCGTTGCTAGCTAAACCCCTAATGCTGTAGGGCTGAGACCCCCTTGAGAAATACTGCTGCTGTACCGCAAGGGGGATTTTTCATCTGTAGCAAAGGTAGTTTTGGTTTGCAGACTCATCTTAGGTTACTTGTCAGAGAATGAAAGGTCAGTACATCCTTTATCCTGTCCATCTCCATATTTGTATCTTGGGGCATTCTGTTCCTTCAGCAGCCAGTTAAAGCTTATTTTCCATAGACAAAGCTAGACTTGCATGATTTACAGAAGGAGAGGAAGTTCAAACTAATCTGATAAAGTTCCAGTATATTAGCTCTTCTCCTGATGTGATTTAAATTCATAAAACTGAGGAAAACTCATAAAAATTAAGTCCTGACAACCCTGTGCAAAGGGCAGAGCATTTGCATGGCAGACCCATAAACCACCTGTTAACTTCTCTGTTTAGAAAAACTAGAGATAGCAACATGATCATTTGCTTTTAGTCTTACTACCAATGAAAAGTTTTATCGTAGTCTGTTGAAATTCATAGAAATGTTGAAGTAGGAGGTGACCTCCGGAAATTATCTAGTCCAGAGACCTTTCAGCAGTTTTCAGTGCAGGCCAAAACCTCACTAGGAAAAAACAGGCATATCTTTCAGGTGGATTCCTCTAGACTGCCTGAAATTATTCTGAATTATATTGAATTGAAAGCCTGGCTTTTCACAGACCCAGGCTGTAATACATCCCCTGTAGACTGTCAGACCCCTATCTCAAAGGGACTCTAAATTTGTTATTAGGTATATCAGAATAAGTTTCATAGCTTCAAAAATACCTTTTTACTTCAGCAATATTTCTTTCAACAGCATTGATCATCTGGTTAATAACAATTACCACAATGTTGTCACTGGAACTGGCATCAACAGTTACCTACAAAATGAATAAATCACATGTAAGGTTTTCTAAAGCATTTATACCTCTCTCTTCATTCCCAAGGTTTACTTTCAAAAAACTCTAATTGTGAGGCTAAAAATGAAAACTCATAACTTTCCATGTCAATAATTTCAATAGAAATAAGATGTTAAAATAGTATTACAGGCAATTAAAAAATTGAAGAATTTATTAAATTATGAACAAATACAGAACTCTACTATGCCTGTGAGCAAAGTTTCAGGGAAAAGAGTTTTCCAGATTTTCCCTTCTTGCATTCTCTTTTTTTCATACCTGTAATCCCATGAAACAGATTTCTGAAATTAAGTATGAATAAAGTTTGAAAACATCTAAATTTCTCTGCATGCTCTCCAGTTATACCCATCAGTTTCCCGCATGTGCAGTACAAACAATTTATTATAAATGCAGCATTTAAAGGGCTCTGTTGTCTAACTACAGTTTTATATGTCAAGCCTCCACTGGAGTGGCTGGGATTTGGATAGCACACTAAAATGTATCTGCTGTGCAGCTACATGGAGATCATACACTACTGAAGAGGCTATCCTGGGGAAATTGCACCAAGGAGGGTGGAAGGGAATTGGTATCAAACTTGCAATACCTGATATGACCCCTGAGTTGAGGTAATCTTTCCTTGCAGGGAAAGAATAACTCAAAATAACTCAAGAACAACTTCCTCCCAGGAATAAGGTATATTTGGGGAGCTGGGGAAATGGGGTGGGGGTTCATGTTTCTATGCTCACAGTTACTGCCAAGCAGTTCCCTTCAGAATCTTACCCCAAGGCTCCCTATCTCAAGACAACTTTGTTAATTTATTCATGGCCTGAATTATGTAAGAGATTAATTTGGTCCATAAGTGTAATTGCCCTCTAAAAGCCAATTTTCATGTCAATGTATTTTTCCTTCTTAATGGAAATGGCAACCTAGTAATTCTGGCCTGAGATCATATACTTTGTATTGGTACATCTAGCAGTCTCACAACATGGCAGTCAATATTTCTTTTGTCATTACCAAACTAGTCTTTCTTGTATTCAGATTTTTGACATAGAAGCAAAACAGCACTACACAGTGATCTTCCTTACATTGACAGTTGCCTGGGCTGTAAGTCCACCTTGGTCTGCAGCTTGGGCTTTCAGAGAAACTGTTCCAGCCCATCTTCTTACAGAAACTGTAAAAATCTGCCCTGTATTTTCATCGATGTCAAACTGATTCGTTTCGTGATTCACTAGGCTGTACAGCAGAAGGCCGTTCTCTCCTGAATCTGGATCTGTGGCCTGGGTTCAAAATAGAAAGGCGATTTGTGAAACTCAGTTTGTGGCTTTGGGGCTGTACTTCACTCTTCAAACATTAAACTCTCCAGTTTCTATCTGTAAGACTGGAATATTCTAGGATAGTGGCTGTCATATTTTTTCCAGTGCACTAAACAAAGTGGAGCGCAAACTCAGAATCAGACCAGGGCTATAAAAGCGGAAATACATTTCCCATAAAGTCTGGAGGATTCTACTGCTGCAGCCGTAAAGGGAGCAGGCTACAGGAACTGAGGATAACACCAGACTTGGAAAGGACAAGCATGAGAACTGCACCATTTTGTAACTCACTTCCCCTTTGGGTCTGATAGATAACAAAGCAGTTAACAGTGCCAGAGAGTGAATGGTAGTTTGTGCAGTATAAAAACCTTCAGGGACCAATCAATAATAGCATTAAGTCAGAACAGTCTGCACAGCTTTTCTGACTGACCAACTCGTAGGACAGGTATGGACTGGTTCCCTTCACCTGCACTATGTGAAACCTGGGTGATGGGCAGAATCTGGCTCAAGATTTCAAGAGCAGATTTAAGTTTCTTTAACCTAGTTTACTTGTGGAGGATATCCAAGTCTTTCAAAAGCCTTCCCTTATAAAGGGGACAGAAAGATACTCTTACCTGAACGGTAATAACTGGGTACTTGTACGGCACAGAGTTCAGTATCCGAACTGAGTAGACACTATTCAAAAATGCTGGCTCTTCATTTACATCTTGCACTGAGATTTTCAGCATTGCCACATTTTGAGAAAACAGACCTATTAAACAAATGCAAGTTAACTCTGACACTGCTCAGACTCATGTCAAACAAACATCAAAGCACAGCCTTCAGAGGCTGGACTAGGCCGTGGCTTTACAGCAGCATCTGTGCTGCATGTGAGGATGAGGGAGAAGGAAAGGAGCTCAGCAGAGACGTGCCCAGAGGAGCTTGCTCTGTCTCCTCTGGGGCTCTGGCAAGACCAGGCAGTGCAAGGTAAAAGGCCACAGCACTGCTCCCTCAGCCCTCTCCAGCTGGCTGTGCTGTACCAAGCAGGGGACAGGCAGGTGCTCCAGCTGGTGTTTAGGAGTCCAATGCCCAGCTACTACATTCTCCTCTGTGACTGTGGTAGGGCTCTGTGGGGGTGTGCATTTGCTGAGGAAGGCTGCTTCTCTTCTTGGTGCACTGCTGCAAAACCCTGACCTTCAGCTTGTCATCTTTCACACCAGAACTTTCAGTTAAAGAAAATCATGTTTTCTCTAGTTGGTTGCAAATATGGAAGACAAATGTCATGTGTTCATCACCCCTGATTCAAGCTGGAATGCCCTTCAAAGAAAAGTTACCTGAACGCTGGACTTGTGTGGCAGATGAGGGATTTTCGTTTGCTTCAATGAAAATTACATACTGAGAAACTTCCTCATAGTTCAAATTAATTGCTGTTTTCAGCTGACCACTTTCTGGATCCAAACTAAAATGACCTGAAAGGAGAATGTGCACCTTAGTTGTTATTCTTACCGTTTCACTTGTATGCTTCCTACCTTTTGTGTTTTGGCTGTTCTTTGGATGCTTCCGTAGGCCCTCTGCTCTTAAGAATGTGAAATGCACCACTAACAAGGACTGAGCCACGAAGGCATTGCAGCTGGGGACCTATCCTAGACCAAACAGGCTTAAACATGTAAAGGAGTAATATACTTAGAAAACAGAACTGTAGCTTCTTATTGCACAAGTCCTTTTTCACTTGATTTGCAATTTTTCCATCAGTTTTTAATTATTCCAATTTTTATTGTGGCAAATGGAGTCACTTCAGCGCTGCAACAGCTGAAGAAAACTAGATGCCCCTAAGTAGGTGCAAGTGCAAGGAAATGATAGACTAAGAGTGATTGGCAGGGAGGAAGCTGCTTGCTTACAACCATTTCTATTTTGGCTCCCTTAGCCTGTACATTATTCTAACAAGATATAGGAACCCATTTGCTGGCAAGTTACCTCACCAACTCTCTAGCCAAAGGAGATTAACAAATTCTCATGCTAAAGAGCTCTGAAAGAAATAAATTCTTGACATTCTTTCTTCTAAAAAAAATTACAAATTTTTATCCTTGCTTTCCACTTCCTCATTAAATACAGCAGTATCTGCCAAAAAAATGACAGGTTAGTTTATTATCTTAGCTATTTTAATGCAGAATGGAAGTAATACTCACCTGCTTCATTGCCAGATACAATTGTATAAACAATCTGTTTTCCTGAAGTTTCAGCCACAGCAAAAGTGTAAATTAAATGATCCACTCCTGTGTTTTCCATAACTGAAACACTAATATAGAAAAGAAATGATAAATCATAATGTTAAATTTCATAACAGTTATTGTGCTGAGAGAGTTTGAAATTTAACTCCTTAAGAGCAAGTTTTCTCCCCTCTAGGTGTTTGCTAGAGCTCACTGGCCTTAAGAGTGTAATGTAATTTCTACCTTTCTGGACAGACATTTGTTTATCCTTGAGTAAAGGGCAAGGATGATTTTCATTTGTGGGCTGACAAGAGAGAAGGTATTAGCATGGACAGCACTTCTTATATTCAATTAACAATGACTTCAATAAAAATCAATACTTTTTTATTAGTGTGCAAGAGGAAAGTAACAAAGAGGATGATTTACACAAGCTGCACAACAAAGAAATAAAAGGTAATGCCCAGGATCATGTACCCAGAACCACTGGAGTAGCAGGATTTCCTAGACTAGTTATCTAAAAACTAATATTCTTTCTTCTACAAGAAAAGGAAAGGGAATTGCCATGAAACTTAGTTTCAGCTTTACTGGCTTTCCACTACATGGAGAATATGCACCAGTTATATAACTTAATATGGAAGCCTCACCTGATTTCCGTGTTGTTAAACTGAGGAACAAATGGACGGTTGTCAAGCACATTAAGAGTAATCATAGCAGTGCTGTTTAATGATGGAGAACCTTGGTCTTCAGCCATGACTGTTAAATGGATCTCTCCCGAGCTGGACAGGTTTCCAGTTGTTATTATTTTCCCCTCACTCCTATCTTCTATCAGGAAGAACTGGCTGAAGTTTAGATCAGGGAGGATGTAATATTCAACAAGGCCATTTTGCCCCTGCCATGAAAGAAACACAACTTCATGTAACTATTGGTTGCAGGACCATATTATTTCAGTGCTTCAAGTCTTGTAGTACAGACTCACTGGAATCTTAACATTTTCATGCTTAAATGAACAGAAGGCCAGAGGCATTTTAAATAACCAGAGAGAACCGAGCTCAGAGTTACTTGGTGTTAAAGAGCAGCAGCATGGGAAAGGGCCAACGGACAGACTTTCCTCCAGAAAATTACTTCTGATGTTCCAAAAGTCATACATATTTATAGCCCTACAAAAATATCCTTACATAACGAAGTTTTCACTGTTCTGCCTTAGGTTCATCATGGGCCTTGAGTTCTGCACAAACTTTTAGCCTATTTCAGCTCATAAAAAAAAACCATTAACACATTGGTTTTGTGAGCAAAGTTCACAAATTAGAACTTCTAATTCTAGATTTTCAGAAGAGGAGGAGGAGGATGTTAATAAGTCAATACAGGAAGTGAAGATTTCTTTATCTCCTAGACTCCCCATGTGACGTGAGACAATGTGCTTCAGATTCCTCTTCTGTCAAAGTGAGCTAGAAACAGCTATTCACTTTCCATAGGTTCCATAAAGCTCATTGGTTCACAGTTGTATGTCCTGGGAGCTATATTTGGGTATCACTGTTAATAGTAATAATGAATTTCCAGGGGAAAAATTCCGATAGCAATACTAAAGAAAACTATATGCACCGTGAGTACATTTTGAAGGGTAGGAACAGTTGGTATTTCATGCCTCGAGAATGGAGAAAAATATATTTGGGCTGCAGCTTAAAACAGCCTCAGAATCAAAAACGAGTAGTTACCTGATCTTTGTCTGTGGCGTTCACAGTTATGACATGAGCACCTACAGGATTAATCATGTTTATAGAAGCGGAATAGGAATTCTGAACAAATACTGGAGCATTATCATTCACGTCAATCACTAGAACCGTGACAGCAGCAGTTGCCTAGAAAACAAAATGGTTTCTTGCATTTTAGAATATTTAGAATGTCTGGTTTCGTGACACATTTTTGTTATTTGCATATGCAACAAAAAGCATTAACTAGACTTTGAAAATGCTGTCCTGGAATAACAGGCTAGGTTTCATTTTGTGAATTCAACATCAGAAATCACTACAGGATTTTAATATAAAAGAGACAGTAAATTCCAAGTAGCAGCAGGATTCTACTTTTTGGAAGATTTCTGAATGAGTAAGAACAAGATGTATTTAGGAGGCCAACATGTCATACTGCTGCTGCTAGATGGGGATAAGGGAACCACCTCATGTTCTAGTTTTGTTAAATAAGTCTGTAAGAACTTTTCAAATAAAAGAGATACAGCAGAGCTAGAACAATTTTCTGCAAATTACTTTTGCTGCCACAGAAAATTATCAGAGTATTTACAGTATTAACTAACAGCAGCAGGCAAGAATTCTTGTTCTTCGGTGCAGGCTGGTCAAACAATTCAGGGTCAGATTCTGCCATGCATAATTATGGAGTATTTGGACTAATTATGAAGTATAGTACTTCTCAGTATAGGCACAGGTAGCAAAAATATGACCCTAAGCATGATTAGGTGGCTAATTCCTTGTGCACAGTAAATGTCTTTCGTAGACCTCTCTCCCGCTAGTTCAAATCCATTCTGACTAGGAATGTCACTGTTCATTACAGTAATGTTCTTTTACCTGATAAAAAGGGGCAGATTTATTGTTGACTGCGTTCACTGTAAGGTTGTATTTATTCATGGTTTCATAGTCTGGAGAGGTCTTTATCTTAATGTCCCCATATATTTCATCGATTTCAAATATATTTCCTCCACCACCTGAGATAGATACATTCAAAGAAGCATTATCAATTAATGCATCTTAGAAACACATAATTAGCTACACTCTTAAATGATACGTTTACCTGTGTCTTGAGCTGATGAAAATCCCTTTTTTAATATAGTAGGAATAATGTAAAAGAAAAATGGAAAAGATTTTGAGTGGATGAGCATTTGAAACGTGAGTCAACAGAATGGGTCAACAAGTCCTGCAGATATACCTCTTTCACTCAGAAGTTAATAGCACTTATGCTTACAAGGCATGTAAATGATGACGGACAGTATATTGGAGTCCGGGGATGAGCCTCTGGAAACAAGTTCCTCCAGGCTTGTGTTACTGTAGGATCAGAGGGCACAAAGGCCTTTTACAGTCCTCTGACCTTCTGTATGTTCAATCTCAGGTTACTGGTTGCAACAGTCATGAAGCACTGTTACAAGATAGTGCTCCAGCCAAGACTGCTAGGAAGAGATGTCATTACATGTACTCTGGCTCTAGTGAGTGACGCACAGATCTGTAGAAAAAACAATTTGACTGCCAAAAGACCTGGCAGTGATTTGGACTGTTTTTGGCCATCCTTGTCCAAAGCCACATCAAAAACTGTGCACATATTGGAAATGAAAGACTCTAAAATATATAATACATCTACTCATGATAGTCCAAACACCAGAAACAACTATTTTAACCCCTGAAGGCTTTGGTCCGTAGGGCTCGAAATCTCCATCTCTGTCAGGTTTAGGTGCAGGGGCAAAGGGGTGCTTTTCCCAGCTGTGATGCCATCAGCTACCACAGCTAAATGTGACAGGAAGCATGAACCAGAGCTCTCGGTCACTGCAATTCACCAGCTGGCACATTAATGTAAAACGAAATTGCAGGCAGTATACATTAACAGCCTGGGCAGAGATCTGAGGTGGCAGAGTAGGTGACATGGTGCCTGTTGTGCCACTTCTGTTGCAGAGGTAAACATGTCCAGCACGAGGGTGAAGCAGACAGCTCTCCAGCAGCCCTCAATAGTGAATCAGGTCCCTGATGCTCTTGTGATACCATTTACATCTGCTCAAAGAAGCTGTGAAATGCTCATAGTCCACAAGCTGAGGAGAGGCTTAACTTAGTAGCATTTGGCACCTTGTGGCACAGGCACAAACAATACAAGATAGGGCTGAATTAGGCCCTAAGATCTTTATTTGTCATTCAAGAAAGACATGACTATACTTTTTATCAAAATTACTCCTGCTGATTGCACTGGAGCAGTTAAAGATTTTTTAGAAATATGACTTTTAATTGTAATTAAGGGTATGATTAAAATTACAAAAATTGTAGTTCCTGCAAGAGAAACTGATACTCAACCAGTTCAAAGATTCTGTGAGCATAAATTAGGAAAATACCAAACCAGACAAAAGGGAACCTTCTTGGTTTATGTGGAAAGAGATTAGCAGATAACATGCATAATGCTATTTATGCTCATAAGAGTATAGACAGCAAAGTGACCGTTGTTTCAGTGTAGTAAGAGAATCCCTTGTTACCTGTCAGGTTATATAGAACAAAGGCATTGTCTCCTGTGTCTCTGTCTGTTGCTGTGACTTTCCCAACTATGAATCCCACCGGCACATTTTCATTTACACTGAATGTATTCACTGGATCAAACACAGGTGGCCAGTCATTAACGTCAATGATCTCTATGACAACTGTGCAATAACCCCTTTTCTTCTCAGGGATTCCATCATCTTCAGCATATACCACAATCTGTAAGTCACACAATTATTGGTAATGAGAAATCATACAAATAGGTATTTGCACAAGGATTAAAAGATCTGGATGGTTCTTAAATTTTGGAGTATTCTTAGAAATTCAGACTCAAAATTTGAATTCACTTCAAAATAAATTTTGAAAACTTAAGACATATTTGTTTGATTTAAAAAGTCTTCCTATACAGAACCAACCCATTCACCAGTATTTCTGACTGAAGCAAAGTAAGTTCATAAAGAATATCTAGTAGTGGCAGCAACAATAAAAGAAGTTTAATTGAGGGTCTTATCTCCAACATCTCAGTCCAGTAGCAAACAGACAATACTGAATACATGAGCTGTCACCATGAAGTTAGTTATTCATGTGCTTATGTGTCTGAGTGTTTGTAGGACTGGGGGTCTATAAGCCTTGCTTGAATTTCAGGTTAGGCATTATAATCTACAGGCTGTGACTTGCTTTAATAATGAATCATATCTTGACAGGCACATTTAAAACAATGCATAAAGTATTCAAGCCCAATCAAGCTAAACCAAAACAAAAATGTCACCAATTTTCCAAGATAAAGAGCTCTGAATTATGGAAAGATTTAAGAAATCTAGAGCAAACCTGATATTCTGTAGCTTCTTCTTCATAATCAAAGGAGGCAGTGGAATAAAGAATTCCTGTAGCTTCATCTATTCTGAATTTTAGTGTGTCTCCACTGAGAATGCCATATGTTAGGTAACCATTTCTGCCTGCATCATTATCCTGAGCTGTCAGCTGCACAATCTGAGTAGCGGGTGAATTCTGTCAATGAAGAACAGATTGAGGCTGTCAGAGACTTTGGTTAGCTGCAATTTCTTGATTTATGTGAAGGAGGAGTAGCAGACACCACATACACTTCCAACAGTATAGACATGTTTCAATCAAAATTACACAGTTCATTCAGCACTGTAAGAGAATCTTGTTTTCTGTAATACACAGAACAGTTATTTTCCCCCCGTCTATCTACAGCAGTGATCTTCAAGGACAATCACCATGTTTTCAAACAGGAGCAATGATAAACACAAGTGTCTGGCTTGCCTTTAAGGAATTACTAAAGTTTAAGAGCTTCTAGTTCTCCTTTGAAACTCAAGAGACATTCTCAACTTCAAAATCATGTTTCTGTATGAATACTATTTGGCTAATAATCATTGTTTTCAGCTGTAAGGACAGGAAAAAAAAATCTCTATTTCTTCCTTTTAAAAAACCTGTTATTTGCATTAACATTGACAGTAAATATCAGTGTTTCACTTGTACAGCCATTTGAGACCTAGTCTAAAGTTACATGATCCAACAGGGCATCCAACAGTTTCTTCTGTGTAAATATTTCACATGGAAATTAATTTTTAAGTTTGGGAAGTGTGATTCTAACTCTTCTCCATTAAACTAACTGGGAACATTAAAAATATGTGTAATAATTAAATCTATATTTAGCTCAATGTTAGAAATTGACTAGATTTCAAATCAGTTGTGTCTTAAAGAGAAAATAGAGAAAATATAAACATGATCAATGTGCTTCTTTTTTAAAAAAAGTATCTAGCAGATGAAAATGTGAAAAGTGTTGTTTGAAAATGCAAAACAGTGAAATGCTGGGCTAGATGCTTTTGCATAAATAAATGCTGTGGCTTCCTTTGCAGGCTTCCAAAACATAACAGCAGCAGACTGAAATCTGCCTTGTTTCACGCTACTGATAACTTAGGGGCCGGAAGAGTAATAACAGATCGTATTTTATCAAGAGGAGAAATGATGCTACTTTAGAGGAGACTTCTGCCTGCTATTTCTCTGCATGAAGCTCCTTTACAGGCTTATAAAGAGTCTGCAGGATGACAAGCATATCCACTAGATTGGAAATGCACATGAAGATGCTCTGTGTACAAATGTGTAAGATGGAGTGGCTATTTTTGCTTCATGGAGACCCTCATTAGTAAAAGATTCATTTTCCCTTTAATATGCTCATATTTATGGACCATTCTCTTTCTGTATTGGAAGTTTCAGGTTGAAGTAAACCATAGAACACCATATGGCAGAATGGTAAGCCCCTCCACTTGCAGGATGTTTACTTGTACATTCAACATTAAGATTTTTTTATTATTTTGAGGGTTCATTTTTGTGATTTTGTTTAGGATGAAATTTTCTTACCTCTTCCAATTTTTCTTCTACGAGAGAGGATGGGAAAACTGGAGGGAAATCATTTTCATCAATGACTTCTACATTCACAGAGACTTGATTATGTATGTTTTGGTTAGATGAATCTGTTGCTTGCACATCAAAAGAGACTGGAAAATGTTCTACTGTCAAATTCTTTCTTGTTCTTATGATACCACTAGATGGATCAATAATAAAATACCCTGTTCAAAAAAAAACCACAGAAATTACTCTATTATTTTATTTTATTTTTTAACTGAGATATAGGCCCTTCAATGCAAGCTACATATTATGTGTATGACTGTCATCCGTTACAGTGTCCTTCAAAGAACAAAATAAAATACAATATGGACTTGCATGAATATCAGAAGTAACCAGGGCTGTAATTAATAAAAACAAATATTTCAGAAGGCCAGGATGGGAACAATAGGGAAGAAGTTCACAATTCTCCAGCAGGAGTCCTCCACCTTTCCTTGAAACAGTCAGAGATTATTTGATCCTGTTTCAGTCACCAATTATTGTATTTCCTATGATCTCCTGTTCTTACTGACAAGAGGAATTCACAAATAACTTTAAGGGGACCACAGCTTCATACAAAACACCTTACAGAAAAAGAAACACATAGAGGCTATGTTCAATGTTACAATATAATCAGTTCTAGGGCTTTTATTATTAGTAAAAAGAAACATCTGACACAAAGCACTGATCCAGGTGATTCCATGTAAACTTGCTCTACATGTTCAAATTTGTTAGGAAAATGTTGATGAGTTAGTTTTTTACCAGCAAGACTTATGCTGGACTAGGTACTGTCTCTTCACTCCACTGTAACTTTATGCCTGACCAGGTACCACCTGCTCTCCTGTAGCAGACATGAAAAAGCGTAAAGTCAGTGAATCAGCTCTGTATCACATGGCTCTAGCTAATCTGACAGAAACGCAGTCATGTGCCACACTTGATCCATCAATCAAATTTGTACATCTGGATGATACGATAGTCTATACATGCAATATTAACACCTGTAGAACTGAGATAAAAGCAAAAAGAAGAGATAGAAGAAATAATCCAAAAGCTAAGTGCTCTGTAGCAATAGTTCTTTAACACACCTTCTTCCTTGTTATTTCATGTAAACAGCTTACCCTTTTCACAGCTTACCATTTTCATCACCAGATACAATACTGTATATCACAGGGACAGTATACAACACACTGATCTGTACTACAAATGTATCTGGCAGTGCCTTCTCACTCAGTGGGGCAGGTTGATAGGCTGCTTCAGAGAACACTGGGAATGAAATGTTGGTGGGAACAATCGTTACTGACACCTGCAGTGGAAAAAAACATGACAACAATGGGCATATAACTATGTTTTCAGGTTTAGCAGACTTTTCAGGTTTGCAACAGAAAGAGCTTTCTCAGAAAGAAAACGTTTGATTGCCACATGCTGAGTTTGACACATTCATATCTCAAAGGTAGCGAAGGTTAGTGAAAGATGCCAGCAGCTTCATTAGTTTAGGTTCACTAATATGTTTTCCTAAATGTAGAGAGGGATTCCAGTTCATCACATACAGCACACTTCAGGTGACTTGTCTGGCTAAATAGCTCTCAGAAGGAGGTACTAATCTGTATTTGTAACAGATTTTTCCACATGGGGTATGTATGACCACAGCAGGAGTTATCAAATAGGTTTGGAAGTACGGAATTTTAAAGTACTGTATATATTTAAAACAACTATAACTGATTTTATATATGAAAAATGGCAGCAGTCTATAAATAAATAATGCCTCATGCTTCACAAAAACAATGACAGCTTCTTTCTAAATGATGCCAGCCAGCTGCTGTCCAACACTCTGAAGAATGAGGGCTCATAATTCTACATTTTAAAATTCAGTTGAATGTAATTTTGTACATGTTTTTATCCATACACATTTCTAGTCCTTTTTTGACTTCTGTGTGAATTTTAAGCTGTGATGTTTAGCAAAAGATCACTGGCTATTTATAAGCAGTGTAAATTTTTTTTCTTTTTTCATATTTAAATATCTCACTCCTCAAATTAAAATTCCTTTTTTCTTGTATTATAGGAGAATAAACATGAACATCTGATTTTCTGTCTGCTGTTGACCATATCACATACTTCCATTATGTCCCCCTCATTGTCCCACACTTTTGACCTTGCATAGAAGTCTCCATTCCTCTAATTAATATTCCTCCTTCATGGTCCATAGCTTCTGACTTTGTTATATCTTTTCTGAAATGGAATGATCAAAATAATGATGGGTGGTGTGTCAGTAATGGCTACAGTGGCATAACTCCATAAATATTATCATTCCGTATCCCATTCCTGAAACAGAGTGGACATTCTGACTCCAGTTTTGCCTCCTAATGCCCATTCCCTCAGCTTAGTTACGCTCAGCTTAGAATAAAATAATTTGGTGAATAAACTGTGCAAGTAGATACTGAGGCAAAAAATTCAGTACCTTGACAGAAGTTGAAAGAGGTGGCACACCCAAATCCGTAGCAGTGACTGTTAAAGAGTAATACAGGGGAACAGTCTGCACTGACAAGTCTCTTGTTAAATTTAGTTGTCCTGTGACACTGGAAAGATTAAAGAGGCCTTCTGAGTTTCCATCTGAAGAGAGAAAAACAGGTGGTGGAAATGTTCAACAGAGCCAGCAGAGTCAAGTGACTGAATTATATGCCCAGATTTAAGAAACATGGGTTGAAATTGCAATCTGTGTATGTGATTTGGCACAAGACACCTGGCCTCTCTCAATTCTGCATCTAAATCACAGAATCATTCATGCTGGAAGGGCCCTCGCGAGGCCTCCAGTCCTCTTGCTCAAAGCAGGGTCATCACTGAATTCAGACCAGGTTGCTCCAGGTTTTGTCCTGTCGGGTGTTGAGAACCTCCAAGGATGGCCTCTCTGTGCAACCTGTTCCAGTGTTTAATTATCCTCATAGCGGATTTTTTTTTCCTTATATCTAGTCAGAACCCCCCCATTTCAATTTATAACCATTGTCTGTCATCCTCCTGTCATGCATCCCATGCTAGCATACAGCCTAGCTCCATCTTCTCAGTAAACTCCTCGTAGGTATTGGAAGAAAGATCCTCGACCCGGCCTTCAGCTACTGCTGATACTTGTTCTCCTCCTTAAACCTTGCCTCCGGTCACAAAAGCCTGGAATACCTTGTCAGTGAGGACCAAGGCAGAGATGGCAATGAGTATGTCAGTTGTACCTGCATCCGCTGTCACTAAATCATGCACCACAATCAGCAGTGGACACATTTTCCTTTTTTATTCTTTTACTGCTAATGAAGTGGGAGAAACTCTTCCTGTTTCCCCTGACATCCACTGCAAGTGTCAACTTCGGGTGAGCTTTGACTTTCCTAGCACCATCCCTACATGCCCAGGTAATGTTTTTACAGTCTTCCTTTGTAGCCTGTCTGTGCTTCCACCCTGGTATACTGCCTTTTGCACTGGAGCTCAGTCCAGAATTCTCTGTTTAGCCAAGTCAGTCTCCTAATACATCTACTTACTTTCCTGAGCATCAGGATGGGCCAGTGTTGTGCTTGACAGATGCTGGCCTTAAAGATCTGCCAACTCTCTTGAGCTTTGCCCGTCAGAGCTGCCTCCCACAGGAGCCACTCTTCTGCTACTGCTCTACTGCTACTCTACACTAGTCTTCTACTTGCCTTCCTCACTCTCCTCAAGATCTCGAACTTCACTATTTCAGGATCACTACAGCCAAGGCTGCCATTAATTATCACATCCCCAAGCAGTTCATTCTTGTTCATGAGTAAAACACATAAAATAGTACTTCCTTTCATACAGAGATGTCAGGAACTGTATCAAGGGCTGACAGCTTACAAGCTCCCTATTGTGAAGCCAGGAGCAGAGCATCAATTAAGCAGAGTCTTCCAGGCGTCTGCTTTAAGGTTATGCTGTCCTTCATGCATGATAGCTATAGAGACCATATATGCTTTGTAGATGCTGTTATCTGATGTAACTATTACAGCTTAGAAATACTCAGCCTCATGGTTTCCCCTATTCAAATATACCTGCTGTATCTTGTGTTTTGTTAGATTCCAAATTCAAGGCAGTGTTGTAAGTGAAATCTAAAATTCCCAAGGACTTCTGTAGGACAAGGATTTCCTACTCTGTTTCTATAGTGCTCACTCACTGGAAGCCACCATCCTGACTGGAGTTTTTGAATACTACTGTAATATAATCTCTCCTTAAATTTCAGTTCTGTGCATGGATGATTCATAACACTGGACTTCTATGGTTGACTCCATTAATTTTGAATGGGATTTGCAAGTACTCTAGTAATAAGCACTCACAAGAGTTTTTCTAACGTACCTGTAATACTGTAGAAAATGTCTTCATCATAACCTTTGTTCTCATCTCTTGCGTTGATGTCTACTACCAGTGTGCCAGCTGTAGAATTGTCAGGAAGGATTTGGTGATATGAGGGCTTGTCAAATATGGGTCCTTCTTCATTAACATCTTCCACAGTAACTAAGAAAACAAGGTACATGTCTGAGTGCAAATATGAGTTTCACCTAAATGGTTACAGGCTATTTCTTCGACTAATATAAACCAGCAGAGCTCCTCTGAATTAAGTTGAAGCTCTTTCAGTTTAAACCAGATAGCAACCTTGTTTTCCCTGCTTCAAAACTTCTGCCTTTGTAGATTAAATTATTTACTGCTCTGGTAATAGCTTCCTCACAATGGCTGAACTGCTAGCATGCTGTCACTACTATCTGTCATGAATAATATCATCGTATTGTTTCTCTGGGCTCCCTTCTATGCCCGTGTTAATCTGATATCTCTTGTCTTTGGCTTAAATTGCAAGAACTGACAGACAGGATTGGTTAGTGCTGTGTTTGTACATGGCCTGGCACAGTAGGGTCACGGCCCACAGTTAGTGAAGCAGGGCCCTACAGTAACATAATGACACAGAACAAAAAGTAATGGGATCAACACTTCCAGTCAAACTGATCAAAACTAGGGCTGGCAAAAAAAAAAAAAAAAAAAAAAAACCAGGATAACAATTTCACAAAAATCATTTATGTTGTTTTCTATTTTACAGAGTTTGAAAAAAGCTCTATTTTTTGCAAAAGAAATCCAAGATGGTAGTGTTATTTTAACATCATTTTTATAACTTTAAAAAAATTATCAATTTTTTTCACCAACCAATAAGTAGCTTTACAGTAGACCAGCAGAAAACAACCTGAATGATGATTTTGTAAATTTTTTCAATCAAAATGTCAATAGGTACTCTAAAAATGCCATAGAAAAATGTGTGAAAGCATTGAAGTGAGTAATGTCAGTCTGTGGGAAAAAAATCTTCATTTTTGACAGAAAAAAAACACAACTTTTTTGAGAAAAATTTAATCTGGCAATAGTTAAAACATTATATCATCAGTTCTAATAATTTACTTTGGCAGACTATATCACTACTGAAGGCTATCTTTGTGCCTTAAAACTACACATGCTGAAATATTCCCTAAGAGAAACCAAGGTAAATTTTCTGTAGTAAACTAGAGCTACCTGTAATGTTTGCTGTGTCCCTTAAATCTGGCTCTCCAGGATTGAACGCTTTCAGAATGAATGTATGCTGGGCACAACTTTCATAGTCCAGCGGTTGAAGAGTTGTAATATTTCCAGAAAGTTCTCCGACATAAAATGAAGAAGTCTCTCCAATTATAGTGTAGTGAATAATAGCATTGTACCCTATATCTTCATCCATGGCTGTTGCACTCAAAATCTAAAAGAGAAAAAAAAGGTTAGGAGCAGAACCAAGAGAGTGGCAAAATATGCACACAAAGTTGGTATTTAATTATATAGTATTTAGTGCTGGAATTACTCATATGGCCATTAATGGCATTGCTAGAATACTGACGCAGCATCTAGCGATGCAGGTAGTGGAGACATCTTAGGTCATGCCTCTTTCTTTGATTCCTATGAACGACTAGTTCACATCTGCAAGACAGATATGGAGCCAGAAATGGATATACTGGGGGAAGGACAAGACATCTTAAGAACACGAAAGTCCTGGATACATGCACAATATATAGAGCAGCTTTACGACATGCTGCCTATAGGTCCTCTGCAAACCAGATCTGCGTGGTCTGGCATCATTGCTAAGGGCAGAAAAGGAAGGGACATGGACATACAGAGAGCTTGAAAAATAGTCAGTGTGATGGGCAACCACTGTCATATAAAACTAACACACTGCGTGATTTTACAGACCCCACAGAGTCAAAAGATATAAACCCCATTGCACAGTCATCATGGATTAGTTCTGCTTCCAAGCTTACACAGGGAGAACAACTGCAGAAAAGTAGGCTATTTATTCTTAATGCCACATACCACATGTGGAGGTTCATTCTCTTTTACAGTCACGGTGTATGATTTCTGGGGGAACACTGGTGGGTTGTCATTCACATCTTCTACAGTGATGCTTAGAACTAAGCTTGCAGATTGTGATGGTTTGCCAGAATCAGTGGCCTGTGAAGAAAAAAACTTGTCATTAAATAGAGCACTTCACTGATACAAATTCACTTTACCAGTTCAATTTTGTTTCAAAAATTCTGAAAGGAAACTTTGTCTCAGAAGACTTTCTGCTGGACCAGTTATCACCAGTTATCAATTACACTGCTGTAACTCTATGCCTGATTTGGTGTTCCATTTCTTCTGCAGAGGGTATCATCGCTGTATCATGTGCTCTGGCTCATTTCATGATCAATTAATGAAATGCTCAAGCCTGATCCAGATCATATGTGCCATGTGATCAGACATGGCAATAATCAAGATAAAACTATGATCTGAAGATGCCTATTTGTGATGTGGCCTTTAAAAGAGTAAGTAAATCCCTTGCATTTTGAAGGCTTGAAATGTCTGCAAGGCAAGTTGTATAGGGTAGCTAGTATGCAGTAAATTCATAGTGTAGTTTACATTGCACTAACATATGCCATGGAAAACTCCTAGCCTATAGGACCATATATACAATTCTTAATTATTCTTAAGAAGTGCCTACTTTTATTAATTCTAAAATTTTCAGAAGACACTGTTCCATTTTTAATATGCTTCCTTGTAGTTCTGAATAATTCCTGCAAGTTCCTTGCTGTGTTAAATAATTTAGTCAGGTAATTTAAGTCAGCAGTAAAGATCTCCCTGAAGTTCATTTGTACAAATGGTCAGTGCTGGAACAGTTATCTGTAGTTTCGAACATCAGTTTAACTGATTAATAGCAATAGAATTAATGGAATCAACTAGAATAAATAGATGCTTACAAAATAAATGTAGTGGGATGAAACTCTATGCTTTTACATTTTGAACAGGGAAATCTAAATTCATTTCCTTTATTTTTAAACAGTCTAAATACATACATTTTGAAAAGTGAAGGAACTAAGTGAAAGGGACAAATGATATGGACTGGCAAAGCAATAAAAGAAATATGGCAGTATGGCAGCTGCACAGTCTAAAATAGACTCAAATTCTTTGCAGGTTTCACAGTAACATGTTGTGTGGCTTTATGATGCGTAAGATCTGATGTTCATGGGTCATTTATTGACTAATAACAATCTACATGGAGGAAAAAAAGCTCTGGGTACAAAACGCATAAAAAACAGTCAAAACATGAATGAATTCTAATGGAATTCACTAACATGGATTATCTTGTGATGGTTCAGTTTTCTCTCTCTCTCTCTCTCTCTCTCTCTGTTGAGAATTTTGAAAACTTACATCAAATTTGTCAACTTACAATTATTTTCAGTTCATAGCTGTCCATCATTTCTCTGTCTAAGGATTGCTGTGTCGTCAGCTTGCCAGTGGAACTATTAATATGGAACATTCCAGCAAAATCATCTTGCAAAGAATAGCTTATAAGGGCATTATTTCCTATATCCAGATCAGTAGCAGAAAATATGCCCAAGTCTAGCACGCCTGCATTCTCAGGTACTGATAGTTTAGTCTGAATTAATGTTGAGAAAACTGGAGGATTGTCATTGATGTCATCCAGCCTGACAGTTACCTGCATTAAAAAAAGAGACATACATTTGAGCAATAAAAACAGTTATTTAGGTCTATGGAAGTCTAACGACAAAAAACTCCAAAGGGATACAAAACAACTTCTGTCTCATATTTTTTTTATTCTTCACTGTTACAAGTAAGCCAAATGATATTCTAACTGGAAGAGATGAGCAGGATTAATAATCTGGGGCTTTTTAGCTCATCTACTTCATGCATTGGAGAGAACTACACATAGAATCAGTTTCAGTGTTAATCAGTTTCTCTGACTATGGGCTGTTCACAGAGCAACTCTTTCAGGATGTGATACAATTTTTGACATTGACAATATGTATGATATTGTCCCCTTAGAAAAAAATAGAAATTAAATACAATAAGCTCTCAAAATACTCAAAACACTCATGCTTGCATAATAGATGACACTAGTATCTGGGTATTGTTTTTATATTTTAAAGTTACACTCCTTTTTTTAATATTTAAAAATGCAATATACTGTACCAAAGCAACAGCTGTATTGGGTGGCACCACAGAATCAACTGCTTCTACAAGGATGCTGTATAGGTCTTGTTCTTCTCGATCCAGCCTGGCAAGAGTCACAATGTCTCCTTGCTCATTAACAGAGAACTTGTCACTGTGCGTTTTCAGAGAGTATACTACTTTTATGGCTAGACTTCCAGTCAGAGCCTTCACAGTGCCAACAGCAGTCCTGACAGGCTCCTCTTCTGGAATGCTGAACTCATAGCTGGAGCTATCGAAAACCAGTCCGAAGTCAGTGTCATTTACCAGCAAGTAGATAGTAACAGTGGCTAATGAGAGAAAACAAATTAAAAATAGTGAAATGACTGCTAAAATAATCATGACCTATGCTGTATTTCTCTAAGTTTTAAAGAGCTAATAGAAATTGACAAAAACTGGCATGTAGTAAAGAGGAATTAAAAGCAAAAAATCAATAGTGATAAGGAATAAGATGTAACACATAAAACACAATGACTTTTATACGTAGCTAACATTACAGAATAACCTAACTTCACTGACTACAGCGACATTGCTCCATCAATAGGAGAGCAAGGATCAGCAATTTGAAGTCAAGAAGATACGCAATTGCTTTCCACTTCTCAGTTCACATCCTTCTCAGCTTTTTTTCCCTAGGGATCCAAACAAGTGAAGTCTTAAGCTAAATAGCTTTGTAACAAAAGGGAAAGGATATATATATAAAACTGCATAAATGCAAATTCTATCGGGGCCACTCTTTTTTTGTTTTTTAGAAAAAATTAAGAACATCAGTTGTTCCTTCTACTCATGAGCAATCAAAACTAACCCATAAAATTACATGGAAAGGGTGGTTATAGAAAATATCATATGACTGAATATTTTTTGAAAAAGCAGAAACTTGTGCAGAGCGATATTTGCCATTTGCTAATTTGGTTAAATGTTCTAATTCTAAGAAAATTAAGAAAAATTGAAAGAGGAACACACTTTACCAATATGATTGTAACACATCTTTTTAGAGTGCCTACTACCACCAAGTCCTGTTTTTTGTACCAGGAGTACCACAGCAGTAAATATAGAAATCATATTTCTAATCAGGATTAATAAACCAAATTCTTTGTTAATGTGATCAGCTGGGAAGAAACCAAAGAATAGAAAAAAACCCAACCAAATAAATGTTCATCATTGCTGAAATGTAATAGGGATTCTAGCCATAATTCAGTTTCACTTAACTATGGTGGGATTCATTTAAAATTTCAGTGTTTGTAAAGGTTACACAACTATGGAAGTTGCCAATGCATTTGGATACTACATGGGAAGGAAAAAAGGGTGAGAAGACATCACTAACCATTAGATGTAAGCTGAGGAACTCCATGGTCAGCAGCAATAACTATCAGTGTAATGACTGTATCAACTGTAATATGGGCCAAGTTACTGCTGAGAGTGATTTCTCCAGTATAGTTATTTATACGGAAATCATCAGAATGGTTCATGAAACTGTATTAGAGAGAAATCAGTATAACATTTATATTAATGACATAGGAAGTACTCTCTACTTACAGGTAGTATTTGCCTATTTATAAACAACAGTTAAGCAACATATTTTAATTGCTGTGTCATTAGCCTAAACATATTAGCCTTTTCATTTCCAAGCATGCCTTCCATCCTGAAAAAAGACAGCATTAATGCCTTCAGTTTCCATTATATCACAAGTGTTTGATCTTCCATGCACAGAAGGCAGGTACTGCACTCTCAGTTGCTTATAGTTCAGTGATATAAGAAATGCAGGTGACATTCACTTGAAGACTGCAGTCCTGCTAATTCCTAGTATTCTGCACACTCCTGTAGGTAACTGTATTGCTCACAAGAACAAATAATACGTTGAAAGTAGAATGTAATCTCATAGCTTAAAATAATCTCTTTCAATACACTATTTTTAAATATTCACAGTTTTCTGACTCATTCATCTATCCTTCTCAATCTATATACTTTTAATGTCAGGATACCACAGTATTTTCCATGATATAAGTCTCATCCAAAACCTTCTTCAATTAACTTTTTATGTGTAGCCCATTATGAAAATTAGTATTTCTTGGTCTCCCCCTCCTAGCAAGTAAATGATGTGTGAACAGAATGATAGTCATTCTTTGAGATCACCCTACTTCCTACTCAGAAACTCCAACATGTTATACAAAATTTCAGAATTACAAACAAGTCTTGGCATTTGGTTCTTGTTAAGTTTACCATTTGATTGCTTTTGCTTTTTTATGGAATAATCATTATTTGATAAGCTCTAAAACACTGAGTAAAAAGAGCACTCCTTTTTCCTAAGTTTAAAAATGATTAATGATTACAGCACTTGTAAACTATCTACAAATAGGTCTTATCTTCTTGTGACCAACTGAGAAATAAAAATGTTCTTCTGTTTCTTTAACAAAAGGTACTTAGTAACCTCACAGAAATTTACCTGTATGAAATAACAGAATTGTTCCCGAGGTCAAGGTCAGTAGCAGACACTGACAGCACAGAAACTCCTTCTTTTGCTGTTGCTACACGTACACTGGTTGAGTATTGTGCTTCCATAAACTGAGGAGGGTTATCATTCACATCTAATACTTGAATGCTGACATATGTGAAATTCTGGAGGGATGACAGGAGAAAAACATGAGAGAAGATGCACAGACACTCACATTTATGAATAAAAGGATGCTGATACAAGAATAATGTGATCCTCTCTATTACCTGCCTCTGAGGTACTCCATTATCAGACACCACCAACAGCAGCTCATACTTCTCTTTGGTTTCTCGGTCTACATAGCCGTTAATCAAAATGGTTCCATCCTACAGAAGGTAATACAGTTCAGTGCACTGATCAATTTGATAACACTCTTGTACACTGAGTTCTCAAAAGAGATGAGGGATTGAAATCCTCTGTTCTCCTTTAGACAAATATAGTTCGGATTCAGAGCAATGTCTGAGCAATATCGCTTAGCCTTCGGACCTGGACCTACATTTCCAGACTGGGGTCTGAGTGTTGCTTTTGACTCCATGTGTGCTAGAATGGTTATGACTATTCTTTCTACCTGATGAGAATAATTCTGTCAAGTAACTTCGAGAAAAACAGTATCTAGATATCATTTTCAGCATATCCAAACCTTTACCTGTTGGATGTCATATGGATTATCCCCATCCTCAGTTGATAAGTAATATGTAATTCGTGCGTTCTCTCCCTCATCCAAATCAGTAGCAGCTACATGTCCAACTACAGCAGGAGCTCCCAATGTGTAATCTCCCTCCAGGACTGCAAAACTGTATGGCAGCATCTGAAATTCAGGGTTGTTATCATTGACATCCAGGACTGTGATATGGAACAAGGCGCTTGAATTAAGCCCATTCAGTTCAGCATCAACCGCCCATACCTGCCAAAGCAAGAAATGGAAATGGAATATTAGTTGACTGTATTGTCATTTCAACCAGCTAATGAAGATACAAAAAAGGGGTAGGGGGAATAAAGTAGAAATGGGCCAGAGCTGCAGATCTGCCCCAAATTTACTTGTAAAGTAAATCCAGATGCAGCCTCCCTGTCCAGTTCTGTGTCATTCCTTAATGAAAGCGTTCCAGGGATATCCACAGTAAACAAAGTACTGTTATGAACGAAGTGTCCCTGAGAAAAGCCGGCCTAAAAAGAAAACATAATTTATTTAAGATTAAGATGATGAATATTTAAGATTAAAAAAAAAATCTTATCTATATTAAGATGTGACATTTCTATAGGACTTTTCATTCTTGAAGCACAAGTGTTTTGCAAGATTGAACAAATGAAGCCTTCTAACCTGAGCTATGGGAATAATGGACTTCTTAGGCAAACAAAACCTGGGGCATGTTAGAAGCCTCTGTGGGCTCCCCTATTTTGGACCTACCTATTCTTTAGCTAAAACTCTCTGAGACCAGTCCCCATGATGTGGAGAGCAGCAACACACAGCTCAGTGCAGTGTGAACTGGGACAAGCCTTTATGCTTCTTTAAAACTGACAGGAGCATGAATATTATAGCAAAACAGAAATCTTTTCCTCCAGCTCCCCACTGCCGTGGCTGCATATAAAATTTCTTTATAAGACAAGGAGAGAAAGAAACAACTTTATATAAAGCAGAGTGAAATTGTTTCATTTTCTACTAAAGAAAAAGAAACTATATCAGCTTTACCATTTCTTTCTCCCTGAGTAAACTGATATGATGGGCAGGTTGATTGCATTACAGAAATACATTATCAAATATTCTCAGACAGAAGCGAATTACTAAGCTGTATTAAAAGTGTTAATCATTTTGACATAATAAGCAATAATATAAAACTCAAAAAAAAAATCTGTCTGGTGTGACATACATGTATTCATCCCATATGCATGTGCATACGAACACACAACTTTCTCTGTCCTGGACTACATACGTATTTCTCTTTCTCTAGCTTTTCTGATGTAGCCAGGAAACTATTTTGCAGATGGTCACTGGGAATAAAATGGAGTTTAGTCTTAAATCCTTAGGTAAAAGAGGATTTATTGCTGGCATCCTAGAATCAAGCTTCTGTGACCCAGAATGTATTTATTGCCAAGCATTTAAAAATCTTCCTTTGCTCATCTACTACTCTGCTTTTTTATAGATTAGGTTAACGGAGGAAACTATGTCATCTTGATAAACAAGATAAGATTAATTTAGTACCTACCTCATCCTTGTCAGTAATACTGAATGTGTAGATAGGACTACCTTTTTGTATGTTTTCAAAAACAGATACATCATAAGCTGCCTGATTAAATTCTGGTGGGTTATCATTGATGTCTAGTACATGGAGAACAACAAGTGTGGTAGCGCTGAGACTTGGCTGCCCTCCATCTGATGCCTCCACTTCTACTTCAAATTGCTTTGTAGTTTCATAATCCAGTTGCTCGCTCAGGCTGAGCTGGCCTGTGGTCAAATTGACAAGAAACATAGGCAAGGAGGTTGAAGGGTGCTGGCTGACAATTCTGTACTTCACCAGAGCGTTGGCCCCAACGTCCAAATCCGTAGCAGACACTGTCAGTAGCGTCCTCCCAAGCACTTCATCTTCAAAGACGCTCACTTCATAGCTACTTGAATTGAAGACTGGAGGATTGTCATTCACATCATCAACGATGACTGTCAAATTGAGAGCTGTAGAGAGCACGGGTTGACCTTGGTCACTGGCAATAACAGTTAAGTTATAGAATCCTTGTGTTTCTCTGTCCAGTTCCTTTTCCAGCAAAATTAATCCTGATGAGTCAATATCTGTTTTTCCCTCTCCACCTTTCAGAGCATAAACCACAAATCCATTAAAGCCCTCATCCACATCAGTAGCCGATACGTTGATAAGAGTAGTTCCAACTGGCACATTCTCCAAAATATTAATGGTAGTGCTGGCTACACCAAACACAGGACTGTTGTCATTGACATCTGTAACTCTGATAAACACAGTAGCATAGTCGGCAGAGTTTCCATCTGACAAGGAAATATTTAGGGTGTAATTATTCTGGGACTCATAGTCCAGCTTCGTTTTTGTCCAGATGATTCCATTGACATCGATGTCAAATGTAGCTGATTCTGTCAGTACTTTAAATATAACTGGTATATGGGGATCTAAAGACTCAAATTCTACCTGTGTAAGACACAACATATCATAAACAAATTCAAGCCAATAATCCACTGCCTAAAAAAACAATAATAGTTTTAACTATGTCCCAACTCACTTTACTCATTATTTTACTCCTTAAAAGCAGTGAGAATTAAGCCACAATATACATAAAATCACAGATTGAGAGGACCGGCTCTTATTGGAACATCACTAATACAGAAATGTAAATGTGTATAATATATAATAAAAATAACAGACTGTACTTCAACCTTTGGTTCTGCCCTTCTTTACAAAAAAAGTGAAAAAAATTAACTAACTCAGGCAACCAATAAATGAAAGCACTAAAACCCATTATACTCTCTCTGTTTTGGTATCAAACCTTCCTCTATCTTCAGAACTGCGTTTAAGAAGGAGCTTTCACAGCGCATTCTGGTGGCCAGCTTGCCTGAGCGTTTTTGGATCAAAATGGGAAGCAAGTTCCAGAGCCACCTTAGAGCACACCTTTTAGACAGTTCTCTAATGGTAAGTTTCCATTTCCTAGCTATCGTGTCACAGAATTTTAGATTTATAACCAACAGATAAGCGAATACTGTCTGTCCTAGGGTTTGGCCTCCTATAGGTTTGGGGAATGTCCAAAGTCAACAAAGGGCTAAGCATAAAAGTTTACTTTCTCAAGCAGTTCTGTGTTTCTATGTTAAACAGTAGCAGATGCTGTTTCAAGGTTAAACAGTAGCAGATGCTGTTTCAAGGTCTGCAATAGAGAGAAGTCTCAGTGGGTGATAGGCTTCATCTGAGTGGTATGATCAGTATGCAATGTAGGGGAAGCTAAACATGCAGAAAGGAAAACAAAACATCTAGTTATCTACATTCTACTTTGGGGGATATAAACATTTAGAGCACTTTTTTTACAGGATTTCCTTATAACTGTCATGTCCTATACAGGTGATAGAATAAAGTTGTACTTACTCTTCCCACTTCAACAGGGCTGGCCAGCTCTTCTTCCACAGATGCATTATACACTTTGTGAATAAACTGAGGTCTGGAATCTCCAACTGCAAAGATGTGTACAGGAACTGATGAACTTCTTGGAATCATCCCACCTGCAAGCAAAAGAAAACAATCTCTCAGCAGACCCATAAAATACCTTCTGCCTAAAAATCATACTTTTCCACTGGTACTGATACTTTATTATTCTTATTGCCACTGTTTTGGTACTGCTGAGAGGTCCTAACCAAGACCAGAATTACATGTGCTGGGTGTTACACATATCCTGAATGAATGTGAAGAACATACTATCTATTTGGCACAGCAGACAGCCAAAGGATGGGCTGGTGTATCTCTTTTGTAACTATGCTCCCTCAGTACCCATTTTATCCACAAGGCCTCGACTGAGAGACACAGAGCTCATACTGAGCAAATTAGATAGGGAAAAATCAGAACACTGAAATCATTTTGGGTGGTCATGCTACCGGGAATGCAATACCCTTTCTAGGTTACATTTATCTCTGTCCTTTTTCAGATCATGAATGTTCACTGAGTTGTCTGTTGCTCTTTTAAAAAAAGCAAAGAAACTTTCTTAAAGGAAACAACAATAAAGGAAACAATATTCATGCTGGTCATCCTAAAAATGGCTTTGGTATCTCCATTTTAGTTTTTCCATACCCTCATGGATGTGCAAGCACAGACCAAGTTGCTCATCATTTTTACTTTCATTTTACTCCCTGCTCCAGTACTGCATGATGACTGAATTACAAATGCCTACAGGTGTGCCTGAATCTCGGTATTCTACCCTGTGCAGCAGCAGTCAATAATTAAGTTAAAGGAAGGTGGAAAATTAGAAAACTTAGATTTGATATAGCAGCATCAGCAGGAAGTGGAGTTTTATCAGAGATGCAATTATGACTTTGGATGAATGAGACAGCAGTCTTCTTGTTTTCAGCAAATGAGAGCAAATAATCATATATAGTATTTTTAAAATGCAATATGGGAGCCTGTTTATTTTGACAGCATTCCTTTAAGTTAAAAAAAAACTACAAAGGAAATAGTTTTGTTGACCTGTATTAAAATCTTGTCTTACCATCAGTAGCTGTAATCCACAAGACAAAGTTCTTAAGTTGGTTGACTCCTAATGAGATCACTGTTTTTAAACTGATTTGTCCTGTGGAGGTATTCAATTCAAAGTATCCATCTTCATTGCCACCTGCTAAGATAAACCTTATCTCTCCATTTATACCATCATCTGGATCAGCAGCAGCAACCTGGAAAGAAAAAATAATTTTACTGTAGTTTCTTGTGCTGTTATCAAACAAAGCAGAATTGCTTACTCCTCTGTAGTCTGCTGAGAAAATCATTTAGGTAGCAGATAATTAAAAAATTGTGTGTGTGTGTTTTTAATAGTAAATTACATATATTATACATATATACACATATGTATATAAAATATAGCAATAATAGGCCTGGCATTTTTCATAAAAACCAGCCAAATACAGCCACAGCAATTTTTTACTATACCTTTAACTGACTGACTCTCTATTTCCTATATGATTCCTGGGTTAAATCTAAGTTAGAATGTTTGTCCTCTGATGCACCAAGTTTTTACCTCTGAAGGCTTGTTTCATAGTAATTCTAAAGTCACTGGAGGTAGATTATTCAAGAAATTGCAGCAGGGGCCATTAACTCACTGTGCCTGGCTAGGAGTTTTGATAGTGGTTCTCTATATATTCCAGGTAAGCTCCTGAAGCCATTTTTGTCTTGGTTTCTTGGTTTATTTGGTTCACTGGTTTTCTATATTATAAAAATAAAGTTTATCTAAAAATCACCTAAATGCTTCAGCAGCCTTTCAAAAATCTTTACAATTGTATAACGACTACACAAGCTGAAGGGACTAAGCAAGGACTCAGGCATACATTCAACTTGCACAAAAATGTCACATTTACTTAGTACTTCTAGTACCTGAAGAATGGACATTCCTGCAGTCATGTTGATGAAAATGTCCTGTTGATATGGTGTCCCTGTAAAGGTGGGGGTGTTGTCGTTTTCATCCAGCAACAATACATTGATTGCAGACTGCACCTCATAATAAGGTGGCAAATGATCTCTGGCAGCAACCTTTAAAAATGATGCAGCAAAATTACAGTTTTTTTCAAATGCATGTTGTACAAACAGTAAGAAGCTCGGAATATTTTTACAAGCTCAGTAAAAAACATCACTTTAAAAGTATTTTCTTCTGGATAGCTCTAACATGAAAATCTAGATTTGATTCTTCAAGTAAGTTGCTCCTGATCCATATGACTGAGAGTCAGCATCTGGCCAGCCTCTTTCCAGGACAGATCAGATATCACTTGTTTACCTCAGTGTGCTTTTGGAAAGGAGTAGGCTTATTTTTAATACCTGTAGGTGAACAGATGGCATTTTCTCTCTGTCTAACAGTGTGGAGTTCCTCACAGTTAGAATCCCAGCTTCACTTAGCTGGAAGGGACTGTCAGCTGGAGTGAGAATGAATGTTCCCTGGAAGCCTCCCTGCAAACAGTAATGATACTTGTTATTAAATAAGGCAGTCACTGAGCTAGTCTCTTAGGCTATTTTCTTTTCAATTTTCATGTGGGAAAGCATTTAACCTTCTGGTTTAATTAAGATTTTGATTCCATAGAAAGGGAGAAGAGCAAGCGACACAGGAGAAATGTATAATCCAGGCTGAGGGCCACTCAGAGCTTTGTGTCCATTTTGCACTTCTGCACTTTCATGTTCAGGACCTTCTGCAAACTGGAAGAGTTTCAAAGACAGCCAAACTTTAATCTTTGGCTGCCATATCCTCTTCCTCAAAGAAGTGAAATTCAGTGTGTTTTGGTTAATGACACTGAGGTAATCAGAAGAAAAAATCTATAGTACTATTCGTTATACCTATACAAACCAAAATGCATTTTATCATGTATTTCAGAATTGTAATATTTGTAGCAACCATAATGATATTATCATTTTACCTCATCTTTGTCAGTAGCTGTTACTTGAAGAACTTCCATCCCATCTGGAAAGTTTTCTAGAATTGAGACATTGTAATTTGATTGTGACAATACTGGAGAATTGTCATTCACATCTTCAATAGTAACCAGCACTACTGCATCAGCTGTTTTAAGATCATTGTCCTGCTGAGCCGCCTAGAAAACAGAGTTCATAGCTGTAATTTACATATCCTGATAACACTGAGCCATTCCATCTTAGTATAATGATATGACATGACCACACACATTTGTTGAAGTAAATTTTGCTTTATTCTGTGTTTTTAAACAACCTGCATAATGGAATGTTGATAGCAGTTGCCCCTTACCATTACCATGACAAAAAATATCATGAATATGATTAACACTAACATAGATTCTGACATTAGTTGATGAAATTCAGACTTGGTATTAACACAATGAGCTGCAAAATTATCACTACCTTAATGCCAACAAGAAGATACGGACATTCTTCTCTGTCGACTTCAGTATTTACTTTCAGTACTCCACTGTTTGCATCGATTGAAAAAGTGTTGTTGTAGGCTAGAGGGTTCACTGAAAAGTGACAAAACGCAATCAATGGGTTAGTGAGAATGAACCAGAACTGTAAATCTGATCTGCCCTTTGGATGACCAACAGCACAAATTAACAGACATTCCATATAAGTTTTTTTGCAAATTTCTTGCCTTTGAAATGATTCTTAGGAAATTCACTTATACTTCAAGGGTCTCAAATTAAGATCTCAAGGGCTTTTAGTGACCCTGTCAGAAGAGGGAATATCTCCCCATGGAATTAATCTCTCTGGATGGTTCCGAACTGAAATCCATTGATCAAATGGAAACCACTAATTTGACTCTACTGCACTTAGAATCAGTAATTGTTTATTTGGAGGAGGTTAAGAATATCTAAACATTTCTGAAATAGGCGCTTCTACAGACACTGAAACTAAACTGATTCAGCTTGCAAAGTAGCAGTGTAGTGAAGATGTATGCAGCTAGGACATTGTCTGACTGTACACTACACTTTGTTACAATTTTCTTCAGTGATATAGACATCATAAATAACAGCTTGAATGAACGTGTGTGGAAGAAAATAAAGACTCTTACCTAGTTTGATGCTGTAAAATACTTCTTCATTTATACCTATGTCTCCATCTTTAGCTAATATATTCTCTGGGAGAATAGCCAGAGGACCAGTCTAGAAGACATACATAACTGATTAATTAAAAAATATACACATCAACTTGAATGCATGCATTAAATAAATTACAATTTTGACTGAAGAAAGAAGAAATATATGCTTAATCACTGGGATCCAGAAAAAAGTTTTCTCTGCCACACTGGCTTTACAGAGGAAAATGATGAGCAAAATACTTTATGGATACACTACGTTCACTTTAAGAAACACCAAACTATATGCCAGCAGTCACTGATGGAACTTAATATTAAGAATATAGAAAATCGCAGTTCTATTCCCCTCCTGGAAAACAATATGCAGGTCTAAACTATAGTCCTAATAAAAACAGCAACTTAGAAGAAAAAAAAATTTAGAAGTTCTAAAAGGATTCCTCTTGGACAATTAAAGATGAAATTCTAACAAAAAGGATACCGAAGGTATGACACCAAGTGCACTTGTAGTTTAACATATGTTAATATGAAGATAATGATAAAGAAACAGGGATAATAAAGAAGACAATTAACTATTTTAATCTGAGCAGATTACTCTGGTAATGCTAGTCTGAGATTTTTGTTTTCAATACATACAGAAATCAGAGTTAAATACATTCCGCTCAGAAATTATATTACCTTTCCTGCCCCTATGTAGAAAGAATTTTACAATATCATAAAAAAAAAAAACAGTTTACAGCTGAGATTCTTATTTTGCCTCCCTGATTGTAATGAAGTATGAAGGAATTACACTAGTTTTAAACTGAGGCAGGGCAGTTAATTCCAGGACTGATGGGTAGAATCAGCTGCCTTTCCAAGTTTACGGTAAAAGTCTTGTTACAACTCCTAGTTAGTGGGTTTTTTCTTCTTTCAAGTGCTAGAAGAATTTGTGTTTCTGTGGCAGAAAGCTTTATACTTCATATAATATGTGGCCTGTTTGCCTCGTATTTGGAAGTCTAGAGTTAAGAACTATAAACTTCACTAGTTGGCACAAAACAAAGCAGCCTTCCATTAATCCATCTTAATTTCCTCCATGGGAAAGATTCCTTGAGAGTAAACACAGTGGACAAGAATAAGATACTTACATTTGTAGCATTCAGTGAAATGCTTTTACCTGGTTTTCCCTGATTGCTCCATTGTACACTGATTGACTGAAATAGGGGTTCAATGTGTCATAATCCCGTACACTAATTAGTAATGATGCATTACCACTGTTGTCTCCAAATCTTTCCTATATCCCAAGAGAAAGAAGAAAATAAGAAACACTGTAATGAAAGAGCCATTTTCAGTGGAAAAGATGGCAGAATATAATTACATGTACTTTGCAGTGTCTAAACAGTCTTAATTTGAAAAGTCTGACCTTATCAGATTTCTCCATTACTAGAAATCCAATTTTAGGAATAATACTATCAAAAGATAGTTGTTCTAAGGTATTAATTTTATATCATGCATGTGTTAGAAAGTAGCATGTAGAGTGTAATAGCAGTACATAGCTATACCATTTGCCAGGCACCACAAACAAACACAGCAAAACGATACATTTTTAGTTCCAAAAGGTATCAAAGGCAAATATACATTTAAATCCCCCAACAGATGCACAAAAAAACTGCAGGTGGTAAGCTGCAGCAAAAACAGGATAACTTAGATCCACCAGAGTGATTAGGTGAGTATGTGACAGAATAGTGAAGAAAAATATGCACTATATACATACTCAATGCACACAGAAAGAAACTTGTGCTAATATTTGAAGGGAGACTCAAACAATAGGCTCAAACATTAAGAACATGCTTCTTCATTGCAGTATAAGCCAGCAGTGCGGAAAAGAGAACCAAGTCCAAATTTATTTAGATATCAAAGGAGAAACTTTTTAATATATTAACAAATGTATGTGCTAACATGTTTAGTCTGGTTTTGGACTAGAGATAGTGAATGCTGATGTTGGCTGAAAGAATGCAAAGAAATTTTAAAGAAGGCATTGCCAAACAGAATTAAGTGAGTAAGTGAGACTCTAGAAGATCTGGATGTTGTTCTTGACACTGCCAAAACAACTGTAGTATGATATTTGTTGAGTCACTCAATTTAATCTCTCAGATCCAGACTGTAGCATTCTTCCTCACACTGACAGACATAAAGAAAGCACTCCCATGAGTTATTGTGCATAAGCAGTTCATTGGCCATCTAGCCTTATCTTTCCTATTTACAAAAAAATGACAAATATCTCACAGGGAGATTTAACAGTCACAAAGGAGACAGAATGTGTCACTCCGTATATTCATGTTTGTCAAGTGCTATGACATGGAAGTGGAAGGATGCATCCTGCAATAGAAGGAGGAATGCACTGCCTGAAATAGAAGTGGAGACCACCAGAATTGTATCTTTGCCAATACTGAGCAGACCTAGACTAAGTGAGACCTGAAGTTTTAGGAAAAATTAGCAAACCTGTGACTCTAAGAAACTGCTCTAAACAAATAAATGGAAGTACGTTTTTAACACAACACCACTGGTAACAACTACATCCTGTGGCAAAGCATAAATTGGTCCAACAGATAATTAATAAGTTAATTAAAGTCTCATCATGCACAGTTAAACACAGAGGATGCAGATAGAACTTTTGGCTTGGGAACTCCCTAAGTTGTAGGCTGCTGGAAATTCGGATGTTATAACAAAGGAAGGATCACTGTAGAACTACCTTGGTTCTCACTCTTCTTTTAATTCAATAGTGCTGTGTGTGTCAGAGACAGGAAACTGAACTGGAAGGATTTCTGTTCTGTGCCAATAGGGCTGTCCTCATCTCCCTGTCAGAGGCAGTGCTTCTAGAAATATATATATATGTATACACACACACATATTTATACCATACCTTTGCTTGGACTGTTAAATTGAAAAGGTTGATCTTGTTGTAATCCAAAGGTTTTCCCACCATGATGTTCCCATCTCCTTCCCTTATATAAAAGTAATCGGAGTTTGGACCCTATTAAATGAATCAGTCATATATTTTATGTAATTATTATGAAATACATTTTCTTTTCTCTTGCCACCTTTATTGTTGGAGTATTATTCATAAAGGACCAGGAATCTCCCAACACCACCACTACGATGGAAAATGTTGATCCTCTTCACCACATTCTATTGTCTCTCCCATCAGTGCCACTAGATTATATATCTGAGAAGGAAAAAAACTAGTCAAATAACCCAAACAGAGGACTCTCTAGAGCTACAACTCGAGAATTCCTCAATCTATCAGCAGGATTAACAAAAAAATTTAACTTTCTTCTCCAGGGGCATAGGACATCCTCTCTATTGCCCAGTGGTATTCATCTTTCCATTCCTGTACAATGATAACATTTCTGTCTTGATCTAAATCCACTGAAGTAAGTAGGAAATCTGCTCTTGACTGTAACAAGAAGAGAATTAGGCCCTCACTTTCTAAATTGTGGCCCTGAAGTAGCAGCATTTCAAACACTGAAACACGACCAACTGGCAAGTTTCAGAATGACATGTATCAGCTCTTCCTCATGCTTCAAACAACAGATCTGAAACAGTACACATTAGGAGTTAAGGTGATGAGGAACTCAGACGTGGAGAACAGAGCTTAGAGACCAATCTAGTCTAGCAAGATGAGATCTACTAGTAAGATCTACTAGGGAGACTAGATCTACTAGTCAGCAACAAAAACCTCTAGCAGGGGTCAGGTTGTGTTTGCAAACTGGTGGTCAGATGCCCATGTTGGCTGGAGAGAGCTACCACCTACTGAAAATGCACTTCCTAGGCAAGGCAAGGCAATGCTAATATCACAACCTTCTGCTTATCTGGAAACCAACATGCTCTTCCCTCAAAAGCTCCCAGGTTACTGACAAAACGTGTGGAACGTCAGGTTTGAATATGAAAAGATTTCATCCTTTATTATTTTCATATTTTCAGAACAAAACTGCACAACTGATTATATATTAGGTACTCTCCCCTTGAAAACTAGGATCTATATGGCAACACACCTTTTTTTTTCCTTTTCTGCAACAACATGGAAAATAAAAAATACCCTGAGTGTCTGTGGTGATTCCTTCTCTCACATTTCTACTGATAAGGACTGAAATAAATGAAAATAAATAGACCTAGGTAGCTTGAAAAAGATATTCAGGTAGCATATATTGATGTAGTTCCACAGACTTCAGTTTTCATCAGATGAATATCAGTCTTTGTATATTTAAAAATCACCAGACTTGCTACAAATTCATGGAAATTTCTGTAAAAACCTGTGATCACGCTTTTCTTTTAAAACTATACATTTTAAATCGGACACTTACTGTTCTGGGAAACACCTAGACATGTATCTTGTTAATAGCAGGCTTGATGTTATCCCTTATGATCCTACCACATAGGACCATAAAAGTAGTACCAATTTCATCAAAACTTACACATCTACGATGTGCAAATGGAGGAAAATAACTAAGGCAGATCAGATGAACAATATCAGCTTCCCTCCGTCAACTATAAAAGGAGTTGAGATAGCAAGCTCAGAGGTGGACATCTGGACTGCAGATATCTAAAGTTAGTTGTCATAATCTTACTTCAAGTGCCACAAATATACACAGTATCAGGACTAGAGATCAACAGCAAAGCTTTGTGGCACAGACTTTAAAAACAGGGCACACCATTTCACTTCTACTTTTAAAAAGGACCACTGAGTTCCTTAGCTGCAGCTAAAGACTACTACAGAACATTTCACAAATGTTAAGAAACAGATTCAGGGCTCACTGCATGCTAGGCAGGTCCTGTGGCATAAGTTATTGCAGCCCACACTGTTCTAGTTTGTATTTGCACCAGGAGCTGGTCAGTTAGCCATGGTTCAGCATGGGACAGAAAATGCGATCCTCAGTAACACACCTGGGAAGAGAGAACCCGTAAGCGATATTGCGCTCATTCCTTGGTCCCATTACACTCTCCGTAAAGCAGGACGGTCCTTCTGATGCTAGCATTTTGCAGATTTGTAACAATAACTGTAAAGTGCAAAATATCATACTGCAGATCAGGTTCTAGTCTGTACTTTGCTACGAAATGTAGCCTGGTGTTCACAGTCCCTGACAAACAAAAGGTACGCACCCAAAGACTGTAAGTAATGAGGTTGTACGTAGGTGACAGATCTTTATCCTGAGCTTGCACTTTTATAATCGTGACATCTACTTCAGATACCTAGAGAAAATAAACAAACATCATCAAATGCTCTGTCACAAAACCCTTTTGGCTTCGCTCCTTACTGCTGGCAGAAAAACTATACCACCTCCCTAGCATTTGCAAATTACTTCCAATTTCCGGTTGAGGTCAGATAGCTGAAGGGTCCGTTTCTTCTGCACCCCATGTGTCCGGCTGTGCATGCAGCCCTGCCTCTCTTTTCACACCACGCTAAGGTGTAGAAAAGTCACACAAGTATGCATGTAATCATGTTATATCTGGGTGGTTGCATTAGAACTGTACATGTTTTGGCTCCAGAAAGTAATTAAATAATATAATATTTAAAAATATCAACATTTGCCATATCCCACCTCTGATACTGAAGTGTTATAGTGAGTTTGTAGAAATTCTGGAGAATTGTCATTTATGTCCTGTAAGATTAAATCACGCACATTCTCTATCTTGTCAACCTTCATAAAGGAAAAAAATATATATTAGAATGAAAGCAGTGAGGTGGCAACATATGGCTAACGTTTAATTTCGTCATATAAAATAAGACCTTCAAAGAGATATCCCTTTGTTCTAAACATTTATCACATGATACTCTGTAATGAAAGAGTCAGATTACCATTTCTAGTAATGGAGCAAAAAACTTGTGAAAATACTTTAAAATATATATTTTTGTAATTTACTTCAAGTTTTCTGAAAACAATAACTCTTGTTCCAATTGGCACCTTTTCTGTAAAACACTCAATAACTCCCTACATCATTTCTTTTACATGAGATAGTATTTCAGAAAATAATAATTTGCATTAAACATGAAAAAATGCAAAATACTAGAGGAAAAAATACCTGTGATAATACATGCCTTTTACTTACCGTTCCAATCCTTTGGCAAACAACAGCATAGAAGAGATGGTCACTCTAAAATAAATAAGCAAGAAAATAAAAAATGTATGTAAACATTTATTTTATATTCTTGTATTATCTATGAATTCCTAATACAATTGTCAATGAATGCTTATTGTCAACATATAAAATGGCAAAATGTTCCAGAACAACTTCTGGAACCTGAATCCTCAGGCATGCCATTCCGAGCTGACAACGAATTGTTCATCTGATTCAGTAACAGGAGCATACTTCAGCTAATTTTGTGATTTCAGTATGTTGTACCAAAATACATTCTCTTATAGTCTACAGCAAATCCATTACAGATGATCAGTTGTCATTTTTAATTGGCTGCTATTCATCAATGGCTGGTAGCCACCCATCCAGATCCCACGATCCATGCACCCGGCTGTTCTCCCTGATAGAAAATTGACAGGAAATGGGAGAACAATATGAGAAAGAAGCATAAGAAGTATCATAAAATTGGCAAGAAAATGTTTTAACCCATTTGGAAAATATCCACATGAGAAATGCAAATGCAAAAACTTTTCATCAAGTAGAAGCCTTGATTATAACATTGTTCTTTAAAAATATGTACAGCGCAGTTCTGTGAAGTACGATGCTTTTCTGAAAAAGTAAGTCTATAAAAAATGGTCTCCACTTACTCAGTAGAGCCACACCATCTGCATTTTCAGAGACAATTTCAGTGATGAAAAACATACTACTATTGCTTTATAGACTCTTGGTAGTCCTTCAGAGCAAGCACGGCTAGGAAGAAGGACCTACATTTGATTCCTTTCATGCATCAACCAACAGAGGCCAGTAGACCTATTCATATGTACAGTTAAACACTTTAAATGTTCATATGATAAAGGATCACCTTCTACCAAGTTATTTCTGATCAATCCCACTCTGATGAAATTATTCAGATGTTACTGGGATATGAGTTTCAATAAAAGTGACATCTATCCTAACTAAGTATTTACAACTCTTATCACAAGTGACTGCGTGTTTAGAAAAGAAACATCTTGACTCTAAGATCCCAGATAAGTTTGCAGTTATAGGAAAACGAAGACATTTAACACAGATATTACTGAGAGGCAGATACTGAAGTCTACACTGCACGTTCTGATGAGTCACTTTTTTGGAATACCAACCTATATGATAGGAGAACGAACACTTCAAATCTATGCCTTAGTGTTGCTTTTTGTCACCTGTCAAAAAGACCTTTATATCTAGGATTTACACGTAGTGAAAATAATACCTCAATAGAATCAACATCCAATGGCTTACGAGTCCTCACTGTTGCATTATTATATCCAGAATTATATAGTAGCTCCACATACGGTAAGTGTTCAGGGAACAAATATTCTTCTAACGTCAAAATTACATTGGATGGAATATTTGTAATCCATTCTATATCACCTGTAAGAAAAAATGTAATAAAAATTAGATTGCTGTATGGAAAAGAAATACACTCATTCATTTCAAATCTATTGACAACTAGATTACGGTACAAATAATATAGTATACTTTTTGGTTAGATTTTATATCGGTTTGGCATTTTCAGCTAATCAATGAGATGTTAATCTTAGTCCCCTTAAGTGCTGTACAGTAGTGTACTGTTACGTTTTTGAAACCATGGAGAACCACTTTTTCAATATATTCACCCTCCATGATATCATACTCAGGATTAAAAAACTTGGTGTAATCTCCACTTAAATTTCCATCCCTTTCTGGAGATGGGTTAATGCTGCAAAACTTCTTTGCACATTTAGACCCTGTGCCTGTCATTTGTTCCACAGGGACATGCCTTCCTGCTCAGGGAGTGTAATCAAAGTCAGTGAGATGCTAGTCAGGGCTGCATGGGATATATTTCAGTATTTTCCACCTGTAAGGGCTTTTCATATCTCCTGGTTGACTCTACCAAGGAAAGAGAATTCAGTGTCAATCTGGATTCAGGCTTGTACTGCGAATCTCCAACCTACCATTTGTTGTTAAATTGTGATTTTGGTACAGAATGTCAAGTATATGTGCTATGCTTTAATCTGCTCCTGTAGGTACAGAACACTGAAACATTAAACATTGAAATATTTGAATCAACTTAAACACAATTTTCTACAACTATGTATTTAGGAATTATTGTCTTGAAAATATTAGAACTTGTTATTGTTTGTAATTATCATGACTCATATTCAACCATCTTGCCTGTTTGGTTAAACACCAAATCTGTGTTTGAAAGAGGGTTTGAAATGTGTTCTTTAAACTATCCAGTGTGGTATTACTAGCAGTTTTATTCAATCAAATCCATCTCCTCTCTAAAATCTTTCCAGACATCTCCAATATTTCTGGTGGTCTTTAGGAAACTTGCTAGTTAAGTTTCCTACTTACTCCAGCATTTTCATATTCCATCATTACCACCACAGGCTAGTAACCCCTTTATATAACAGCCCCATCTCTAGTCTCCAGTGCAGACTCATGGTCTTGGTCTCTAAATTTCTCAAGGAAGGGAGCCTTGTCTTCTGACAGCAGGGAGTGTCTGGAATGCTCTCACGTAGCAGCCCAAAGACAGTGGACTCTTAATTGCATTCAAGGATAAAGTCCAGTCAGAAGCCAATAAGCACAAAAGAAACAACTGCACTGTTATCTCAGGGGCAAAGTGTTGTGAGATATCACACTGCTGCGTGCAGTGTTATTGAAACTGTTGGAAGAATTTGTTCCTGGGAAAAAAAGATCCATCTTAGCTTCCTGATACACTGTCAAACCCTCCATCCGGTCGGATACATTCAGACGGGAAACTGGAAGCAGACGCCCTGTGAACAGCACCCTGGCCTGGAAGAGTGAGAGCCACAGTCTTAATAAAAAGGAGGCATGTGGGTACAAATAGAAGCCGCTTGTACAGAAATCCCTTCTGCTCATTCATTGTACCTATGTCAGCACATACATGCATACGTATGATGCATAAGGGCCAAACTTCTTGCTAGCCTCTTAAAAATTAAATGAAGAGTAGTCAGGGCGAAAGGAGATTCTCTTCCTTTCTGTCCCCATGCAAGAGTCAGACACAGCAGCTATGCCTTTGCAGCTTCGAAATAACTGTTTCTACAGTGGCTGGAAAAAATCAGTACCCTGTGTCGTACCTGTTTTCTGCATCTTGTGGAAAGCCAGAAGCAGTGAAGATTGCCTGTGCATATATAACCTGCATGGGCCTGGTGCACACTTCCATAAGATCCCCAGGATCCCCCCATATGCTGGAGGGTATGCTTTGGCCACAGCCTCACCTTTGCGTTGTGACTTGCTGTTAGGCAAGTCAAATCTGGACCGCAGGGCTGCCACTAACAGACTGTGTAGACACGAACAACAGCTCTAGGCTTTAGCTAGCAATAGTAACCTCTGTGGTTAGTGCTGGGAGAAGACAAGGACAGTTATTCTTCGTTCTGCATTTGCAGCGTAAACACCAAAAAAAAAAAAAAAAAAAACAGTCTACTCTCCTCTTCTGCACTGCACTCACTTACAGTCACTGCAAGCCACTGCAGTCCCCCACAGTATGAGATTTTGTTTCCAAGGCAGTTATACTTTGCCACCCAGGCTAAGGAAGTGTAGAAAATTTGGGGGGTAAATTTAAAGTTAACCCTTCCAGGTGGTACAGATTAAATAATTATAAGAATACTACAGAAAGAGCTACACTAACAAGGAAAGCTGGAATAGAAAATGCAAATACAGGGAGTGGCCATCATGGATCCTGTAATTCCCAGCATTGCAAGCCTGCCTGTCCTTCTGCACCACATCTGCTCCCCCTACTGCCCCTAACAAGATGAAAAAACTGGCTTCCAGAAAGGCTGCAGTCTGAAGCAGAGTCTCCAGAAGCAGAGCAGGGTTGTGGTGGCAGTGCTTCTTTCTAACGAAGGAGGGAAAGAAAAGATGAGCTCTTGCAGGCTCATTGGACAAGGTGGACTGTAAACTTCAAGACATTTTCCTGTACCTGTTTCCTTTATCGTTGCCTGCCGTGTCTCGACATATTAGAGACTCAATTTCATTTCAACCTTCACACCGTAACAGGCACAAATTTACTAGTGGCAGGGAGCAGTAGCCCATCTTGACAGCTGCTGCATCCAGCCATGATGACTATTGTAAATTAATTAGTAACACAGATTTACTATAAAATACACAGATTATATGAAGCATTAAAATACTATGTACATTAGGGAGCAAATCAGATCATTCTAGGATAGAATGATGATTTTACCTGAATATTCATCCACAAAGGATGACAGTGTGAGTGGGTTGGGTGTTGTGTCACAGTCTATACTTGTGGTTTCTAAAAAGAAAAGGAAAAACAATGTAAAAACAACATAGAGGGAATATTCTTAGAACTAGTACAAGGTAAAAGATACTATGTTTTATGAAGCAGATGTATATACTATCTAAAATTAATCTGTAAGACATTTATCATGGTGGTTCCTTGATGTAATTTTCAGTGGTTAAAACAATACAAAAACATTGCTTGGAGTAGGTAAACTGCAGTGTGTTGATACCAATCTATGCCCGCTCAAAAATTACACAATGAAGGACTTAGCAACTTAAAAAAGCAGCTATCAAAAATGATGAGAGAATGTCTAGCTACAGAATTGTCCTTCCTTTGCACCTTGACCAGAGTGAAACGACAATTTTATTGCTTAATAAGAACAAATCACTGTTTGTTTGTTCCCTGCTGAAGCATTGCGAATTCCACTGTGAAAATCATAAACGAAACTACGTTCGTACCATGGCCTTGCAAATGTTTTCTACTCCTGAGTAATCTGTACACACAAAGCTATTCACCCCTGAAATTTCAGCAAGGATAAAAGAGCTTAGGGTAAAAGAGACATTGACTGGTTTACCTGAAACTTATTCCCCTTCATTTTTTATAGCAGTCAGCAGTTTTAAGGTGTGGTTTTATTCTGAAAAGTGGCTTTTGTAAGTGGATTATTGTTCCTCAGTGACCACTACATTCTCCCTGTGTAATAATACAGGATAAGCTCTTTTCTAGATCTCTGAACTAGACACACACAAATCACATCAGATGTTTTCCTTCTTCCCTGATCAGAATTTTTGAGTGAAGCTGTCACAGTGCAATCAATATTCTTATGTATACCTTCATGATCCTCATGGTCTTATATGGGTTTGCACCAATGCTGAGTGTCTCCACTCTTCTCCCTTGCCATCTTCACCATATATTCAAATCGACAGTTGGAAAGTGAAGTAGCAGGCTATTTGCCTGGATAGGCAAATGCCTTCCCATTTGCACCACTTCCATTAATAAGGGAGCGGATTTGTAGATGAGCAACAAAAATCTAGAGAATACTTCTACAGTCAGCAGTTGCTGGTGTGGGTCTAATTCTCTGCCTCCAGCTCTCAATATCCAAAAGTTTATCTTGGAGAGCAGGGTTCTATTTCTACTGAAATAGATCAGAGAGCTGCAAGCTTGGAATTACTTGAAATACTATGTCATACTTGAATAAAGGAAAAATGCAATAATTAAATAAAAGCTCTTGTTGCTGTTTTATGAAGAATGACTCTTCTCCCTCAGCCATTCTTGATGATTCTCTGGAGCCATCAGAAACGAGGGAAAGACATTTGAGCGCTTTCACTGTTGTGACCTTTCCTTAGAAAGTCTGAAGAACTAAATTATGTTAAGACTTCAAGTTTATGCACCCAGATACTGTTCCCCCTCCCCAGATTCAGCTAATGGATGGCGTAGTTCTCACTGTCTGAAAGTCCTCTCCTCAATACACAGAAGAGGACTTTTAATGGAGTCCTTTCAGTGCAACAAATACCAGATACAACAATGATAACTACCACAATCTAATTTAACAGAGTAACAGCACTGGGGAAATCAACTGATCCCAACTTCATAACTATACATCCTCATACTCAACATCAGCTTAGGTGTCTTATTTAATGGCTGCTGCAGTTATAAAATAACAAAACCTGAAAGTACAAAGAGAACTTGTTAAAACCCTCTGTATGCACAAGAACAGTGGTTTTCAACTTGGGATCACTGAGCTCCTGAAATGCAGACCACTTCCATGGGCACTGAGAAGATTGTTTTCTATCACTGAGAAGAAGTTATTCTATCACAGCAAATAAATGCATCTTAAACCTCTAAGGTTAGGATTTATATGCAGTTACTTAATTTAATTTTGTTCTATTTCAGTAACAACAAGAGCAGACTCACAAACCTTTATGAAAATGAAACTACTTACTTTGTGCATCAAGGCAGATGAATATAACGCAACCGATCAAAGCAAAAACAAGGGATCTAGAAAGTGCCATGAGCGCTGCAGGAAAAATATCCTACTGAAGGCAATGACAGATGATCATTTATCATACACAATATTTGTAAAGAATCATTTGGCATATTATAAATTTCCTAATAATATCTTGAGGAATTCTTGAGTGAGAACAAACCAGAAGACCGTAATGAGACTTTGAGAGAAATACACAAAATATATAACACGCTTATCAATTCCAGCCTCTGAGATCAAAGTCCCTTTGGGCAATAAAAATAAGCCAACAAGGAAATCTCACTTTTTGTGTTTCAGCGCAAGTAACATAGTTATTTTTACTTTAATAATCAAAACAGAGATGAAAACTAATACTTTAACAGATTTAGTACATGCAAGATACCCTGACCCATATGAGAGAAACCTACATATTCCCTAGGAAAGAAAACTAAACAGGGTATCTTCTAATAAAGGAACCAGCACCTTTTTATCTCATAATAATGCTGGAGTACCTCCTCACAACTCTGTCTGACAAGGAATACAGAATTCCTATTGGGAAAACAGTATATACATATATATATATATACACACACACACTATCTATCTATCTGATATATGCTTAGTATGTCACAGAAACTATTTGTTGAGAAAGGGTGTAGCAGCCAGTTAAAACATTTTACTTCAATGAAGTTTCCTCCCAAAAGGCACACTAAAAGCTTTCAGGATACTTTCAAAGACTACAAATGATTTAGCCGATCATACAATTTGTTTCAATCATTTTGAGGTAAATACACCTTTAATTCAAAGGCACAACTGATCATGCAATAAGGAAATCGCTGCCAGACCAAGGTCTTTCCATATTTGAGCTAGCACTTGCTTTGTCACCATGGATACAAACATAAATACTATAGCTTGAATGAAAATGCAAAAGATAGTAATATTGCATATAACTAAAAAAAAAAAAAAAAAAAAGATTACTGCAGTTTCTTAGCCTCATGTAATCCAAATGGAAATGTGGGAGCAGTTTGAGCAGAAGGGGTTAAAAGACATTGAAAGAAATTCAGTCATCAGCACCACTGCTTTCGAACTAGGGCAACATCCAGCCATGATTACAGTGGCATTATTACTGGAGCCAATCTAAGGCAGCTCATTTTTCCTCCCCTGCCCGGTTGTTCTCTGCCTCCACGACAGCCAAGCCTTAGCAAGGTTATGCAGGAAAAAAAAAATATATGGAGAGAGAGACAGAGAGAGAGCGCGCATGTGAATGAGAGAGCAAGTGGGCTAGTTATTTTTCAGTGAGAGAAATTTCCTGATCTTGTTCACCAAATGGCATCACATGTATTTATGCTGTCACAGCAGACCAGAGGCAACATAAGATGATGCTTCTACCAAAAAGCTGTTTATGCAGTCTCTTAACCATCGAAAATATTTCTGTGCTGGAATCTTAATGCACTGAATGAAGATCTACTTTCGGATATTACAAACGCCATAAGGAAAAGCAGCTTCAACGTTTCTGGGACCTCAGACAGTAAGGAAGTACCACACAGAGCTGGATGCTGCCGCCCTGGTCTCAATGATAAGTGGTACAAGAACTTAAAGGATTCAGCTCCAGAAATATTTCTCCCATTATCTAAGGAGAGGTAACCTAGTGGCTGAAGCAGGTAGGCCACTAATGTACACAAACCCCATGCAAAAATAAATTTCAGTTGAAGATCACCTGCAGGCAGACACAGAATGAAAACTGCTGCTCAGGTGCAACTCAGGGCTCTTTTCTACTCTTTGCAAGCTGTAATAGCTGGGATGGTCCTGGCCCAAGGCTGCCATGCAGGATTTGTCCTTCCTGCTCAGTCATTGTTTTCAGGGATCAGCCCTCCAGGCCCAGATAGAAGGAGAGGCATCACGACAGTTTCTGCCACTGCCACCTATGTCTCATAGTGGAATCTGGGCTTGAACAGAGTTCAGATGAAGATCATTTGTTTTCTAAACTTAGTGCCAAAGGAAAGATGAGGATAAGTATGCATTTACAGTTAGATGCTTGGTAACACCACACAAGCTATGTAATAGCAAGGATAATATGCTGGGGGATGGAGGGGAATTCAGTCTTTTCTTCAACCACTAGTCACTCATGGCAGCTATAGGACTTAGAGCACCAGTAACCAGAATATAAAGGACCCAGCTGAGGACAGTGTTGCCTGCTAAGCATGCAAGCCACAATCACAGCAAACAGTAGGGTGGACACTTCTCCCACACCATACTGACAGATGCCAGGCATCTACTGAGGGCTGTGTGGGAGTGCACAGTCCTTCCCACCAGAGGATGCTGCCCACTTTCAAAAGCAGCACCACGTACTGAATTAGGATCCAAAGCCGTTACAATGCCCCAAAAGTAGAGAAGCCCATACTGTCCTGTTTAACTTTGTGTCTGTTGTTGTAGCTTTCAAGCTGGTTGACTATTTCATCAACCTCTACCATCACAATACTCAAAGAGAGGAATAGACATTAACCTTATAGACATGGTCCTTCGGTGCTGTTATTTGGCATCAAGCATGAAAAAGCCTTTGGCTGGCTTCCTTTCCTGGTATAGATGTCACCCAGAGGGGACCCAGCAGTAAATCTATTCTTGCAGTAAGGCAAATTTAACATGGGTGGAGTCTTCCTTACTTCCTGATTAAGAAAAAGAAACCTTCTGGCCAGAATTCAAAACACAGGTGTACACTCCATACAGATAATTAGATTTCACCAAGAACAGCTGTAGAAAGAATGTCTTCAGTATTTGTCTAAGTATGTTGTTCTCTTGGATGCCAGTAATACCTTAAGGTTTCACATCTGCCCAGAACTGGAGAGGGAGGTGCATAAAGCAAAGCAAGAAGCTTCACGTAATCGCTCAAGCAAGCATTTGATGCAAAGGAACAGTTGCCCAAAACACTATAATACCTGTATACACTCAACAAAAACAGGAAATGATGTTTTAAAAATGTATCCTTTTTGCAAATAGAGGTGTCCTCTCAGTCATGTCTAATGTGCTCATGCTATTCACACTTTTATGTCTACTTACTGGAGCAGCAACTATATGTCTACATTTCTCTTAACACGTCTTTTTTTTTCTTGGGACCATTGACATGGCTGAATTCAAAATTCTGGTCCTTCATCCAAGATTTCTAGACATTAAGCAAACAGGCACAGCTCCATAGTGCAGTGAGTTCAACACATGTGACAGCAAGATATACACTGTAATTTTCCCAGTATATCAACTGGGACATCCATGCAGGACATCCATATAGAAATTTCTAAAAACAGAATCATGGAAACTAATCCTATTCGTAGAATTAACATTAAGTGGTATGATCAGCACTGTGGCAGTGGAAGGCAAAGTTAAAAATATTTCAGCATAGTTTGGTTTGACATTTTGCATACTTGGGTCATTTGTAGATCAGCTCATTCATGAACTTTTGATGCAGCTTCAAAACTCAATTCAGATAAAAACACTGCTAAGTTTTTGCAGATTTGGAGTAGCTCAGCATTCATCCATATACTGTTCTTGACAGATAAAACGCCTTTACCATGATGCTGCAATTTAATCACAAATAGACAAAATGACTGAGACCATAAAACAATATTTATGCACTTATTTAGTTTTTACAGGTATCTATAAAAAACCCACACATTTCTTAAATCAGTAATGTTTATTTCCGTTAAACCAAGACAAGATTTCAAAATTAATACAAGATAAAAATTCAAGGTGGTTGGCAAAGGAGGAAAATACTTAAAAGATAGACTGCACATCATATATATTACTCTCATATGCTCAAAACCATTTCTGAATAAAATACTACAGTACTGGCACGCAAAACCGGCACTTTCCCTCATAACCAATCCGATGGGATTTTCCCCTTTTGCCTAATCAGTAGTTCTAAGAAAACTAAACACACATACATGCAGCCTGCAACTTTCATAGTACAGTTTACCTGTGGGATTTGGAACAATCATCTGTCAGAAATCACAAAATTATGGCAAAACAACACTTTCTATTGCATGTTTGTACCTGGTGGATTTTAAATACTTCCTCTTTCAACAAACAACAATCAGTCTTTCAGTGTTTACTATAAATGCTTAGAACTGCATTACTACTTGCAAACAGACCTGAGGCATTAGTAAAGCCTTATTTATTTGATACAGGGTTAAAGCACTCCTGCAAAGTTACCACTCCTACCTCAAATCAAGGCCACTGAAATCCACAGTTTTGCCTGTTGGTTTCACTGGGCTCTGAATTTGCTATAGCATTGGACAAAACACATAATAAACAAAATTCATTTTTATTGTTTGAATAAAAACCTTCCACTTTGAAAGCAGTATTTTCAAGTATTGCTATCCTTGTCTTCTAATGCCAATTAAAAATCCTCAGGAAACAAGACAAACAAAAAAGCCTGAATAGGGAGAAGAGTGCATTTCAAGGATGACCCTGCACCCTGTACCCTCCCCTCCCACCCCAAGATCTTGCTGACTTAATTCCAAACTCACAGTTTATTGTACAGCTGAGGTCTGGAATAAGCTTTCCCTGAGCGCTCTTTCTACCTATTTCAAAAAGTCAGAATGTGTTTTCTTGAATTCAGCCATTATTATTGCCATTTTCTTTGCTTAGACATGATTTATTTTCTAGGCAAGTTATTTCATTTTGGTAGCCCTGGATTGTATGTGTAGACAAACTTGTATTCTATTGCTCAAAAAAAACAAAACCAAAAACAAAAAACCCCAACATCAACAACAAAAAACACTTGAAAGTGCATCTGACTTCAAAACAGCATTATTCAGGCAGGTTTCAGAAAGTAACTAGATCCAAAGATCAATACGCATAAATCCTCATAATCATTCCTCTCAATTAAAAGATGCAGAATTAATAACAGATTTGCTACAGAATTTAGTGGCATGGCATCATTAAGGCACGGAAGTGCTTTGCCTCCTAAGGTCTGGATGTTAGAAGGGAACAAGATACTGTATTGTGCAAGAGGAGTCAGATATGAAATAGGAATCAGTATTTAATTTTCCATACAAGTAAAGTAAGCGTTTCATGTGCAAGATGCAATACTGCATCATCATTGCATTTAAATCATCTTTGGAGGTCTAGATCCCACCTGTTGCCCACATTCATACAAATGAGAGTTGTGTAGGTATACAGAGGGAAGCCTCAAAACTGCATTAAAATTTTGCTCCGACTAGTCTAAGTGATAGGTAGGTAATTCCACTGACTTTAAATGCAAATCCCCAGAGGACTGACCTAAAATGTGCCATTAAATACTATATAAAATAAATATTGTAGGTGATTTGTGTTAACACTGCTGACTGTACTCAGAATTCAGTAGTCTTACTTTTTTCCTTTTTAGTATTTCTAGCATACCACAAGGCATATTTACGTCTTCCCCCATAAATAGTCTAATAATTTAACTTCGTAATTTATAAAATATTTTCTATGCAACTTAACACAATAGCCTAAAAAATTAAATTTAAATTTAAGAAATAGTGTATTTACAATTAAAATAAGTACAGACCTCAATGGATTTGCATTCATTTATCGCACAAAATAATTTACATGGCTTAAAGTAATAAATAAGTCACAGGAAAGCTTTCAGAGAGATGCATTCTCCATATGTCAGAGTGCAGTATAGTTTCAGGAAGCAGTAATGTATTTTGGCTATATTTTCTTCACGAGTCCTTATGTTGGACGACCTTGACCAAAACGGGATTTTGACCTGGATTAAGAACACATAAGAAACATATTTGTAGATTATTACTGCTAGAAATTTGTTGTTACTACTGTCAAGTCAGCTCTCTAGTTCAGTATTTGTTTGAAATTACTTTCATGTTAAAGTATCTTTGAAGAGAAGAGGAAAAGAAGATCTCACTCATATCTATTACTGATAAAGTTGCCTTTCTGCCAGGATACCTGTACACACAAACTATATATAAAGAATTCAAAGAACTGTGACATCAAATACCTTCTTTTGAAATCACTAATTCTACAGAAGTAGTCACTTACGTTTTTGTGGACAGAGATAAGACCTGTGAGAAATTTCCCTGACAATATTTTTATGTATCTATCCCCCGCCTGAAAGTTTGTCAGCAACTCCACTATAAGCTTCAGCTCAGGAGACTCATCTACTGGCCAAATTATGACCAGTTCAAGGCTCTACAACTGCACACAGCGTGCCAGCTTCTCAGTAAATTTTTGGTTTTCCCTTTTAAGGTATGGATAATTCATATGCAGTAATGTGGTAGTTCTTAAAAAAATTTTTTTGGAAGGAGACCAAAAACAGACTAAAGAATCTCAGCTGACACTTTTATTCAAAATTTCACAAAAAACTATCTTGGAGTAGCAGTGAACCTACCAGTTATAAAACAGTTCTTCCAGTGTGGGTACAAGAGTTTCATTCTCTTAGCTCTAGTGTAATTTGATAAAGGAAGCTTTCACATCATATATGGTTAACCTACTGGAAGGGATGCTGATGCAAAATGCATTTGAAATGGGGCAAGTGTGTTTAAAAAAAAAAAAAAAAAAAAAAAAGAAAATCCATGTTCCGCTTTTTCCTTTCATTTTAAAATCTTACCTTGTGTTCTTCTCGGTGTTGTTTTGTCGTGCACTGACCTGTGCTGAGGCCTTTATCTGAGCTTCGAGTCTAGAATAAATGCCTCCTGCATACTGCAATTCAGAAAATCAAGTTGTGAAATTATTCCAATTTAATCAGTGACTTCTCATAGAAATCACTAGAACCTATAGCATACTTGGGTTTCATTATTACCACCCAGTACTGAAACCCTTTAAATCCATCCTATTTTCCATGTCAGGTTTTTAAAGGCAGTGAACTTTACAAATTATTTAACCTATTTAAAAAAAAAAATCTTCTTTGGCTAAATAGAGTTTTTAGTACAAAATGAAGCCTGACCAAATTTACTTTTTAAGATTAAGTGTTAAAAAGATGGTATTATTTGCATTTTTGTTACTAAGGCTCACTTAAGTTCTGTAAACACTACAATTTGACAAGACAAGCCTTACTTCTTTACTGTCTTTTGACTTGACTCGATCAAGGTCTCCCAGTCGCATTTTTATTAAGTGCCCTGTAATCTCAGACATTCTTCTCTGATCTGTCAGAAGTAAGAAAAAATATTTAGAACACATTTTTCTTGTTACTGAAAACAAGAGACAGAAGAACACGTTAATGATATCCTGTTTGCAAAAGTAGATTTCTTTTCAGCTCATACAAGAATCTTGAATAACCTAGATCCTGATGCATAAACTAGCTTCAGCTGTGTTCTCAGCAGATACCAGGATCAGCCTGAAACACTACACTGAGATCAAAATCTACAGGAATGCTTCTGAGGAAGTGGTTTTCAGAACAGCAAAAATCCACAAGAATCTCAGGAGAGACTAAGAAAAAACAAAACAAAAAACAACAACACCCCCCCAAACGATTATAATTCTACTTTTAGTCAGAGACTGGGAAGGAGATACAAACGAACATGTTTACCTGTGTTTATCTGTACACACAACAAATTGCACAGGGATGTGAGAAGCAAATTATTAACATACCTGTGCAGCCAGCAGACGACAACACCAGCACTATGCCCATAATCTCTCTAGATTATATGCTGACATTTCAAATAAAGAATAAAAAAAATCCTAACATAAATTTATGATGGAATTTTTCTTTTTCCTCCTGCTAACTTGGAACTCCTTCCCAATATTTTTCTTGTCGGTGGACCCAAGCCTGTCCATTTATTTTTCATTCGAAGTGAATGTAAAGTGTGTAGCTTTAAATGGTGGATTTTCTTTCATTTTCCTGCCATAAAGATTTTTTTTCTCCTGTATTCTACAGGAGAATGTTACTTCAGCATTTGATTGGCACTTACTAGCATTTTCAGGAGCAGTTTCTAGCTGTATGAATACTTTTGTACATTTTGGAAGAATCTGAAGTTGCTGTGTGGTTTGGAAACAGCTGACACACTAACAATTAGCCCAATAGAAGCCTATTCTCTACCAAATCAGAAGTAGCTATGCAAAATAAATTTTGTTACATCTAAGAGTAAATTCAACCTAAAAGTTTCTAAGTAGTTATATTTTAAGAAAAGTAGACATTTCCTATAGGAAAGAATAATTTTCTTTGCATAATATTAATAATACAAAAGCTAAGCCCATGCAAAAACGGACCATCTTCTCTTTGAGCATCTTGGTTGAATCTTAGTGATCTGGAGGCATCCCATTTGTTCTGCTGCATACTCACGCTGGTTAGAAAAAAAAAAGAGATGCATACAGAATATTATCAGTAACCATTTACAGAGAAGGATGTACTACAATATGGTCTCAAGGACTTTGAAAATTACTTACATGAATGGAGATGCATCTCGGGAACTTGACTAAAGAAAGAAAAGTATATTCCTAAGTGTGTTTTAAGAAGACGACTAAAACTTAAGAGTATTCCTCATTAGTCAGTCAAGAGGGGCTGGTTTCAAAACTCAAGATTTTACCTTGTCAGATGGCTTCTCCTTCTTCTGAACACTAGGTGAAGAAACCACTTTCTTTGGGTGTTTGCAGAATTTCTTTAACTTCTCCTTTCTCCCTGCTAATTAATGCAATATCTAGTAACAAGTACAATCACAGATATCTGGAATCTCTCAACTACACAGCTATAAAAGGATTTTTTCCCTCTACTTCTTCACAAACAGTGTAATTGGACTGGATATTTTTCCTTTGTTAATGTTACAGGCATGTTAGTAACATTCACAGATTACTCAAACACTTTCCCATTAGAACCATACATGAACTGAAGTACATATTTAAAATGCAAAATGGTTACACAGAACTGCCCAAATTTCTGTTGTAAATTCAAAAGCAGCCGCACGTACACACTACATCTCTGAGAATACTAATTCAATCAACAAGCTCAAAGGTCTTGGCGATGTCAAACCAAACGAGTTAAAGGCAGACTACAATGTTTTCAGTCAACTTCTTTTATGAATTGATGTATCCCAGCCCCTTTGTGTCAAGACAAAAAGAACAAAGAACTACCTCAGTTCAAGTGGCTCATTATTAGGGTAAAAAGGAAAAGCTGCTTTTTGGCTTTCCATATTCCTAAACCCTTTACCATAATTAAAGAAAAAAAAAAGTAGAGAGCTTATCTTCAATGCAGACAACTCTAGCCATATTCACTAGTCATCTCACTAAGTTATGAAATCAGAGGAACAGTATTCTGCAAACAAGCAGGCAGAAAATATAGGTATGTAGCTACTGTATTTTCCTCCAACATTAACCTGGGTAAAAATTCTTAAGTTGCCTGACAGTCTTTCCTGTAAAATATGCCCTCGATCACCCTTGAGAGCATCTCAGCATCTGAATAGTTTCAACTTCCCTTGTTTGCCAGTGTTTTTTTGGCAGCACCAAGCAGCAGGTTAGTCTCTATCTAAACACAGACAAATCTAGCAATAAAATTCAAATAATGTTTTGATTTAAAAAAATCTAATGTTTAACTTTTGTTTACAGAGGAAGAATTCTGCTGCCTTGCCTTGAATCCCTATATCTAAGTTCCAGGAAGTTTTACTACAGAGACAGCTGTAGTTGTACCTGGTTTTCTGCATACTTCTTCTTCATCTCCCACTTCATCTTCCGTGACCTCTGAGCCAGTAGTATACTCCTCTTCTTCAGATAACAATGACTGCTGTTTCTAACAGATGGGAGGAGAGGGCCACAGATAATAAGTGCAGCTTGATTCCTATTAAATCATATGTTAAATCTGTCCTGAGGAGCTCTCTTCAAATCTAGCTTCATATCTGAGTGAGGTAACCCTGTGTAAAGTTAGGTCTGAGAATGTGATTCTCAAATATTGAAAATGTAGTTTTAAATCTTTGCTTAAAATGTTATGATAAATATTTTTATTTATGTTTCCCCAGGCTGGCCAAACATCAGAAGAGGTTGCCCAGAGAGGCTGTAGAATCTCCATCCTCAGAGATACTCAAAACTTGACTGGATATAAACTTGAGCAATGTGAAATAGCTTTAAAGTTGAATATAACTTTGAAGTTGGCCCTGCTTTGAGTGTGGGGTGGATTGTACAAGATGACCTCCAGATTATTAAATGATTCTATGTTTAGTGTCCAATGTATTATTTGCTATATAATTTTTAATTATTAAAAAATTTCACATTATGGTAGCAAGTATCTGAGTTAGCCACATAATTATAGAGGTGAACTGCTGTTCTCTCTAGCATTGGAATATAAAAATAGTTAGTACATCAAATGTCACTCTATGCTGCTGGAAGAATGACTCCCTATCCTCCGCATTTGGCTAGGCCCTCAACTTTGATAAAGCTTTTTTGCAATAAGGCAGGCATAAATGTGCTTTAATTGACTTGTTGTTTTCCAGCGTCAACAACATGAAAGAACCATAAAATGTTAACTAGCAGATGGAATGATCAGCAATTCTTTCTGATGGTTTTGGGTGCGCAGTTTGACGCAGTTTTTTAAAAAAAGTTCAACTTAAAGTACCTAGGACATAAAGCATGTCAGACAAGCCATGAAAGAGACAGACACTTAAAAATAGTATTTTTGAATATCAGCGTCTCTGTCAGCTTAATGAACAATGAAGAACTGACGCATGCACTGCAGGTCTATTGCTTGCTGTCATTTGTAAGAATGTTTAAAAGGAATATTTCATCTTTAATAAGGCCAAAGTAGCACTTCACACATACTTTGTGATTCCTTAAAAGTTTTCACTGTACTACAAACTCTAAGTTAAAGCAAAAGTAAGAAAATCTTTTCCTACAAATTAATTAGAAAATAAGAAAAAAAACCAAAGTTAATTATCTGCCAGTACAGAAGAGCAAATATTTAAATTATGAACAAAACATTTTACTAACCAGCTGCAAAGTCCAGTTCTTCAGAGAAAGAAACTGTAGCCAGGAAAAGGGAAAAAGGTATATGTTAGAGAACTAATAATAATTGAAAGAAAAAGACAAAATAGGTGAGGGCAATGCTCAAAATAGGAGTGGTATGCTATAGTACAGCAAGTTATACTGTAGCCCCTAGAAAGCTTACTCTCATCTTTGACTTCACATTTTGACGGAATGAAGAAGCACACAAACTGGTTGTGAACGACTATTCCATTAAACACAGTGAATTCAGAATCACATTCTATAGTGCTAAGGTTAGGCAATAAAGATATTCATGGATTTTTTTTTTTTAATTAAAAAAAGCAGATGGGGAGGAGCAAGTATTGGGCACCAAATTATGTTAGAGTTTATAGAACTCTAAACTTATCTCTACATGAAGGATCTCTTTAAACTAGAGGTAGTTTTACAAACTATCTACTTCAACATGACTTAGAAAGCAACTCTGTTGATTTGGCATATACATAGCAAAATATATATCATAGTACTGGAAAACAAGATCTTTTGCATCTGGAAAAGAAGAGATTACTGTTCTCCATTTATGGGTCTACAAGAGCCACTAGATATACTCAGACACATCAGCAGACAAACCAAAGAAGGCAATTACTTAAATAATATTCACCACCTGATGTATTCTGGAGTATGACTGGGTCCTTAAACACCATCGGTTTACAAGTGGTCTGTAAAGCACAGACACATGGAGAATTGCTTCTGTTTCACAAAAATATTTCTGACAGACTTTGTAAAACTTTTGCCTTCTCATCAGACATTTTGTACCCAGACTAGCCTATGCTATCCTGCAGTGCTCAACTGTGTGCTTCTTCCTTTAGCAAGGTGAATATATGAAGTTGTCTAATAAATTATTCAAAGTATTTCTGTAAGAATCTTCATTATCAGGAAGAAGGGGAAAAACGCTAGCAGTCACTCACAGCATTGATTTCTCCTGTTTTGGGGCCCCACGGCGTATTTGGTTCTAACAGCACATCACATTCAATACCTTTTTCATCACAGAGTCCAATACCAGAATCACTTGAAGAGAAAGAGGTTAAAAAAAAAAAAAAAAAGACTTTTCTTCATTTCATAACTTTAGAACAAGACTCTCTTTACTCATGATAAAAGGAGAAAGACCCCCAAGTTAGCTGCATAACTAGTATTTTGATAACAATGCATTAAAATAAAAAGATAGGAGTGAATAGTTATGGAGGTTGAACAACTAAATGTCTGTTTGAAGTGTAAAAAGGTAAAAATACTTGCTATTCTCTTCCCACATTCCAATTAAACAATCATAAAATCAATTATCTTTTAAAAATCCCATATGTTGCACATATTTTAAAATGGAGAAGTCAAATGTAACATACACACTGGTAGAATGTCAAAGGCTAAGTTACTTCAGTAACAATGTTCTTACCTATTTTCATCCTTAGTGAAAGGAACAACAATAATGTCTCTATGATGAAGCAGATCATTCAGTATTTTAGTAGTCTGAGATGGCAAAACATCCCCATGGGCATTTCCTGAAGGTAAACCAACCACGTGATCCCTCACTTTACAGCCCTGTCATACATACACACATAAAGAAATCAGATACATGAACTAATGGGAAGACCTGATTCCAGTAAGTATGATAATAAAAGTTCAACTTTCTAGAAATTTCTGGTCTCTATACTTGAAAGCTTTCTCAAGGCAGAAACTACAGATGAGCTTTTGATCAAAGGGGTGGAACTGATTCTGTACTTGTTGAAGTTAACAGGAACTTCTAGAAACAGACATCCTGAGAAGCAAAGCAGAGTCCACTATGGGGGAATAAATAACAATTTTTACAGAACTGTTTCATATCCAGTTTTAGCATTCAATGTGGTCAAACTGTAAGGTGACAAAAGGGAATGGACAAATGTCCCTTGCTTGCACTGACAGCTTACACTGCACACACTACGACTGGAAGTGAAAAATAGCTTTCTGACATTACCGCAGCGCCCTCTCCCTCTCCAGTCCCATGCTCCACCCTGCCTGCCAGGGAATGCCTGCTGTACTTGAATGATCCCAGAACAGTTTACTGCAGCAGGAGAACGGCCGAGTTCAGAGACCAGAACCCTCATCCTGCGCTGCTCTGAGATGCTGCAACAACGTACAGTCCTTGTTTTGCAAAAGATCTATTTTTATAAACCTGTCCCCTGCCATGTCTTACGCTCTTTTAAAAGTTAACTACTAATGAAGTACCTTTGGGAGGGTTGTAGGATCAAATCGAAGTACTTTTTGGTTACAACAGGGATATATTCCTGTGCCAGTGGAACCCAGAGCACTTGCTACACCTGGATAAAGAACTGGCTGCGAATGGTACTGGCAATGGGAGAATTCAGTACACAGGAAAGACTACATTATAATAAGAAGAGAGATGAGAGGTAAAATTACCAATGGAAGTCAAAATTTTGCGGTATAAAGAATAAATATCAGCTTTATTACTGTCACACAACAAAAGCTGCAAAAACTCAAGAAAACTCCTCCCCAACCACTACCTTTCTTAAGGCAGAAAGCCTTTATGTCACTCATTAAAACCTGAGTGGTCAGAGAATAGCCATTCTAATTTAATCATGTTGTGCTCTAAGCAGTCAGAAAATAAAGGAAAGGGAAAATGATGGGAAAGGAGTACTAACAAGTCATGAACCACAGCTTCCGTAATTTCCACAACGCAAGTAATAGTCTCCTAATCAAAAAAGAAAAATCACAAAGCCAGCTGGTACCAAAACCAATTAGCTAAAGGGAGAGGATAAATATATTTTCCATACTCTTTTAGTCCCCGATGCAGCCCCCCAAAAGCACCCGAAGAAAAGACAAACAGACAAGCAAGTAAAAGTGAAAATATACTAACCTGGTTACACCTTGAGCAGGCCAACCAATTGACAGTCCCCCAAAGGCGCCAATAAACATCCCGCCAAGATTTTAATTCCTCATGAAGACCGATTAAATACTCATGGACTTCCCAGGTTTTATCTCTGAAAAAGCACAAGGTCAGGTTACGCACAGAATCATAAAGCAGTTTTGATCCTGCCACCAGAAAGGTGAGGTGGAGAAACAGCAAAGCAATACATCTTCCACTGGTGAAAATCCTACAGAAGAGTTTACAACAACAAGGATACAGTGTGGGACAACTGATATGAAATTCAGATGATGACGAAACATCCTAAACTTACTAATAACAAAGCACTACACCTTGTTTCATCTCAAACTCCATAGACTGCAACTTGTAAGCTAAGATAAATATCAAGCCTTACAGAAATCAGGAGAACCATAAAACAAAGGAAAACTCAATAAACAGAGCAAAAGAAAACAAAACATGCATAACAAGTTCAATGATCCTGCATTTTTCTGCCTTTAAGAATAATACTACCATATAACTGACCTGAAGTACTGCTATTCTATTTAAGTACAACATAGTATGCTTCTATGTATCTGCAATGCAACAGCAATTTTGAAAAATGTTAGTATCTTTTCTTGATGACTGCATGCATTTGAGGTTTCTGTTTCTAAAAATAGGAGTGTGTGTTATGGACTTTGTTCCTTCCCAGTGATAAAACAGCACATCTCTCTATAATTCAAAAGACAATATGCATCTAGCACTGATGCATTTTATTCTTGGAAAGAACAGATACGGTTTTCCCCACAACTTTAAATCCTGGCCTGAACAGCTTTTTATTATGTAGGTGCCTAACCTTGTCTAAGCAGACAAAAACTCCTGTGGGAACTTCTAGGTACCACTAGACATCTAGCGCAAACAAATCTGCTTTTAAACAGCTATACCATTAAAGATGGGCTTGTATTAGGTCATAAGCCTGGATTCATTAGTGGCCAGTGTTACTTAGTCTAAGGAATGGGTAAATGGATTCTATCCAGAAAAGCAGTCACAAGTACCAGAAGACAAATACTCAGAAGATTATGCAGATTCCAAGTAACTTTGAGAATCTCTACAAGTATGCACTAGAAATTATGTAGCAGCTATGTGCACTCAGCCTACTTGACATAATACAATTAAAGATTTTAACTGGCTAATCACCAACGATCCTAACACGTCAGGACAGGGTTGTAGACTCAATTCTACTTAGACTGTTAGGCAGGACTTGCTCCACACCTTGGAATTACTGATGGGAGAGAATACGAAGCTGACATGTATTATCTTGGGAGCTGACAGTGAATTGTGTTTTAGTTGTTCTGAACTGAATAGATCCAATGAGAAAGTTTTCATATTACTAATTTCCTTAAAAGGGGAGGCTCGGAGGGAGGGAAATGCAGCTTGTCAGGCACTGGTCTTCATTCAGAAGGGAATGCACTGTACAGAAATACGGCTCAACTAGACATAAATCAATTTAACATTTGTGCCAGATCAATCAGGCATGCAGAGAGAATAGGTCTTGGAAACTCCTCTGACAAATACTTTAAAACAAAAAAAACAACTGGTAAAAGTTTATTCATAGTAATTTTTAAGCAGGATGAATATTTGATGTGACAGTGTCAAGTCAGTCTAGAATAAAATCTTTAGCATTTCTTTGTTGACAGAGAAGAATCGACCCTTCCATAACAAAACTTGTGGAAATGCAGCCTTTAATTCAAATTCTCATTGGCTACATATAAAAAACCCTTTGATGAAACAATTAGCTGAGTATTTTCTACTTAAAGCAGTGCAATCCAAAACAGCACTCCCAGTGATCTTGCCTGTAGCTTTTCCATATTGCAGCAGCAATGGCACTGCTAAATGAATTTCAGAAGTACAACCATAATCTCCTGTTTGTTCTTTTTGCTAGGAAATATGGAAAAAAAAAAAAGAGTTTTTGAGATTATGATTTATACTGCTCTGTGCCTATCCATGACTCAATTTTGTAATGTGAATATCTGTTAACTCCTAAACATGTAGTATTTTGTAAAATCATCCAACATCATATAGCTGAAGAAATATATTTAATATATATATTACCTTATATGAACATAGACAATATTCCCATGTTGATCTATGTTGATTTTTCCTGGTACACAAGGAATTCGTCTTTCTGTTTCTTTAGTTAGCAGCTTTTTACATAAACAACATCTAGATTTAAGAAAAGAGACAAAACACCGGAGTAAGAGCAAGACTCTGAAATACAGAGGCTGTCTTTGTAACTGAAGTAGTTAAAAAGAAAATTTACCACACCTGTATAATGTTGCTGCATTTCCCCGAGAATCTGGATTTAGGTACTCTGGATCAAAGAGTCTCTCAATCTTCTTGCAGAAAAGTTTACTATTAATGACAGTAACACAGCTTACCCATTAGAAAGAGACCTTAAAGTTGCTTTATGAGACTAATAATAATATTCTGATGATATGTAAAGTTGTCACTTTTCTTTCAATATCTAGCTTTTAATGTGGTTTTCCTTTTAGATAATCTGTTTGTGGCATACATGTAAGAAATGCACATATAACTGGACTTGTCTGGGGTTGAAATTTACTCATTGAGGAGTGTGAACTTCTTTTTCTTTACGGAGGACCCAATGGGACTTTAAATGCTTTGGCTAAGCCATTCATTAAACCATCTCTGTCATGTTCCCCTATATGGCACAACACCTTCTCCTCACCCAACCTCAATTTCTGTCACAACACACAGCTCTGCACATGAAGAGCATTTGCCTATCTAAACTGACAGGTTCAGCCTCACTTGCAGATCGAACGCAGTGCTGTTTGGGTAACTGTTTCCTAACCTGGGCATACCTTACTTTTATGAAGTCATGAGGAAAGAGATCCTTTTTTAGGGGTGATAACATTACAGATAAAACCTTACATCCACCACGTCAGTTGTGGAATTCTTTATAAAGCATGATTTTCAATGTACACTCCGTATGGTTAATTTTTTCCCCTCTACTATGTTCTTTGTTTGCTATCTAAACTCTCAGCTTCTGCTCAACTAAAACACTTACTACTGAATCCTTTTGTGAAACCATACTTAACTTTTAAAATTAAAGCAGTAATGTCTTCATTCCTGCCAATTAAAATATTTTCCTACTTTCACCTTCCTTGCCTGTAAGTCTGCCTACTATTAATTGACCCTTATTTTGATATTAACTAAGCTAGAGTCCTTATGTACGCTGTTTAAATAATATTTCATCACAGCTATTCAGCCTTCTGGCCATCCTAAATTCTATGCCCAAACATCACACTTTGCAGGCTGCTGAAACCAAACTGTTCCCTATGAATTAGGAGCATGTCATCCCATCAAAGATTCCTTTCCCTAATCCTGGCCTCCATGCAAGGATTCATGAATAATTTGTCCACATCACACTCTTACTGTGGTCCTTCCTTTTGCTTGTCTTCTATAAAAAGCTCTTTCTTTTGGCTCAAAATTTTAATATAAAATTCTGAAGTGACTTCATGATATTCTGTGTTCAAGATATGTTACACAAAAGTATAAATTGTATTTATTACACTAGACTCCATAGTGTCTTAGCTCTTCCCAGAAATGATCCAAAAGCCCTACAGTATTTCAGTTGTACATTATATTGCAAAAAGTTACCTCTTAAATTTATCTCTTTTGTCCTTCACCTCGTCCACTTCACTGTGTGTGAAGAGATCAGCAATTCGGGTAACAAGATTAGCATTGATACAATTCATGTTACATGGTGTGGCTACAATGGCATTCATATTTTCATGGCAATAATTGATACATTTTTCTACCTGTGAACCAGAAACATTAAAAATAATTTAAAAGAATTATAGACAAAGCTATCTCAGATGAATTACTTCAAGGTTTTTTTTTTCTAAATAAAGTGTGGTGTTTTGCAAAACTAGTTCAGTTCAACTCAAAAATAAAAAGCAAGCTTAAGATTTGTCTAACTGCAACTTTGCATTAATGAGACTATGAATTTGTTTGTGTCCTCCTCCAAAAGGTCTCTACAGTCTGGGAAACAGCTCCAGAAACATTTCATCTTCAATAAGTGGTATCTTCCAGTTACTTGTAATGGAGAAGCCCAGTACACGTTATACATAGTATTGCATAGATCTCAACTTTAACAGCTAACCTTACTGTATATTTCACTGCAGGTCACTCCAGTGACAGAACTTTTGTCAAACATTTTAACAAACAAGTCAATAGTCGCTACTTCCACAGAGCTGAAGGACATAAACAGGTATTCACCAATATAATACTTTTTTAAAAAATAAAACCTATCAGAAGTCAGATAACAAGGTTATTTAGATGAATTGTCAGAAGGCAAATCCAAGATCCTACTATCACATTTAGAAGCAACTTATTCTACAAGTTTTTATATTGCCCTCGTTGAGATTCTGCAAATATTAGATTACCACTTTGAGTAAAAAGAAGGTGGCAAAATCTCAAAACATTTTCATGATATAAACAGATGCAATGGTTGATGCGACAGTCAAAGCATAACAAACAAGCTGTTAGACACCTAGTGATTAGCTGTGCCCTTATGGCACAGAATCTTTCTTTTTTAATACTTACTAATGAATCCATCTTCAAAAACTCAGAAGAAATAAGAATTGATATGACATTTCCTGGTTCTAGAAGACAACAAAAGGAGTTTTCTTACATGAATTCTTTCAATAATTTCACATCACCTCCCTCCCTCTGCATATTTAGTATGTGTTGTAAGCATTATTTTACCAGTCAACCTATCATTCCATCTTCCAACATGCAGAAGACTTCCAACCTTATGGAACAGATGCCTGGTTCCATACACAAAGATACTGTATTATTCTTACACAGTCATTTTCTTGCCCAGATTCTCAGTTTTTGTTAGCAAATGAACTAGAATGATCTTGTTCAATTGTTTAATTATGCTTCAGCTGATTTTTCTTTTTTCTTTATCATTTAGGTGGCCAGAGTAAAAGTATATCAAACTGGACTATATAAAAGCTGGAAAAGGTAACTTCATAGGGATAAAATGACACAACAACTATAGAACAAGCTAACTTCCATTGCTAGCCACCATACCTGGCTGAGATTTTGCTCAACATTTTGCCCAAACTATACTAGACCTTTTTTACTGCTTCAACTATCAGGATGCTTCCTTAAAACTGTCAGTGTTGACAGATCAGAGACTTCTGCTATAATGACCAGATAATTTTCTGCTGCAATCCCTTTCCAGCAAATGAAAACTTTGTGGCTGTTGCACTGAAACGAGACACTGGGGCTGAACTGTACCAAACCCACTAATTTTCCATTAGCTTGAGTTTTTAGTCTGAAGTACATATCATAATGAACCTGCCACAAATGATCAAGACACTGTCTTTTACCTAAGGTGGGCATTTCATAAGCTTCATATTCCTTAGTGTTCCTTTTAACGTATCTTATCAACCAGTCAAAGATGTGAACGTCACAGTGCACTGAAATGTCCACCTCTTCCCAGCGCTGGGCATCCACTGACAGATATTCAGCAAAGTATTTCATTTCTGAAATCAAAAGGTCTCGAGGACAAACAAAATCTTCTTTGAGGTTTTTTGCTTCATCACACACATGGATCACCATATTTGGCCTCAATTAAAAAGAAAGTCACAAAAGTTAGGACCCTAAACCAGTAAGAATGCCAAAATTGATTAATGAAGATTTCATCTCCAAAACTGCATCAGACATTACAATATTGACATCACTAACAGTTTTTTCTTAACAGAAGGAAAACAAATTGCAGTTATTAACAGTAAGAAGCTGTTGTCAGATACTAGTGGAAAAGCACAAATGTGCATATACTCAGATAGATAATTGAAGTGTGATTTAACGGTTAAGTTAAGGGACTGGAGAAAGAACAGTTATAGCTCCAGTCCCCAATTTGTCTCCAGTTTGTTATGGGATACTACTAAAACATTACATAAATGATTTGCTCTCCCTTTTTTACTTCCTTGAAAAAAAATGCATATATACAACCCCCCGCAACTTACTGAGGTACCAAGGACATTAACTAGTACACTATAGAATTTTCATCTGTGAAATTAAAATTGCTTTATTGTACATTGAAATGTCTATTTCTTAAGAAAACGTCAAAGCTAGAATCAGTGAAATCTATCTCTACGAAAAGAGGGTTACCATTAGGTTTGAATCAAATACATTATGCTGTAAGTATCTCTATAGTAAGATGCACTGGTGATGCACATGGCTATTTGAATTGGCAGTAAAATTTTTTATTTGCACTTTTCACTTACAGATTTCCTTTTCTTCTTTTAGACTAATAGGACAATTCTATGTTCACAGAACATAACTCTGTTTTTTTTAATTAACTATTAGTGAGCATCAGTCTTGTTTTATTCCTTTTCAAAGATCAGATTGTGTTTCCCACCACAGCAGTGATTGATTCATTCAGAATCTACAGATTCATAAGTAACCTATCACTACTCCACATAAGAAATTTTCAAACCAATTCCTTGTATTTCTGTAGCAACATTAAATTTAGGATGCTTACAGCTATGTTCTTTGTGACAGTAAAAAGTTAAGAGCAATTTAGACAGCTTTCAAAACTTGCAAAACTAGGGAGATGACTACTTTACTGACAAACCTTCCAGGGAGCTCACATTTGAAATGACAGTCCAGTTACTTTTTTGGTTAATAATCAAAAAATTGGAAATTTAAAATACTTAGTCAAAAGTAAGCCTCCTCACTGAGTTTTTCAGCAGTTTTTCTGCTCCTGGCCTAACACCTGTTCTACAATCATTAGTAATAGCAGTACTAAAGGAGAAGATGCATTTGTTACCCTGAATTCAAAAAACTGATACACAAACTGTGGACACATGCATTTCCACTACCATTCTTATTTTTAATCAGAATCAGGGAAAATGATATAAAAATACATGTGAAATATAAACAGCTGGAGAACTACCAAAAATTCTTTGGACTTCATTCATACTTATTAATAAAGCTAGAAAAATAGTTTAACTGGTTCTGCCTTGAACAAGGAGAATGACTATCTGACCTTCTCGCATCCCTTTCAGTGGTGCTGTCTATTACTCTGCGATTCCTCCAAGTGAGTGCTCTGTCAGCTATATAATCCTGTAGGCAAAAAACACAAACATCATCTTACCCCTGATTTCCATCAGTGCTTTCTCCACCTTTATGCACAGGACCTTTCTCAGATTCTGAAGAACAATTCCTCGTGGAGGTTGTGCTGGGCCTTCCTTAAATGTAAGGAAAAAAGGCTTCATTAGAACAAAAGGGACTGACCTTTTGCTCTTCAGCATCTTGGAAACACAACCGAAGCACAGCTCTCATACTGAGGCAATGTTACATGGCTAGCAGCAAGATCTGCACTACCATAAGAGCTACTAGATAATCCAAGCCATGTACTGCAAACTCAGATCATCAGCATTGCTGGATTGCCCAGACACTTGGCTGTAAACCTAGATCAGTCCCATCTCAATAAAGAGCTGAGAGTCTTCAACAGTTTCCTCTGGGAATGCAATCCATTCCTTTAGCTCCCCTTTTCTTCTTTGTGGGATGTGGGTCTTAAGACTTTCAATCACATGAAGACTTCTGTTTTCAGTAAACTTTGCCACCAGAATATAATCGCTTGAGACTAACTCAGCTTCTTACTCATAAATTGTTAGCTGTGGAAATATCTTACTTAAAAGCTGAAGCACAGAAGTCTCTACAGATGTACTTTTCCTAAATTGCTCAAACACGTGATTTAAAGCAGCGAATTGAATAAAACAATGCTCAAAAAGCAGACCGTCAGATTCTTTTAGTCCCCAAACTTAGCGCAGCTTATTCTGGGAATAAAGGACAACTGAGCTTTAGTTCAGATAGGCTCTCTTCACAATGCACTACAGGCAGTGAGTGGAAGCCGGACACAAAACCCAGTAGGGGTCTGGTTACCAATCCCAACGAGTTCTGGATCAAGAGTTAAGAAAATCCTAGGCACTGCCATAATATGCATTTAAAAGGACTTAACAACAGTTTGCCTTATACTTAGCATCCAATTCAATAAGCTTTTACTAGTCAGCCAAAACTAAAATCCAGCTCAAAATGAACTGGGCCTGCTTGGTTTTTCTTGGGGTTACTCATGTCTACAAACAAATCCAAACAGGGCCCAAATTCTTGATCCTAAAATAAGGTGATATGAATAAATTAACTAGTAAGTAATTAAAGAAAAGATATTCATTTACAAATAGACTTTTCTCAAATTCTCAGTTCTGAGATACCTGAATATTTCCCAAATACTAAGAAGGTGTGTTCACTACAATCCAGTAGAAAAAGACTGTATTATCCTAATCTTAACATATTAAGAAATTACACATAAACATGGGAAATCATTTATCCCAAGTCACAAGGAAAATGTGTTGGAAAAAACAGGAAACAGGAACAGAGGAAATCTCAGGCTAAGATCTTTCACTAGAGAACATCAGAGTACTTAACTGCATTAATACTTTTTACATATATTAAATTGTTAAAAAGAAAGCACACACTAATTATCTAAGGAGTTCTACAAGCAGAGTTAGCCAGTTAACTGCTTACTGGGAAGCTAGAAGCTACTAATCTTCTAAGTAGTCACCTGTGGGTGCAAGAAGTTAACTATTTATTCAACTTAATGTACATAACAAGTACATAATTGAAAGCTGATAGTGTTTGATAGCTGATAGACTCTATATACAATTTTCAAATACTGTCTCTTTATTAGACTTTTGAAAAACATTTTATTCATTGTACAGCAAGGGTAAAACAGCTGTTTTTTCTTCTGCAAGGAGAACAGTGATCAGAAAGCTGCAACGCTGTGAAAGACAATGTAACAGAAAATGTTGTTGCCTTAAACCTTCACTGTCTTTTCAATTGGTAATGCAGAAATCATTTACTCATTACTGGAATGAGGCAAATTTTCTCATGCAACACAACTGGCAAGTTTCCCAGTGTGTAGAAGACACCTTTATTCACAATGAAAACCAGAGAATAACTATTGCACTATTGTTTAATTAAAACTTCTTACAGAAGAGGTACTTAATGTGGTGTTACCAGTATTTTTCTTTTTCAGTCACAGCACAAATCGTTAGGACTAGTCCTCTTTTATCAAAGTATTACTGGGCCACATAACTGACCAAGACTCATTATGTATTAATGCAAGAGTATCTTGCATCAAAAAAGCAACTAGTTCATGCTCAAATTCCCATGTAGTCACCTAGCTATTGAGGCAACTGCCAGGCTTTTTGCTGGGAAAGAGGAGTCTGACCTCAAGGAATCACCATCTCAGCTTTCGGCCATTGTACACAAAACTTTCTACTCATCTTAGTAACACAGCTTGACGTGATTGTAAGTGTTGAAGGTTTACACAGTACAACACCAGGGACACAAAACAGAAGAATAAACCCTTTCTCTCCCAAAGAAGAATTTAGCACAATCTTCAGCATATCAAGCCTTTTGGAATAACAAGCTATTAAAAAACCTGAACGTTGATTCTTAATCTAAATGAACTGAAAGTGCTTCTTATATGCATTATATGTATGCTTAACTCTTCCTTTTCAAACACGAACGAGTACCATTCCTGGGTGGACTTACCACTCGGGACAGAAAAGCATGCACATATTGATTATAATCAAAGTCAATATATTTCAGAATTACTGAAAACATACCAGTTATAGTAATGGAATTCTGCCCAATGGGAGGCTCCTGAAACTCTGTCTGTGTATCAAGCAAGGAGGATTTGATGTACGTAGCTAAAGTTTCCACAGGACTCCCACCAGCAGCCATTAAGGGATTATACTGGTTGTCAACAGGTGAACTTCCACTGCTTTTTAGTTCATCAAACCTTTTTGCACACTGTCACAAGATTAAGCAATAGGACAATGAAGTAGTAGCTTTCAGTACATTTTAAATAACTATGATTTTTGATGCAGATATATGTCATTGTATTATCTTTTGCAAATGAACAGTTTCATCATACTGATATTAAACTTACAAGGCTTCTCATACAAGTAGGGGCATCAGGAAAGAACATAAACATGCAGTAAAATAAATAAGATTTGCCATGATTAAAGACTCTGAGAGAAAGAGGAAAAACAGATAAGATGGAACCTGTTTCAATGTTTATTTTAGGCCTGATCTTCCAAAGGGTCAGCTTTGAGTAGAGTTTCTTTTCTTTTTTTTTTTTTTCAAACTAGTTGCTTTACCATTAACATTATCAAATATTAGTAAAAGCAGCTATATTAACTGGCTCATAATTATTCTTTCTTTTACTTTACAATTTCTACTCTGGACAAAAGGGACTGCTGATTCCCAATGCAGTTTTATTACCTTTCCATTCCTTGTTTTGATGAACTAAAAAGTATTTGCATTTTGTCAATTTGTACCTACACAATGACAATCATGGGCTTAGTTCTGCAGACTCCTATACACGAATAACTTTACACATACAAGCAAATCTACCAAACTCCAGGGGTAATCCTCCTGTGATACAACTCTCTGGCTCTATACAAGCTGCTGTCTCTTATTATTATTTATTTAGATTTAGCTAACTGACATATTACTGCATGCCACATTCTCTTTTGGTAGAAGCGCACACATGGTGACATCCTTTTGATATTAATGTAGTGTCTCAAATTTTTAACAATGCCAGTTTACAAGATTCAATAGACACATGAAAGCACGGGTCTCACTTCACTTAACTGCGTTAAAGAGAGACTCCACATACTTAAGACACTTTGTTCTTTCAAAACACAGTAACCAGACATGTACTAATCAATCATACTATCTTTATATAAGGAGAAAGCTGACAGATTATTTTATAATTATTTTATTTCCTCAAGGTTGCACAGTACTCTCTCCAAATTGGAAGTTGAATAGCAGTGCCCACAAAAAATACTAAACTCTTTGCAAAGCACTTATTTCAGCTTGCAAGGCAGTAACATTCCACGTAAGCTCCTGCTCCCACACAGTCACTTATGTTCTAAATACAAGGTCACAGTGAAGGCCACTAGCAATGCTACAAATGCAAACTGATACATTTGATTAAGTTTGCAAGAAATTACAGACTGTTGGCTTGTTTTTTCCAGCTTCACTGAATCAAGAGCAAAAGCCATTTTCTTTCTTAGCTCAAAAGCATTTAAGTGAATATAAATTATCTTCTCTTGGTTTACTTCACCTCAGAACTCAAAAATCCCAAATGGCTCTTTTTCAAAACAAAAAAAAAACAAACAAAAAAAAAAACCAAAAAAAACCCCCAAAAAGATCCCCAAACCAAGCAGTTCATCATGAAATTCAGCAATCCAGAAAGATTAAGTATACAGAGGTGGCAAGTTCTTCCAACACCTATTCCAATCAGAGAAAGAATAAGCCACTTCTTGTAGGACCAAGCAAGAGACAACTGCATGCCTTCTATTATCTAGCGGAGGTCTATAACTTTTACTTCCTCAGAATCGTATTGAAAGTAATGCCAATCACAGGAGATTATTAGGTTTGCTAAGTAAAGTATACTACAATCTGCATGAAGTTAATGGGTACTGTCATCCTTTTTCATGAAATAGTTTTAACTATGTAATTTGAAACATATTAGTGCAATTACTCTTTTATTTTTCAATTCTACTTTTCAATTTTTATTAAAATAAATTTTTTCCAGTAGTTTTTATTCTTATTCTATACCAGTTCTGAAGAAATACATTATGTGTTCTTATTTCAAAACTTTAACGTTCAGGTTTCGTACAAACAAGATATATTTTTTCAATCTTTTCAATCGTTCAACATTTTGAGCTCTTTATAGTTCAAATTATTTTACCAAAAAAAAAAAAATCCTTAACTTCCATTTCTCTCCCTCCCCAAACAAAAGAAGCTTTCTTCTTGATAAAGTAGTGCGCGTAGCACGCACATTCTTTTTTAGTAAATTCACCTCTTTGGATGTAAATCCTGGAACTAGCCTTGCCACACTGTCCCAGTTGATAGGCTGAGGAACACCAATTAGGGAACACAGGATCATATCCAAAACCATTTGGTTGTTGTCATATGGAAAGTTATTGTTTTCTGAAAATCCACGACTCATCTTTGGTTACAAAAGCCTAGAAAAGAAAGTGTTATTAGAAAGTACACAGAGAGTTACGCACTTAAATAATGCTCAGATTTCAGAGTAACTGAATAATCCGTTAACGCTTAACGTATGTTAATTGTAGCACTCTGTAAGTTACTATGGGAACTATTTACTACAGCACTGCAGCCAAGTACCAATGCTGTAAAGCTTGTATTTGACACACTTCTCCATCCTCCGATTTCGGGGGGGGGGGGGGGGGGGGCGCAGAAAAAGCAGATGTGCAGAACACAAAAAAACGACTCAAGAGCAGCAAGTACTAATATTTTTGAGTTGTTTCTTCACAAAAGAACAGGGGAAAAAAATCAATTTGCATATAAAGTTGTGGAGTTAAAAAAAAAAAAGCCATGGACAGTTACAAGACGCAAATGTTTTCAGAAGCGTCAACTTCTACAATTAAGGTATCCGAAACAAAAAAGCATGCAAATATGAAGGTTTTCTTGCATGCTAAATGCAGTTTGACTTAACAAAATCTAGAAGAAAAACTATTTGTCAGCCTTCCTTTCCCTGCAGTCTGAATCGAAGAGCAGGTCAATGCAAGACAACTAAGAAAAAAATGAATTCCAACTCCACATGTTTAGAAGAGAAGCTGATCACCTGTCTGAAGAGCACATCAATAGGTAAGACTACTAGATAAAACTTGAATCAAAGGCAGTAGACTCAACAAGCTGTATCTATAAGGCATGCTGATGAGATTCATTAGCAACGCAAAAAACCCCAAAACATTGCATAAAAGATCATGCAGTAACAACCTAATCCAGCAAAACCCTGAACAGGTCCTTTTTCTGGAGTATTCACTTGCTTGTACGCATGCCAACTAGACAATAATTCTGTTTACTCACCCTTGTGGCTCTGACAAGCGTGCACTGGCAAACGTGCAGTTTTACCACCCCAAGTATCAGTCACATACTTCTGCCAGCAGTTTCCATCTCTACAGCTGATGCAACTAAACAGAACACATGCCCATTCCTCCACCATTGGACATCACAATCCAATACATTAGCGTGAAACTATTTTAATTCGTAATTTAAAAGTGACACCCACTCTAGTTAAGAGACCAGTATGAAGTGTGCCAACTTGCATTCTGCCACATTTGCTCTGGAGGTTAAAACTGCTGGAAGAAGGGCTGAACTAGCAGCCAAAGCCTTTCCCTCTAACTCCATCAAAGCATTTGGATACTTAGAGCTAGACCCTGGGAAAGAAATACGTGTGAACTGTTGTTAATCAGTTGCGAAATATCTGGTAACTGAAGAACTCTCCTGGGATGTGGAAGTATGAATTTTAATCCCTTCACACAAAGAGGGAATTCAAAATATAATACACATCTATCAGTCAAGTTCTTGAATCCAGGGGTGGTAATCACTTTCACAAACTGCCCGAGAGTGGTAAGCTGAAGGATTTGCTAGGAATCAGTGTTCTAAATGTGGTACTATATCATCCTAAACAACTACCTTCCCCCTTTGCAATTTTGAAAGAGAACTATTGAGTGTCCATTCCCAGGAGGGACTCGCACCACTGAGTCCTCCAGTGCAAAAAGGCGCTTCCTACAATCTCTGAATAAGCAGCCTAAGTTACAAGAGGGAAAAATGATTTAAATACACTTCTCTGTTCCCCAAACTTCCTACTGCTCAACTTTGTTCTCTTCTTGCTCAGCATAGTTGTGTTGTAAACCTCACTCAATTATACATGAGCCAACTCAGAGCACCCAGTTCACGGCAATCAATATTACTTTGGTGCCAGGAAGCATAAAACCTGGATGTCTTTCAACTGTCATCCTGAAGACCTGACATTTCAATTGGCCCAAAGCATTCATAATTTCCATTTACTAAGGATCTTCAGGGCTGAGAAGCCTCATTCTTCCAGTTTCAAGTCGAACAACAGACAACAAAGTATACAGGACAGTAGAACACTAAAAATGCAGCGCTCCTAATTTGAAAAAAAACCATTTAGTTTCTTATTATTAATTTTACGTATACCACCAGGGAACAGAGTAAAAGTTCAAAGTACTCGCTTAGCATATGCTGGCAGAAAAGTGCAGGCATTCATCAAGACCTTCAGATGCAACTAATGCACAGGCATGATCTTAATAAGAATTCCTATTTGGAAAGCACATGGCATCTATCTTGAAGTACCTTAAAGAGATCACATAAATAATGAGACCTAAAATTCACAGGTAAAATTTTGACTTTTAATGTATAAAGCAAGGATTGTAGAGAATTTCAGGGAAAACATACTTGGATATTAGCAGATTTAACTGACCACTAGTTACTAAAAGGATATGACATGTAGTTGTTTCTTTTGCCTCACCCTCTTTTCATGCAGCTAAAAGAAAAGACCTTAAAATATATAACATCACACTGATTTTGTTTCAGATTGTAAAAGCCATTCTAACTTTTCTTGTTTTTTAGTTTTTATTGATAGAAACAGAAGTCACAATAGTAAATAACTTCTTAGCGTCTCAAAAGAGCAGCTGAGTGAAACTATCAGGAAAAAAATATCCCAAATCCAATAATGTTCAAATAAGGTTTTGTATATTCATGGAAGAGTAAAGAAAAAAACAATGCTGTTTCGTGCTTAAGAGCTTCATTTTAGGAAGACAAGTCAAACGGATAACAGTTGCAGCATTTTAGCAATTCTATCTAAATGAAATCTGTTGCAAAGCATGTCAAACAGCCAGTTTTGAAGTCAAAGGTACTTCACAAATAACATGAGCCCAAACTTTGCAACTAAGAAAGATGCCATTATGAGGAAAGGTAGATTACTCCCTACATTCATCAAGTCATTAGCGCTTATTCTGATAGTCCTGTCAAGTGCACCACTGTAGTAATTCTATGGTGGAGGCTTCTCTCCATCAGTGCACAGACAGAAGTCAGTATCAATTCAATTTAAGCCACTGGGTATCTACCATGTCTGTTATGAAAAGGGATGATGAGGCCAGAATAGGTCAGCACCAGTGGCAAAGCTGAGTGGTTAGGAGGTATGAAGACCACTTCTTGTGGTATCTTCTATGTGTGTAGCAAGCGGTTTAGAAATATGGCTGAATGAGATGAGCAAATGATCATGTATTAATATCCTCTGAGCTCAAGACAAAAAATACTCTTAATGAAAATAAAATTATTAGTGGTGGTGTTACTTTATAAATCCCCATCTTAAAGCTTAGTTCTATGATATGATCACATTGGGTCATCCATCAAAGAAAAAAAGAAAAGCAATTATTTTGCAATAGCTAAATTTATAATTTAATGAAGAAAAAAAAACACAGCGGGTTTTAAGCACTTTACTGGTAACAAATTTATGCATACATCAGCACTGTGGACTATGAAGCAACCAGCCATGCAAAGATGACAGGTACTCTAAAATGTAACGACACTTTCAGAGAGAATAAAGCCTTTGTCACTCAAATATTTTTTAATCCACTTATTCTGTATATTAAAATACAGTTACTTATAGAATCACTACTGCAAAGATGAATGAAGGAGCATACTTACTGCAAGCACAAAGATTCAAATCTATTTACTTCTATTCTGGAAATAGCACAGAACTCCCCTTTGTGCCTTCAGATCTGATTTTTAACACTGGTCCCTTCTCCTCTAGGAAAGGCTTTAAAAAGTATAGTTAAAAACATGCAAGACTCTCTATGACGCAAGAATGTGCACACTGTAAGAACTGCAATGTAAGGCCCATAATAAATCTAACTGCTTAGAGAGGTAACAACATCAGATTCTCTCCACTGTGTTTCTCTAATGAAAGCTGAGCTTGACCTTTTCCTCAAACCAAGGAAATTAGGAAAAATGTTTCAGAGTTGTTTGATTTTGATCAACTCGTAATACACGCACAGCATAGAAAGATAAATGACAGTTTTAATAATTTTTATCAGCACTTAAAACTCTAAATTAAGCAGCACAAAATATTCCCATCGCTTTAAAAATATTTCATAACAATAGTGATTTAAGTAAACCGTTAATCCATTATGCAGGAAGTTGGTTTACGTTATGGAAATACACCACCTCGTATAAGAGGGGTATTTTTAAAAAAAGCGCAGACACGATCTAAACTGAGGATTTACTACGCCCGTGCACCTGCAGAACCTGTGGGAAGGAAAGCTGCTGGGATGGGCACAATGTTTCACACAGAATCCTTAAATGCAGCGCAACGATGGTGCAGAATGGAAAGCGGGGTGGGGGAAGGAGAAACTTCGACCATAGTTTGCTTACATACTAGTTAAATTAACATCAAAGTAAGGTATGTTTTAATAATAATGATAATAATAATAATTAATAATAAAACGGACTTTCTTTTTTTAGGCGAGATCGTGCAAGTGCAACCACCCTCCCCGCCAAGCATCACCCTGGTGGGGACCCTCCCCTCCCGGGCCCTATGACAGAAGGGGATCTCGGCAGGCACCCCACGCTCAGCAACAGGGAGGTCCCGCCGCAGCTTCAGGGACCGCTCCCGCAGCGAGGGGACGGGAGGAGACAGGGAGCCCCCCGCCAGCGCTCCCAGGGAGGCGGGCGACAGGCGGAGGGGCGCCGCGGCGGGGCAGGTTACCTGGCGGGCTCCCAGGCGACGGGTCGGCGGGCGCAGGGCGCGGCGCGCGCGGCTTCGCCACCGGCTCCGCTAACGGCTCCTCCTCGAGGCGCAACGGCCGCTCCCTGGGGCGAGTGCCGCGCCGGGCGCCTCACAGAGCCCGCAGCGGAGAACACGGGCCCAGCCCAGCCGCTGGCGGCTCAGCGCCCCCGGGGAGCCGCCCCCGGCGCCTCAGCGCTGCCCCCAGTGCGCAGCGCGGAGAGACCCGCGGGCCGCCACCGCCACCCCCCACCTGCCGCGCCTCACGCCGGGAGACGGCACCGCACGCGCCGCCGCCCAGCCCCACCCTCGCCGCGCGGGGCAGGGCACGGGCGCGCAGAGCCATGGGGGGGGGCGGCTGCAGCCAATCAGGGCGCAGCGGGTGACTGGCTCCCCGCCCCCTCCCGCCGGGGAGAGCCAATGGGGTGACCGGGAGAGACGCGGCCTCGCGGCGGCGGCGGGGGCGGCGTGGGCGCCCCGGCGCGCACCGTGTTGCGGCGGCGGCGGCCCCGCCTTGTCGCAGTGCAGCGGCTGCGGCTCCCCCTCCCGCCTCGCGCGTGGCGTCCGGTCGCCTAGCAACGCGCCACCCCGCCCCTCCGCGTGACGTAACCGTGACTCCAAGCTGCGCCTCAGCGTCGTCACGAGCCGGTGACGCTAACTGGGCTCCGCCCGCGCCCCCGCCCCGTAAGTGACTGGGGGGGGGGGGGAAGGGAGCAGAGGAAGGAGGTTGCATCACGCGCGTGGCGTCACATCGCTGTGATGACGACACAGCTACACCCAGAGGCGGGGGGGAAAAAAAAAAAAAAAAGCACTTTGTGAAAGTTCCCGCTAGGCCGTGGGGAAGGGCAAATCCCACAAGGGGGAACACCCACCGCTCTGGTGACTGCGCTAAGGCTGCTGCTAACCTCGTAACGCCATGGTGACAGTAACTTTAATCTTATTTTTCCCCCCCTGCACAAACAAACAAGAACTTCGACACCACAGAGGCACCATACAAGGGAAAGCAGCAAGCTGCAGTTATTTAAGAGCCTCCATGCAGAAGCATACCACAGCTCCCTTGCATAAAAATAGAGCTGACTTGGGTACAGCTCATTCAAAGAGTCTTAAGTAATATCCCAGCCCTCTACAGCAATAACTCAATTTTTTTCTCCAGTAAAAAAAAAAAAAAAAAAATCAAAGTCTTACAATCATGATTACATTCCCACAAGAAAATATGTTCACATAAAGAAAAAAATGGAGCAGACCTAGGACATAAGGACCATAATTAAATTTATCATCCCAACAATAGGTCAGATATGACAATTAATCTTATGACGATTACAGGAGCCAGGAAAGTTAGTTAAACAATAAAGTGTTCATGTGAGTAAAACTGCATTATAAAGCTATCAAGAAAGAGGCTGAGCAAAGATAAGTATCTTTAACTTTAGCTCTTCACTGGTTTTGAGTTGATTTGAATTTAAATATTTGATGCACTTCTATGTAATTAGGAAAACAATGAACATAACCTGTAATTGAAAAAGGTGACTCACAAAGCTAGCCACCTGGGAACAGGCTGAACCACTAGGAGCATCCAAAACTACTTTGAAAACAGGTGGAATTATCCTGCAAACGGTCAGACCCTTCCAGTCCTGTTATTTTGTTCACTGTAGGTTTGTTTATTCAGTATATTTGCTACTGCATCAATCTTGCTGAAGGTCTTAAAAATCACTTCACTGGGGAAACCATCCATGCCTGCTAAAGATCAGCCCAGATTTACTCTTCCTATATATAACATATAATCTCTCCTTTTTTTTCCTCCTCTCCCATTCCTTTGTTCTTTTTCCTTCTGGCTAAAACCCATTCTATCACACTATGTAATTTCCACTCCTCCTTGGTATTTTGGCATGAGTCATTGAGATACTCATGGTCACTCAGATATTAACTGTTTCCTTAAAAACAAACAAAAAACCCTAGAGTAATATGCTGAGGGGACAGAATGCAAAAAGGCATAGACAAGCTCAGAAAAAAGGTTGCATCAGTATATACAAGTATATAAACTTTGAATTTTTTAAAGTCAGTATGAAAACTTCCTTTGGATTTCAGTTAAAATAGAAAATGCTCATGATTCTGTACTGTCCCACCGCAATCCACAGAATATGTTACCTCTGAGAAGGTGGTATATTATATCATACATTATCAGTGCAAGATTGATGGCTAAAAACACAAGTTTTTGAATTACCTGATGCTGTAAGGCAGAAGTTCAGTTCTTCTTTTAAAAGGAAAAAAGTATCCTTGTCAATACTGAAGAAAACTGTCAAGTTTTACTCATTTGATACTCTAGAAACCATGTTCAGTTACTGCTAATATGTTAGTAGAATTAGCTCTTCACATTTAAAACACTTTCATTTCTAAAACAAGAAATTGTAAACATCACCTCTGATAGCATAAATAAACCGTGTCATTTTTTCAAGTCCTTGAGGTTTTGTTGACTTTTGCGGAATTCAGGGAAGCTTAGTATCTCAAAGTAGCATTAAAAATCACTATGTGTGAAAGATCCATGGCTGCATTGCATTGACATCACATTATGCCTATCTCACTTGTTAAACCAGTTATGCAAATACATTTGTTTCAAGGAGAGATTATCCAGGCCTTTAAAGGCAGTATTTGGAACGCCCACAGAATTGAAGTGATCAGCAATGTCATCCCAAGCCTGCTTCAAATCATTGTGCAGAACCAGGCCCAGGATGTAAGGGGAAAAAGTGTACCACCACCTGTGGACACATGCAGTCACTACCTCCCATCACAGGCCAAGAATGTGGGCAAATCCCAACACATGGCCACGGATAAAAATAAAATAAAAGCTATTTATAAAAGAATGCTTTTATATTATCTATTCTTTGTAAAATATCTGCAGTTCCACTACTCTTACTGACTGAAGAGTATTTCTACAATGTCTAGAGTGCTTCAAGAAAATCATTGTCTTGGTTTCTGAGTTTATATCTCTTCCAGAAAGCTTCACTGCAAACAGATTTATAGGACACTATTTTCTCTGTATTTGCCTGACTAGCAAGTTTCACTGAGATCACTAAATACGTCAGAACAATCTTACTAGCTCAGATGTAGTCCAGTTCCACAAAAAGAAGAGTTTTTGAACCTGTGCTGAAGAAGCGGACAAATTTATTTAGTTCTACTAGACAATAGGAATATTTTTCAACTTACTACTCAGAAACCTGAGGGAAGCTTTTGAATGTGTACACATTAATGTACTGCTAACACCCAGAGAATCAATCAAAACTGGGATCTGTCATACTGTTCAGACAGTATTCAAGCATAAAATGGTTGGGATACTAAACACTATCAGTAAGATTAAAAAAGTAAGACTAAACTGAAAGCTCAGATAACCAAGTATCCTAGCAAAGACTTCTAGGTCTGTTACTGATATATAAATAGCTCCCAAGAGCAACACAAAGTTAACTTTTTCAAAGTAGAGATCTTTTTAAAAAAAAAAAAAAAAAAAAAAAGTCAATTGCCTACTGCACAAGTTTAGCAATATTTCAACTGCATCTCTTTTCTGATCTCCTCTTGCACATTCCCCTGTTTGAGCCACACCTGCTCCTTTTAGTCTTCTCACCTTTCTGCAGTTGTGCAAATCTTGAGCAGCCTGTCAACCAGCTGCCCATTTTCAACCAGTATTCATGGTTTTTCTGTAGCCTGACATACAGGCAGAAACGTAGACGATGAAATTACAGGACTCGCACTTTTTCCTGATTATACATAAAAAAGAAAGGAGTGCTAAAACACAGTATTTTACTTTAATATCCTTATGCAATCAATACAATTAATTGTGAATTGAATAAATAACCTCTTTCCTCAGAGCCTTCTTTTTCCATTAAAGTAATCACAACAGTGAAAGGATCAAAATTCTTCCCAAGATTCAGCAGGTATAGTTATGCCAGTTAGCAACTGATAGACTAAATCAAGGTACTATAAAGGCAAGCCAGTTAAATTATTAATAACCTATTTTTCTACCAAGAGAAGTTTTCAAAATAATATGACCTCAAAAGTGAAAATTAAACCTCTTCTTTCTAAAAGTTAGCAAAATCTGAAGATTTTAACAAACATCAAGGAAATGTCTTCCCAACTTGTTTTGAGCAGGAAAAAAAATGTCTACTTCAATAGATACTCTACAGAAAGTCTGGATTTTATGTTTTGTTTTATTTTTAAAAAAGACCCTTCCTCTAATTGAAATCTTTCACTGATACAAGAGAGGTTGGTACTCCATTAGTTAAGTCTCATAACAGTAAACTGATTCCCTCCATGAATACACATCATAAGCAGAAACTGTACATTTGATACCAAAAAACCCGTTTTTTTCCTATGTATTTTATATTTCAAGTTTGTTTGCTTTTTATTTCAACAACAGAAGTAATTTCCAAATGTAGATAATTTTCTTCAATGCCTTGGTGCATGCAGAAATGTCACAGGAACTTGTTCTGTTTTAAGCCTAGTTCTAAGTTTCTCATTTGTCCTTCAAACTACTCTTCCCTTTTGATCTGCATTTGAGGATCTAACAATCAAGTAAGAATGATTCTCTGCACTATCTTCCAAGACCTGAGCACAGCCACTTAAATTCTTGGCTCTAATTATGAACAACAACAGGAATTCAGAGGTTACTTTACAATGCAAGGCTCCAACATAATATACATCTTTACAGCCACTCTACTTCAATAAAATTAGGTTTTTTTCTTAATCTTTTTCTTGTCAGAGTTTTGTTGTGGTGAATAGAATTCTAAGAACTCAAGGCTGGCAAATGCAATTAAAGTAGAAATACTGAAAGCTTTGCTAATACATAATGGGTGTTAAAGATCTCTGTAGAAACAGTCAAGTTGAAACTACTAGATCAATTACACAAATCCATATCTGCTACTTCTACTAATACTTTTGTGTACCTTTAAAATAAGAAAGAAAAGATGTTTTTAATGACTAAGACAAGCTTTAGTTATTTTATCCATTGCTTTAACCCTCAGAAGCTCAACATGTTATACACATTCTATAAGGAAAAAGTTTTAATTATTTTTGCTTCACTAAAAACAGTATTCCGATACAGAACTCTCAAATATCAATATGAAGAAAACACTAAATACTTTGAACAGTCTTGATGCTTTTATGGCTTTTGATACACCAGAGCTGTCAAATTTTATAGGCAGATACAAAATTTACCACCTGAAAGGCAGCATAAGGAGTTAACTCCAAGAACTTAGCTAACTGAGACAATTAAACCAGAAACTTTATTTCTTTGCCCCTCAATGGCATTAAACCCCACCATTCCAATGCATTCCTGCTGCACTAAAATGCAGCTTAGATCTTTTGACATTCAGGAAGAAAACAGAATAGAAGAAAAATGACATGCAGATGGTAGTTGATAGGCTATCGGTGGGCTGTTAACTAACAGGCTATAATGCATGGCTAGAATGATGCAGTTAGTTTACTGGTCACAAAAGGGAGTAACAATTAATAAGTGCCCTGAAAAATGCTTGACTAGAGGATGCACTTTATTCTAATGCTCTTTTAATAAAGAAAAGAAGATGGTTAGACTTACTGTTGAAGCTTCCCTGCTTTTCTTCTGTAATTTGTACTCTTCTCCCGGCCTTCTCTTTCTCACAAGAAAAGAGTCACTTTTTTATAAAAAAGAACTAAGGTCTTTATAACAGAAGCTCTACTTCTTACCAAAGCAAGCAACTCAGAGCTTTTAATGATTTGATTGTGTCACCTAAATCTCTCAAAATTTCTTCCTCTTTCTGAGAGAAAACATTGTACAATTAGTATTTTAGGGTCCTCAACCTTCAGTTCTGGAGGACTTCTTACAAAAATCTGTTTTACCTTTGCTTATCTTTTAGAGAGGCTGACATTCTGATGAAGACTGGACATCAATCTCCGGATTTCATTAACAGTCTGTCCACTTAAGAACAGGCTGCCAATCTTTCTTTTTTTATTTGCTTTATTACAAATGCCTCAGCACTCCTTGGCTCAAGGTCTTATAATTGCTGCCAGGTGATTGGGTAGAGTCACTAATGTACAGCCTTAGGTGAATCAAAAATAAATATTCTGAATTTGAGCAAATCATTTCTCCATCCCTTTACCAGTCAGTAGCAGCAGTAACTGGTACAGACCCATCAGTGTTCCACTACCATACAGATTTTCAACATACCCAAAGTTTTATCAATAAAACATTGTTCAGTTACTGAGCTGATCAAAGTGCATTAGAGTTCCTGTTTCTCTCCACTGATCGCAGTGGAATCAGATGCAACAGGAACTTTATTAGTTCCAGCAAAAACAGAATCAAAAGCAGCTTCCTGCTCCTCTAAAGTCACAGCAGCAGTAGGTCCTTTAACAGATGTGTTGGTAAAGACTGACTGTTGCCCCGCAATCCTTTCCAGGTCCACTGTTTTCCTACCTCTTCTTTTTCCCAGTATTTTGATGTAATTAGCTGGCACAAGTCCTGTTGTTTGACCATCATAACTAGCCAAAAGCCAACCACGGATTTTGGGTTGTTGTTCTGAAGAAGAAAATGCAAATGCATTACATTACAAAAATGATGCAAAATACACTGCAGTTGAAGCACACATACATCAGGGGGTAGATGACACACCAAATCGTCACACACACAAAATAACTTTATAGTAAAAGGCCAGTCCAAATTATTTCATAAGAGGATCCGCACTGATGAGGTGTTCTGAGGAGTACTATGAAGTGCAAATTTTTCTGATATTGATGACACCACAACATTACAAGTCCCTAAAGATTTTAAGTTGTGCAGCGGGTGTGATGAGGAGGTAACTGCAAGGGTAACCACAGAGCACACTCTGGATAAATTATTAAGCCATTTATATTTTAGGGAAATTGAACAGAACTACTCAACAAGTTTTATTACAACACATGTAATAACTAGTAAAGAAGTCACTGGGGAGGAGTTGAGTCAAATTATGTGTGGTTTTTTCATTTTCTGACCTTAGCAATATGACTGACTGCACATACAATTAGAAAATAAATACAAAATTAAAAGTTTACCTTTGGGTGCTAATTTTAGCATATCACCAGCACGGAAAGAAATTTCTTCTTCTGAAAGAGCACTGAAGTCATATTCTGCTCTTCCAACTACATGATCATCTTCTCCACTTGCCCAGTTACTAGATACTGTTTCACAAAAAAAAAAAAAAAAAACAAAACACACACACACCTTAACTTCTCTGATAGACAACTGAAAGGAGTAACAAACAAAGCAAGAATCAAGAATTGATGAGTCAATCCAACCAATAGCTTTTTTTTTTTTTTTGACAATACAATTCTCAGTCCCATCAGCGCATATTTGTGCAATTGCCAATCTAATAGAAAAGAAACAGGAGAACCACTATTTTGGAATCACAGAAAGCATTCTGTGAAACTGCATCATAACTCAACATTAGGCTATTTAAATAGGCTGCTACTTGTATCATGTGCCTAAAACTCAGCATTGTGCCCCAGTATCTATTAAATTTTATTACTGTAATATAAGACTAATAGCTATTCATGTGATAATAAACTAAACAATGTTTTCCATACTCTCTACTCTTGTGCTGCAGATCATTTTTACCTGTTTCTTCGTCACTGTATGTAGAAAGCAGTTTCCAAATCAGATAGGGACCTCCCAGTATAACAGCAAAGAACAAGAAAATAGGCCAGGATTTTGCAGAGCTGGCTGCCTTGTCTTCAACACCAGCACGAGCCACCGTCCCCTCACTCTCAGCCCACAAATCCTCATTCTCAGAGCTCTTCCGTAGACCTAGTAATCGCTGTAGACGCTGATAGAGATATCTTATAGTTCTCACTATAGCAAGAGCTGAAAACACCTTTGTGAAGTGTACTTTGAGGCGGGAGAAGTGATTGGCTACATCCAGCACAGCTCTGAAACTGTTGTACACAGCTGAAAAGGTAGCATCCATCATCATGCTGACCGAGGCAAATGCATGCACAATACTTTCAATGGACTGAAATGCACCTCTGCTGCTCTCTTCAGCCTGCTGAACAAACCTGCTGGGAGGAATATCATCTGTACGAAAGCGGTTATAACCCAAACCACCATATCCGTAACTGTAAGGATTATAGCTTCCGTAAAAAGAAGTTCCATATGAGCCATAGCCTGGAGAAAAAGAACTACTATACGCTGGCCTGAAAGTGCTCAGACTACTGCTTCCTGTTTGCTGTGATGGTCTTGGCAAAATAGGTGGAGGTATTCGTGCAACTGTGGGTTGTCCAGGCCTAGTCAGCAGGTTGTCGCCCAAGTCAGCAGACCTAAACAAATCCAGACAATCAAGATCAGTACTCAAAGTAAATTTGTATTTTCATTTTCCCAGAGTTCTTGGCAAACTGCATAATAACACAGTGCATTTTGATAAGATGGGGAGCCTGATAGCCAAATACACAATATGTTGCACAATGTTTGTGTGAAGTACAAGTTTTGGTCAGGAAATCCAGGTCTTAAAAAAAAAAAAAAAAAAAAAAAAAGAAAAACAACCAACCAACCAAACATGAGACATTCAGTATCCAGGTAGAACTGCAGCATATCTGAAATATACCCCTGGAAAAACTTTAAAGCTATTCATTGTAATGACGAAGAAAGTATGAAATGCTGCATCTAGATTCAAAACTGTTGCTGTAACACTTAAGACATTTCTCTGTGCACAAAAGCCTCACTTATGATCTACCAAGAATATCTATGAATACTGCAATATAAAATCTATTTTTATTTATTTCCAATACTTGTTCTCAGCTTTCCTCTATAATGAGCCCATTGTACACCCAGACCTCCTTTGAATCTACACTTAGAGAAAAGGATGGTGTGACCTAAATGAGAATCCAAGCAATTATAAAACACCATATGCAAGGGCTTTGGGTCCTCTGATTTCCCCCTTTCCCTAAACTATCTAATTATCATTATACAGCACACCTGGGGATCAAATCTATCACTGTTACTAGTTGGCAGAAAGAGAAATTATGAGTCAGATTTCTTTTAAATGAATTTTTAGCCTTGTGTATACCCATACGTCCACATCATTTTATCTAGGCCTTTTGTAGTAAGGCTCTGTAAGTACTATGATAGGTCTTTGAATTGTATGAAGCAGCTCTCCAACTGTTGCTGTTTCATGAAAAACTAATCAATGTATAATCATCCTAAAAGTCAAACATTTTGGTCAGCTCCCATATTTACTGCTTCATCCCATGACGTTCTGTTTTTTTAGTGTATGAAATTCACAGAGAAAGTGAGAAATGAAAGATCAAGTTTGAATCACAACAGGAATCGCTACAGAGCTGCTTCCTTCTGCACTACCTTCAACGTGAAGCATGCTTGCTGCATTGTGTATAGATAAGCAGTGAATTACTTCCTCTTAAGAAAGCTCATTAGCAAATAATGTTTATGTCTTTATGTTATTTGCTTTTTCCATCATAGCTTTTAACTCTCCTAACAGTTAAAAACAGAAGCAAAAAGAAGTTATCACCACAGAGAAGAAAGCTACTGTAACTTACTAAATCACACTCAAAAACCCCACAGTCAGCATGGGACAACTCACTTTAAAGCTGCTTGGAGCAATTTAAAGTGACCTAGATAACCCCACCAAGAAGAATTAACATCCAATCTCCAGTTCAGTAATCTTCAGCTTGCAGTAAAGGCACAAACATTTCTGTTAAACTGAAGCTGTTGAACGTTTTGTCTCGGGCTAACCTTTTGCCCAGTTTCAGCTCACTCAGCTTGCAATCACCAGCACCAAGTGAAAAACAAGGCTCATCCCTAACCGCCAAGTCTCCCTTGGTTTCTGATGGAAAGGAAGGAATTTAGACGCGCTTTCTGTATAGTGTTCTTCTCAGTAAGCACGCCGCATTTTTCTGGAAAATGCTGATTCCTGGGTGAACGCAGTAGCGACAGAAATACGTGTCTCCCTTTTCCTGCCGCTGGGAAGGACGAGGCACCGCTCCGCCGCTCCTGGGGGGCAGGCACCCTCACTCCCGGCAACGCGGACCGCTTTACCACACACACACACCCGGTCGTGCACGCCATCCCCCCAAAAAGGGGGACAAACAACCCCCAGGAGAGGAGCCCGACGCCCAGGCCACCCGAGCCGACGGCAGCGCCGAGCTCCGCGCTCCCTGAGCCGCCGCCTGGCCGACCGCGACCTTTGAGCCCCTTCGGCCTCCGGGCAGCGGACGAGGCCGGGCAGCCCTGGCCCGAGGGGGGCGGAGGGCAGCACCCAGCCCGGCCGCGCGCACAGAAGGGGGACCCGCGGGCCGGCGCACGCACTCACTGGAAGGCGGGCGCCACGGTGCCCGCCAGCCGCCGGTTCTCCCAGGGCTTGGGCGGCGGCGGCTGCGACGCCATCTCCGCCTGGCTGCGGGCCCCGCTCCGCCCCCGCCCGGCCGAGTCGCGTTCCCCCGCCCGCGGCACCGGCAGGCGCCGCGCGCGAGCGCCGAGCCATCCACCAGCCAGCCTTCCGGCAAGGCAGAGGACGCCGAGCGCTGATCGATGCCCTCTGCCTCGCCGCTACCTCGGCCTGCCCGGGCTCGCCGCAGCCCTGCTCGCTGCGCCGGAGCAGCGCGGCGCGGGGGGCGAGGTCCCGCGTGGGTCGCGCCGTGGGGGGCTCCGAGGTGAAGGCTTCCGCGCGGAGCGTGGGGCGGAGGCGGCGCCGTCCCCATCCCCCTCCCCCCCCGCGCCGCCGCCCTCGCCTGTCCCCGCCGGCGCCGCGTTAGCCCCCCTCCCTGCGCGGGGGGCTCTAACGGTTCTAACGGTCGGCGCGCGCGAGGCGTCCGGCGCGGGGGTGGTGTGGGGGGAGCGGAGCGGAGCTGCGCGCGCGGGGCGGGCGTGTGGCGCTGCCCGCCGGGAGCTGCGAGGGGCGGATGCGGGGCGAGGCGGCCACGCCGGCGCTTTGGCTTCGTGGCTCTTAAGCCCGGGTTTCAGCTGCGGCAGCAAACGCGTGAAATCCGGGATGTTGGGGGCGGGAGGGGGGCTGGTTACGCGCTGAGAAAAGCGTGGCATAAAGAGCCTGCGCGTGTGTTCCGGGCATGGCCTCGACCCCGTCCTGACACGCGCTTTCTGCCTCTGCCGGGCTGCGAGTTTGACATTCAGCACCTCATCACGTAGATTAAGTCTGTAACCTGTTCTTGGAAATGAAAGGTTTCTTAATGGACGGTGCCTCCCCCCCTCCCCCGTTTTTAATATCTGTATTCAAATATTTGTAGCCTGAAACATCATGACAATATGGTTCAAATCTCATGAAGTGCAATTAAGTTAATAAATATCTAAGTATTAACAACAATAACAAAAAAAAAGTAGGACCAGTTCGAAGATTTCTAGTAGTCCTTGATTTTTACAGCCTACCTTGAAGGATCCATATGCAGGAATTAAGTTAGGCTTTCCTGTGCCCTGAAGGTTTTGAGAAGGATTGAGACACTTAAAATGACTGTGCAAGGAACTCCAGAGTAGTATAGGACGTTAGAGGTCTAACAGGTGGTGACTGGCATGGAGGAGGCGTATATGCACTGCCTCTTCACCATCTTGTGATATACAAGAACTAGGGGATATCAAATGTTGCTCGGAGGAACTAAGCCTGAAAGAAAATCAGATGGTTCTTCCTTCAGTAGGTAATGAACTTGTGGAATTCCTTGTCGAAGGATGTTACAGAGGCAGAAACTTTCAAGCAGACTGGACAAGAGTTGGAAGAAAGATCTGTTAAGGGTTACTAACAGGCAAAGCACCCCAGGTTAAGGGATCCCTCAGACCAGAAATAATTGGAGACAGAAAGCTCTTGACAGAGGTGCAGCACATACTGCTTTTAATCTTCCTGTGGCATTTATTTATGCCTACTGTTGGAGACAGTAAACTAACTGAACCCTTGCTCTGAACAAGTCTGGTTATTCTTATATGCCCTCTCATGTTTCACAGATACCCAGTATGGGTGAGTACCTCACTGGGGTTATTAATAGTCTCTTTTTTCATATTTTTTCAAAAAAATAAAGAACTTAACCTCGTGGAGTTAAGTTCATCATCAGGTTTCAGCCAAATAAAGTAGTCCGTTATAAAGTACTGGGAGAGAGAGTGTCAAGGAATGAAACTAGCCTAATCTTATAAAGAAAAACAGAAGCCTGTCCCAAAAACAGTAGTCCAGTTGATTCAAAACCTTGTTATTTACAAATGTTTGAAATGAAGAATAAGAAATCTCAAAAAATTGAAGGAGCTAATGGATAGAAAAGGCAACCTTTGCCTTTTAGGCTTTGTGTGACAGAAAGAGAGGGCGTCTATTTTTTTCCATGATTCTTAACACGTTAATTCTTTTCTTGCTGTGATTTTAGAAGGAATTTTCATTTTACATACGGCTTAAACAATATGTCTTTGCCTTTTTCTCCTTCTCCATTCAGTAAAGCATATCATGTCATGTAATGCATTTTATTGAAGATAAAGCTCTGGTCAGACGCTCTGCATACCTTCATCAGAACTCCTGACTTCTGGTTTATTTAGGAAGTAGAGAAGCTTTTCCCTGAGTTAGTGATCTTTTTGGGTTGGTCCTTCCAATCAGTTGTGCCTTTGGTCTAAGAGAAATGTGTGTCTAAAGAACAAAAAGAAAAAAAAATCCATTGACTCAAAGTACTGCTCAGTTAAGTGAGTCCATTTTTTTTGAATTATGTTTATAATAAACTTTTTTTTTTATTTTAGAATTATCCAGCATGTCTTCACTAACAGAAAAGGACAGACCTATTGTTCAGCTGTTATTGAACACTGGTACTTGCCCGCGATGTATTTTCAGGTTTTGCTGCCTGGGATCACAGACACCGTATAAACGTCCATACAAGGTTTCTTCTTTGTATTCCTGATTAGCATATGTGAATGTATGAATGCAGTGTTCTTTGCGCTACCTTGGATTAGAAGGACATTGTATTATTGGGCTCTTTGCCTGAGAGGATAATGCTCTGCAAAATGAGTCATGAAAAATGACTGCTGCTTACACAGTGCAATTTTATTGAGTAATTACAGGAATGGTAGAATGTAACAATTGTTGTGGGTTAAATGTTAAGTCTGACTGTGAAAGTCGCTAAGTGTTTCCTGAAAACACCAGAAAACAGGGCATATTAGCTTCTTCACAGTATGGCTCTATCACTTTGGAACCAGAGCAGCTATGATTGTTTTCTCTGTTCTTTTCCCTTTAGCATAATAAGTAGCTAAGGAGCTTTGGGTCAGTGCAGCTGAAGCAGAGGAGGAACCATCCATCTGTGCACCCAACTTTTAACCTCATAGTGCCTGCTTCTTGCAGTAGAACCAATTAGGGTGCTGGAACTTAAGAATTGCAGAGCACAGGTTAAGGGCAAGTTTTCCATTTTTAATCTGTCAAAGAGTGTTACTGGGTGTCCTTTTTAAGTAACCTTACTGCTGGAATTCAGTATTCCCCCATTTTTTCCTAAGTATGCACCATCATTCTTGCCCTTATTCTTGGCTATGATGTTCCTCCTCTTGTTTTTGGCTATTTATTCCTCTTCTATGTTTTTTCTCTGAGACTTCTTTTATTGTTTAGTGCAAATAAACATCTCCATTTACCTGGTCTAATGCATATCCCTTGTTGCTATGCTTGTATTTGAAGGTGTCTATCTTGATTATTTCTACCGTTATTCAAGTTCAGACTCCGGAATTCATCTTTCATAGCTTTCTTCCTTATCCTTTTCCATTTTCTGTCAGTCATTTGAGACATGTTCATTCCGTATGCCATTTTTTATTGTTTTGTGTCTCTACCCAGTTTCCCTCTGAGTTGTAACAACACAGTAACTGCTATGTTTGTTACTGAAGACATTTTAATAAATCTTTCTTTAATAAATCTTTGTGAACTACATTTTAACTCTGTCATAGTTCCTAAAATTCAGAGACGTGCAGGTAATTCTTCCATGTCCTCACCAGCACACCGTTTAATTTTCATTTAGTTTTCAGTGGTTAGAGATGGGGCCAAAGATAAATGCATTTCTGCACGTGAGGAATGTAAAATGCTTCTAGTCTTGTTGGATGTTATGAAGAAGTCCATTCAGTAAAAATCAGTTTCTCTGGGTAATGTTTTGGCAGAAGTACAACTTGGAGCTTTTTTAATTGTGTAGATGTCTTTTGGTATAAATTACAAGTTTTTAATTACACAAGGCTGAACTGGAGTGCTTAATACTGCCTTTTAGAATGCATTTATAAGCACTTGTTACAGCATTGAAGAAGAAAAATCAACAGCAGTAATATTTGTCTCGTATGTTAGGATTTGATGAAGGAGTTGAAAGAACTTCTGAAAAATAATGCAGAAAAAGAGGATACAGTTTGTTTTGAAGTAGCTGATCCACCCTGTAAGAGAATCAGGCTTGAAAACACAGAAGAGGGGCCTGCTGATCTGAACCAGAATGGAGTGCTCAAGCAGATTGCTTTGGTTAATGAAGAAAATACTGCTTTGGAGAGCTCAGCTGTGAAGGTTTGCAATGTGTGTTTGGGAATTCTTCAGGAGTTCTGCGAGGTGGACTTTGTTAAAAAGGTAAATAATCAGTTCTTGATCTATATGTGTGCTTTTCTTGGAGTTGGTGTGTGTTGGAGCCTGCAGTATAGGTCTGGTGATGAAAACCCCATACGATTAAACAATCACCAGCAAGATACGGGAAAACAAACTGAAACATTTACTCATTTTGAATGTTTGAAATGTAGATGGCGCTATTCAACTACATACTACTAACTGACATGGTGTTTGCATACCTCCTGTGCAGTTGGGAAATAAAATTTATGTCTGTGTGACCATATTTTACGCAAGCCTGCCTTAATGTAACTTAAAAAATAATTTTAAAAGAGGAGTGCAGGTGCAATGGAATGACTGTTTGGAACATGTTTTCCATAGCAAAGGACTAATAGATGGCTAGTTATATGAATTTAGGAGACAATACAGGGTCAGCTACTTAAAGTACAACTAAAACCTCATTGTAAATTATGACCTCTCTTCACTTTTCTCTGTGATAGGATAATGTGGAGGCATCAAATGCTGTGCTGTTCAGCTTAGTTGCATGCTCTTAATGTAGTATAACTCTGTCTTTACCATATACTAATATTTAGAAAGCCACAGAAGAAGAAAATATTTCAATGGCATAACAGATTGCAGATGCTGGAGGAAGTATGAGTTAGAGGAGAATATGGGCATAATGACTATTGCAGACATCATCTCTGAGGAGTATAATTGCTTATGTAACAAGCTGAAATATCAGCTGGAAAATCCCACTGCAGTTGAAGTGTTCAAGTGTTTACCAAATAAGTTAAGCGTTAACCAAATTTAAAAGTATTTGGTTTAATGGCATGAATATATCTAGAAATGAGACTAAATATAAAGCATATTATATAGTTTCTGTTGTTGCAGTGAATTTTTTGCAGTTTAGAAGAAGTTTTAGAGGTTTCTTTTTTGTTTGCATTGGCAGAGTATGTATATTTTTATAGATCCCATTTTTAAGACTTGTTGTTTCAGATTCACACTTGTAAGTCGCGATGGAAAATCTGACAGCATTTGTTAATGCCCCACAAAAACTGATTTTCTTATAAGGAAATTTCCTTATCTGAGATGTTGATTTCATGTTGAACGCTCAGAACCAGTCTTTGTTAGCATTCACTAAAATCACTGATGTTTTGGGCATTTTCTCCGTGTGTGTTTAAGCTTATTTTCAGTGAGACACCTAACCATTAGCTCTTAGTAGCCTACTTTAAAATGTTTCAGGTGTGTGTAGGTTCTTGCTTTATTTCCAGTGGCAAATTTGATTTTTTATCAAAGCACATTAGAAATCTAGGCAATGTTCTGGCTTATGTGGGTGGTAATTGCATACTAATCCTGAGAAAACATAGGCATTCTGTTGTAAACTGAAAGATAAAATATTGCATTCTATTCTGTTACTTTGAAGAGCAGTGGAATTAACACTGTGGATACCTGTTTGTTCCTGCATTATCCCAGGACCTTACACATTTTTATTGTTGTAGAATTGTATCAGTGTTCTGAAGAAAAACATGCTGAGTCAACTGTTCTAGCATTTGATCACTGTGGTATAAAGCCTTATACCAAAATTTATGCGTGCAATTAATTGACTTTAGCCTTCAAATACTGAATTAGATTGTTTCATAATGCTGCAGCAATAAGGATACCATTTATTAGTATATTCTTTAAAACAAAACTTGTGTTTCAGTAAGTTGTTAGAGATTACTCTATTTTGCCTATTTGGCATCTATCTGAAAGTGTATTAATATGGATTTACAGTGATTACTCTAGACTATCAACTCAGTTTCATTAATGTAGTTTAATATTAAAATCCTTCTCTTGCAGTTGTGCCAAAAGGTTAAGTCTGCTGACTACCAGTTTACGAGTTTTGTATTTTCTGTATCTCTACCCCCACAGCTGTCTGTTAGAGAGGTAAGTGTTTACAGATAATTGTTACTTAAATGCGTAGTAAAGAAAGTTACTTGGATATGTGCAAGCTGGAGGTGGTTTGATTTTAATTGCTATTGTTTTAAAAGAAAACACATGCTAAAAGTGAAGTCTGTTTTCCCCTTCCTTTTTGGCGAGTATTATTTTAATTAATAAAGTGTCTGAGTCGCTTCAGATTTCAGTTAGTCCAGGAGTACATCTGAAAAAATGAAAGGAGTTTCTTTGAACCCTTGGTGTATTGCTCCCTTTGGTACAGATGCCAGCCCTGCTTTGTGGATCTTCTTGGAGAAGGAACTGCACAGCTGGTGCCTTTCCTGAAATAAATGATAATTGGTAGTGCAGAATGCAAATGAAGGAATTTGAAGATGAACTCTTTAACTCTGTGGCATTTTAAATAATGTAAAAATATGTATTTTTAATAGTCACCTGTCTTGGGCATTGTTGAAAATGTAAATGCAGTTGTACAAGTACTAATTTTGACGGCAATTTTAATCAGACGTAAATTGTTTACATTTCAGTCATTTAAGTATAGAAGACAGCAGTAACATGGACAGGTATATAACTGATAATTTTTTGGAAAACTGAAATATACTAAGCATAGTATAGCATGATCAATAAAGCAACAGGTTTTGCTTACTTGTGAGGTGTTTTACAATGTTTACCTGCTTTCTGATACAAAGTGATGCAGAAATGCTATTGTAAAGAGCAGCATGTAAATCTTCAAGATAGATGCCTCCTGTGGTAAGATGTAATAGAAGCTTCAGTGAATGTGGCAGAATGAAGTGTAGGTCTTCTTGGATTTATATATAAATCCGAGGTGAGGTCTGTTCTCAGCCCGCACAGTTTGATTGTTAAATAACGTACTACGCTTTTAGACTTGAATAGCAGTGCTCTGGTATCTCGGGCAAATATCAGTGCAGTAACCGCGTTGTGCTAATGTGTATTTTGCTCTCAGCCTGCTTAATGTAAGACTCTCAACTTCCCATCCTAAATTAAGGATACTTAGTGTGTTCACTTTAGCTGCTGTTATGTGTAGCAAAAGGATACCAGAACAAATTGCTTTGTGCTTTCTGGCTGTATTAACTCTTCTTACTCCATTTGATTTTGTAATCATCCAAAAAATGAGATTTGTCAAAAAGCACTTTCAGGCTAGCTGAATATGTGGGTGCGTGCATGTGTGCCCATGATGCTCTTTAGAACTTCTCTAGACAGAGGTCAAAACTTTATGCCCATAGTTAACCTCTGAAGTGCAAACCTAGGTGTTTAAAAAAAGAAGAGCCTTATTATTTTCAGGGTACTATAGATCAGGACTTTTCAGTTTCCAGTCTACTTTGAGAGGTGAGGAAAGAACTTGGTGCTACTGTTCTTCACACCCTCTGAAGTGGGTCTTTGCCACAATGCCTCGGTAGAGGGTGTTATTGCATTGCAGTTCTAGCTTGGTCATGTTCTCACACTAGTCTGAGCAAGTAGAGTAAGTGTTTCTGCCTGCTTTTGAGGCAGTCTTGGCTGCAAATAGAGGCTAAAGATAATAGTTTGCTTCAAAGAGTTCCTCTTGCTGATTGAATTGTTGCATGTTGTCTAGTGCCTGATGCACTGAAACTGTGAACTGGGAAAACTCACCTGGCAAAGATAGTTGATAAAAACTGTTCATTTATAATAACTTTGTTTTCTAAGTGCAATAGATTATCAGTTTGATAAAGCGGGTGAGATGTTCCTGTTATTTTTATCAGCACTTTTATCTTTACAGTACCTTTACATCCACTCCCTTCAAGGTTTCTTGCCATTATGTTCAGGCAAGCAAACAGTACTTCAGCGTGTGGTACAACCAAGGGAATAAAAAGCTCTGGTTTGGGTCCAGGAATGAATAGGTGGGGTGGGGTGACTGAGTAAAAACCTCCAAAACCAGGTCTGCTGTCCTGAGTTTCAGTTCAGTTGAGCGCAGGGCTGCATTAGGCGATTCCTGCCATCCCTCTGTTCTACTCCCTCGGTCTTGCCAAATGCTAAAGCAGCTGTTTGTGTAGCTGTGCTCTAATTGAAGGTGTGAAAATAGAGGGAGGCAAGAAAGAACCTCTTCAAAATTGTGGATTTTTATTTACCATCTATCCATTTATCACTTCTAAAAATCATTAGCAGAAAAAGTTCCTGTTTCCTGTTAAGAAAAGCAGCAAGTAATACAATAAGGCCATATCCCAAGATGCTTTGTGTTGAAAAGATGAACTTTTGTTAAGTTCTTCTTTTAATTCTTTTGCACTGTACAAGAACATACGTGATTTTATCATAAAAGGACACCCCAAAGACAGCCTCCCTTCCATTGACCTTTTGTATGACACACCAATTTTCTCTGACTTCCTTTAAAAAATTCAGAAATTGTCTTCTAATATTACCCTCAACTAATTTAATCATGACAGTTGTCATCCCGCCAAGGCTAAAACATAGGACAGGGCCTGAAGAAGAGTGAGACATAACATTTACATTTGCATAGTATTTGTATCTGTAATGCAAAGACTCTATTACCTCTTTCTACAAGTAGGATATCTGATTAAAATAAATCATATATACAAGTTTATGTCAGAGAAATATATTAGAATATGAAGTGAGTCATGCCCTCCAAAAAAGGTGACTGTTAGCTATGTCTGTAGTCTCAGTTGTGATCCATCATCCTGGTACTTGCTGCAAGGACATTGATGCAAATAGCATCTGTAGTCATTACTCCCTATAGGACTGTGTATACCTCATCGTGGAATTCCCCATCTCAAGCTCTGTTCTAATACAGTGAAAAAATGCAGTGGCTGGGATTGCACATGGTACTTCAGCTGTTGCCACTGTGATCCCTCAGATAGCATTAGAATAATATCCTGCAGCTTGTAATCAATATAGTGCCTGAGCTAGTGTATTTCAGAAATATATTTGCTGTTAAGCATTGCCCTGCAGGCTTGAGTTCTGTAATGAGCATTTTTCATTTTCAAACCACTTCACAAACATAAAGTAATTATGGAGTAGAGGGATCTGATCCCCTGCTTTGCGTACAGCTGGGAGAGAGCAAGACAGGGGACTTGGTTGAATATAATTTGGAATTTGGGATCTTTTGGCTTCTGTGTTCACAGTACCTTAGTCTATTGTTTCCTCTTAATTGAAGGGGAATTCTCTTTCACTTTTGAAGTCAGGGGAAAGGAGATGAAATTTGATACATGGTCTCATTTTAGCATAGTTACAGGCAGATGTTTTCTCTAGTTTGTCATTGTGCCCCTCATAATACAGGTAAAAGGGGTGAGATTAGCCACCTGACTGAGTGCTAAAGCTGCAAGTGCTTTAAATCCAGGAACATGAGACTGTTTAAATCAGCACTTGTCAAATGAAGAGTTCTAGACCTCATTCTGTGGTTGTTGTATTCTCTAGTTAAGATGTGTGCTCAAGGAATTTTGATTGGAAGCTACCTATGATTTCATCTGCGTAATATGCAAGCAAGATTGCAATATGCTTCATAGTGTTTTGTGAAGCAGTCTTGCTCGCATTTGCTACATACATAGTATAATGAGTCACAGTGAATTTGAGTAAACAGTATTCTATCAATACAAGTACATTTATTCTGTTCAACAGGGTGCTGATTTGGGTATCATGTATCTAAAAACTTTGTGTTCTCTCTCCACCATTCCTCTCTCTCCTTAGTATTTCTAGCACTGTTTTTAAGATTCCCCCATTCTTTTAGGTGTCTTTAAGAAAGGATAATAGAGATTTTTGACTGAGTTCCTTTATCAGTGTGTAAAAGTGATCTGTGACGTGATTACTTCTGAATTCAGCCAAAAGATGGTGTGATCCTGATGTTGCTACTTTAAGTTTGAGACACGTTTTCAAACCTCTTCATTAGAATTATTTCCTTGACAATAGAGAGTAGTTATTTTGACCGGAGTATTTTGGGTTTTTTGTTTGTTTCTGAAAGCTCCATATGTGAAGAATGAAAGACAGGGAACGGATTTAAACTGCTGAACAGTGTAAATCAGTGATGTTTACAGCTTTTAAGATATGAACTCTTTTGGACACCACAAGCATATGGGTGATTGCATGACAAGTTTATGGAGTTGCCTTTCTCTGACTCCTTACTAGTAGTCTGCTGTCGGCAGGTTGAAAACCACTAATTTTGATTTCTCAGTGTAGGTATGTAAGCAAGCCGAGCAACTTTGGTTTGGAATTCAGCTTCTGTGAGGGCAGTGAGACTGGACCTCCAGGCTATGTATTGACAATACAGATTCTGTTAGTTAAGTAGCTTCTTGCCAGTCTTAATTTGTTGTTGTTGTTGTTGTTATTAGAGGAAGAAAGAACAGAGAATTTTGTTGTTGCTTAGTTATAGAAAGTTTTGGGGGGAGTTTCTCCCTTCTTATTAATTGCTTTTGCACTGATAGGCATTTTGTTGAAATAGAAACATTGTGCAGGTCTTCTGAATATCTGTGTCCAACATCACTCTTGCCAGAAATATAAGCATATAAATTAGTGTTCGTAAAAGGTTGAGGTTTTTTTTTTCCCCCAGCCTACTATATTAATTTGTAATTAAAGCCAAAGATCCGTTGAGGTCAAAATTCAAATTATGGTTAACTGTAGTGCACTTCAGATTTGTAAATTATGTTTTCATTATGGTGCGGAGAATGGGATTCTTAGAGCATGCAGAGACAAAATTTAAAGCCTAAAGCACTAAACAATTACTACAGTGAAATAATAGATCATTCTATAGGATCAGTGTGTCAGTACAAAGAGGAGTGAGTGAGACTGAGAAGGGATGCACCTCTAAAAACGTTTAGTTCCCCAGAGCAAAGCTTGTGAAAGATAAGCTTTTGGAAGCTTTTGGCATAGACAGTGTTGTTCTTTGGAAGTCTTCCATTTCTGATCCTTTTTCATTTTAAGTCATGTAGGATTGCATTGGTTTGATGGCTGATGGTCTGTTGTGCTTACTTTCGCATTATTCCGTTGTACCTTCACAGCACTGATAATTTTACTTCTATTTTTGGCTTTTGTTACAATCAATGGTAATTTTCATACTGCTGTGTTCTGTTTCTTGGCTGAGACAGGTAAGGGATGATACAGGGTTGTCTTTCTTTGTCAGTGTCACTTCAAGGGGCCTGCTACATTATGTTGCTTTACATATATAAAGCTTCCAGGCGAGATGAGTAGAGTTCGAGGAAATGTTTACAGTGCTTGGATTGAGGACAGTCAAGCTTTAGAGCAGATTGTGCAGAGAGGTTGTGCATTATTGAAGTCTCCTTTATTGGAGGTTTTCAAGACCTGGCTGGATAAAGCCCTGAGCAAACTTGTCTGATCTTATAGCTGACCCTGCTTTGAGCAGGAGATTGGATAGAGATCTCCTGAGGTTCCTTCCAACTGAATTATCCTATGATCATTCACTTTAAGCAAATACTACATCTTGGAAGCTCTGTACAAAGGAGTGCATCTGGAGCTGCAGAAGATGGTATTCACAGAAGATCTGCAGAAAGCAACAGAGGGGTAGTTGGGAAATGAAAAGAACTCAGGGTGAAATCCGCCCGTGACTCTCAGATCAGGTTTTCCAGCAGTTTCTAGATAAGCTGTCTGATAAATAATTGTTAGTGAACTCCAGAGTTTATATCAAAAGCTGTCTCTGATTTGTAATATTATTCCCTCTGTTCCTCAACTTTTCCCATATTCAGCTTATGTCTCCCAAACTAAGTGGTATGATTCAAATGAGGGGGCACTCTTCAGGGAAAGAGATTGTGATTACCAGCAGACCAAGAATGTCATTTATTTCATGTTTTGTATAATAGGTGCTGCTTGTTTTTTATTTTTTTTTAATTTATATGTCAAATCAATTTTCCTATGTGTGACCATCCATTTAGATACATTTTTTTCATTTCTGTATGTGGAAACATAACTGCTAGTTGCACTTGACTTAGGCTGTCAGAGTCTTTTTTTCTAGTTACAGTGTTAATAGCAGCATTCAAAGTGTGTTTCATGCAGTCTAATCTTCTTTTGAAAGCAAGGTAGTACTTGTGATGAATTGCCTGTGCCTTTGCAAAATGATGTCTTAGAAATATGCACCATTTGTTTTGGAGAGCTGGGTCTTCCCAGTGTCTTTTATGCCACTTTCCAGATCTGTCCAACAGCAGACTGAACGCTCATTAATATTCAGTAATACTAATTTGTTTTTAGTTCAGCCAGATATACAGGTACATTGTATATCACTAGAAATGTTTTAAAATTGAGTGATTTTTGGTCTGGAACTAGTGTTATCAATAAAAGAAGCCTAATTGCCTGTGTGAGATAAAACCAGTCATAAGTGTTTCCTGGGTTCAGGACTTAAACTTTCAATGCATGCAAGTGCAAGTATACTGTAGTGAGAGCACCTTTTAACTTTGCCTGTTTATCTCCAATTATTTTTCAATATTTCTCAGCTGGAAAAGTTGTCTAAAAAAAGAGGTGGGAGCTTCTACATTTTTAAAAAAAATCATATGCCATATACACTTGTTATTTCAAAAAGGCCTTACCTTTGTTTTTGTAAGGCAAGAGTGGGAGAACAGACAATAAAGTAGGGAACAGCCCATACTAACAGAGCAAAAAATTCTTTGAGCACTTTTGGAGAAAAAGAAAGAACCTTTCTTTAGGTAGGCTTGCCTGGTTAGTCTACAGAGGAAAGAGCAAACTCTAGTTCTATCCTGTACACTTCTAAAGCAAATGCTAAATTAAATTCCTAATACTTATGTTTTTTCCCGAGCTTTGTAAACTTTAGTTTTCTCTTCTGCTAACAGTCTCTGAAACAGTTGGAGTATTTTTGAGCCTGAATTTCACTTGCATTTTTTTCTCTCTTCTTCCTGGGCATGGCTGGTGACCTATAGCGTGCTGCTTGGCTGCTCGTAAAACAGGAAATGGGGTGAGTAATTTCTTTTGGCAACCTTCATACCAGTTCTACTACAGAATCCTCCAGATTTAGAGAAAGGAGAGATGCTCTTACTATAATTTTTTTCCAGCATAGCAGTAATGAGAAACTTCTTATTACAGTGGACCTACTGAGACATGTCTGTTAGGAGAAATTTATAACCAAGCAATTAATACCGTATTTTCAAGATCAAGACAGATACTTCCACATAAAGGTGCTTCTTCTAATGTTGTGGAATATGTAGACTCATTTCCTCTATCCTTGGCCAAGATTGTTACTTATTTTGTCCCTTCAAAGCTAAGCATCAGGCAATTCAGAATTGGGATGTGCTGTCATTTTAGTTGTTTTGCTTTTTATTGCCCATAGCTTTTACTGTCTGTCTGGCAAGCCCTCTTCACTGTTTGCCTGCATAGATATTGAGCAGAGTAGTAGTTGATTTTATAATTTTGTTATAATGCTGTTGTCCACTTTACTTGATGCTTACAAAGGATGAAATGGCAGCTGGGGTTTGATGTATCCTGGTTTGACCTTAGCTTGGGGTTTCCTATCTCATTTGCCTTGTACTGTGATATAGCTAGGACACAGCATTTGAATGTGGAGCGCAGGCTATGTGTCCGGTTGTACAGCTTAGAGCTACCTTAATGCCCCTGAGAGTGTCATGATGACATCAGTGAGCCAGATTCATCTTGTGCACAGAAGACATTATGAAATACAGACCTTTCTCTTTTGTCACAGTATTAGATTTAGCTTACTTTAATAGTAACTGAAAACTGTTAGTCAGATAATGGTGAAAAGTCTGTACTTAATGTCCTTGACAAACAGGTTTATGTGTAAAATAGGTTTCTGCTGCAGATAAGTTAGAAGCTGAGACTTGAACAGGAATCACATGAACTATCCTTTCATTCTTAAAACTATGCTTTATAAATTCGTTCTTTAGAAGTTGTAACTTAGAAAGGAAAAGTACTTCAAAAAGTAAATGGAAAGAAAGTTGCTTTCATTCCTATGTCTTAGCCTCTGATAGAAAAAGTTGTCTCTGATGTTTTGAAGGTGTACCTTTGGCTCTCTATCATTCAGTTGACTAAGACTACCAGCCATTGTACCAATAAAATGGTAATAATCTGTGTCATTAATTGTGACTGGACTAGAGCTATCAAGTCGTTTAATACCAGCTATCAGAACTGGTGTCACAGGGTAATGCCTTTGTTATTGCTTCCCTGGGGGAAGGCTGTAAAATGGTAAGCTAGCTGAATGGTTTCATATGCTGTAGGGAATAAATGAATCATTCTCTTCCAAGTATTTTTTCCAGGTATTTGGGAGGTAACATGCACTTTGAAAGAGCTTGCACTTTTGCAATAACTACCAATTCATCTTAGTGTGCAACTTTTCATGTGCTTTACATCAACATAGATTTTTTTCTTTTTGAACTGAAAGAAAATGGTTATTCCAGGTATTTCAGCGTCACCACTTACCTGCATTCACGTAAACCTAGCTCTTACATTTTTAAGTTTTATAATATTAAAAACTCTTGACTTAGCTACTTGGATGCATGAACAACTGGGCTACAGGTTACATAAGATGGTTACAGTAAATAGTTACAATACATTACAAGTTTGAATTAAATGTTTGGTTTTGATAAGGATAATAGTAATCAAGCATGAACTTGCTATTGTGCTTTCTCCAGCTTCCATTTTCTAGAATTATTTTTAAAACAGCAGGGCGTTCAATACAAGGACAATATGAGATGCTAACGTGGTGTGATGAGAAAGATACAGTGTTTGCAAGTTAATTTTGACCCTTCTTTTACACCTCAGTGTTTTGATATCAGTTTAAGGGCCTGATTCCTTGTGTACTCTAGGACACTCCCATTCCTGGCCAAATGAAAATGTATAGAGCTATTATGAATGGGTAATTGTCTCTGTGGGCAAGACGAGAGAAATCTATTGGGCTCAAAGTTGAGGATACTGGATTAATTTTTGGTGGAAGCCATTTTGGCTGGAAGTGCCATTCTGAGTTATTCATAGAAAGGCAGAGTAAATGATGATGAGTCACAAGTGCATTGAAATCGTTTAGTGGCATCTTCACAGGCATCTGCTCTTTTACATTTCTCTCTCCAAAGGCAAAGACACAGGAGTCGAAGTATCTAGAGAGTCAGTTGTGCCTGTCCCAGCAGGATCAACTGAGATTGTCATGTGGGCCTTTCTCTTTAGGAATTTGCACCGATTGGAGTTCGTGCCTCCTTTAATGAAGAACTAGATGGTCCTCTTAACAACAGAATTCAAACATAAGATTTTTTAAATTATTTTTACCTTTTTTTCTAAGCCGTTCTCTAAGTGGACTCTGGGAAAGCTTTTATAGCTTTGGATCTATCATGGAGCTATGGTATGGGTTTCCGCAAAGCATGTTCTCACATGCAACAGAAAGAGAATCTTTTTTAAAATTGTTAATGAAAGAAACACTGGCAAGTAGAAAAAGGGCAAAACAGGTATTATTTTGATTGGAACCTGGACAAGAGGCTCCTCAGAAAGTAGCACAGGTGCTGCCCTGCAGGATCCAGATCCCCAATTTACTTCAGCTGAACTAGCTGTTGATTTAATGTCAGAAGTATTGTACCTCCATCTGCATGTACTTCTGTCTTTCTTGTGTTAACACAGTTGCCAGTTGCCTATGTGACCACCAAGAGAGCTGATCATCTAACTGCTTTGGCTGAAAAATTAACTTTTTTGGTGGGTTAGGATTCATTTTAAGTGGGATCAGTGGACTGGTATGATTTATCATGCTGTCAGTGTCAGCATGTGGCTGCTGGCAGGAATGTATGGCCAGAGGCAGGAAAGAGGCAATACAGCCTTATATTTGCTTGAGCAGATTGTAAAACTACACCCTTAGCTACTCTCAGCCAAACTCTTAAGTGTTTATTGGGAAGCAGCTTACCTGGAATCACTGTCTGGCATTATTGTTTTGTAATAATAAACAGTTTATTAATTCAATACAAACATTCACTACAATCACAGGAGATCATAGAACAGCCTTTCATTCTTTTGTGCCATGGTCTGTATGCTTAGTAGTTTTGTCCTTTATGTTTGTGCTTTGCTTGTTTGCCTGGGACTAGTTACTGAAGTTTGCATTGGAATATCATGTCATGTATTTATCTTTGAAAGACTCCTGTTCAAGTTATTATTTCTTTATGTATGTGACTCAGAAAACTGGGCCTTTCCTTGGCAAAGGATGACATTGTTCAGCTGAAGGAAGCTTATAAGTGGATTATTCATCCCCAGTTGTCGGAGGAGTTGGGTGTTCCTGCTGATGGAAAGGTGTTGTATAAATAATGAAAATTTTCTTTCTGTCTCTCTCTCTGTGTCTCTGTCTCTATCTCTCTCCCTGTCTCTGTGTCTCTCTCTGTCTCTCTCGCTTTCTGTCTCTCTCTTAGTCTCTAGTACTGATGGTGGTACATTCTCATTAAGCGATAAATAAGTTGCACTCATCTTATCTTCAAAGTAGGGGGAAGTAGGGAAAATTCTCTTAACTTGAGATCTCTCAGCATCAGTACTAAGGGATCCGATATCCATTTTTGTAGACAGACACCATTGCAATGACTGAAGCCACTGCCATGTTGTACTGTATCTCTTGTTCTTGGGCAGCCACCCTCCTTTTATCAATGAGACTTTCTCAGTTTTCTCATTTTCCAGAATTGCTGTTTTCCAGAGACTCAGGTATGCTCACACATTCCTTCTTGGCTTTCCTGTTTCTGCCAATACTGTTACTGCTTTGTGAGATAAATTGTTCAGGTTGTTAGCATGTTATGTTCTATGAATAGAATCCATTTGTGAAATGCACTATAGGAGGAAGGACTGGTCCTTGTTCACTTTAATGACTGCTAGAGATGAGCATATTGGAAGCTGTGATTCCAGTAAACAAGTATTAGGAATGTTTTTTTCAGATCCTATTTTCAACTTTCAGATTCTGACTAACATTCCTAAATGTCTATAGCTTTTACTTGTGATCAGGCCCCTAGAAGTGACCCTAGAACTAGACTCACTTAGTCTTTACCTTGATTGTAAACTTCCATAATAATTACAGATTGTCTTTTCCACGGGGTGCTAATTGAAATCATCCTTTTTGTCTTAGTGAAGAGAGAGTTGCTCAATTATCGTGAAGAGGATCCAAGCAGAAACAAACTACATACATACTGAGTTAGCAAAAGCTCTATAAGACTTAGTCACTGAGCCACTCCAGACTTTATTGTGCAATAAAAGTTACTTGTCTAGTGCTCTTTATCTACAAGGCACTTGAATATTACCCAGTCTTCTCAATAGCCCTCTTGAGGTATCCTGGTATCTGAATAACAGAAGTAATGAGTGTTGTTTGCCTAAGGCCAAAGAGGGAATTGGGGGTAGAACTGAGATTACACTAGAGTTTCTGGTCTGGCTGTCAATCTGCTAGGACACGTTGCCTTTCTTTGCCCCAAGGCCATCCAATCATTGCAAATGAAGCCCCCTGACAAAATTTTGCAGTGGTGGCTACTAAAGCTTTTTTTATCTTTATTCACGCTATGCCCTGCTCTCCCAGAAGGTTTGTTAAGTTTAGTGACCGTAATACGCTTTGAGCAAATACTGTCTCTGACTCAGTTCCCCCTGTGCAAAATGGGGCCAGTATCTATGATGTGTAGGGCACTCATGTTTTTAAAGTGCTCTGAGGTCTTTGGGTACTACAGAAATGCCAATGCTATTATGATGCAAGATTTATTGTCTTTTTTTTTTTAGATGAAGTTGCAGCATAAATGGGTTACTTTCTCTTTTGTCTACTTCTTCACTGTTTTCCTAATATTTCAATAAGGATGCTTGAGAGTGTCCTCTCTATGCTTGTTTAACAAACTATTACCTTCCTTTTTTTAATTTAGAGTTTGTTTGAAGTTAGCGTGGTCTTTGCTCACCCAGAAACAGATGAGGAGTGCCATTTCCTGTAAGTTTTGATATGAATAACAAAGATCTTTATCTCAATATTGTGCAACATTGTTAGTCTGGATTTGCTACAAATGAGAATTTGCAGTGTTTGTAAACTAGAACTGGACCAGGATCTAAACTTCCGTGTAGCCATATGTGACATCTCTCTCTGGTTAATTCTGTGCTCGAAAGCCAGTAAGCTCCAAAGGTGTCTAGAGCTAGAAAGAGAGCATTCTGATACGTTGTTCAAAGTCATTACCCTCTTCAATATAGTTGCATCATTTTTAAAAATAAATTCCAATAACATACTTGGGAGAAAAACATCTTTTTAGGTGATGCCTAGGTTTTTCTGACCTTGAAGGAGGCTTGGATGGCAGGGGAGGCATAGAAGTGAATTTATCCAACTTAGCTGGTCCATTAAAAAAGAAAAAACTTCCCTGGCCACTGCATGTAGTCATTTTTGGCCTGGCACAATAGAGCGTCTGCTATTTAAATCCTTCTTTAACACAAAGAAGCAAAATATTTCTGGGAATTTAGCTACCGTTTAATCTGATTTCTCAAAATCTGGTGGTAGTATATTCTGGATAATTAGGTACCCTCTTCCTGTTTGCTGATGCTTCCTGGAAAACTAGAGTTTCACTCAGTTTCATCACTTGTGCTCCTGCTACATGTTAAATCCTGTCACAGAAAGAGGCTTCCCATAGAATTTCTCTGACCTGTATGCTGCATGGTGACTTCGTACCTTGAGACTAGAAATTACCTTTGCAGCCTTTCTAGATATTTCTGCTTTTATACCTTCTGGCAATGTCATCTCTGCTTAAATGCCCTATCTGCCACCTTCTTGCTTTTCAGCAGCTGCATGCTTTGTATGTCTGGGGGAGGGGGGTGGGGAGGCGGGAGGCCTGCTATGTAATGGGCCTGATATTAGGAAGAATTGATTGCCAGCGTTTGCTTAATTTCCTTCCTTTCCAGCTTCTTCAAGACTGGAAAAAAGGGAGAGAAAGCAGCAGGGCCAAACTGCAATTCTAAATACTGAGAGCTGTAGTCCAGTTAAAAACTCAGGACTCCAGATCCTACATCTTTTTGTTCTTACTTAATTTTAGTTGATCAGTTCTTGTCTTTTATGGTCTTCCTTTGTAGCCTAGCAACTCTTATTTCCAGGTTTTCCTTCCAGTTCTTTGCTCCTTTTTGTAACCTTTCAAAAATGTTGAGGCAAAGCAAGTTAGGATGCTAATGTCAGCCCTTCAAGAGCGGTAACTGGAGGGGTGAAAGCTGTAAAGAAGTTCTGTCTCTTCAGTTCCATGTTCCAACTGCTCAAGTCTATTCCATGTGACTTGACAAAATCTCTCTATTTGCCTTCTCTGTATAGCATACTGAAACAGTGATTAAGGTTTTAGGTAATATGTTGTTTCTTCAGAAAAATGTGTAATTTCATTGCATGGTGGTTTCTCAGGTATCAGGGCATACCATGGGAATGGCTGGCTTTGAACATATTATGGGACATTAGATTGGTTTCGATACAAATATGGTAAATTTGGCAATTGTCAGAGCTTCAAGAATTACAGCTGTGTGTGTTGTGAAAGGAAAGTAGGACCTCATCTCAACCGGGAGAAGTCCTCCCAACTCCAGGTAGGCTTTTAGATTGGGTTTCCAAAAATGGCATCTGCAGTTCCTTATCTCTCAGGCTGTTTTTATACAACTCTGTGTAGGTGGGTATGCTAAAAGGACCCTTGGCTTGAAGTGGAAGATTGAATTGGCTCTTGTTAGTTTATATTTGGAGATTTTTATTCAAAGGAAAGGTGATATTAAAATTCTGGAAGAGGGAAGTTGCAATGCTTTGTGTTACAAGCAACTTTCCTGGCTAGCTTGTGTAAAAACACCAAGAGGGCATTTGTTACCTGCTTCCTTTCAATCTGAAGTAATTGCAGAGGTGTTGAAAAGGAGCAGCAAGAAATGCTAAACTGTGTTGTAGGCTAGAAATGATGTCTAATTGCATACGTAGAAATCCACTAATAGGAACAGCAACTTCCTCTACAGTACTCAGAAAAAAGTTTTTTCTCTGATTTAGCTTTCGCTTTCATGAAGCAGCCAATAGTTTCCTTTGAAGAGTTTTAAAGAGGCAAAGCACAAATAGTGTCAAACACTTGGTGTTACTTTTTCTGTAGTAAATTGAATATTCCTATCCAGAAGCAGCAGCTCGAATCTCTGATTTGGATATGTTTAGTTTGCAGTGTGCGTTGCCTAAGAACAGCAAATACGGATTTCAAGATGTCACCATACCTTGCAGAGGAGCTAAGCATTAGTCATCAATGTTGTTGACAAGGATTGAGAAGGACTGAAAACTAAACTTCTTGTGTGCTTTTCCATCCCATCTCAAAGCTGACACAATTGTGTTGGTCAGAGCAAAAGCGGCCTACACAGCTTTGTTCATGATTTATCTGTCCTCCAGTATCTCTAGATCAAGTAATACACACCTTCTGCCATTTGTAGTTTAAGATAAAATTCATTCAAAAATCTGTTCCACCCTAAGCTGTAGAAGTGAGACGTTGGGCATTTCTGTACAAAGATTAATCTAGTACTTGCTATGCTTATAAGTCTTTTTTTTCCCTTTCTTTCTTTCTTTTTTTTTTTTTTTTTTTTTTTTAAGAATAACAGCTAATTTTCATGTTTGCGTTTAGAGCCACAGCCTGCCCGGATTGTTTCAAACCAGCGAAGAACAAGCAGGTAGGATCTCACTGCTGTTTCAGTTCTTCTCTGAACTTCAGAATTTCATGGCAGGAGCTATAATGAAGAGCTGGATAGTTGGGCTCAGAGAGTAGTGGTTAATGGGTTGTACGCTACCTGGATGCCTATGGCAAGTGCAGTGCCACAGGGCTCTATCCTGGAATCTGTCCTATTTAACATCTTTATCAGTTACGTGGGGGAGGTTGTGGAGTGCACTCTTGTCGAGTTTAAAGATGACCCCAAATTGAGAGAGCTAGTAGATGCACTCGAGGGTAGAGCTGCTGTCCAGAGGGACCTAGACAAGTTGAAGGAATGGGCTGACAGGAACTGTATGAAATTCAGCAGTGACTAATACAAAGTCCTGCATCTGGGAAGGAATAAACTCTGGCAACAACACAGACTGCAGAGTGCCAGGCTGGGGAGCAGCTCTGTTGAAGAGACCCTGAGGATCCTCACAGCGGACAGCAAGATGAGCATGAGCCCTGGCAGCAGAGACAACCAACAGCATCCTGGGCCTTATTAACAGGAGCGTAGCAAGCAGATCAAGGGAGGAGATTATTCTCTTCTAGTCAGCAGTCATGAGACCACATCTAGAATATGGCATCTGGTTTTGGACCATCGATAGAAGACAGACATCAATAACTTGGAGTTCAGCAGATGACCGCCAAGACAGTCAGGAGGCTGGGGCACATGCCCTAGGAGAAGAGGCTGAGGGACCTGGGCTTGTTCAGTCTGGAGAAAAGAATGCTTTGGGGAGGACCCAGTAGAAGCATCCCATACCTGCAGGGGGGTTATTGAGAACAGGGAGCAAGGCTCTTCACAGTGGTGTGTTGTGGGAGGGTGAGAAACAGTGGGCATAAGTTAAAACAGGAGAGGTTCAGACTAGGTATAAGGAAAATTTTTTTACCATGAGAACAGTCAGACAGTGGAGTGGGCTACTCAGATTGTGCAGTTCTTCATCCTTGGAGGTTTTCAAGAACCAACTGGAAAAAACCCTGAGCAACCTGGTTTGATTTCATAACTGACCCTTCTTTGAGCAGGAGGTTGGTCAAGACCTGCGGTCCCTTCCAGCCTTATGAGCCTATGACTTGGCAGCCTGCAATGCCATAGTTTTGGCAGCAGGCCTAGCTGCAACTTTGTCTCAGCTTTTTTCCTTAAAGGACAGTGAGCTATATTCTGTTCATCAGGTGATTTTTTCTTCTTTGAACATCTTTACTGCTGTTTCATAACGGGCATGCTCCCCTGCCTGGCAGTTTCTTCTCTCTGTGTGAAATAGGATATATATTGTCCCCATCAAGTCCCCTTTCTTTTACAAACACGTTCTGCTCTAAATTTCCAGGGCTGCTTAGCTATCTGTGACAGAAGTTCCCAAACTTTATTGCCTTGCACACTACCAACAGTGGCAGCAGCGGCAACTCTTAATTTCCCAAACAAGGACTTCAGTCCTGTGTTTTCGTTTACTGTCCCCAGCCTACCTAATGTAGGACACCACCTCATCCTGTTACCATTTTTGTTTCTCCTGTACTAGGAACTTCAGTGCTGTGCCTTAGCCTCACTTGAGTTGGAAACAACAGCACCTGGCTGTGCATGAAAGGACAGTAGTAGTGGCAGGATCATCTCACCCTTGTGAATTGATGCTGCTTGGGACTTTGAAGTCACTTGCCTTCCAGACTTTGGGAACTGCCAAGCTTTAATGTTCACTTGCCTTCCAGAGTTTGGGAACTGCCAAGCTTTGACGTTCAGCACTTATTTCTAAACATGAATGAACTTTAGAACCCTTTAAATGGATTTCTACTCAACAGTCTTATTTCCAGAACTAGCTACCTACTGGCACTGAGATAAAAGTTAGGATTTAGGTGCTTAACTCTTTGAAAATAGAGATGCTAGTTTAGGTTTCTATTCATGGATTTAGGATTCTTTTTTTTAATGTCTTTTGCAGATATTGAGGTCCTCAGTGCTACTTCTTTTATTCTTGCTTTTGCATACTTTTGTGTATCATCTGAAATAAGATAGTTTCCAGAGATTTACTTAGTGTTGCTTTCAGCTAACCAAGCACAGACTTAGCAACTGAATATTTTAAGGAGCTAGGATGGGTATTTTGACCAGCTGAAAGTCAGTGGAACTTACTCTTTTTTTTTTCCTGTGTAAAAACAGAGTGAGAAAATAGATAATACTGTTCATACATATCTTCTAGAAACAAGGGCGCAAACTTAAGATACTTGGTCAAATCCCAACTCTCAGTTTTTGGTACTGGTATAAACGTACAACTGAATAATCTTTATGTTCCAATCTGTCAGAGGTCCTAGTTGTATTGCTTTCATGTCATGAATAAAGTTGCTTGAATGTATTTTGGCAAAATTACATGTTGCTCTGTATGGCCCTATTAAAGTTAGCATTAAGAGCTCTTGCTGATACAGAGTGGCTTTTAGGCATAAGGAAACGTGGAACACAGTTGAAAAAATTGTGCTGCGAGAAGTGTATGGTGTGTATGTTTTGGGGTTTTTTTTTCCTCCTAAAGTATATCATTTCTAAGCTTCTCTTATTTCTTGACTCATTCTTTATTTCACTGTGCAGTCTGTTTTCACTAGAATGGCAGTTATAAAAGCCCTGGAGAAGATAAAAGAAGAGGATTTTTGCAAGTAAGTATATACTGAAACTGTAGTTCTTAGTATTGTGTTTTTGTATAGAATTAGGATGGGGAGGAAAATATTAGATGACTAAGCAGCAGTAAGATGTCTATAAAAGCACTTTTAACTGTTTAAATTCTGCTAGTTTATTGTATAGAGTATGTTGCACTTTCTGTACTTCCAATGATAATAGAATGTCATTCCATATCTTTTAAGGAGTAATCTAAAAATGCTTGAATTAAGCCACAGAAGATGGAAAACTGTACATGCTGAAAACAAAGGTCTTTTCCATTTTAGTAGAAGTGGTTCATTGGTTTATTATACCAGGGTCATCACAGCAGAGAAATTGTGGGTCAGAGCACTGCAGCTCCACTCTGTGCTTTTAGCAGTATGTCCTTATAGGTCTCTGGGTTGGTATGGAATTTGGAATGGTTAGAAATAAAAACAGTTTGTTGTAGTATTGCCAATCATATGCATTCAAAAATCTTTATTTACATCCCCAAAACCACAGAAGACTTTTACAGATTGTGGAATTTGCCTTCCATATTTTGAACCTTAGGATTTTTAAAGCAAACTTCTCATCACGAGAATGACTTTTTTCTCATATTTTCAAAATGCTAGGAGTTAGATTTTAAGAAAGCACCAAATACTATAATGTGGTAAAAATTCCAAACAGTAGGAAGATATCAATAGATACTTTCTGTATAGTTCGTATTGTTTAATTGCACTAAATCTTTTCAGATCTTTTCCTTGATTTCTAGCAAAGGTTTAGTAACAGGTCCTGAAGCTAGTTTTCATTCAATATTTAATTTTATTATTTCTATAGATAGCGTATGGTACCTCTTATTAGCACACTTGGGGGTATTATACATCAATAATACTGGATGACAGATGGACAAAAGTGCATTTTGCAATGCAGTGTTCTTGATTTGCTTAATGTTTATTCATTTATTGGTGTTAGCTTTTAATATGAATACTGAGTTTATACTGTAGCTGTGTTTTGTGTAACTGAAGTCATCATCTTTCATGTCATTTTTGCTACAGTGATTCTCCATCATGTTCTGGTGTTACTTGTCTTTTTTCAATCTTTTCCTACGCAGGCATTTTCCATGTCCCCCAACTTCACCAAAGAACTTCTGTGTTGCTCTGGAAATTCAGTGCAATAATGGTGCAGTTTTTGTGGCTGGTAAAGTGATCCCTTTTTTTGCTGCTGTGTTGTCTTAACATAACTGTATAATATTGCTGCAAGACACAGGAGACTCTATTTGCTATTTGTTATGATTCATTTAATTATGTATAAGGAGCAAAAAACCTAAAGGTAGCTCTGTCCAAGAGTGAACTTCATTTGAAAGGGCAAGAAATCATACTTAGCTTGCCTTCGCTGAGGAAATGTTTTTGTCAAAAGTTAGAAATTACAGATCAACTTGTTAAAATCAAATCTGTTTGCTTGCTCTTATATTTTGAATTAGAACTTAGAGATGGTGTGTGTTGGGACATGGTCGGTGGGGGTGGGAACTGCAGGCAGCTGTGTCTGGACCAAGGCAGGGCTCCCTTGCAGCTCCCATATTAGGAGCTGGAGCAGGGGAACATGCTACTTCCATTTCTGCCACTGTGTAGGCCACCATCTCCTTTCTGTACATTTTGGAAGCTCCAGCTTTTCCGTGCCGTTGTTGTTCCTTTTCTTAAACAGATGGAAGAGCTCTCTCTTCTGAAGACAGCACAGGAAGATGTGAAGATTTCAAAAAACTTTCTTTGCCCCCTTGCTGATTAAGGGGGCTCATCCAGAAGCAGTTTATGAAATGAATGATTTTGTCCTGTTGCCAAAGCTTGCTCTTTCCTTGGAAGAACCCTTATTCCTGCAAATCTTGCAGTTGTAACATGTCCCCTGATGATAAGTTTGTGGTTTGGGAAAGGCACTGCCCCAGTAAATAAGCTCCCAGCGATGCTGTTCACTTGCTTGGACCTTAATTTGGATGCAGCAGTGTTCATCATCTGGTTTTATCTGTATATTATTCCAGCCAAAACTGCTGATCTTAATGCCATTGATAAAGGTTACATTACAGAAAGCATAGCTCTTTCTGGTTGCTCCTCCAAATTAAGATGGCATCTGAAATAATTACTAGTCTGATATGGGTAATGCAACAACACTGAGTGTCCCTGAGCTGAGTGTTACACTGATGATTCTACAAACTTTTCCATCATCTGCCTAAAAGAGCATCTACCTTCCCCCAGCCCTTTGTGTAAGCAACCAATTATTTAAATATGTGCAAATGATAGATTATTTTTTACAAATCCTACAATTTTAATCCAATATAGTATGTTTAAAAGGATGTTAAAAATATTCTGAATAAAAGAAAACATAGAATGAAAAGGAAATAACGCAGAAGTGAATATTCTCATGGCAGGCTAGTTTTATGTTCATTACATGTCCGTTTCTTATTTTTAGTTCCTGAATAGACAGTTAGATGTACATTTTCATGGACCAAAATAGCCAAAGTCTTTTAGCCTTTTCCAAACATGCTGCTTTGTATTAAGTTGGTTTGTTGGATGGTTGTAGCAGGATTCATCTATATGGAGTAAGAAATAGAGGCTTGGTTTTCTGCATGTGATTTAATTTCAGTTTTGTGATTTACAGTTTATAGCTTGTGATGGTTATTCTTTTTTTTTTTTCTTTTTTGTTTCAACCAAAAAAACCAGGCAGGATATTTTCTTTAATTTATGAGGAATTAAATCCAGAATAGAAGAATTTATTTAATACAATGCAGTTATTTTGCTATTGCAGCACTTTAGATGAGATCAGAATCTTAATTTGTAAGCACAGTTTCAGAGCGGGAATTGCCCTCTTGACCTTATCTTGGATGTTTACTGATCCCTTCTCCCCCACTCCTTTTTTTGACTCAGGAAAACTGTCAAACTGAGAAGCATGCTTCTGTTTTTTTTAACCCACTGTTGTTCAGATCAAAAGCTAAAATTATTAGATTGGGTCGTTGAGAGAAAAAATATTATTTTCCTTTTGCCATTTTATGGAAAGAGAATTTAGCAGTGTGAATCTGACTTTTGAATGATTATTCATAGTAATTTCATTATTCGCCTCAGTGAAACAGTATTAGTCAGTTTCCCCAGTTGTTTGTGTGGGGTTTTTTTTGCAGATCAAAAGGCAAGAAGGAAACATTGTTAGAAATAGGAAAATATGATACTGAAAACCAAAAAAATTGAGAGGACAGAGGCACAGGTATAATTGCATAGATACTTTGAACTCCCTTTTTATTTCAAATACACTAGGTTTCAAGTTGAAACTTGTTAGTGCAGGGGGTTACTCACTATTTTTTATGAATGAGTTTGTTCTTTTGTGCATGTTCTCATTTCTTGCAAAACCTACAGATAAGAAAGCTTGTCTTGGTCATCCATATCAGACTTGTTCTTTGATCGTAGTAATCTTTGTATTTCATGGGAGATGGCATGTTAATGTGAGATAATATGAGACTCGATCAGAGGATGGCCGTCTCTTTACATGGCAACTTTTCAAGCTTCTGGAAATTTGTACGAGGATATTGTTAAGATATTTTGCTTGTGTGATTTTCCTAGTAACAAGCCAAAGCATTTTAGTTTGGGATTTTTTTTTTTTTGGTTGTTAAATGTACAGAAAATGGCAGAACCCGGGTCGAATCCTGAACTAATTGATACAGGGAGGTGGGAACTTCTTTACTTGGGACCTAACATATGCTCCGGGGCAGGCATGTGTATAGCAATAGTCTGGTATATGGGAGACCAGTTCTAGACCATGCTTTGATTCAAAAAACAATTTTGCATTCAGAATAAAGTTGACTCAGACTGGGCACTTGAACCTCTGGCTCTTCATTCCCAGTTGTGTCAGGCTTTATACAGTTTTGTTTCTACGATTGTACTTTAAGTTATAACTGCAGCCGTAGGCTCTGTGCATCTATCTTTAAACTGGCCAGCTCAGATACTGAAACTCTTGTAAGCATAGCAGCACACATTTCATACTGTTGCCATATTGCTCTTGTTATAATACAAGTTGAACCCTGTAAATTTATTTTCACAATGTCCCAATGAAAGTTAAGTGTTTTATGCTGTGGAGCTTTTGTCCATTGCTATAGAGCGATTACTGATAACATACTTGCTTTTCTGACAGGAAGGTACAATAAATATTCAAGGAATTTACCACAAACTCCTTGGATTATTGATGGGGAGCGGAAGCTGGAATCTTCAGTAGAAGAACTGATTTCAGAGCATCTAATGGCAGAATTCAAAGCAGATAGTAAGTGTCTGGGAGATCTCTTACAATATATGTTTTTCAGTGTTACTAGAATATTTTTTCTTAGTAGTTACTCAATATAAGAGCGCAATGGAAAAACTAGATTCTTTATCTTCCTTTTATCCTTCCAAGTCAAAGCTTGTCAACTTTTGTAAGCTCTGATCAGCGAGTAATTAGATGCCTGCTTTGTTTTATCCTTCTAAAATAGCTCCTCAGCTGATCCTGATGGTAGAAGTATTATGATTTTATGTGGTAGTATTCTAGCCTAGTCATATTTCTCAACAGTTGATAATTCATTCAGTGACTCCTACTCAGGAAGTTTTTGCCTTTGGCCTTCTATAATACCTGCCTAGCCTCCAACCCCTTCATGTTTTTGTCTTGAACTTATTTTTTGCAATGCATAGAGTTCCACAAGCTAAATGCTTATCTAGGGGTTGTTCAGATGAAATAATCATGGTCCCTCATTTGTCATATACTAGACTTGGAATTAGTGACCTAGAAGGTCCAGGGAAAAACTGTATTAAATACCAGTTTAGAAAAAAGAGCTACTGTTCGTGTACCGTTGTTCCCTCCCCTCCCCTTGCATATGTTAGGCTGAACGCTAGGAAAAACATGTCTTTAGGCCAGGTACAATGCAATACCTGAAGTAACTACCAGAAGTGCATGTGCACTAGTGTTGAGAAAAGATACAAACAAATAGGAAAAGCATTGCCAGCAGGTCAAGGGAGGTGATCCTTTCTCTCTTCTCTATGCTGCTGAGGCCACATCTGTAGTGCTGAGTCTAGGTCAGGGCTCCCCAGTACATGAGAGAGACAGACATGCTGGAGTGAGTCTAGTGAAGGGCCACAAAGATGATAAAGGGACTGGAGCATCTAACGTATGAGGAGAGGTTGGGAGCTGGGACTCTTATGCTGGAGAAGGGAAGACTGAGGGGGGAACTTATCAGTATTTATAAATACCTGATGGGAAGGTGTCAGAAAGACAGAACCAGACTCTTTTCAGTGGTGCCCAGTGACAGGGCAAGGCAATGGACATAAACTGAAATACAGGAAATTCCGTTTAAATGTAAGAAAGAAACTTTTTACTGTGAGGGTGGTCAAACACTGGAACAGGTTGCCCAGAGAGGTTGTGGAGTCTCTATCTTTGGAGATATTCAAAACCTGAATGGGCATGGTCCTGGGCAACCTGCTCTAATTGACCCTGCTTGAGTAGGGGGGTTGGACTAGACATTCTCCAGAGGTCCCTGCCAACCTCAACTATTTTGTGATTCTTTGAAATGTCCTAGTTGCAAATTTTTAAAGTCACAACTAAAAAAAATCTGATGATGTGACAGAAATGAGCCTTCATGACCACGGAAAAGTTTTATCGTGGTTATGTAGTTGCCATAATATGATCAGAGAAATGAGAGATAACAAAAGCTGAGGAAATCTTTATGCACCCTGTATGTTCCCTGTCGAGAAAAAAGTTTCTGAAACTATCCAGCTTTCAGAGACCCTTTGGGATAGACCTGCAAATTTACTCTCCAGTGCAAGGTTTTGTCTCCCATTCTTTCCTCAGGCAAAGCTTAAATTTGGAAGGGATATGAGGAAGGAAACTAAGTACCCCAAAATACCCCCCAAATTTTTATATCTTGAAAGACAAAATACCCAAATACACCGGAGTTACCTGCCAGGTTTTACTTTAATTTCTCTTGAAGCATCTGTGTAAGAAAAGAACTAAATTAAACAAGGGAATTCCTTTAGGATTCTGCTGCTTTTTCACACATTTTCAGGGCTATAGTGGTCGCATTCAGGCCAAAGAACTAGAAGTGCTCCTCAAGAAACTTGTGAACCTGAAGGAATAAACAGTAATTATCCTCTGATCTGTTTAAATATGGTGCAGGCTGCATTTTATATGGATAACTCTTGGAAGTATCTTTACAAACAGGTTTAGAAATAAAATATTTCACCTTTTTAAAGCTGTGGAGAGTTTTTAAAATGTCAAATAGAATCTCACCTTCCTTGTTAAAATCTGTTACAGGCTTTAATTTTTCTTCCTCTGGAAGAGAAGATGTGGATGTAAGAACACTAGGCAACGGTAAGGCTGGAACTTCTCTTGTTAAATACAGAAACAAACAAAAAGGTTACCTGAAGCTACTCTAATTGATCTTGCTGAATGCTAAGTATATAAGTGTGTGAATAGACAGTGCTCTGAAACTTTATCTCAGAAGCATTTTAGTTATATGTATGTATTTATTCACAAAGACTGAACAGTTTCATAGAAAGAGCTGAGAAAGAGGAGACCTTTGCTCAGTATCCTTGACTGCACAGATGCATAGAAGTGCATAGCTTGTTAGGAATATTTTGGTTTTGAACTATTTATGTCACACCAATTCCTATGTTGGTTTCTGCTGGGTCCTTTGCCTCACTGTCACTGGGGACTGGGGAAGCCTTATTTTTTTTTGAACATGGCTCCTTTCTAAAGGTCAGTTGCTTTCCAATACACTGAAGATACTATAGCCAAAGGGGGAGGGGGAAGAAAAAGACAAAAGTAACAATGAGTTGTTCCTGTTGCTGTCTGGTTTGTAGCATAGTTCTTGGCATTGTGTATACTGGGATCATCCCTGGCCCTGAGCACAGAAAGTGCAGCCATTGCAACAGATGTTTAGCTGAGGGAGCGGGATTTAACATTGTCTTGCACCTGGGCATTGCTGTAGGTGACAGAAAATAAGCTAATTAACTTTTTCTTCTTATTTTATTTTTTAATTAGCACAGACTTGTACAAGATGTCTTCTGGGAAGTTGTAATTTGCACATATTGCTGATACTGGGGTTTAGTAGCCAAAAAAAGTCCCTTGTTTCTTTCCTTCCATCTGATGCTACATCCCTAAACCCGCAAGCCCTTTCCCTGTTTGTATAACAGCAAACAATCTTCACACCTTCTAACCTTACTGCATAAATTCAAACGTTAATTTAGAACAACATGTTTTTATGTTTTATGACTGTGCATGTTGCCAGGAAGGCCCTTTGCAATTGAGCTTGTGAATCCTCGTAGAATACATTTTACTGCTGAGGAAATGAAGGGACTTCAGCAGGTAAATCATTTGCACCTCATGGAAGTCATAAAACACATGTTTCTTCTCTAACTGAGCAGCTTTGCTAACTGATTCTTTTTTAAATATCACAGACAATTAATAACTCTTCAGACAAAATACAGGTTCGAGATTTACAGCTTGTCACCAGGTCAGTATTTATCATCTTTGGCAAGGGATTTCAAAGTGATACTTTGGGAGTTCTGCAAGCATTCTTGCTCACAGCATTATATAATTATGCTTATGTTATGTGAGTAATTAATTTCTTTTGTTTAGAGAGGCAATTGGACATATGAAGGAAGGTGAAGAGGAAAAGACAAAGACCTATAGTGCCTTAGTATGGATAGACAAAGCAATACAGAAAGAAGACATTGCATTTCTAGATGATCTCAAGGTATCTGTAGCTATTTTTGCTAATTTTTAGAGCACCTGTCCCGATATCTTAGAGGAGAATTAATGTACATGCACCCACAGAAATATCTATTTCTCTTTGACTTTTTAATCAGGTGTTCTTTTTGCCCTAGGGACTTTCATATCTCCCTTCCCTTTTTCACTCTTCTTACTTCACCATTGCCATGCCAGCAGTATAGCTAGCTGTCTGTTAGCCAAGAGGAATTATTGTCTACTGAAAGGTAGATGTTATACCAAATAATAAAAAGCTCTGAATGGGCAGCGGGGAAATCTGAAACCCACCCCCCTTTCTTTGGCTTAGATTTTCTGTTTTGCCTAAGTGAAAGGAGTGGAGATGGTCACTTGTTCTGCTAGCTCTAAAGCCACTCTTCCACAGCAGCAGCAATTAGGAGTTTGTAATGTCTGTGGAAAAGAACACAAAGAAGAGGCCTCACCAAGTGCTTGGTGTAAGAAGTATATTTTGTTAATGAGAACTGCTCTAAATGTTGGTCGGAGAGAGACTCCACTGACAGAGGGATGTGTTCAGGTTTCTTTGTGTTGAACTATGGATCTCGACCATGAAATAATTCTCAAGTAAGGAAGCAAAGGGCTTGAACCATTACAGTTCAGGAAAACAACAGATGTGAAGCAGTTTTTTTAGCGTGCCCACCCCCTGCCTTAAAAGATGCCATTCAAACTAATAAATCTTTTTTTGGGAAGGGGACGGGGTGGGGAATGAGCTTTTTAATCATAAGATACTACCTCATTTCAGTTCTTTTCTCACACTTTTATTTCTAGAGGTTTGGCTGTAGTTTAGACAAAGCATTTTGTGGGTGGGTGGGTTTTTTGGTTTTTTTTTTTTTTTCATTGCCCTGAGGCTCTCACTGAGCTTTTAAATCCTGGAGTTATTCCAGCAAAAGACTATGGAGATTTCAAGGTTATTCCTCTGTATTTGTGATCCTATTAGCTTGTGTTCATATGAGGCCTTCTCATTTACCCTTTGAGATGGTTGTCCTTTTTACCTTTGATAAACATGAAAAAATAGTCTTTCTTTGGGAAGATGTGAACCACCATAATACAGTATTAAAAAGATAGAACTGATTAACAGTGTGTATGGATCTTTTTTCCAGTCTGTGCGGTATGTTGCACAGTTCCTCCTTTATTTGTTTTGTTGCGTCTTCTAATAGGAATTAAAACTTGACCAGAAAACGCCTCTCCGCGTTCTTCACAGAAGGCCTCTAGCCGTAAGGCATCGGATCATTCACACCATGAAATCTGAGTACATAGATGAGCATCATTTTCGCCTGCATCTGAAAACTCAAGCAGGAACGTATCTTTAGACCCTGTTACACAATACATGTACAAAACAGTTTGTTGACTAGAGTAATTCAGGCAATGGGAAGTTTTCTGCTTTTGTCACTCCAGTGTTTCTAAATCCTTGCTCTTCAGCAGTTCACATGTTGCTGTATAAAGTTTGCTTTTATGTCAAAATTTCATATTCAGGCTTTCATTCAAAAATCTTACCAGCCTGTGTTATTTTTTGATGGCCAGTGTGATAGTTTTAAAGCATATGATAACTACAAAAATGTGCTAGTTAAAGATACATTTAAGCTCTTTTTTTAATTTAAATTTTTTCACCTTAGAAAACAAACTTTTCCACATTATTCCACATACTGCAATGCATCCTGTAGATTGTTGCTACTTACAGGTTAACAGTTTTGTCATAAAATCACCATCCACTTTGGGGTGGGTGGGCAGAAAATAGAGGATGGTAATGTGGTTCTTGGCATTAGAGTCAGAAGTCAAGAATTAGGAAGTCTTAAAGTCTTTTTTTAACATTGCTCCCCCCCACCCCCAGAGTGCTTTGCAGTAGACTGCACCTTTCCTTAACCAGTATTTCTAGCTACATTAAAGAATTTGTGCATGGAGATTTTGGAAGAACAAAGCCAAATATTGGCTCATTACTGAACCGGACTGCTGACATTCTGGAGTTGGATGTAGAAGTAAGTTGCTTGTTATTTATCTTTCCTGGAAATCAGTAATGTAGTTGTACTAGTGAGTGTATTTGTGAGATGCTTTCAGTAGAATTGCTCTATCCAAATCAACCATCCTAACTATCCATTCCTTACCACAGTCGATATAAAAGTTGATGCTGATGCAAAGGTAATGGTTTGTACCATGCTTTCATGATGTAACAGGCTGCTTCTGCTGCATTTGTGTCTGGGGAGGGATGGGAGGAAATACCATTAGTTTTGGGGTACTCTGCATCTGGAGGTAAAAGATGAGCTGGGAATTTAAACATTTTAGAAGATGACACTTCTCATTATTAAGCACTCATTGGCATAGGAGCTTAGCAATGGGTAGGTTTTTTCTTTTCATGTTACATTAGATACATATATACATACGCCATTTCTTTCTGTTGGAATTTTAAAAAGGAGTCAGATAAAAAACAGGAGAGAGACATTTGACTTCCTCTTTCAACACCAGTTCAAACACATCAGGAAAATATATCTGTTCTCTTCCTGGAATCAGATAGGGTGGATGCTAACTTGTAACTACAAAATTAATTGTTTAAAAGAATGTATGTAGGGATTTGGATTTATTACTTAACCTAATGGCTGGGCAAGGTTTATTGAAAACATGATTTTCCTTGTGAGATAGACAGTGTCAGCATGCTTGTTCTCATGTATTTCTGTAAAACTGTCTCTGTGTTACATTTTCTGTGGCAGGTAGACTTGCAGCTATGGAGGGAACTTGTGTTACCTCTGAAAATTTGAGCAGCTGACTCTGGGCTGCAGCTGATAAGCCTTGCTCTCACATGGATGGGTGTCACTACAGTTATTGGACATAACTATGAAGGATATCTAGGGACTTGGAAATAATTAGCAATCTTGCTAACAATGCGTTTTAGCTTAGCCTAAGAGCCTAATGCTTTGATGAAGTTGTAGATTAAACAAGGTGTAAGTATGATTATTTTAGGCAGTCTTGAAGCCAAAGTGTTTAATGTGCTGTGTTGTGATCCCTGCTTTGACACTCTTCACTAGTGTAGGGTGTGCTGCTTTTGGAAGGAGGTGAGTGCAACAAGTTTGTCTAAAGGGAGTTGGAGATGTGGCAGCAGTGAGGCTAGGGGAGGAAGATACAAGATATCCAAGTTCTAGTAATTACTACATTTGCTTCTGATGAAGTGTTGAGCACATTCTCTGCGTTTTGGCCCACACTCAGGATGACTGTTTAATTATCTTGCCTACATAATTCTCATGCATAATGCTTGCCAGCTTATTCTTTTAATAGAGTTGTACTTGCTCATGAGGCAGATTTGGGACAGATGATGGCATTCTGCTCAAGCCTTGCCCACACTGCCCAGTATCTGGACATTTCTGCTGCATCAATCAGCAAGTTGTTTGTTTTCACATCATCACAGCCCATCTGTAGGATTTACTGGTAGAGGATGCAGACACTTTATGTTTCTAAATAATGGTTTTGGACACACTACAAATGCAGCCCAACATCAGTTGACTCTGGGAAGTAGTAGTACGAGTAGTTTTGATTCTGCTTCAGGAAGAACACCCAGCTCCCAGAGAGCTCCCTCCAGACACATATGGAGCCACTAGAACAAGGTGGCTCTTTCATGCCACTGTCTGCTTGTCTCATGCTGTATCTCCCATCATTGTCTTCTGTTTACTCTGCTCTCCACTGATAACCTATAGCTGACAGGCTTGGAGTTCTAACAAGAAGTCTCCTTGTATACCTGAAATATCAAGTCTGCTGATTTTACCTTTTTTTCATCCTCTTCTTCTAGTCTGTTGATGTTGACTGGCCTCCAACCCTGGATAATTAGCTTTTCAAGTTGGGACGAGGAAAAGCAGCTCCTCTGTCAGCAGCTGGTTACTGATTGAACACTGAACAGTATTACAGCTTGATTGTTCATTGCAAAGTCTTTTTGTTGAACATTTGGATCATGTTGATCTGCCAAAAGATGCTGTTACTTTGAATTGACTTTCAACACTCTGGAACAGGTAGTGTTTGTTCATTTAATCTCTAGCCTTATTTTAGTTTCTATCTTTCATAAAAAAAAAAATTGGTAAGCTAGTGTACTGATAGTAAGTCTTTTAAAAACAGTTATTTGAGCGAAACACAAATGGTATAACATGCAAACAAGGTACTGAGCAAGGCACATCAAATAAGCCTTCTGCAATACTGCTTGAAAATGTTTAAATTAAAAATAACCTTCCGTCAGACCAGATTTTTTTTTTAAGTATTTTTCTATTGGATGCTGCGGCTTCTTTGTGTGGGTAAAGGTGCCACCAAATTGTCTGAAGCCCAGTCCTAACTTTTTCTGAGCACTGTTCATGTGTGACTATTAGAGATCAGACTCCCAGAAGTCAGGCAGACTCTGAAAACTGGGATAGTTACTAAATGAGGCGACGTTCTGCTGTGTGCTGACTGCTTTTTGGTCAATGTTTTTTTTAGAGAGCCGATTTGTCTCCCAAGTAATTGTCAGAGGAAAAACCAGTTTTCAGATGAAAACTTTGCACTGAAAACAGAGGTTTTTTTCTCATTTAAAAATGTTAGTGATACTTCCTAGGAACTACAGTTGAGGTACTTCAGGCCTGTAGTTTAATGGCTCTCTGGCTTGATTACAGTCCTTTTCATGCATAGGATTTCCCCACTGTTGAGTCACCATATATAAAAAGATTGGGTATTCCTGGCAATGGTACATGATGGAAATCCAGAGAATAGGGATACAGAGAACCCAAAAGTGCAAGTAAATGTAAAATGTAATGTAAAATACTGGTATTGAGAGATGAAGACAGAGGTAAAAAGCTTTGGTTTGTAGCATGGCTGTAGCATAAAAGAATCTTTTCTAGTACCTAAGGTTTGAATGGATGCCTGGACTAGGCACTTGCCTGCAATAGGGAAGAGCTGAGTTTCTTTCCTCGCTCCTGTGAATATTTTAAATGTTTTATACAAAGCAGGGCAGTCTCCAAGGGAGAGTCCAAAAGCCCCAGCCCAGAGCCCTTTAGAGCATGCTGGTTACAGGCTGGCTCGAGCGCTGCAAGGGGAAAACACCAATCGCCTCAGGAGGGAAGGAACTGAGCTGAGTGCCTGAAATATTAGCTGATGAGGTGAAAGGGGACCATCCTCTTCCTGCTCAGGGCGTGTTTACCTGCATAGCTATCACATGGAGAAGCATGAATCTAACTCATTAATCTAGCAGGATTGCAAGGATGCAAGATTGGCCTGTGGCCTGCTTATTGGCCAGGTCCCCCACTTACAGCTTCAGGAAAAGCCACTTTTATGCCTGTATCCTGTTGCAAAGCTGAATAAGGAATTAAAACATATCTATTGTATGTGATAAAAACAGGAATAAATATAAGGTAGCAAAATACAATCCATTGTTAATGGCTAGTGTGCAAAGGTATTAGGAAGATGCTTCTGCTCACCTGAAGTACAGACGAGAGTCCACAAGAAATTAAAGCTTGGAATTTAAGGGCTCTTCTTAATGAAAATGAAATTCAGAAATAATAAAGGTAATACTTTCCAAGACAAAACACTATTTGGGGACAGGAAGGATCATTGAGATGCATTACTTTCAATTCATTGGTGCCAGGGCTTCATAATAGAACAACTGCACAACTTTAGCTGAAGGCTCAAAAAGACAGTAATACACAGATTTTAAAGGAGCTCCTAAAAACCAATCTGGAAAAATTAGTCTAAATATTACCCACACTGCCTATGATGGGCTCTCAAAACTTGTCTCTCATTGTTTGTTTGCTTAGTCCATTGTGACCTAAGTATGGCTGTAGTTCAGAAGCTCCTGTTTTTCTAGCACAAAAATAAATAATAGGAACATGATCAGACAGCAACATTTTTTGTTTTTAATCTTAAAGCTGTTATGAGCAAGAGATTCCAGCAGTAACTGCCTCAGATAATAATCTGTGTAAGTAGCTACAAACACCTAGAAAGGAAGTGTTGTGAATGATGGAAAACTTAAGAAACTGAATACAGAAAACAAACAAAAGAGAATTTCAGTCTCATATCTATGGGATTTCTTGAAAGAAACTCAGAGTGAGCTAGAATATGATTTATAAATTCCATAAACTACAGGGGAAAAAATACAAGCAAGACAGCAATATGGACATGACAAACATTAGAAGAGCTGTCCCCAAAGTGAAACAGAGCTAAGAAGGCAGAAGCAGAAAGGGCTAGTCCTCCTATCATAATGCAAAGACACCCTAGGAGATCGTATCTTCAGCTCTTTCTTTAATATGCTGTATGGGCTCATGGTGACAGTGAAGACCAAGTTAAGACTCAGCGTGCAGATAAATGAGGCTATAAAGATTAGTCTAAGTGTGCAGAGTCTAATCTTGTCTTCATGCAATGTGGAGAGCTCTATCAAAAATGCCGAAATCACGTATTTCCTGTGATTAAATTTGAAGCATCCAAATGAGGAGGGGACAAAAAAAAAAGCTGATGGTGCAAATGCCTGCCTATACAGCTGTTTAGATGTTCATCTGTTGTTCAGTAATCATGTGAAAAATATGAAAATTAACGATGTAATCTATTTTCACCTTTGTTTAAAGTCTGTAGTTTTAATAAAGGAAGATAAATACTTTGAACTGTCATAATCTCTAAGGAGTATTGCAACAGCAGTACTAATGTTGTACTTTGGCCCTCATCTTGTTTTTAAAGTAAATACCTACTTGTAAATACACAGTGAATTAAATAGGATGTTTTGTGAGACTAACAAGAGCAAGATGTAATCTTGTTCTTGAGAAGGTATAAAAGAGGTAGCCATCTTCTGACACATTATGTGGAAAATGCCAAAAAAATAAGGTCTGAGCAGTGTTTCTTAGTATCATTCTTCTTCATACTCCAAGCACTCAAAATAAATACTTCTCCTAACAATTGGTCATTTAAAATCCTCCCCTTCATTTTTTGCATCAGTTTAGCTGAACTTGGAGATTTAGGAGAAAGCAGTTTGCCAAGGAAGATGGTGAACGTGAGCTGCACCAGTAACGCATCTCTAGCTGAGCACGAATGCATCTGCACTCTGTGCTCATCTGACTTACCAAAGTCAATTTTCCTGCCACATCAGAAAAAAATGATGAGTGAAGATGAATCCTTCTGTACACAGTGTTCTAGGTTGTGTAGTGATCAACAGTAATTGTGTACAGAATAAAATACCCTAGAAAGCCCCAGGATAAACAAACCAAAACCAGCTTCTCTGATTTCTGTGGCTTTTCTAAGGTGTGGGATGTCATTTTAAATTTGAGGCGGTTGCAGAAGCTGAGTACTTATGATGACCAGTTTTTTAATTACCAAACCAACTTGTTTACAAAGGAAAACAGAACATTGGAAATATTTAATTATACAACAAAAACAAATCATACTGTAAAGAGCTTTCTATAAAATGAGTAAAATGTTTACATTTAATAAAATTGAGAACTTCAAAAAAAACCAAAAACTGAATAAACCACACATTTTTAAGCTTTCTCCTGTTCTTTGCATTTCTTTGGTCTTTGTATTGCTTAGGACTGATGAGGAGCTCCTGAAAAGGTATGTGTTTTGAAGAGGTGAGCAAAAAACTACTTCAACATATAAAGTCAGTTCATTCCGTTGTGTATCTGGAGTTATGGGGAACAGTTTTCCAGGCTTCATTTATACACATCATCTAAGGAGTGTAGTCTGTCAGCTGTGTAACTGGTATAATGCATTACTGCTGCAGTATGCAATTGCCTTGAATCCAGTGAATTACTGTAGTAAGGAGTCACCGCTCTCCCATAAATGACTGAGGTTTCTTGGAGCTCTTTTCTGCGCTGTATACCACTATACATCTCAACTGTCTCTTTTGATTTGGGGTTGTGGGGTTCTTTGTTTTTTTATATATAGCCAAGTGTGCAAGGGAAATAGTTATTGCTTTCTTTCATGGTGCAGTTTTATGTTGACAAACAATAACAATTAGTTTCTTAAGCCTTATCTGCCATAGGAAACAGCTGTGTAACTTAAGAAATGTACTCATGTATTTGTTGATGTGTTGCTTCTTAAAAAGTTATAATAATATTAAAAGAGCAAAGCCCTATATGCAGAGTAAAGTGTCTTACCTAGCCAGTAACATCTTATGAGTTGTAATTAAACATCTCATGTCTCAGGCTAAGAATAAAGATGGGGAAGCAAAGGGAAGGAGGTTCTACCTTCTGATCCAGAGCGTAGAGGGGTGCTTTTAATTAGTACTGACTGAAAGGGCCTTAAATTGTTAATATGGTGCATCTGGATTAGGATGCACAGAGACTGTGCTTCTGGGTTTGCTCCAAAGCTTTCTTGTGAGGGGGTTGGGGGGGGGGGGGAGGGCAGGATCTGACCCTCTCTTAAGCAGTCACTTGCATAGCAGGAAACTGCCAGGATACCTGAGGAAAGAATAGGTAGATGCCTTAGCCCAATATCTTTCTGCTATTCAAAATAAAATACATATCACAGCCACACACACACACAAAAAAAACTTCCAGAGAAATAACAGCATGCTCCATTCCTAAAGCAACAGGGTTTTGTCATTTAAAATAGTGCACTTTGGATGAAGTGCAGAAAAGTCCTTATTTTCTGTTCATTCTTTTGTGCAGTGATTCATTTACAACAGAGATGGACTATTTAAAAACTCGAACAAACCTTCCGGTCTTTTAAAATACATCTAACAATGACATAGTCATTAAAAATTTTTTAGAGCAAATTTGCCTTCAAAGCAAATGGAATGTGATGAAGATGTGAAAAATCAATGCATAATCTTGTTTTAGCAGAAGAATATTTCATATAAAAGAGGTTAAGAAACCTAAACCTTTCAAGTAAGTTGAGTAAAACTTGCAACAGTTAGGCAAGCCTGAGCAAGAGTGCCCACGTGTATTTTTTTTTTCCTAATTTCTGTCGTATCAAAATTTATAGTTAATTTCCATAGCAAAAATGGTTTCTTTCCAAACAGTTTTAACTCTGTGACTTATTTGAAACTTGACCCTTCTTAAGATACCTTCAGCTTTTACAACTGAACTCCCCAAAAGGAAGGAAGCTTTAAGTGTTAAAAATTCATTTTTCCGACAGTGTAAAAATGTGTATGAGGTACTTTTAAGGTACAAAACTCTAAACCCTAGTCCCACCTCTCTTCTTAATGGGCACCAGTCTTAAGGCTATAATATATAACCTTAAGTTGTATCATAAAACTTGCACAGTAACATTCTGAGAGATAACATTCTGAGAGAGAAAGCAGGCAATCCAGAAGGATAAGTTACTCTTCTTCACACAGCTAACCATTTGAAAAGCTCTAGGTACCCACTTCCAGCCTGACATCGCTGGCTCAATGGTTATAGCTTGGTAATATGCTATCAAATTGGAAGGATGGATAGAGCTCGTCACCATGGACACCATCTGTATCATAGTACTGGTTATCTGCAATGCTGTTTTGATGATTTTGGATAGGGTTGGTGGATAGTCTTGATTCACTCAAAACTTCTTGGTTTATAAAACCGTAAGCTGCTGGATCGGCTAAATTAGACTGTGAATTAAAAGGTGTGCTGCCAGGGGCTGCTACAGGTGTACAAGCTGGTGGCACCTGGTGGAGCTGCTGCCTGTGATTGCTTGCATGTAGCACTTGATTATACTTTTCAAAGTTTATACTGGTGCAGTTCATGTCATCAGTCTCCATGTTGACGATGCTCGCTGTGGTGACGCTGGCGGGATGAGCCTGGTGCACAAGGCTGCTACTAGAAACATTTTGCATGTCTCCAGGCGACACCGACACTGCTCCTATGCTGTTTGTGTTGCCAAGACTCCTGTAGAAGCTTGTATCCTTCTCATCAGCCCAGTTCAGAGGGTTTTCGTGGAAAGCCGGGAGAGAGCTGCTGCCCTGAGCACCAGCATGCGGCACCTCTGCTGCAAAGCTGCTCTGTGGGTGTGCATTGACCAGGCTGCCTGCTGAAGAGGGCGTGTACAGAGGCTGCCAGCACGAGGAGAGTGTGTCTTGCTTCCCTGGCCCCACCTGGGCAGGCTGATGCGGCATCTGATTGCAGGCAGAGTAAATTTGACTAGTGTTGGCCAGAGTTCCTGGCCCTGGCATCATCAGTGCAGATGAAAACATGTTTGGTTCTATGAAAAGGAAAGATGGCACCACATTTTTATGCTATTACATACATTTTTAAACTTACAAATGGTAGAAAACACAGCTAATGAAAAGGATCAAGGCTTCAAGCATTTTTTGACCCAGCAAAACAAGAATGGTGCTATCTGTGTATTTGCACTTAAGTGTAAGTACTTGCTTAAATGCTATCCAGCGTAGGACCTAGAGTTCTGGAGAGCAGCAAGACAGCTATCTACCTCATCCCTCTTAATGGCAAATACTGAAGATGGAGCCCATGTATAAAAGAACTGACACCTTTAGTTTGTGTAGTTGAAAGCACCAGTATCTTCTGGGAAGAAAACCTGGAGAAAATTTTAGAACCCCGAGCAAAGAGGAGAGAAAGCCAGGAACTGAGTGTTACATTTAAAAGACAACTTATCTGAACACAGAGAGAATGGTAAAGTTACCCAAGGGTCTAAATGACTTGCTGAGAAACCTAATTTCATCAACTCCAACACTTGTAACAAGATGTTTGTTTGCTTTAGGGTTTGTGCAAATAACCTCAGCTTTGAATTATCTTTGGCCTTCCCAGGCACCCTTTCTGCCCCATGTCAGAAAAAGCTGATCAAAGCTTGCTTATTATCTGGGGTAAGATCACGGGGTGGCTCTCTCCTGCCCCATCGTGCTGCCACTCTCATCTAAGGCTGCCAGCTAGCAATAGGTAAAGACAAGGAGACTGTAGCCTTCTCCTGCGGAAAGAGAAACTTGCAGCATTGCTGAGGCTTTGAGAAGAATTCAGAGGAGGAGGAAGGAAATTAAGAAACAGGCACTGCTGCTGCCTTGAAAACTTAAGTGATCCCTGAAAAAGCTCCAGCCCCTCCCCATACCAATTAGACACTGTTTTGAACCACGGTCAGATTGGCATATACAAGCAAAAACCTACCTTTCTTAATCAGCTTCCCTTCAGGAGTGACGGATGGGAATGGAGCTACTTTGGGCCTCTCTGATGCATTTGATCCTGTAATGGAAGAAATCATGAATCTACTCCGAATTTGTGCTTTTAAATAAAATAATTCTATGTAGTTGTAAGTTCAGTGAAACAAGAAAAAGCCAAATATTTTCCTTACCACAGTCCTGTATGAGCTTTTGCCAAGCGAATGTTGATCTTTGCCTTTTCGCTTTATTACCATATGGATCTGCAGAGAAAGAGTGGAAGGAAAAACTCTGTTAATTAAGATTCTCTTCAATATAATTTGCAAAGGAACTTTCTAAAACTTATTGCAGTAGCCCCTAATTGTAATAAAATATATTTTAAAAATTATGTTTCAGACATGCGACTACACTCTAACAAACCAAGACAATGTTATTAGCCATTATTTTTAATATTTTCATTGAAAGAGAGACTAGACTGACTGTTAAAAAAAAAAAAAACAAAAAACCCCAAACCCTACACTGTACAAGCAGCGTTGTACAATTTTTACCTATGATTAAGTTAGTTTATTATCAGCAAGAGTTCTGCAGAGATAGTGAATTTTAAGAAATTAAACTAATTGGAAATCTACCTTTTTCATCTGGTAGATATCTGAAATCCATTGGCTCACTGACTTCCTGGTCTGAAGGTCTTCGCAACTGCATCTTTACTGTAACAGGTTCAGTGATGTCTTTGAGGAATGGTGGTGTTCTGAACACAATGGCCACTTGACGATGAACATCAGCCTGTGAGAAGGAACCTTTCGCCTCCCAGTTGTCCAAGACAAATCTGACTTCTATATCATCTAGTCCATTACAAAAAAAAAAAGATGCTTGTTAAGCTAAAGAAGAAAACTAAAAGCTTGCAGCAGAGAAGGGAGGGAAGGGAAACAAAGAAAGGAGCAAAGTAAATGACTTGATTTTAAAGCTGCACAGTATCTTTAGTATCTTTTAGAGGTCTTTAGTATCTTTTAGAAAAAAGACCTAGTCAAGATTACCTTTTTGAACCTTGTCACACAGTAGAAATATTTCATCTCCTCCTTTTACACTTCCACAGTTCTTATTCACACGACAAATTCTCAATTCTGCTGTGTTGGGAGCTCCTGGAAATGAACAGACATTTTGTTGACTGAGAATTGCTGTGACTTTGATGCTATTGAAGAAGAGGTGCAGAGAATTAAGAGAGATGAAGGGAAAGTAACAGCTGGAGGAATGTGATGCACCTTCATAGGTCTGGCCCTGAAATCCACACTAAAAAAGTTGTTCCATTTCATCTCAAGTAGGTGAGTTTTGTAAAACCACCCATGCACTGCAGAGGAGCACTCATGGTTCACAGAGGGGTCTCTGCCTATCTGTTGTTTATTGTGCCCCAATACATAGGAAATGTAGAAGCATAGTTTGATTTTCCATGCAAATCTGGAATCTGCAACTAGCAGGGCTACTTTACAGCTCTTGTCTGCTCATCTCAAAACACAAGGTATGAATGCAGCTGGTCTGTGCCACTTACTCCCTAGGTATTCTAGAGCAGTCTTCCCAAAACACTTCACCAGATGTTGTTATTGTGCTTGGCACTGCTGCACTTCAAGCTGTAGAACTCAAAAGCTTTTGAGTGACTGATTACCTGTTACAGCCATGCTTCTTTGGAAAAGGCTGGGCTAGCAAGTCAAGAATTCCCCTCGCTGAGTATCTGGTTGAAGTTTTATTCACAGACCTACGTGGCCATCAAACCTCTCCTCTGTTACATAAATAGGCTGGGGAAATCATCCGTCTCAGTGCCTATATGACACCAACCGTGAGAGCCTAACCCTGGCCTGAGATTTCTGGGCTTTACTATATTCAAGTGACAGTTAAGTGACAAAGAAAGAGACTTGTATTTTAATAACTGGGAGCTTGACCTGCACACAAGGAGTTCCAGAACATCCTTTCATTCGCACAGGTGTACAGCTCAGTGATCTGCAATACCAACACCTTACTGAGGTGTTTAAGAACAGGTCTAGGAGCCCAACTTCTGGGCCATTAGTTGGGGTGGCAGAATCTGTGCAGAAACACTTGAAATTCAACTTCAGACTTTAACTAGAAGTGCAACATCACTCGGGACATAGTTCTGAATTGAGAACAGCCCTGTGCAAGATCTTTGATAGCCATGTATGTTGCAATAAAAAAACAGTGCTGAAGTTCACACAGTGTGACTAAACAACCTGATCACTGTGAGGGTCTTAACGCTGGATACGTGCAAGCACTATTGTGTCTGGCCCAGTTCAGCAACAATAGCTTTCCTGTAGAATAAATACTGGTAGGAAACTATTACAAGTCACTGTCTTTCATAAATAGTAAGCATGTTTCTCCAAAATGGAAATACTTGTCAAGAACAGTCCACTAATAGCTTTGTGGGCTATGTTACAATTCATTTAAAAGGTACTGAAGTCACAGGTTACGGGTTCAGAAGTAAAAAAAAAAAAAAAAAAAAAAAAAAAGCCAGAATGGAAGAACTCCTCCTAGAATACTGAGTTCACCCCCTGTCCCTATACATTATGTTGATGTTTTTATGTACATGAACACATGCAGGGTTTTCCAAAAACCTTCTACTTTGAGTGAAGACAGGGAACTGCTGCTCATTCTTCTGCTGCTGTGTATGACTTCTGCTGCTGTGTATGACTACATTCCTTATTTGCTGCATCCTCTTCCACCCCTCCAATCCAAACAACTACACTACGCTTTCCCATGGCGTTCTAGCTACGTTACTTTAAGACCCAGAACTCCAGTGTATTGAAATGCCTGGGCAGACTGGGCTAGCACTCCTTCACGACCCAAGAAACCGATCCTCCTACCACCACAGCAACATGAGGCCTGACCACCACCAGCTCCCTGTTCTGTGCGTAGAACTGAAACACAAAGATCAAAGCTCAAGGTATCGCCCCCGCAAAAATCCATTTAATTTTGGGCTCCAGTCTGAGTAAATTCACACCTGATCCTTCAGCGTACTGTGAAGGTATGCTGTAGCATAGCATAGACTACATTTATAACAGAGCTCCTGGTAACCTCAGGCCAGACCTCAACTATGTAGTTACTATCTGCAGCTATTATTATTAGGAGATGTGTGTGCCTCTTTTACTACATGACTCCACTTGCTGAATGAATCAGAAACTTTAAAGGGAGGGGAAAAAAAAAAAAATCCCAAACCTAGGAACAGTACAGGATCATATGATTGACAGTGTCATTGTGTGTTTTTCACAGGAAGAATAAATTAAGAATTGCAAGGAGAAGCTTAATTTTACCTCTGTCTCACTTCTGCATGCCCAAATGGCAGCCAGTGTCTATTTAACAGGTTTTTGGGATGGTATCCTAGGCTTTTTGCACTTCCCCCTTTCTCTAATGGCTCTTTGCAGTGTCTCTTCTCCAGGTCTTGCCGTGTATCTACAATTCCCCTCCTGCCACCCTCACATCCCTGAATTCCAGACAGCTGATTTTGCGACAGCCCAACCCAACCCTCCCCATCCCCCCCCTTTTTTTGTGGTGGTAGCGCCAGAGCAGCAGAGAATACATTTACGCATCGGCCTCCTCTGCCCCCTGCTTTCCGCTCTCCCATGCCAGGGGAGAGCCCGTGTCCCCTAGTCTGCAGAACGTGCAGAGGCCATGGGACAGGGTCCCCTGCAAGGCGTGAGCGACGCGGCACCCCTCCTCTGAACTAACTCAGCTGCAGACGTGAGAGTCAACATTTTTTTGAGCCTTTAGAAACTGCACAAGTTACCCCAAGGGCACCAAAAAAACAAGCCCCTCACAACAAATCCCTAGAAGGTCAAGCTTTTCACCAAAAATCACGTCACTTTCATCATGAGCAGAACAACATCTTTCTTCTTAACCGCATTTCTCAGAAATGGTAAGCTGCTTTCTCTGACTCTTCCCAAGAGTTTTCAGCTTGGTAAGATACCCAACCTGGGAAATTTCTGTTCAAAACCAGTTAATGTTATAAGCAACTGAAAACAGAAGATGCCTGTAATACTGAATTTTATGAACTGTTCAGTGTCTGCTAATGTGATTGCTTCCATATTATCTTCACATTATTCTTAAATTCCGTAATACATTTCTGCATCTCTACTATCCAAATTAGATGGAGACTAAAAAAGTATTAGAAAGCAAAGCTAATACTAGATTTAAAATGTGCAAGCTGATTTTCAGAGAAGCTCTGAGTATCTTTTTGCTCCTGATCTGAACAGGTCCACCAGAGCTTCAAGAATAAAAACAGATGTTTCCCAAACTCACTGGCAACAAAAACTTTACATACCATGCACCATACAATTTTATCTTTTATCTAAAATTATAGCCTGACCTTACCCATTTCTGTATGAACAGAGTTACTCTGAAAAGGTTAACCTTTTTTTTTAAGAAATTCAGATCTGAAACTTCTGTTCCAGGCAAGAGCAGCATAATTTTTATGATTTGTGGTTGCAGTTATGCACTGTTTTATTTACACTGCTGCTAAGTTACATGGAGGATTTTAGATACCTATAGTATATCAGAAGTTGCCCACATACACCCACGATAAAAAACCAAGCTTCCCCCACCACACATAGCTATCTGTCATTTCAGCAGCTTAGCAAAGACTGACGTCAATCAATGTGGACTAGTAATCATGATTTGGCATATTTCTAAATGGCATCTGAAACGTAGCTGCAGATCTTCTACATCAATTTTATCTTAATCTTAATTACATTACTACAAGTGTTCTAAATAACACAATATGCACAATTTCAACTTCCAGATAATGCTAGAGTGGGCTTCAAAAATATCAAAAACACCTGAGTTCATATTGAACATTTTCATAATGGTTGGGCAAACATCAACACAGTTCTAGACATCAACTGTATAAAATGCAGATCTCACCCAGTAGCTTCTGCTAAAAAAAAAATTACTGCCAAGAAGTTTTCAACGATTAAAGGCTACTCTGCGAAAACAGACAAGACTACGGACTAGTTCCGAAGAATAGTAAAATTGCTTATAAAGACTCAGCAATAAATATTTGAAATATATATTAATATGGACAGCATTCTTTTCCAGGATACAAGTCCAGCTCAAAACTATTGTACATGTTGAGGGTTAAAATCCTCAGCTGAAGTGATCTGCCAAAGCCATATGGAAGTCCATTTTTTAGGAATGTGGAAAACAGTGCTAAAGGAGGAGTATTTCACATCTCTCTGCACCTTCCCAGAGCCTAATCAAATATACCCTACCTACACACTGAAAATATGGACAGAATGGGATACAAAAGGGATACACAGAAGCTTTAAGCCAGTTTCCCAACAGGCTAAATATCACCCAGGAGTCCTGCTTAAAGCCCTCTCAAGTCAGAGGCAAGACTGCTCACTGATACAAACAGATTTGAGATGACATCCTTGGAAAACAGATTGGTCTTACAGCAGCCATCCATCTCACTACTATTTTAATTGTTTAGCATGTCAGAGGCCAGCCTTTCCTTGCAGTCATTACTGTGTTATGAAAGCAAGGGCTAAGAACGCATCAAATGAGCTTCACTCTTGAAGGATCTTGTGCACATATACTAACTGCGTTACCACGTGGTAGGCATGCATCTGGCACACAGTCCCAAGCCACAAGCATGGCCCAGAGGGCTAACGAAGAGCTCAGAAACCGAGCTGGCACTTCTCATCTCAAACAAAGGAGGAAAAAAAAAAGAAAAAAGCATTTGACTGAGTTGGTACTTACTGTTGTCATAGATTGGGTTGGAAATCAAAGGAGGAAGAGCTAATGTGTAATTGCCATGTTCATCAGGGAGGAAAGCTTGGAAGCAGAGGCGGACGACATTGAGATCATACTCGTCGATGTTGTGCAGCTGTTCTTCAGGCACTGTACAGCAGAAGGAAAGAGACTGAGGATTACTCTTGGGAAACAGCAGAAATACTTCAACCAAACTGAGGGTGCAATGCAGGGGAAAGGTGGCCATAGTCCCTACTAGCTTCAGAGGAGCTGCATGCATAAAATCCTTGTACACAACAAATGGAACAGAAGCCTTTAATACCTTCCCTTCATCAAACAAGGCTAAATCTGAAGCAAAAAAAGTAAAAAAACCTTTCCTTCTACCAAGGCAGTCTTCTCTCCACTTTCATGTTTTATAAAATCTTGCTCTTTGACCAGGCTATCTCACAGATGGATTCTGATGAGCCAGACTGGTATTGCCCCTGGGGAGCTGCAGTAAAGGAAGACGAACCTCTACCAGGAACAGAGGTTCTGTCACACCAAACCACAACCCACATCCACCTGGGAGGCAGCGACACGAGACTCCCTCTGGTGCCAAGCATTTTGGCCAGCCAATGCTCTTAGCAAGACAACTCATCCTAAAATTATGGTTCCCAACGTTTTGAGGCTGCAGTTCCTCATCTCTAAGGGATCTGTACCCCAGCCTCCAACACGGACTGGGATTTCTGACTCACTCCAGGTCAGATTCTCAGGATCTCACGCTGCTATTCCAGTTCAGTTGTTCCTTGAATGCTCTTTGCTCACTGGTTTCCTCACCTTGCCTTCTGGACCAGTTTCATGTATCTATATATGTTTAAAAGTCATTTCCTGGGTACATATTTCTCTCGTTTGTGCATAATAAAGTTTACGAAATGAATGACACTGTCAAATAAAAATCTTTCAGTACAAAAAAAATCCTACGATCTAGCTGAAGATCTTCAGCAACAGTGAGAAGCTTCTCAGAAGTTTTCTGAGAAGGAAAAATGACCAGAAGGAAGTTCTTGGGGGAAGAATGAAGCCAAAACAATACAAACAACGCCCTCTTCCCATCAAGATCTGTGTCACTTCTGTACTTTTGAAAATAGCAATTAGTAGAATCATTACAATATATTTACGTAACACGACAAGCAAACCCTCTCCGGAAAAGATATTTAGTTACATAGTCTTCCCAGTGCAAAACTCAGTAATGCTTAATCCAAGCCCAGCATTTTTTGTTCACCTTTTCACTTATTTTAATTTCAAAACACAGGACCTAGGATATTATTACTAAATATTTCATGTACTCTTAGCATAATAGGTGATTCTGGGAAAAGCAGCAGTATATGAACTTGGTAACACTTTCCTCTAAGGTCTGACATTAAACTATTATGTTGACACCCAATGACAGCAAATGAAAGACTGATTTTATTTCATTTACGTTGAAGTACTGATAATTAAATCATTTAAAGACGTTCTCTTTTCCACAGTTGTTCAAAGCAGCAGTTCAGCATAGTTAGATTCACCCAGTAATTACATAAAGGTCTGCAAAGTCAACAGATCACAAACTCTTCAGTTCACTCCTTCCCCTGCCCTTTCAAAGCCCTCCTGCAAGAATAAAACATTAAATGTGCTTGTGATAAAAAGCCCGTGGATCATGCTGTACTGATTAGATTGCAATACTCTGACCTTTAACACTTATCACTGAGTTGGTCTCCACCCTGCCATGAGTAGGATTCCACAATGCCCACTCGACTGATTTCTTCCTTTCACCTTTTGATAGTGTGAAATACTAAATGCATTGAGTTCAGAATACTTTCCACTGGCATTTTCAGTCTTTCTGATGTTCTTAGTTTCTCCTGATCTCTATTGTAAAAAGAAAGCCAATCACTTTCCACTTTAGAAGCCCATGATCAGCCATACTTGCAGACAAATATAGCAGTGAGTGCAAAACTAAGTAGCAGCTATCCTAACTTAAAAACATTGGGCCCCAGCTAATGAGCACAGAGACAGAACTGTAATGAGGAGCTCTGCTAGTGTGAACTTTGTGGGTTGGGGTCTGACTGTATTATCAGATACGCAAAGTTTCATAATTTAATGTACTTCACGAGCTGACCTGCTGACTTAATAAAATATGATCTTTGCAAAACAGGTTTTCCTCACTGGTGCCACTGTGTTTTAAGTTATGTGCATTTATAGATGCTGACAAAGTGCAACAGAAATGCAATTCACTCTCTCAGCCCAGAACTATGCTGCGGATCCTAGGAGAGGAGTAACGAGGAGGCATCAGTATCACATCAGGGACACTGGACCAGTACTCACTGGACGCAAGAGCACTCTTCGAAGAACATAAATTGCAGCTTGGTCAGGAAAGCTTGTGAGACTGCACTGACACAGAATCTGGGCAGTACACCTTCGCCATCCCGTTAATCTTCCTCCTTCAAATTAAAATCCAACCTGTCATAATTTGACTCCAGAGCAGCTCTTGATGGCAGGAATGCTGTAGACACGACAGAGCCCTTGAAGCCATTCCTGTGTCCATCTACTGACCATTAGCTGGCTCTCAAAGAAGCCAACCAAGGATGAAGTAGATGCTAATGCCAAAACATACCTGATGTGACTATCAGCAAACTTCTGCTATTAAAACTAAGCCTGGGAACATTTTTATGCTTGGATGACTTACAGGGTATTCAAGATGAGGTCTCTGAACCTCAGCACTTCTCTGGAAAAAACAGCTGTACAGCGTAACTCAGCTTTGGCAGTCTCTACAGCTTCTTGATACAATCCAAGTTAGAAAAAAAAGTGTGTTCTCTAGATTAAGTCTTGCAGAATGAATAATCAGAAGTATAACGTTATTTTGCTCCCAGCAATTCAAGTGATTATCTGTGCTCTAACATCTTAGCTAGTAAGCAACTGACTTCCGAGGACACTCTGGCATTAAGGCTTATGTCAGTGTGTTGCATTAGCCTTTGGTGATAATTTGGATCCAGCCAGCAAGCCCAGGCTGTGGCCAAATTTCAAACCCTCTAAAAATGAAACTGAATATAGAAATTCAGTATCTTTGCCTAATTCAACTCACTATAGACAGAAACCAAGCACAAAATCTGGATCTGGCTTTTGATTCTGAAACAAAGTGAGGATTTTGTGGCTGTGGAATCAAGCGCCTCTCTCTTACAAATTAAAGCATCAGTCCTGGACTGTGGTTTCCACAGATACAGTAGCCTGTACCTCAGAAACAAACAGCAGAATTAAACTCTAACAGAACTCTATGAATACAAAAATACATTAGATACAGAGAAAATGTGCGTGTTAATCTTACTGTTCAAATTATATAGTTTCATATACTATCAGCTTTCACAACTTCCCAGTAAATCTGCTTGACCCACTTGATATAGGAAAGATACAGTGGGTCAACAACTGCAAAACACAGAGTCACTGTATACAGCTCATTGTACTGCTGCAGAAAACACTGTTGCTAATTTGCATGTTCTTGTAAATGATTTAATACATTAAAAAATTCTGCAGCTTGAAAGAGGAAGTGCTCAGTCAAGACTGATTCCTCTTGGGCTATTTTTAACCAGATGAGAAGAACATAACAGAGCAAAAAAGAAGAACATGACAGCTGCAACTCCATCTTGTGATGACATGTTTAAGAATATATAGAAGCTAAATTTCATACTTGTATAGAGAAGCACACAGCTTTCATCAATTTCAAAACATATTTCATTCACACCTAAAAGACAATCATCCAAACAAAATAAAACGTTGTTATTTTTAATGAATGTCTAATTCTGCTCCCTCTGAAGTCAATCTGAGATTAACCACTGACTTGAACGGATGCTGGCTCACACCTAAAGAATATTAAAAACAAACAAAGATGAGGCAGACATAAACATGCTGACTAATACTTGGAGGATGTCCATACGGAAGATGGTGGTGTCATTCAGTGCTACTTCAGCAACTTCCATACTGAAGGACATCAAAGCTAACAAACTTAAAGTGACTAAAGTTAAAAAAATGCTGTTAAAGATTTTGGGAACAGAAAGAATTGAAGAAGAACAATATATGCAGCATCTCCCTGTGCAAAGCTCAGACAAGCAGCTCTACTGAAGTCTGTGACATGCCACATGTGAACCAAGGATTGCACAATGGAGGCTGTTCAGAACAGATACAGTAAAAAAGGCTTATATACAACACATTAATAAAAGGAAGGACTACTAAGCTCTTGGCAAGGGTTCAACTTCCCCTTTTTGCTTCTTGCTGTGTGGTACCACACCTTACTGTTTTCACACGAATCCAACCAAAAGAACTGGAATCCAACTAAAAATCTAGGTAAACACTGCAACAAAGTTCCTATGACAGCCCAGGCTAATAAAAACTAACCTTCATCTGGCAGGGATTCATTTTCTGTAGTTTTCTGTGCAAACAGGAGTATATTAAGGAATGTTTGCAAGTATAGCTCTTTTGCAAGGTGAGAGGAGAGCTTTTAAAACTAACCTGTAGCAACTCAAAAGCATAGAAAATGAAAATAATATTAAAAAGAATTAAAACTCTTGAGTAACTATGGGGGCACCATTCCAAAAAAAACCCATAAAAACACAACTAGAGCAATGATAAAAGAATAATAACCAACTCACCAAGATTCTGGCAACAAGATTTAAAAAATGGATTTGCAATTGGACTTGAGAAGTATTAGCTGTTGAAGCAGAAAGAGGCTAGAATAACCAGTAAATTCTATCTTTATAAATCTATTTACAACTCTTCTAAAAGAAATGCTGATTCCTCATCTTAAAAAATAATTACCTTTGAAATACTTCTCTACTTCTGTATCTACTATCATGGGAAGAGACAGATACAGTCCCACCGAGACACAAAAACACCCCATGCAAGCTAACTCCTTGATGCCTCCCCAACCTGAGCTGGCTCATCTGAGCAGCCCATTCGACCGACACAAGCTGTTGGTTTGGGTTGTCCCTGTCTCAGGCATCTATGCCACTGAAATCCAAAGATGCCCAACAGCGTTTCTACTGAATAAGAGATCTCAGAGACCTTCTTGTACTTGCTCCTGTAAAAGCTGGACACTTTCTGGATCCAATTCACCAAAATGCAATTCCCACTTCTGGCACAAAATTAAAGATACTGATAATATCAGGCCTCCTGTTTGTTAGTGTTCATTGATATTTAATTTTTTTTGATTATTTTAACAATAGCCTTAAGCATCCAGAAAGACTAATAAGATCTCATTCACCAGCTGAAATTATTGGGAGATTAAAGATTTTGATGTTTACTCATAAGATGATCTCCAGGGAAAGTGAAAGTTTATTTTGAACAATGAAGAGAAATGAAGTGTTTGCTTTTTGACTGATAACATGATACCTGATTAAACAGCAGATTCCTCACATACACCCCTCCACCCAGCTTCTAGAATAATGATGTCAGAGACTTCGGGAGTGGGTGGAGTTGGAGGTGCTTTAGCATCTAAACTTAACTTGCACGGAAACTTCCAGGGCAAATGATGTAGTGTGACACATGCAGAGAAGGCTATGCTGAGAACACCAATTTACCCTGCAAAGGGACATCTTGTGATCTTCACCTCTTAAATAGGGGCTGAGGGGGTGTATGAGCAACACGGTCTCTAGCTACCAAACAAAGAAAATGACCTCTCGCAAACAAGAATCAACACTTCACTGAGGAGATCGCTCAGAAACACACAGCATTAGTAATCACAATGAGCTGTATTCTGCCTTTTTCCTTTGCAGTGTTTATTAATTTAGGCATATGCTGGGAGCTGAGCTTCATGACAGAGATGTGGTCTGCCTCAGCTGCTTTGCTCCTCAAATGATCTGGAGCACAAAGATACCACCCCTCGGCCCTGACATCTACAGTCAGTTTAACCCAACCTATAGCAGAGGTTCTGCTGTAAAAGGGTGGCACTTCCCTTCCTCCTCCTCTGCCCAACCTTCATTTCCAGCGCTACCCTTACGCTGGGACTAGCTCTCACAGAGTGAATCAGCTGAAGGAACTGCTCTGGCTCAGAACTAACTTGACAGAAGAAAAAGAGAAAAGGTCTGGTTTTGGTGGATCTGTTCCCACAAACGCTAGTCCTGGTACAAGGGAAAAGGTGGAAACGGACAGTCACAGCAAAGGGAAGGACTGCCTCTTCCAGTGGCAGCACTGATTTAAGCCCGATTCAGCCAATGAGGGAAACGGGGTGCGAGCCCCAGGTCCCACTCAGCCGTGCCCAGGGGCTGCACTTCGGATTCAATTCACACTCCCCTCCCGGGCGCCCAGCTGCAGCCCCTGTTGCGGCAGTAGCGTGTGCAGCTACGCACCAGCTGGCCTGAGGAAGAGCTACACCAAGCGGCTAACGCAGCACAGGTTAATTGCCTGAGCGTCTGACTGGTGTCCCCAGCAGTTGAACTCTTCATGCTGCTGCAGATGACCTTGCCAGCTAGTTTAATGCTACACTTGCTGCGTCTAAATGAACTACAATCATACTAGTACAAAAGAAAGAGTAGTCCTAGTCTACTATTTGTCCCTTACTGTCAAAAGCAAAGTATGATGCTCTCTCCTTGTAGCTGGGGCTAAGTAACTGGATGCACAGTACTGCATGCGGGGCTGGGCTGTTCAGCTGCCTCTAGGTGCGTAACACCATCTACCAGCACTCGCTGAGAAGGAGAAGCTGGCATCAGCGGGAGGGGCAGGACTGTGGCAGCACGGTATTTTTTTCTCCTGATAAATTCATGCCTGCTTTGTACCTCTGTGATCCACGCAGAGAAAAGTTTCAGTCAATTCTGCAGAAAAGAAAACTTTGTATATACCTATAAACAGAATATGCAGTTAATAACACCCAGTAATTTCAAAGAGCAAAAATGGAGGGGGATATTGATTAGTGCAAATGACTGAAATGCAGACGCTAACCTACAGTCAGTAAATCTCCATACATCCAGCGTAAGGAAGCAGTATCATCCTTCTTTTACAGAAGGAATAAGCCCAGAGAAGGTGAATGACCTGACCTGATACAAAAGCCATGGGAATAGAAATTAAAAATCTTGAAATTTAGCCCTTGTTTCATCTAGACAATGTTTCCCCAAACCCAGGGTCTCTTCCAGTTTTAGGTCTGATCTAAAAAAAACAAAAAAAAGGTAAAATTGGAACCAAACATATCCACTAGCCCCTGTACATTTCTAAGATTTAGCTTATCTGTTTCTGTTTATAGCAGAAAAAAAAAAAAAAAAAAAGGAGTCAGCATTTTTTAATGTTTCTACCTGGTAATTTTCTTTTTCAGTTTTAAACAGTTTGAAAAGGGGCTGTCCTTTAGGTTAATATACAAATTTCAGCACAAACAGCAAAAAGCATATGCAGGAGAAGTAAAAGAATGAAGGGACTTCCAAAGGCAAAAGCTAAAGTAATGTTATGATGAGGACATTCAGCTTTCCTCAAGTGGGTTTGCCCTGCACCTCTTCAAAAGCCCACTGCTCTCACTTACCACCATCTTCAGCTTACGTATTTGTTTTAAATTAAGGACAGTAAATTTTAAGTTTCTTTAGACATCTGGAACATGCATTACAAAGGATTTTTGATGTTCTTCACTTTCAAACCTTCCCAACTGCCAAACTCTTTCCTGGAGTCTTCTTTTGATTCAGAATATTTTGCTTATGCACAGATAACTCAGCGACCCAATAAATCCCCCCAAAAAGCAGGCACCCCCCTGCAGCAGGGGGGCTGGCGGAGGGCGACCCTGGCGAACGGGGCTGGTGTGGGCGAGTGGCGTCACAGGAGAGGGTCTTACGAGTGCAGCCGCGCAGGGGCCGGCAAGGGAAGCTGCGGAGAGGGTGACTGTGCGCGTGGGCAGGAAGCTGGTGTGACTTGTGTGGGGACGAGCCCAGGAGTATGACGAGGCGGAGGCGTGCAGGGGGTGTCGTGGAGACTGTGACGAGTGTAAAGCGAACGTGGGGTCAGCTGCTTGTGGGTGGAAAGGGGAAACAGAACAAATGAAAGGCTGGGGAGGCAAATGGAGCTGCATTAGAGACGGGGCACACGGGAGGACCTAAAAATTAATTAAATGCTTATTAGCCAGAGCAATTACAAAGGAACAGGAGCCTTAGCTATTTGCCTGGCTCCAGGGAAAGCCTGTTCATACCCTCTCAATCAGTTGCCTGGAATTTGCTCCTTGGGTTTCTCACTCTAGGCCAAGTCAAATAGGGTTTTCATGTTGACATCCATTTGACTAGAAAAAGGTTAGTCCTCTGTAAGACTGTGCACTGTACAGTTTTCCCCTAAATTTACAGAACACATTCAGGCTTTTTCCTCATTGATAATTAACTTCAGTTATTATTAATTCAATTGCTGTCTCTACTTCAAGTCACACCCATCCACAAAAGCTCTTAACTCAAGACTGGTTATTCTTTTAATTTGAGTTGGCAGTACATCAGACAGTACATGGGAAGAAAAGGATACAGCACAGCTCAACAACTACTAAAGAAAACAAACACCCTCGAAAGCAGACCTAGGCAAGCTCCACTGAAGGAGTAACTCTGCTCCTTCGATACTGCACTATTTAGATCACCATCACGCCATGGAGCCCTAGTTACACATTAGGCTGCCACTCTGCAAGGCGCAGCACAAACTCACACAATTTCCTTGGTGTGCTCAGGGAGGAGACAAGTTTTCCCATTTTGCTGAGAGAGATTTCTAGAATTATTCAGCTTATTAAAGCACAAAAAGACATGTGCTGTAGCCTTGTAAGCACAGAGCACCATGAACACATCCAGTGACAGTGCAGGAACAACAATTCTCTCTCAAACTAAGCTAAGTAAGGAGAAGTAATCTCAGAGCAGATAATCGGACTTACGTAACAGCGAATACGTACAACTTGCACAGAAAGTATGTTTAAAGGCAGAGTTTAACAATGGATAAAAGCTGCCAGCTAATAATAGGGAATTTATAGCGAAACAGCCCTACAGATGTACTTTCAGAATGACTTCAATACAGAAAGCTCCAGCTAGACGCACAGTATGATCTGCAAACACCTTCTTGTTACCGTGCAGGAGGTTTAAGGTAGATATTGATTGCTTCTAGAACATAGGTAAGAGCACAGGAGAACATTATCTTAAACAACATTATCTTTCCTGAGCAAGTCCCTACTGCTGCCAATTACGACCCTTCTTCGGCGTGTCCATACCACGCGCTGGACGGTGTAGGGGAGGTATGATGGACCACCAGAGAACTGGCATGCGGGCTCCCTTCTCCCTCTGCCACCGCGGCTGCCCGCGATGCCTGTGCTCCCCTGGAGCACGACAGCCCATTTACGCATGGAAGATTGGAAAGCAACTTTGTTAACCCACATCTTGCTATTACTTCAGTCTTTACTAACATGACAAATAACACATCTGTTGACAGGCTGTAGACATTTGCCTGTCAATAAGGTCAATATTGAACCTCTGCCCCAAATGGGGACTCAAGACAGATTGTTTGCCCCTTTCCTTTTCTCTTCCAGAGATGGGAAAAACACACAAACAGTCTGAGGGCTAGTTTTCAGCTTCAAGAAAATTCAACTGTTCATTAAAACTTCTTTCACACAGCTGAAAATTATCAGCAATCCTTCAGAACTCGATGTTCGTATGAGAGACGAGTAACTCTAACTTGTGACTGACTTGGAGAATACACCTAACTCTATGAAATTTCCCTGACAGAAAAAAGTTGGATTACCTTCTGAAAAATACGCATAACTAAAGCACAATGCAGGATGGATACAATACAGCCTCTGTAATTTTAGAGAATGTAGTGATATCCTTCTGATTTAAAAAAAGGGAAAAAAAAGACAGAAACTCTGAATACATACATAGAACTTTAAAAATCAAGCAGCAAACACTATAGTGACTACTGCTAATGAAACTCTTTTGATCAACTGAATACACACAAAAATATTTCTGCCACTAATTTTGTTTTATTAGGCCTTGGCCCTAAGCCTCTCTGGGTTCTGCTTAGCGTGGGACTGTCCTGGAGCAGCTGGAAGCCAGTCTCAGGGCGGCTCTGTTTCGTGCAGACATGTGAACAAGCGCCCGAAGGCAAATAAGCAGGCTGGGGATTACCAGCGAGCAATGAGTACTGGTCCCTTCTCATCACACCCCTTGCCTAGAGGAGGGTGTCGTACTGGGCATCGCCTGGGGCAGGGCAGTGCTATGGTCTCTGCTGCTGCTGGATTGGCAGAAAGGAGCCCAGCATCTGACCAGATGCTACCAAGCACAACCTGTAATTGCCCAAAAATAATTAGTGAATTTGGAGTTATGGGCCAGCCTCGCTAAGAATGTCAAATATTTTTTGGTAAATGTCCTTACTCACTCATACTCGGCAGCATGACAAATAGACCTGACTAGGTGATTGCTGAAGGTTCTTTGGTGAAATAACCTGGAAAAAGGATTTTATCATATTCTTTTACTGCACAACAACAGCAAGAGGAAGTGTCAACTCTGTTTTTATTTATGGAGTAAAGGAAAGAAAGCCAAGAGGGCTGAACAGGGGAGTGCCTCTTTCATGTCTGAAATCAAGGTAGAACTGGCTGAGTCAAGGTAAAATAAGTAAAGCACTTAATTTAAGCCAGTTAAATTGTGTTAAAGCACTGTAAACGCATGTAAAAAACAGAATCTATTGTATGCATATATTATCAGAACTAGGATAATTATTTAGATGGACCATCAGCCTGACTTTGAACAGCTGTTCCAAAATTAAGAATGTAAGACTGAAATGTATCTGGCTGTATTACATTTTTTTAATTATTTATTGCAACAGCTAGCAGATTAACTTCATCAGGAAAATATAGCTAAAACTCTCTCCCCTCCATCTCCCCCAGTAAAACTGTCGACCTTTTTTTAACCTTTCTGGGGAAAAATAAAAATAAAACATTTTGTTTGGGTTGACTTTACCAGAATTTGCTCTTGCCAAATCAACGTGAGACATTGAGGCCAAACATATCATTCAGCTGCATCTAACTGGCCACCTTCTGAATATTATAAATTATCTCATGTCACTGTTCTCTTCTACAGCTTAAGGTCTTTGGAAAAAGTCTAACCTCCCATGATACTTAAACAGTCTTCACTATGACATGTTACATGCTGCAGTGAGGGTACAGCAGAGTGGATTGTGCTAGAAATGAATCAACAGATGCTGGCCCATGCAAACAAAAGACAGAGTGAGCTGCTATGACAGAATGAGGTCTAGGACTGATATGACTCAAGACCAAATATTTTAGTTAAATTAACCAAATGTCACTGCATTTTTTTTTTCAGAGAATAACCTAAAACATCTTTCATTCTGCAAAAAGTTAAAAAGCATTTTTTTATCCCAACTCAGGACAAAAATCAGAGTACATGTTTTCAAGGAGGCCTGAAATCCAGCTCTCAACTCTCTAATGAAGGCCTCAACTGAATTTAGCAAGACTTCTATGAGTATAAAATAAAATATTTGAAAAGTGTCCAAGCTCTGACAACACTTAATCAAACATGTAACTGCATTCACAATAATATTTCAGAGAAACTACTACAGCTTGAAATCAGGCAAGTACAGAAGCTTCCATAGCTTCCAGTCTACATTTTTTTAACTTCTACGATTAAGAAAGATTATTAAAAAGAAAATCAACATCAAAACAACATAATTTTGAAGTAACGGTATGAATTTACTGGAAGTCTAAATGACTTATTTTATTGTTTTCTTAATACATAGTCAAAAACTGTGGGCTCGGAGGTTTTATAAATATTTCACCTTTCTTGATTTGTAGAAGGTCAGGGTGTCAGCAAGTGGCAACCGTACTACACTTGCAATAGGTAGTCTATTTAGCAACTGTGTTGCTGTGTGGATTATCTTCAACATGAGAAAGTTAAAGGGTCTGGGATATGTTTTTTTTTCCCCTAACAGATATGTATTTTAGTTTTGAAACTCCTTAATATAAAGCAATTAGTCATATAAAACCCCAAATTCTTGTAGCTACAGGACTAATGATGTCAGCTGAAGCATATGGAGTAGAAGAACATGGGGAAGTTGAAATATGTAAGTTAAATTACTTTGTTCTCTAACCTACTTTACATAACATGACCATGAAGACGACTCCACTTCTGCATAATGAATTCTGATGTCAAACCTACCTTTCTCTACAGGATGACCAAGAGTAAGAATAGCAGCAGCTACTACAAGTAGGAATTGCTTAAACACAATTCCTTTCCAGACAGCAATTGAAAAGGAAACAAAACTGGAAAGAAGCAACTAGAAGCAGTATTAACATTTCATTTACTAAACAGAACTTCTTTTCAAGGTCAGTAACTCCTTGACACACTAGGGTATGACAACAAGCCTGCCAGTAAAGTGGTGAAAGAGTTGCGAAGAGCTAATAGTTTGAGGGCATACTTATGCTTTCCATCTAAATCCTCCTAGTTGTGCCTGAGTGCAGAAAAGTTGGTCCTGCTGCAGTTGGACCTGCTCCCTGCTGTGGGTTCCCCACCCCTTCTGTGCACTGAACTTAGCAATCATGTGGCTGTGGGATGAATGGGTTCAGCAGGCTGATCCAAGGGAAAACTACTTTTTTTTTTTTTTTTTTTTTTTGCAAGTTAGTTTTCCATTGGAGCAACTTGCTGAGTCCACTCACCGTACAACCACATGATCTCTAGATCTGTTGTGACAGCACAGTGGAAGTGTGCAGCCAGGGATGGAGGGAGATGCAAGACCACCCTTTCTGAGAGCAGCCCGCAGTGAGATCAGATCAGCTGCCCTGTGAAACTGCAGCCCATGGGGCAGGTCCCTATAGGTGCTGTTCTCCAGCAGCATAGCTCTCGCCTGAGATGAATACTGCTGTGCACTTCCTGACGGCCCATGCCAGCTCTTGTGCTGTAAAAAAAAAAAAATCAATCAAGGAGCAGCTTCAGGAAGACTGTCAATGGGCTCAGCTCCCTGAACTGGCTCACTGAGGGACCACACGAGCACCAGTGTCAGGTCAAGAGAAGAAACAGGACTGTGGCAAGCTAGATTTAGATTGGTTTAAATTGCTATGGAATTATACTAATCACATTAGGGAACTTCATTCCTGAGATACCTGGAAAAGTTCCCAGGGAAGAGTTCTCCTGCTAGCCGATCACCTGTATTATTTGTATGATGGCCTTGCCCATGCTATCTGGACAAGACAACACAGCTGACTTACATTGCTACTGGAGAAAAAAAAAAAGGACTGACAACTGTCTGAATAGATTCACCATGTGATGAGGGTGAGGAAAGACTAGGAGGGACACAAAACAGGAAGGGTATTTCTCAATATAAATAAATATGAACATGGCTCCATTGCAAAAGCAAAGGCAGGACAGGAAAAAACCCCCCACCATCTTGTAAAGTGAACTTGCCTTTCAAGCAACCAGCTGAGTGCTACTCACCATTAAATGGATTGATCTTCTTTGAGATACGTAAAGAAATTGATTCCTTCAGGTCTCTCTTCTTCACACACTGAATGCCCAAATTCTGAAAACTGAAGCACATATGGCAGGACTTCAGTAACTAATAAAAAGCCCAGTGTAGAAAATCTAAATCAATTATTTGCTGTTAAAAGATACTCTGGTAAGAGATGGTATAAGAAACAAACAAACAACAACAAAAAAAGGGAAAATGCTTATTTTGAGAAGAGTGTAAGAGATCTGAAAAGCAGGAACATTACTTTTCTAAAATGAGAGCAGAAACAGAAGAAGTGAGAAATACTGAAATAAAATGCTAAAGAGGAATATACATTTCTATATTAAAAATTGTTACTCTACAGTAATCTTACAGTGATTAAAATAAGTAAACTTAAAATATTCAGGATTATAGTTCAGCTAAAGTGACAGATTTCTTGGGATATTAATAAAACTGCTATTCGCATTAGCTAAGGGTCTGCCCTACATTTTTTACCAGGGAATGTAAATATCTCAAACACTATTTTAAAGATTTTTAAAACAAGTAAAAACATCTTTTGAAGTCTCATCTAGTTATGGAAAAGTTCTGAAGAGCTGCAGCCCTTCCTTATTTGCATACAAGTACAGGTCACCCCGGCACAGGAGGTGGGGGGAGTCCCACGCGAGGTGACTCTTTCCCACATGGAAAAACCATGACATCATCAAAGCTGAGTGGATGTGAAGCAGGAAGTAAAGAAATCTGTGTCCGTGATGTTACAAGAAGCTCAGAAGATAGCCTCTGCCAGCAGGCTCTGCTGATCCTGCTCCAGGAGTACTGGCAACTTCCCCTCCTTTGAAACCCCACAAAGTATCTCTGGCTATGCCCAAAAAACACCTTAATCCACCTGAAGACATTCTTTGTTCCTGCCACAACTCTCCAGAAGAGTCCTACATTTCCCTGCCCTGAACAAGGCCATCCTACCCAGTTCACAGGAGTTCCTTAACTGCCACCCAGTATGCTCCACCTGCCACCCTATGCGCTCCATTCAGCAGGTCCCAAACTCTCTGCCATCACAGACCTCACTCCCCAAAACCTTTCTTCATTAAAGGAATGCATGAGCTTCCTTTTGAACCTTACTTAGGGACCTAGAAGAAGACAAAATGCAGTCGTATGTCATAATTCAGCACTTTGGCTTTACATCGTGCCTGCTGACATTCAAGATTTGTACTGTACACTGGTGAGCGATCCTGTTTCTGTTATCTTGTAGGTACTACTTCTTTAGGCCTTGACCGCAGCACACATTGAATGGGTATGCTGGCCAAAAAAATAGTTACTCTTAAATAATTTGAAACATGCTTCAATCCTGTGAATAGGCCCGGTTCCACATTATATCCACAAACTGCAATACGGCAGTCCCAGGCTTTCCAGCAGTCCACCGTAAGTTACAGCATCACCCACGTACATATGGAGAATTAGCCTTGAACAAAAGTTTTACCTAGCTGTGCAAGAACTGACAGCCATTACTCTGCATGTTTCAACCATTGAGTACCAAGCCTCTCACAGAGTCAGAATAGACTTTTAAGCATGTTCTAACTCTTAGATCATAAACCTTTTCTAAAACATGCACTGTCACATCAAAAGTGTCTATTTAATTAGCATGAAATAGAGGGCCGAATCAGGGAAGAAACTGGCAAGAACCTCAGCAACCCTGTGGGGTTTCATATCAGCCTTAGCTGGCAGGAAGTAAGCAAGATAACGAGAAAAGAGAGGGAGAAGTAGGAAGAGAGAAAAAGAAAAAAACAGAGAGAGAGAGAGAGAGAGAGAGAGAGAGAGAAAGAGAGAGAGAGAGAGAGAGAGAGAGACTACCCTGCCAAAAAAAAAAAAAAGCCCTATGATATCATCCATGTAGAGAGACAGTGAACTAGGAAGTAAAAGTCTTAGTACATAGGCAGTCACTCAAGTGCCAACATTCATACTTTCGCCTTGACATTTTGGCGGCGGGGGGGCCCTGTGGCCAGAGAATGGCTGATCGAATTTAGGTAGCAGTATACGCATCATTATACAACAGGCAGAACACTTCATTCAACTGAAACTACATGGGGAATTTTAAACAAGTAGAAGGCACGGTAATTACTCAGACCAACCCCGAATCTGCAGCTAGTAATTCCAATTCTGCAAAAAATTGGGATTTTTGCTCAGTTTGGGATGCTCAGCATCAGCAGGCAGCCAGAACCACTACCAAGAGGACATCTCCTGCTCACTGGTATTACGTGAGGCTTTTCTTTAACATGGACTCCAAGAGAAGGATGTGAAGACTGAGTCACCAGCCACAAAAAGGAAAATGACTTTGAACCTCCAGATCCAATTATGCATCATACTGTTCTTTCATCTTAAAGCAACCAGTGATTCGTTAAAAAATACGAGTGTACTAAAGCTGGGAATATTTCAAAGAGAGTGTTCAGAGCCTCCTCCCATCAGGATCTTAGATGTCAAGCTCAACCGAAGCTCACAGTTTTGCATTATCAGTGAAGGGAAAGTAGCCCAGTTACCATTTTGTAAGAAACGCATGGGCTTACAACCTAATGATATTGAGAAGAATTCATGGATATAGCAAATGACCAGAAGTGCTTTGGATGAAATGGAGAAACAACATTATGTCAAAGAACAGCATTTAATTATATGTCTGCATATAATGCAGATGAGATCAAAATTTGCAAATATATGCAGAGCATCCCAATGCTTTTTGGCATCACATCCTGTAGCTAATAGATTCAAGACAAGACACTCTTGCACAAGGCTTGCCTCGTGCATCAGAATGCCAAGAGGAAAACTTTTTGGCATTGTCTTCCTGCACCCAGCGAATGTAATACATAAGCAGAAAAGGGGTTAAGAATCAGGCTTTTTTTCTTCAGATCAGAAGCCACAGAGATGCGAGCAGGAAGTGGGATGGGCTAAAACTGCAGACATCCTTTGACCTTGGGTGAGGAAGCTTGATTTGAGAAGACAAAGGGGAAGCTGGTGAATGGATAGTCAGAGGGACGCAACAGGTCCCTTAACAGTTTCAAGATATCCGCAGCTGCCTTTTAGATGATGTAAGATGGATTTGCAGAAGCCAATGAGGATGAGTTAAAAAACAATCAAAATGGGAGGTAAGTGCCTGAAGGGAGAGCTCTGCCTTTCTAGAGATTTATTACAGTGTGTGGGTGCGGGGGTGGAATTAGAGGAATTACATTTACTAATCCCTTTATATACAATATCAATATGGATTAGGTGAACATTGTGAACACAGCTAGAAACAATAAACTAATACAATTTTTTGCATCTGGAACAGCAAAAGACAGTAAAATCAACAAGTGATGTGCCACCTGAACACATTTGCTGCACATTCATGATCAGTTGAGCCCAGGCTGTGTGTTTAAAAAATATCTCCACCATTAGAACCGTTTATTTCATCATCAGGCAATCATCATCAAACAGACCGTCTTTGGCTCTCTCCTTTAATAGTGTTCTACTGACTACACCCACATAAATACGGAGTAATTCCACTAACATCAACAGAATCACATCGACTTAAAAGCAGTACATAAGAGCTACAAATCTACACCCTGAAATATTTATCATATTTTCTTCCCAGTTTTCTTCTTCTTCAGCTCGGTTACACTTACCCCAAAGTAATAACCTACTTCCAAACATACTATATTGCAACAACAGCTTGCCAGTTATAAGTTTCCTTCTAAGACAATAATCGAAGTTTACATTTTTTGCAGTTTTCTTTTACTTTACCTCATATGACATTGGTAGACTTGTAAGAAATATCATCACATCCAGCTGTATTTTATACATTCCTAACATCTTTCTGAAAAGCACTCGGAATTAGATCTTATACGAAGCCTGAATTTTTCTCACCATCTCCACAAGTAGATCCTTCCCTGGCATGCTTGCTCTAGAGGTGCACAATATACAGGTCTGGGCCATAAGTTGCTTTCTCTCTGATGATTTCCTCTTGATCACTGCACTACTAGTCCTAGCTATCATATCTATAAGGATGACAGTCAACCCTATGCATCTTTCAACACATCAAGGGCAGGATTTTCACAAGTGAATACTGAGTTTGGATAGCTAGCTTGAGAAACCTTGAAACCTTGCTTTAATACGCATGCTAAGCAAGTGACGCCAAGGCATTTGAAAAAGCTGTTAAGACCGTCTCTGCAAAATAAGACCTACTTCACAATGAAGAAAAGCTGAAAAGTCTACTAGAATCTTTTAATACAATAGCCATACTTGTGGATTTTATGGGCTTCAGCAGAATCTACATTTTTACTCAAAAGACAAAACAAAAACAACCCAAACAAACACCTCAAACCAAGGAAACAATGGCAACCCACTAGTACATTTCTAGATCTCACTGTCACAACCACAGTCTTCCAAAAGATGTGACCCTCAGCCAGTACAAATTTTGTTTACCGGAGTCTCCATAAAGTCCAAATACAGTTTCTGTGGAAGATGTGAACTTCCCTAAATGTCTTATCACCATGAGGCACTAATTCTAACATTGTCATTACCCATTCTATTACTTATCGTTTTTGCATACTCAGTGCGGGAGAGACAGTCAAGCTCAAGAGTAAGAAGTGCTATTGAACAACACCAGAAAAGTAAAGAAGTGGGAGAAAGGAAAGGGAGACAGATAATGGGGGAAACAAAGCAAAGCAAAGAAAATGGGCTAGGAGAAGAACAGGACAAAAGATGAATGTGTGAAGTACTGAAAAGAAAGGATATACTTCAAAGAAAAAAAGCTGCCCTCTCTCTGAGATGCATTAGTAAAATTCAGTAGAGATGGCATACTAATTGTCCTCTTAATCTCTGGTCAAAATTTTAATCCACAAGATCAGCATATCACTTGCATAATTAATCTAATCCCCAAGCAACACCATTACTTACGACAGGACTCGCCGTTCTGGTCCAAACTCTGCTTCATAGTAACCATCTCTGCAGTCTTTGCCAACCAGATCATGAGGGTGCGGCTTGTAGGGTTCATTCTTTGTTACCAGTGTAGTCCTTATTTTGACTTTTCCAAAATAATTCAGAATCTACAAAAATGTGAGAGAATTTCTAGATTTTAGATACCAGATTGAATAAAGTCTCCACATGTAACAGAAAACAGAGTTTGTTCTAAAATACTCCATGGACAAAACACCACAATCATTTTACAACAATGAAAATTCCACTACTGCTTTCTAAAAGAAAAGCCAGGACCACAGCTCTGAAATTCATAAGTTTTGTTCATTGCATTTCAATTAGGTTCATTTTACACTGAAAAAAAACAAGCATTTGGCAAAATATTTGAAAAGTGAAAGTTTTTGAAAAGTATTGATCATCTACTTGAAAAACGAAACCAACATACTTAACCAGCTTCTTTGGCAACATTACCAGGTGATTTGCAACGAAAGATTTCACTGGTCACTGTGAAACAAACCAGTATTTGAAATGAAACTCACTGAGTTCACTTATACTACCACACTGTGAGAATGGGAAGGAAGCCTGAAAGTCTCTAGGGATTTTTTTTTCTTCTTTCTTTTTTTGAGCATGGAGATCCATTACTTCAGTACATCATCAGGGCTCTTGATATGAATTGAATTGATGCCTGTGCAAAAGGCCAGAGGTAATACCTAGGCTATAGAAGCTTAGACCTGACAGTAAAATACTTTGTAATGCTCTAAGACGAAACGTGACAGGCCATGTTTCGTTATTGTATCTTGCCTTATAATGAAAGATGTAAAATTCTACCCCAGTGACCACACACAAATGCTTACTGAAGGACATGAGTAGGTTCAAAGATCTTAGGGAAAAAGACTGTCGGAGCCTCAGGGATAATTACCTGTACACTAAGTAGTGAATGAGGATCTTGGGATAAAAATCACACTGTAGCATTAGCTCCTATGAAGTCTATTCTCTTAATTCTCAGATGAATAATCAAGAAGAGGGGCACTACATTCTCAGCCTCCTATTAGGACCTTAACAGCTGTCATGAGCCTAATTCCACACACACATTTCTCACATGCATATAAGTCTGCCCTCATGCTGACAGCTACCAGTGAAGTCAGCGAGGGTTGTGTGGGTGAATCTAAAAATTCACCTAATGGCCTAAATTGGTTGAAGCATAACAACTTGAAAGCAAATATAAGATGCTTAAGCACACATTTGTGCCGAGGTGAGTGCTCCTCCTGCATTTCCCCTGCTCAATGACTAACTGTTCCTCTCCTTCAGGCCTTTCTTTCCTCCTCCTAAGCCTCCAAGGATTCACCATAATGTTTTCAACCAATACCTCAACCTTTGACTTAACCTGTCCACTTCTAGCTTCCATCATCTGTTAGCTTCTGCAGTCTCTAATTTGGCTCCTTTCTTGACCTTCATATAGGCCACTGTTTCTTTTTACCCTTAAAATAAAACTCTCCCATCTCTCTTTCAGCTTCTTCAAATATTACATCATTTCTCCCTCATTTCACTCCCAGTCCCTTGAACTTGAAGCCTGGTCTAGCTGCCCTGATTCTCCAGTTCCTCCTTGATGTTCTTCATCGCAACTGCACTGCAAAATTTAATCTCTTCCTGGCCTCTCTGTTCTCATCCTCATTGATGTTTCCATCTCTGGAGGGGACTGCCCTAGCAGCTCATCAGCACTAAAGCCTCCTACAGTCTTCAGGCAGGCGGGAGTTCACCTAGAAATCACCTCCTATCAGTAACAATCAGCTTTGTCATCAATGGTCACCTGTATTAAAGAACAAACTATGCCAGGATTTCTCAGTCACCTATCACATCCCATCTTCCCTTCAGGTTCTGGCTGACCTTCACGTGCAGCACAGTCCAGGCTAAGAGGGACCACATGCTCATACTGCCCATCGAACCTGTGCCCTGACAAGGATCTATTGCTTCAAGCTGAGGGTCTGTGAAAGTATTCACTTTTTCCAGCAGCCTATGTAGTTTCTTCTTCTATTGGTAGAACGCTGAAAGAACAATCGAGCAAGATTTCCTTATCAGCTCTGGCACTATGCTAGTAAAGGGTTCACCTTCTTATTTGCTTGCTCCTTTAGCAATTCTGGCTTCAGGGTTAGACCAGCTTCCACAGCAGCCTGGTTACTCTGTGTAGTAAAAGTTCACTCTGCTGCTCAGCACACCATTGTCAATACCATCGTTTTCAAACTGTCCTCCTTCTCAAGGAGAAGGCTGAGGCTTTTATGCCTCAGCTTAGAATATCCCGTATCTTTCAGACTTGACCTCCTCTGTATCTCTTTCTCTGCTGCAATTCTAAAGAGTGCATCTTTAGCTCCTTTCTTTTCATACTCACACATGCTGCAGACATGCAGATGCACAGCTTCCATTGCTGGAGACCATAATATACTTCAAGATTGCAAATACTGACAGCTTTATACTTGAACTTTCCATTCTAATCTTAACTCTCAAAGATTTTCTCTAGATTGTCAGAGATAAAGGAGAAACTATCACCTTAAAACTTCAAATAGCAAACCAGAAATTCTATCTTACCCTATCCATCTAGGATTTCCCAGACATATTCCTTTGTCCCACATATGAAAGCTAACTGCCAATCTTGCTATTGTTTCCTTTACATCATCTCCAACAATCTCCTTTACAATACTTTCATTCCATCTCCATTGTCCATACCTTTGTCTCTGCTTTGATCATACCTGCCAAGACTAGCCTGAATCCCTTCATTCTGGATTTCCCAACACATCCATAATGCAACCACCCAGCTCTTCTTCACTTGCAGGTGCTCTGACCACATAATTCCCCTTTCTCAGCTCCTTTTTAAATTCTGTATCCCCTTCTGACATCATATACTTCATGGTAGTTTCTTTTGCAGAACCCAACCACTGAATCACTGGCTGCAAGTCACTTTCTTACTTTACTTCTTTCTACAGAGTGCCTCCTTTCATGCTGCACCAGCTGTTAGACTGGTTAGACTTTTCAAATTCTGTACACAGATAACCTCCTTCAGAGCCCTCCCAAAATTCACATTGCAGTCCAAATAGTTAAACCAAACCCAAGCCATGTAACTAAGAAACCAGAACAAGCATTCATACAGAAAAAGCTAGTAACAAATGATTCTCCAACACTGAGTAACGGTACTCTGAGCTCCCTCTGTACTGGTGCTTTGTTACCTACCTGTACATCTTCTCCTGTTCTGGTAAGTTTGGAACAAAATCTTTAATGACCAGCAGCAAAGAATTCCTTTTCCAATATGTTTCAACTACATTTGGATGCCAAGGAAAGACTGGCAGAGCATGAAATGAGGAACATTCTCTTTATTTACTGCACCAAGTCAAACACATAGCTACAGTACAATGTTAATGTGAGCAATGATAATTCTAGATAAAAGTAGTATTACCTGTATGGAAGGGAACGTCTTATTGTTTTCTGTACTGTGTTCTCCTGGAATGCTGCCTGCTGATCTTCCCTCACATTTGTATCTGAAACGCATTCCCCTTTGCCTGGGTTGTTCAAATATTTCAATGTAGGGTTCAGGGCCACCTTTAAAAAATGAAACACTTTCAATACTAGTAGCAAAGGCTAAAAAGCAGCAGAAGACAAGCTATATGGTTAGCTGCTACATGAGAATTAGAAATTCTAGAGTCTTTTATTGATATTACCTTTCTTTCACTTGGTCTACCTTTTCAGACAATCGATTCTTCTTTCAACGTGTATACACACAATCAAAGGTGAGGAGTAAGGAGGAACGGCAGATTTAAAATGAAATATCTACTTATCAATGCCATGTAAATAATTAGCAGAGGATTCTGCCCTCCCGCCATTTCCCCTGGAACTTAAACTCTCTAATAGCTAAAAGAAGTTATGTCTGATGAAAGAAGATTTTATACAATAGAAGAAAAAATCATTATTTCAAGGGAACAGTTGAAATTTTTAATTATAAATATACTTTTAGGAATGGTTGTCCTCTCAAAGTACAGGTACTGTCAGTACTACGTTCTCTTGAATGTCCTCTGAAAGTGAAGATGTTTCCTCAGAAGTGACTGATTTAGTTCTCATCATAGTGAAGCAGAAACTATGCAAATTAGGGGGGGGGGGAAACTAACTACTAGTTTGAATATCATCACTGAGGGCTCAGAAAATACATGATTGCTGGTACTGAATTCTGATACAATGCAACAAAATATAATTTGACCTGCCCACTTCCCACAGGCCAAGCTCTATTTGCAGGATCTCCCCATACACAGCAAAAATCTTAGTAAAGGCTATTGGGCAGTTGTCAAAAGGGGCTTTTCAGGAAACATGACAGACAAGAATGAGAGACAGCAGAACTGTTTTTAATGAAAGGTTTAGAAAGACTTCGACTTAGCATGAGTATCAGTACTTTAAAAGTAATGTTTTACTGACTGCCAATAACAAGCTATTTAGTATATCTCACTGAGAACACCAAACAGGATAGTCAGTCAAACAGTGACAACAGTAAGATGGCATGTGAAAAACAAATAACAGAGGGAAAGTAAATACTGTAGAAGTTGAATCATCATGGTGTTACACGATCAGAAGAACATAGTTTATGGAAATGCCTACTGTGCTCTCTGTCATCTTCATATAATAGCATCCTACTTGAGCAACATCAGTGAACATGACAAACAAACATGACAGGCAACATCCTGTGGTACAGCTCTGAAAATAGTGCTCAGACACAAACATAATACGGAAAATAGTTAAGTGTATTGAAAATGTTAAATGGGTAAAAGCTCCCTGCTTCCTTCTGCCTGCCAACATCTCTATATAGGATATGAGTTTTGTCAAAGAGGTGGATTCCAATCTTAACTCCATAGTAAAAGCTTTTCTTTTGCTGCACTTGCAATAATTTAAGCATATCTGCCAACACCAAGCTTGAACTTTGACTGGGATTTGTTGGTCACAAAAGACTTCTAATGTTGCAGCAGTTCAGAACCCAAAGTGAGAAAATACTGTAAACTAAATGATGAAATAATTAAGAGAAGGAAAAGGAAGAATTATGTCTCTGAGATGTCACCTTGGTCCTGCCTGTATGCGTGTTTTACTTGAAGACATTTACAGTCAGCTATAGCATGGCAGCACATGAAAGGAGCTCTGACGCTGGAACTGTATTCAACACTACCCGCCTTTTCAAAGTCTGTCAACTGAATGCCTTTTAAAGGCAAACTGCATTTCAACTTCAGGCTGTATTTGGTGGCAAAATTTGGGAACTACAGTTTCACATTGCTTCCTAACAATTTATCAAAGTGGCAATAATGCAATTGATCACTTTCCATCCAGTGGATTTTAAGTCGGTTTCTGAAAACAGACCATGAGCTGTCACATTAAATACACATCAGCCACTACTCTAGTTCCAGTTACTTACAAGGATGAGCAATTTTCTGGATGCTTCTCAGATCCTTTAGGTAAGTTTTCATATTTTGTCTTTCTGGAAAATGAGCAAGTCCAGCAAAGGGTGGGGAGGGCTGGACAATATTAACAAAAAAGCCTAGAACTGATGCAAAGCTGACTGCAGAGAGGAATCAGATGCCTCAGCTCCTCACAAAGTCAAGCCCACGCACCAGTGTATGGCCGTGCAATTTTCACACTTAAAATTTACTTATGCTAACATATATATCAGGACAGCCCAGCAGACAATAAAAGGAGTGACTGTCGGGTATTCGTTAGCCTCCCATTTCCATCATGTTAGTGAGGAGAGAAAAGAATCTCATTTTTCCCTTCCTATATAACACAGTGTATCACAAATACAGACATCTATCTATATATTAAATTAAAAATCTATTTTATATGCTATAGTGACAAAATTGGAGTAAAGTGCCTACTAATCATCTTTCTTTGGAGACAAATGCATGCTTGTATAGCTGCTAAACAGACCCACAGTACACCCACATACATTACGTATTGGTCAATACTAGCTAGAGCCTTGCCGTGTGAAATTGCTATAGTACACAAGCATTTCAAGTTTTTAACTCTGTCTGCTTTAACCAATAATTTCCCTTCATGCTCTACTAATACCTGCTTAAGAGGACTTTTTTTTTCCTCACCCATTAAGAGCACTTGAGTATTTCAGAACTCTGGGCTCGATAATCATTAGGGGACTGTGGTTGAAACAAATGTCATTGAAGGCAAACCCACCGCTTAACAGCAGGTGTGTTTGTGGGAAAGTTGAGCTCGGTGACGCAGTAGCCTCCAGAGATTAAATACTAAACTTCATTTTATCTTGGTTCTCACTCTCCCTATTTAAGAATCACGTTATCATCTCCACCACAATTATCAGTGTCATCATGTCTTGTGTAGAGAGGAAACACATAAAAGTGGTTGCGTGAACTAAAGGTATTATCAGCACTCTGCAGTGAAGTGGAGGTCTGTTCAGTGTTCCCTGTTTCTGTAAAAAAGCAATGCACTTGTGAAGTGGCACGGTTTAACTATTTCATAATCTACACTCACACACAGAGGTCTGTTAGTTCCCACAAAGCTGCTAAAGATCTGTCCTTTTCCGATCTTGTTTGTCAAAGAAATATGAACTATGTCAAAAATGGACACTCTTTCACTAATTCTATAAGAGAAATATAAGGCTGCTTATATTACCTATTTGTCCACATCTACTCAGACAAGCATTTGAAATGGAAGCAAACGAAAAATCTAGCTAACCCTTCATTTGAGGAGATAATGCTTTAGCGTTTCATCTACATTTGTGATTATAATTGCCTATACACATACCAGCAATAGAAACACTATGCTACATATTATAAAATTATTGTCCCCCAATGCTCCAATAAAAAGTTTTAAAAGAAGCGTAGGAGATCAAGCATCCCTATTACACAAGCAAGGAAAAAAGGTAAAACCAGTAACAGCACTGAGAGTTCAGCCAGGTTACGCTCATTCAAGAACAAAAGGCTGTTATATTCTGATCTGTAGGAGCAAAACAAAAAGGACAACTCCCCAAAAAGGCAAAACAGCATTTCCATCAGACCTCCCCAAGATGAGAAACCTGGGACAATTGAAGCCATTAGGATTAAAAACTAAAGGATATAAATAAAGGCTTCCTACTTATCTCCTACTCTGTCATTCAGAAGCAACTTCTTTGAACACATCTGCTGAAGAGTTATCAAGGACTAAATCTTTTTACCCTGGACCATGTGTTGCAGGCAAGGGAAGAGGAACGGGCAAAGTATTCATCTTAAAATGAGGGTCTGTATTTATAAAGTGGAATTGCTAAGGAATTAGAGGAGACTTAGCTGGACCTTTGGGATGACAACAATCAGAGATGCAGTAAGATGGGAGGAAGACAAAATGCCACCAAGCAGAGGGACAACTGGATGGTGGAATCATGTTTCCTCTTGTTGCTTTGCTCAAATGAAACAGGCTCTGGAGGGACCACAGGATTTGTAGTTTTCTTGCATGGAGTTCCTGTGAACATATTCTTCAGTGATATCTGAGCATGAAAGCAAAGTAGCTGTGGGCTACAAGGGCAACTGGAAAATGACCTTTGTTGGAGATGTGAATACATCACCCGAAAACATATGGTTTGAGGTAAGGGCAGCGAGACACAGATGGGAAAAGTGCTGCCCTTCAACTCCAGGGTTATTGTTCTGCGCAGAACTCTGGTGACCCTGCATCCTCCATAGCAAAAGCTATTTCCAAAAAGTTAGAGCAGGCAGTCTAAACACTTAAAACCTCCTGCAACAGCTCAGGCAAAAAACACCATGGTAGAAGATTTGCTATAGAACATTGTGGCTCAATCTAAAATAACCCAGAGTGTAAACACATACACATTTTAGAAAGCGGCATTCTACCTAGGACTCCATAAACTGTGCAGAGTCTAACAGAGACAAAACTGCTCATGAACTTCCTCTTTGTTATGGTGTGACATTACAGAATAGCAACCAAAAAAAAAAAAAAAGAAAAGAAAAGAAAAACAGCTACAAAAGCTAGCTAGTACCAGGAAGTTAAGAACTTCCCCTGCTGAAAAATTCCTTATCTGGTTCCTAACTACACTGAGAATATACTAGAGATAAGAAAAAACTGCTATCTCCTGCTTCAGTGAAGCCATTATAATGGCCAATAATAATAAATTTAAAAGATACCTTCCACACAAATCGACTTATTTTATTTCTCTGTTGATAGTTAGCATTTTTTTACATTATATATTATATATATATATAAAGAGAGAGAGTACAAAGCTTATACTTTGGTAACAGATAACAGAACACACACATCTAACCTGGGGTTGGGAGGGCATCTTTCCCTAAAAGTGCCACTGTAATTAATGCCAGCAAGGCTGAAATAGATTTTTTTAATCCCAGGGAAAAATGCCAGAAAGCTACTTTTAAAAGAGATTCAGTTTAATTTAGACTAAAGAAACTTAACTGTGCTTTTTGATGTAATTACTCAACACACGATCCCTTATTGATATTATTTTGCATTTATACCATCTCTGTTTCTTATTCATGTGCATTCCCAGAGGCAAGCTCCCATGTGAACAGGATCCAGCTGAGCATCGAGGAGTCTCTGGCCTGCTGATGTCTGCCTGTCCCAGATCTGAGACCCATGTGCCTATTTAATACCTGAGCATCTCAGTGATGCCTTTTAAGATTTAAAGGATCTATACGACAGCCTCGTAAGGTCTGCTGCAATTAATCTGAACATCCCCAAGACGCTTACTCATTAACCTTTTCCTTAAGCCCACTTAACAAGCTAGGCGGACGAGGATTTAATAGGAGAAGCAGCTGCTGGCCCCCGTCACCCCTCTCCGCCGGGCTGTCACCGACCTCTGCCTGCCGGCGGACCCCACCGGCAGGGAGCGAGGAGAGGGCCGAGCCCCCCGCCGCGGGATGAAAGCGAGCCATAACTGCTCGCTGCTCCCCCCAGATCCCCGATCGCGGTGGGGAGAAGAAGCAGAGCAGAGCAGCAGCAGCCCCCGGGAGCCCGAGCGGCGGAGGCAGGCCCGCGCTGGCCGCCTCCCGCAGCAGGGCGTCCCGCGCCCCGGCCCCGGCCCCGGCCCCGGCCCCGGCCCGCACTCACCGGCCATGCTGACAGCTCCGCGCAGCCGCTCCGGCCGACTGCCGCCGCGGGGCTGCCCGCCCGGGCCGGCACCTCGCCGGGGGGAAGCGGGGGGGGGGGGGCGGGCCGGCCTCCCGCCTCCCCGCGCTGACGCGCCGCCGCCTCCGGCGCCGGGGATTTCCCGCCGGGCGGGCGCGGCCCGCGGTGCCGCCCGCCCCCCGCCGCGCCCGCGGGGCGGCGGCCGCGGCGGAAAGCCCCCTCCGCGGCGGGCGGAGCGGGAGGAGCGGGGCCACCCCCGCGCTCCCAGCCTCGCCCCCGGCCCCGGCTGCACGCGCGGAGCCCCCGCTCACAACGTAACGCGCCCTCGGGGCGTTGGAGGGCCCGGCGAGGCCCCAGCCCCGCGGGCGGCGCTGCCCGCCCCCAGCGCGGATCGGGTGCACCTGCCGCGCGGGGCCAGCAACGCACCGGCGAGGCGCGGCGGGGGGCGTGCACGGGAAGGGCAGAGCTGCACGTGGGTAACGACGAGGAGATCGGGGGTCTGAAGGTCTTTGCTCGGGGAATGCGATGCACCACCGCACGCAGAAAGTGCGTTGACATGAGTTGGTGTTCTGGAAAGAGAAACGTTGAAAGTAACAAGAAACAGAAACAAGAGAGTAACAAGAACAGCAAAGACCACTCAAAGCAAGGTATATAACTGGTGTTTTGACTACTTTTCTTTCCCTATCCTTTCTTTTTTAAAAAAGCAAAGGTTATTGGAATATACAGGAATTAACCACAGCACAAAAATCTATTCTCTAGCCTGCAAATCCATACACTAACCCAGTTACTTCAGCAGAAGAAACTGCCCGATGCTTATTACTCTTCCTGCTCTGTGGGTCCACAACAATGTGACAGAATCTTTCTTCATAACCTTAGCTTTGCCCAAGCATCATCATTTATAGATAGGTAATGTTAGCAGTTACAGAAAGTTATATTTCTCCCTTCCCCAAGCAAAACTTTCCTTATTTAAATTAGGATTCACAGGTTTTCATCTAAATGTATTATGGGGATGGATTTCAGAAAGGGAAGCCGTGAAGCTCCACTGATTTAGAGCTAGATACTGCAGATGATCCTATGAAAAACCTAACAATGTCATGAATATACGTTATGTAAGCCCAGCCGGATTTGTTTCCCCCATGTCGACTTTAAAACTAAATGAAAATGGGGGAATCCTATGGGTCATCAGAAGGATAATCAAAATTTCTGTAACACTGGCTAGAAGAAAGACTAGAAGAAAGAAGAGTTATATGATTATATTTAGGTAGTAAGCTGTTCAAAAGAATCACATTTGTTTGTATGTTTTAGTTTCTTGCCAGAACAGCCTATTTTTTCATCATTTACACAAAAATCACAATGTCAAACACCACGAAAGGCACAAAACCACAGTGCCCTAAAACTGCAAGAAATTAGGACTAGATCTTTATGTCTTTGATTTCTTGGATTCACTGATTGATGTTGCAAATCATGTTGTTGAGGTTATAACCGTATTCTAACCAACCTACACATTTTACCTACACACACACACACACACAACCTCCAAAGCATACACCAACAAGGAAACGTTCTTCAGATCGATAGTTGGGGGTTGAGGTGAAGGTCAATGCTTTTCTCTCACATTTGAAGCAATGTGGTTAAGAGATCCCAGAGGTACGGCACGTTAACCGGGAAGGCACTCAGAGCTGTCTTACTGCTTTTGCTGCTCTAGTATAAAAGCAGCAACACAGCAGCAGATGGAAAAGCGATACAACATGGACTCCTCTTCACGAACTGCCTGCGTCCAAACACTGACATTTAGTTTATGAACACCCAATGTTAGAAGGCTCTGGCACAACTGTCCTGCAAAGCCTCCATTCGCGAGGTTGGACAGCTGGAGACGCGCTCCCATGTGGAGTGCATGCCACATTCTTGCAGATCACCTGACTGATCTGAACGGGACTACGAACAAGAAAGGGGAAGGGTATGCATTCACTCCTCTCAGCTAGCTGCAGCTGGAAAAGCCCTGCGATGTTACTACCCCAGAACTGGAGTATGGATTTGAGTTTTGGTTTTGGATGTAAAGCAAGCTGTAACTAAAGCCATATGGGAAGACAGGGGTTTGAACTTTATTTTTACTTTCGCATTTTCAGCCTGGTTTGCAAAATGTCAGATGGTAAACTGAAGCCTTTCAGGAAGAAAGGATTTAGGTGCTTCCCTAAAGAAAGTTCAGATCCTTGTTCCCATCTACTTTTCCAGCCCAGGACTCTGCTGAGTAGGCACAGACCCAGGCATCAGGCAACTGTGGCTCAAAACAGAAGGATCTACTCATTTCTTCAAAAGGAAAACCTTATTGTAGCACATACAGTCTAAACCAATGTAAAATTAAGGGCAACTATTCCAGGCAGTACAAATACCATCTGTTACGACCAAAACATCAACAAAAATTCCCTATTTTTCAACATCTCTTTTAAATTGTGATTCTTAGGGCTTGGAGGAACAGGTTGCTCCTAAGACAATCCTTAAGACTGTATTTTAGAAATTAGGGAAATATCTAACAAATACACACCACTGCCTATGGTGCAAATTGCTTCTTGATACTATTTTTAAAAGAGAGATGAGCAGAGTGCATTTCTTTTAACACCCCCAAAACCTTAATTCTACCCCTGGCCCTCCTCCAAATGAAAACAGCCTATATTAAACTACAGAGGGGGGAAAAAAAACCTCACTCCTTGAAATGTTTCTCTGCACAAGAGGTTTGTGCACCTATGATTTAGATACGTAGCGACTGGATCTGGCTCAGGGAGTCTCTGAACAAAATGACTGGAAGAAGGACAACGTGACGTAAGACATCTTTCTTGCCCATTTTTACATCTCCAAAAGTAGCTATAAGTAGATGCCCAGGGAAGAGGGCAATATTGGGCTAAATGAATCTTCAGTCTAAGCCAGCATGGCTGTTGCATAACACATTCACATTCTTAAACCAGGGGAAGGTTCCACAGCAACAGAAAAGTCTTTGAGATGAAAGGCAAAAACCTAAAGTAAGAGACTCTTTGCTCAAAATCATGAGTATATAGCTCCCTCTATTCCTATGATTACTCTGCATGCAAGCATATTCTGCACTGATCTGGATTTATGGCACCAGGATTATCCTGGGAGAGTGATGTGAAATAGAGAATTGCAGTGTAGCACTGCTAATTACAGAAACCTGGTCAGCATCTGACACGAGGTGCAAGAACATGTCCTAACGTTGGGCATATGTAGATCTTTGCAGACAGCAGGACGGAATTCCCCTTCCGTAACATTGCATAAGGAAGGCCAGGTGCATCACTTACTTCTGTCAATTGGCTTTAGCTATAGCCAGAGGCAAGATACCAGAATTCCTAGACCAGTATGATCCAGTGCATCACTTCCTGTCTTCCAGTTAAAGTAAGTGTTTAACATCACATTTTCTCCATTTATTAAGCCCAAAGACAGGTCCTCCCTCTTGGTTTTCACTGGCTGCAGTACTAACACTGTTAACACCTAGACTGCTGTAAGAAACAAAGCTTCCCGCTTTGGTAGAGAATGTCATGGGGAGGAGAAAAGGTAAGAATGGGAAAAAAAACCCCTGTTTGTACAGCAAAGGACAGGGTGTTTGGCAGATTTGTCAACATAGGCTGATGGATCTTCAGTGGTGCTCAGTACAGGCATTGCCCAATAAAGCCTGCTGTGGTACAAAAGTGGCATAGGCATACTGTTAAGTCTCTATTTCCTGTTCCCAGCTATCTGACTTAGATCAGTGATAACCTACTTGTCACTGGCCTGATTAAGCAGCCAAGCAGCCACTGACTAAGGTACTTTTAGAATCAGGCTCTTCTAGTAAGAGGAAAGAGGGACAGAGGAAAAAAAAATAGAAGTCATCCACTTCTTTCCTTACAAATAAAGTTAGAAGTCCTCTTTTCCTGCCCATCCTATCTCACACCTCCCACATGCCCCTGATTAGTAATTTCAGATCCTCTATGCCTTTAAGAATATCTTTTGCTGTTTAACTTAAGTCTCAAGTGCCTCTTATTTAAATATTGACAGACCCTTCAAAGGTTAATAGCGTTTGTGGTTCACGGTACCACTGAGGAAGAGCCTAATGCAGAAGTTGTTCTTAAAAAAGTCACAGCTTCCAGATTAATGACAAACTCAAAGGTTGTTCAGGCCATTCTGTTGGAAGATTCCCCTAACATGCTTTTAGTTTGAAACAGAACAATGCTACTGTGCCTCCTCTCAATACAGGGTGGAGAGAAAGGAAGTGCTAACAGGAGAAGGTTGGTCTTGTGGATAAGGCAGAAGGCTATGATTCAGGAGACTGGAATTTGGTTGTTGGCAATTCAGCCTTTCTACTCTTAGGCAAGTCTTTCAATTCTCCAGACCTCAGTTTCTTCAACAGAAAATAAAGATGGTTCCTTGCTCCCACACTTCTTATTCATCTATGATGCAACTCCTTCAGGGGATGAACTGTTTTTATATGCAGGTGCCTAGGACAGTAAAACTGTAGTTCCATGAACACTTTAAAGCTGTGGTGGTGTTTGAAAAAGGCAGTTACCCCTCTTTCTCTCCTTGCCACTGGACAACCCCTGCGTCACTGCATTCTTACACTGTTATTTGGCTACATGGGAAGCTTGCTTAAAAACCCGGGGAAAATAAAAAGGTTGCTTTTCTGCTCAGTTCCCTGCATATCATAGAAATGCTTGTACCAGGAACAAGGAATGGGACAGCACCCAGGCAAGAATGAGTTTCTGGAAGACAGCTTCGGACAGCAGTACTAGCTTCATGTTGAAGTGCTATCTTCATAAACTGTAGCATAACAGTATATTCTTAGCTTGGAAGAGATGCAAATAGCTGAGTGAAGTTTCTTAGTCACATTCCTTCCCTCAGAGATTTTCAGAGAAGTTTGTGTTTGTGTGTGTACAGGTTTTCAGAGCAGAAGTTCTCAGCCACCTTCTCCCCCATCCCTCAAGCATTTCCCATTCCCTTCTCTTTATCCCAATATTAGAAGCACACAGCACAGATTGCAAGTTGATTAATTACTGTAATAGAGAAAAACCTTTCCTAGTTGTTGGCAGGTGAAGAACAAACTGAAGAGGGATGTTTTCTCTCCCCTGTGCTGTGTAAAAGCCTTACAGTATGGTTTCTTAGGGGCCTCTGAAATGGACCATCCTATTGCAAACTTATGCCAGAATTGGGATTCATCAGATGCTGTAGTCCTGTAGTGAGATGGCTTAGGGAGACATGAGCTCAGGCTGACTGCAATGATCTCATCAGTAGAAAACCACTTTTTTCCCCCCCACTCAGGATGAATTTTCAACTACATTACCCTCCAAGCCAGATCACAATTGCTGGTATGAAGGGAAGTAGAATTGCTCTAGCTAAAGCCATGAAAGCATAGGGCAGAAGGAAGGACTGGAATCACCCCTTTTGGCAACAGCAAGCAGTTAGATTGGCCTGGTTATGACATGAAACCACACTGGGAAAAACAAAAGATCCCAGCAACATATACTCTATATTAATTCTTCTGCACCCTATACCCCAGTACATACCAGTTAGCTGTTATGCCTTGATCTACCTACAGAAAACAATGTCACCCAGGTTTTATTACAAGCTTTCACTTTTCCTTCAAGGCTAACACAGTATATAGCTACTTGTCATCACCTTGAGCTTCAAGAGTCCCAGAAGACTGTTTTTCTATCTTTTATTATTTTGGCTGCAGATACACATTGTTTTAATACACCCCCACTAAACATGACTCCTTTAAATTTGAAGTCTTAAACTTGTTTTTAATTCTCTAGCCCAATGACTCACACACTTCTGACTTGCATAGTTCAACCATTTCACTCAGGAATCACAGAAAGTGACACTGCTCTTCAGACTGAAGTGTTATAGCCATGGGCTATATGGAAGCAAATTTATACATAATGCCCTCCTGCCTACACAAAGCATATTTACAATCAATTTGTAAGTTGTCCATCTACTCATCTGATCTGGACCTACTTTTTTTTTTTTTTTTTTTTTTTAAATCAAACTGCCTGGGACTGTATCATACTGCCACCTCACTATGCAAAGTCTTTCGTCAATAGTCATGAGTAAGCCACAGCAATGAACACCACTGCTTCACGCCATTTGAATACCTAGTCTCAATGGTGTCTGTTAGGGATTTGTGCATATAAATACATATATCCAATTTACTAGTAGATGGCAATAAAATAATTTGCATTTACTAAAATTTTATATTTACTAACATGTAGTAAGGCTACAGTTTTTAGTCCTGATCTTCCTTTATCACCACTTTGAAACCCCTTGCTTTCTCATGCATAGAACAACGATGGGTTCTGCCATTTCTCAGTCTTGTTCATTTGGCAGTCAAAGCAGCAGTGCCTTGCATCACTTGTTAATTTTGCTTTTAGGCCATTTGGGGAAGATTTTTTTTCTCCTCTTTTTTTTTTTTTTTTAAATTAGTGTAGTGGTTGGCCTGTCTCTCATGTAAGAAAGTGTTTGATAAATACTCATTTATCCACACAGTAATTCTACTTCTGAATCCTAATATTGCTGAAAAGGGGTAAAATCCAAAGAACCTCAGGGTTTTCAGTCCTAAATATTGTGTCTTAGCCATAGTAAATGCAGCATGAGACTCAGAAGGACAAGATTTTCAGATGCCTAGAAGAAGTAAACAACTTCCTGTATGCAAATAAGGAAACTAAGTTTCAATCTTGTGACTTTTACTTTTGATTAAAAAAGGAACGATAAGCCAGGAAAAATAATCCAAGACAAAATGTATATGCCTCTGTTGCGCAACAGAGAGACAGAAAGTAACTGAATGAATTCTTCCTCCTCTGAGGCAAAGAACAGATTTAGATATAGCCTGTTGAGTGGAAACAAAGCAGACAGAGCAAAAGAAAGTTACCACCACAAGTTTCTTCTAGCAACTGAATACAGCAAGTAAAGGAAGGGGAAAGCCTACCCCAAGAAAGAGGTGAAAGAAACTAGCCCATGGCAAGAAGGTTTAATTAGAGCAAGGCCTAGAGTTAGCTAGAAGGGCAATGGTGTATGGGAAGTTGGATATAAGAGAGAACTGCTTAATGAAAGCATTCCTTAATACACAGATGTAGTAAAGACAAATAAGTAGTAAAGCCACTGATGTCCTAGTACCACTCCTGATTAGTCTCCAGTGAGACCCTGGGGTGCAAGCAAAGTCAGCAGTGTTGAAAATCAACCTGCTGAATTACTTAAAGGCTGAGACGTATCTGACTAGCTAAAATTTTCCACTGCACCAGCCATTAACGTTAGAAGACAAGGGTTACAGATTCCAGTATCTAAAGAGTAGAAACTGCAAGGAAGGATTTGGAGTAAAGTGCCCGATTCCTGTTCTGCTAGCCTTACTCCTTAGCCATCACAAGAGCTCATCTTGTACTTGATGCCACTCGCCCAGCGTTCAGGAGCAATGCAGTTGGGTTCGCAGGGTCTTGATAAAATGCCCCCTTGTGGTCACCACAAAGATTTCCTGACAGGGCGTGCAACCTACTGCTTTCTCTGTAAAAGTCACTAAATCTGCTTCTAATAGCTCATCATACTTGCACGGTTTTGTCCTTCTTCCAGTGCAAGAGGGTGAAGACCTTCCTGCACAAATCAGGGACTAGATGCAGTAGCTCAGGTTCTTGTCTCCAAGAAAAGCAGAGATAGATGACAGTGCCTTTTCCAGGAGTTTCCATTAAAGAAAGCCTGCATAAATCAAGATCTGTATAACAGAAAAGGCAACTGTCTGAGATCAAAGTTCCCACTTGAATTTGCAAAATGTCAGTCTACATAATCATTTGATTAAAAAAAAAAAGTCAGACAAAAAAGCCAGGTCTTGGTCTACTTTAGAGATTTTTCTTTAAAGTAAAGAAACAACTTAGTTTTTGATACCACCTTCTCTTACCTTGCAAGACCAAGAAACAATGAAGCAGACCAATTCAGATTTAATACCTCTTCAAAGCTTTACACAGACTAGAGTCTGGTGATTCAATAAATGAACTACCAAAGCTATTCCCCATGGCATACAAACTTCATAGTCCAGTAAAGGATATCAGTTCTGTCACTGGCCGATTCCAAAAAGAGACTGCACAGAAACTCAAAGTTCAACTAATACACATAATTAATATTGGTTAGTGTCAAGATCCACCTATAAACAATTAGAAGAGGGACAGCTACAATTCAGAAACCAGTACTGAGACTGGATTCCCTTCTGGATACTTTCACTGCTGTTGTAGAGAGATGCTGCAAGTGTTTCAAACTCATCTGCCCTACCAAACAACTACAGGCTCAGAGGGCCGGGGCAAGGTCTTGCCTCAAGGAAATCCTAAATACAAATGAGAACCTCAAGCATCTTTGGCAGTTCAGCAGACTCAAATAAAGAGTAGCAACCAAGAAGTCAGCAGTCAGAAACATACCTAGAGTTGTTTTAGGCTGTAGTTTGAAGATCAGCTTCAGAAGTACACTGTCTGAACTGTGTCATGAAGCTGAAATATTATGAATACTCTTGCAAGTTTTTGGTTCAAAAGTCTTGCAGACTGGTTTCATTTGATCTCTATCATCTGAAATGGAGGCTTTCATCAAACCAGCTAGTTTCATGAGATTTCCACCAGAGGCTCCTGTGTAAACTGAATCTGAACAACAGCCACAGATGGCTGCCTCAGACAAAAGCAAACCATATGTGCACGCACATGGGAGAGACACTTCCAAGTTTAAATCTGACCATTCTCAAGTTGCAGTACCACTCCTGTTGGAGGTTTATGTTTATACAAATCCTTTTATCTGGGTAGGGAGATGACTTGCTTGGTGAGGCTGTCCAGCTGGTACTGCAATGGACACTTGTAGTGGTAACAAGTTTTCTTTTAAAACAGTCATATTGTAGCATCCGTCAATTTTGCTGCAGAATCTGTACTCACCCACCTGCAACAACTGACAAGCAACAGTCCAACAACAGACCACAAAGCATACTTGAGAAGCTAAGCACCAAGTTTTGACATGTGGTGCAACCAAGGTACTTATTTAATGCTACTCAGGTACATCAACATCATGCCACGATCAGCACTACTAATTTACCCTTGGTCACAAAGAAGGAAAAAAGTGTCACATACCTTGCACAAGTAGAAAACCATACCTTTACTTTTAACCTTATGAATTACCCCACTGAAGTCAAAGGCATCCCTTATTCAAGCTAAAATTTCCTTAAATCTTTGACTAGATGGGTCCTTAAAAGCAGATCACATCACACTTTCCATGCAAAAGGTTTAGTAGAGCAATAGTATAGCCAAAGGTTCCCTGATGAATTTGATAGATAAAAGGACAGAGCAAACCTCAGCAAACTTCATAGAAACACTGTAAATTGAGCCTCATGATATGCCACAAACCCAAGTAGATGCTTGGTCTGTCTCCCTGGAAAAAGAAATCCTGTGACCCTTGTGATTAAAGTCCATCATGGACCTTGGGAATGGAGAAAGAGGAAAAGCGTAAGTCTGGCTCATCATGTCTAGCACCAGAAAGCATACAAGATTCTAACTACAGCAGGGAACCAGCAATGGATTTGTGTCTGGATACTGTTGTAACCATCAGTAGGTTTCCAACATCAAGTCTGGAATTTGTCTTTGGCCCTTTTTTTTTTTTTTTAAATCACAGAATCAGTTTGCTTTTCTAAACATTTACTCTCTTCCATTTCTTCCACAAATTAGTAAAATCAGAAGGCAGACAACATGCCCTAGAGGTACAACTGGCCTTACAGGAAAGGATAGTTAAAGACTGTTGTTTCCACACAAGCATCAAAGAAGGGGAAATGTGAAAATGTACTCTGTTAGCAGCAGCTCAGAATGAAGAAAGAAGTTACATTGATAAAATCTAGTCATGTTATTCATAAAAAATTACAGGATTTTTAGCCCACAACTGTGTCTAAAAGACAGGAAACTTTCTTGTGAGACAAGATAGATGGCTTTTCAAGAGGGTTCAGACCTGACATCCTTAAGAATATACAATTCTAGTCGCTTCTAAAACCAACAGTTTTAATTCAAACCCACAGTTTTCATCCAGGCAGAAGTCTTGGACCAAACCACAGAGTTTTCACATATGCAAAGCTTTTGTTGTTTTGAAAAAGATATTGAGCTGAGTTGAAAGTAGAACTAGACAAAGCACTGCCCCTGAAAGTCAGTTATTTTCTCTCTCATACTGTCAGCTACCTCTGTGCAAAACAAGATTTAAGCATCATTAGGTAAGATCTTCTGTATGGAACCCCTTTGCATGATGATTCAAAGAGTGGGAGGCAGATGAGGTTCAGATTTGGGGTGCTTGTCAAACTTAGCTGTAGCCTCAGAACTGGAAATGATTCTGAAGAAACCTTTATTTTTCAAGTAGGTTTGCCACCTGAAGTCATTTGGCAAATGGCTGCGAATTACACAGACAGTTATTAAAAACATGCAACTTGAACATACAGAACTGCAATTAATGCTGACTGATACTGTCTTTTTCACAGCCCCTTGGCTGTGTTATATTATTGCATCTGCTAGGGCTACTAGTTCTCCTTCCCCAATAGCGGGTGATGTCAGAGTTTTCAGGACACTAAAAGCCCATTAATGTGTAATCTTGAATAATTAGAATGTTTCTTCAAAACTCCTGCCATTTAGTGACTGGATTTTACAAAAAAAAAAAAAAAAAAAAAAAAAAAAAAAAAAAAAAAAAAGAATTTAGGTTCCTTTTACTTTGGTTACACATGGGATTGTTTCTGTTCCATGAATGTGCATCTTCAAGCTTCAGTGTTGATACAAATACTTCCAGCATAAACATTGCTGTAGATATGCAATTATAGGGTTATCTGCAGAAAGAAAAGTGTTATGATCTACATCGCAAACAACTTTGTGGCAGGTGACCCAGCTACTACAGACTTGGTCAGTTCAGGACTTTACCCTTGCAACACAGTTAAAACCTTACTTGCAAAACAGCACTGCTATAACTGGTCAAGGGGAAAAAACATGGGATCTCACACATTTTTATTTGTAATGCACACAGACTTCTCATTTACATGATTTAGCACTAACATATGCTTCTGTCCTGATGCTGGAGGACACCAGAAATGTAGGAAGTGAAGAGAAGGCTGCCTAGATAATTTACTAATGAGACAATTACTGTCTCATTACTATCACTGCTGGAAAGAATATTTACTAGGGTCCCCTGGAAGAATGGAAAAACAGAATAAAATACATAGCTGGATGGAGCTACAGAATAAGTCATATTTAGCATAACAATTAGTTTCTCCCAGCCTTTATATATTATAAACAACCTATTTTTGTGTTCTCAGCGACCCTGCTTCATAAGCATCCCTGGAATTAGTTTGCAATAACAAAAAATCAGAGGTAAATAAGTGAAATGTTATTTTTGTTCCCAGAGCATTGAGTCCCTTAACTATGCATATATTTGATACACCACAACTGAAGAAGCCAAAGGGTGCCAGCCAGGAGGAGGGAAAAGGACTCAAGTGGCTGGGGATAAAGACAGCATCAAGAACATCCCAAAACAAAATACAAACAAAAACCACACCCACCTGATTATGGCTCAGGAAAACAAAAAAATGTGGCTACTCCTTAACAGACTGAAGGTTTTTTCCCCTTCCCTTAATAAGTCACCATAACTGCACTACAAGGACCTCTCCTCTGACAATCCTGTCCAGTTTTCTCTTGCAATACCCTCCCCTTCATAAGCTTCCAACGCACAAATCTTTCATCTTTTGCAACACATGCTGGTTGTCTTCCAACTCTGAGCTTTCTAATGCAGTGTGCATAGCAATGCTTTAACAACAGAAGTTTAGTATCTTTATAAATTCCTGTTCTGGATGAGTAAAATGGAGGGGAGCCAGAATTCTCTGTGGCTTCCCTTATAAGAGTGTCTCCATCTTTCCTCATGACGTGCTCAGGCAGCAGAGACTGATTAACAGCTCTAGTCAGGAAATGTAGGAAGGCTTACACTCCTAAAGCTGTAGATGGGGTATGCCAGCTTCCCCTAACTGAGAGTTTTCTCCACCTCTGTTTGAGAGGCTTTAAGCAATGGCATATTCTTGGGTTCATTGTGCTTGTTCAGTGCAATGAACTTTAATTACAAGAATAAGTTCATTAAGTTTTGGGGCCATGTAGTAAAACATTCATAACACTGCAGTACAGCTGACATGTCAAGAGCCCAATCGCGCACATATTTACAGACAAAATTTCCATTTCAGTTCACTTAATTTTGTCCATGAATGACAAAATATATAGCCATGCAAACATACCATTCATTTAAGTATTGAGAGAGACATGGCTACCAACTCATAAAGATGAAACAAGATACTAGTTCATATAGCTAGCATTAATAATGCAACCTACCTGATTCAGCAGCTACATCCCTTTCCTAAATAAAGGCATTTGGCTTCTGCTGAAGCCAAGAGTTCATTTTTGCATTGAATTTAATAAGTTTTGGCTCAAATTCTCGTATTACAGTTGTGAGTCCGAGACAAACCCACAGCAACACCTAGGCACTCTGCTGCTCAGTACTGCAGTACCTAACACACAGATCTTGGGGATTCAGGTGTCACCAAGCAACAGAACCTCTGCAATTCATGGGGTTCCTCGACATTATTTTGTGATGCATAAGGCCTTTGTGCTTTAATGCACAGCTTCAAGCAAGCAACCTCCTATGCTGAAATGCTATCTTAGGATATGCAATTTCTTCTTATAAAGTTAACTGGAGGCTTCTGCTGAGATTTGCTCAGTCAAGAGCTACATTCACCCTTCACATGGGAATTGGGGTGATATGCTGCAGCAGCTGCTCAAGAGGGCAGGAAGGTTACAAGAAAGATCTCTAGCAGGGTGTCTGGCAGATCTACTAGAAAGTTAAACTGCAAGCTTTTAAAAAGCTGTAAGAAAGAATAGCAGGCTAAAAAGAAAGAAACCACATACGTAGTAGCTTAAATAGTTGGTTACAGTTACATTCTTTAGAGATAGTTACAATAATCCTTCTTAGCTGAATGCAATAATACAGTAACTAATGTGTACTGGGAATCCCCATAGTAGCCACGGACAAAGTGACTTTAAAGAGGAAGGGTCAAACAACACTTAGAATCTTGCATATTTACAGAATTTGGCTTCAGTTTCTGGTATTGCCACAAACTTTGCCTGACCCCTCATAAATCATTAAGCTCTGTGTCTCACATTCCTCATCTGTTAGGGCAAGGATAACAGAACTTCTCAGAGATGTTGTAAAGAATAAATGCTGAGAAAAATGTTGATATACTGTCAGGGAAAGCCTTGGAAAAAAGGGCACAATACTATCACAGCTTAATGGAAAATTTTATTCTCGGGAACATCTGGTGGGCACTCTGGTTTACCCTCTGTCCAACTATTTCAGATGAGAAGTTACCTTTTAACAAACATTGGTGTTAGCTGCATCCATTATTGATCAAACAGAAGATCATCTCATGTTTTTCAATGAAAGCTCTCCTTAATAACTAATTGAATAACAAAATCTAAGCAAATGGAACAAGGACTGAAAAGAGAACCAAGTTCACATACCTGATGATGACCTGATGAGACAGTAATCCAGTCTTTTGCTTAGGAGTTACTAAAAAACCTATGGTCAGTTTCTAAACACAAGTCTTAAACTTTTATCTCAGTAGTTGCTTTATTCTTGTTCAATGTTTTAGACCTTAGCACAGGGACAAATAGAAGCATAGCAGGGTTTTCCCCATCAACATCACAGCCACTGCAATTAGGTATGACCTTTATGGCTGAACACATGCAAGCTTGAGTCTGAACGTACGAACTCCTATCTCAGCTCCACTGTTGAGCTTTGGGCCAATTCATCTGTGCTTATTTGTTACTGAAAAGTGAACTGAAAACAGCTTTAAGCAAGCTCATTAAGTCTAGAGAAAATTGAGATACTACCCTTTGTGAATTTCCCTCACTTCAAGCCACAACACATAAGAACAGGACAGAAAATTAAGACACTTGATTAATGCTGTAAGAGGAACATAAACTTAAATACATTTATAGTTTTACAGGCATATGCCAAATATTTACCCTGAGTTATAGAAAAAGTAGACATCTCTGTACTTATGCAACTTATCACTTGGCATAACCCAATGATTTATTTAGTGGAAGAAAAAGGGGAAGAAAACAGGGGATTCCCTCTCCCTGTCATCACTAGTACTTTGTCAATTACAACATACTCATTTTCCTCAAAATGCTACCAGATGTGTAATTTTTGTCCCATTTGATTTAACTTTTACAGTATTTTCTACATAGTGCTTGTTTATAATATGACTGCCCATTGCTCATAATTTGACAGATTGGATTTTTGTTTGTAAATGCATTAAGCAAGAGAACTACATTGAATTGTTTTACAAACAGCTGTTACACTACACAGCAGAAAAGGTACAGCATTGGTAAAGACCTCTAAAAACACTCAAAGTTAGTTGGGAAAATTAACACACACTATATCACCCAGACAGAAAACCCTGAACTTGTAGTGGCCAGCTACAGGTCTTCAAGAAATACTGAAAGATTTCATGTTCTGTATATATGATTTAGAAACAGAACCAACTTCTGGATTCATGATGTTCCAATGCCTGCCTGATTTGAGAGAGCAGAAAACATGTAACTGAAGCAGTTACTTCCTGAGCTTAGTTATTAGCAGTCTTTGTGGTAGTGTTCACAACGTCAAGTTTGTGCTTTTCTGCTCAGTAGTGAAAGGTTGTACGTAATCAAGTTCTACATTAAAGTAGTGAGGAACAAATCCTAAAGACAACAAAAATACTGAAACATTGCTAAGTCACACAATGAAGTATTTACAAATTACAATATATTCAAAGCCTCATCTTAATCTCCTCTGTCTGCACTTTGACATAGTGCTTAATGATCACTTTGTTCTTGCCATATGGCAAGACAGAATTAAAAGCGCAGAGACAAAATTCTAGCATTTTCCAGCTTTAGCACCTACTTGCTATAGCATTAACTACACTATTTTTGTTGCGTTATCATCAGTACACTTGGTTAGTTAAGGCTAGCCAATACTTCCTGTTTTAAGACCCTAAGCTTGCCAGAACTTGTTTTTGGATAAGATTACATACACTGCCTCCAGCTGATTTTTTTTTAGGAAAGAACAAAAATGACTCAATCTTTTCTAAGAATGAAGCATCAGGAAAATATGCCGCTTTACTTATATTCAAAGAATTCTTAAAACTGTTTGAAGAAACTCTTCTTCAGATTTCAGAAGCAGGGACATGAACTTTAGCATGGAGACTGCACTGGTATCACTAGTGGACTTTCTGCTGTTCCTTTGAAAAGCCACACATTTGGGCTTGTGTTGAACCTTTGAAAAGTTTGGACTTACACATGCTTGCCAGACCTGATTAACAGCTAAAATCTTCAGCCATTTTCTCTCCACTGCACATATCATGGAGACTGAGCTGGATGGTCCCTGCGGTAGCTGCTGGTTGCCATGCTGCCACCCACTAAAACTAAGATCAAGGTTATTTCTCCTCTGGTTTCAAGACTCCCACTGCTTTCATCCTATTAGCACAGAACAAAATACCACCCAGTTCAAATACAGAGGAAGCAAAGATGGATTTGGGTGAGAAAGGAAGATGCAAGAATATCAAGAGAAAGAAAAATGGGCTGGAGCCTGGGACCAGATGAAGTGAAAGAGATATGAATTAGATGAGAATAGGCAAGGAGCAGGCTGAATCAGACAGGGTCTTCCCAGTAAAAAGAAACTGCCCAACAATGAGCAGTACCAGTTCAGTTTCAACTTCTTGAAGGTCAGACTGCTAAGAGCTCAACAGGGCATATCTGCCAAAACAAAAGAAGAATCAGCTGCCAGGGTGTTATTTTGCAGAGATTTCCCCCCCCCCCCCCCCGTAACAACACATTGGGTCCAGCAGCCTGGGGCACACCTGAGCCCTTGGGCTGCATTCACAGCTCAGCGCCCAGGTCAGCTGACAGAGCAGGGAGGTAGTCCAGCAGCACCCCCAGGCCACTGCTCCTCCTTCTCGGCTCCAGCTCCTGGGACTTTTCCTGAGCTGGAAAACACCCTGACACACTCATCTTAGTGGGATTCTGGGAAAGGCAAGGCAGCAGCAGAGCAGCTGGGAAAGCAGGGTCCACCCGCCGGTACTGCAGGCTAGCAAGCAGGGGTGGCAGGCAGGCGCAGGGCCGCAGCGGTGTTTCCCATCCGCCCTCAGAGCGCAGCGGTGGTGGTGCTGTCACATGCTGGGTGCCGTCACTGCACACGCAGCTCTTAGCACCCCGGCCGCCCCCACTGCTGGCCTGAGAGCATGAAACCCGCCTCCCCACTCAGGAAGCCTGGGCCACAGGAGGCAGGGAGGTGAGGAACAGGCAGCCCCTCCTTCCCCCGGCCTGCCGGCTGGGGAAGTGGCATGCAACCCCACCGCGGGAGAGGAAGGGGGCTGCTTTCACAGGAACAGTGAAATGCCTGCTACAGTGGTATGATTTCTGCTTCAGGCCAGGGCACAGCGCCTCCGTCCCAGCATCGTTAGCAGTAGGTCAGGGATCCCCCTCCCTCAGCATACTACAACCACGGCCTTTCAGTTACTGGAATAATGCAGGTCCAGGCTCTTTATAAGAAGTGCGATGAGGTAATAGCTAAAATACAGTTAGGAGTTTTGACTTGGTTTTGGGTTATTAAGCTTATGTCATGAAAGTATTACATAAAGGCAGCATTAACACCACCAGAAAACCAAGAATAACAGTTTCAAAATACCTTTTTTCTTTGCTTTTTACTCATTAAAGCAAAAGTTGAATGTTCTGTTACTTGGTCACTTAGTTGCTACAACAGCCTAAATGTAGATGACTTCACATCAACTGTTTCTTCACCAATACCTAACAAACAGAAAACTGCAGAAGACATTAAATTCTGTGATGGAATGTCTTGCCCAAGTTACTAACCATACACTATTTAACTAGAAGTGGTCCTTTTTAAGGATCATACATCCCTCACCCCTTCCATTTTTATCTCCAACCCACAAGTATAGCAACTAGTTCAGAAAGCAGATAGAAGACAGTAATATTTGCAGAAAGTCTGATGTGAAAGAACCTCATTGAGTCTTTATACAAGAGTAACTTTACCTTCAGTTATTTTAACAGAGAACTAGGTCCATAAACCAAGAAAAATGTTAAACTGAATTGTTACCATCTGAACTCTAGTCAGAAAAGCAGAAATATAACCATTAACACATCAAAAGCAAAGGGAAGCGCTCAGAGCACCACATTAACTATACGGCCCTGGGGCAGTACTGCACTTCTGCAATAGCCAGGGAAACCCCAGAATGGTGAGGTCATTGTGTGCTGCACCAAGTGCTGAGTCAGCTACGTCAAGAGAAAGTATGTAATCTCACCTAGGCTGGATCAAGTCCCAGTAACAACCTAAATCCTTCCTCCTAAACATTCTTCTTCAATATTTCTTTGCTCCTAAGGTTTGAAGTAAGGGTAATTGGAAGGTAAACTGCAAAGCAAGAGTTAAAAAAACCCACTTATGTGAAGGTAAGTACCTCAACCTCCATTAGTTAGGTTAACTTTGGAGACTGGTTGCATAATCCCTCTACCAGCACACATGTACATGCAAAACAGCCAAAGATTATTTGGATGAAAGTATCAAGAGACTTTGCTGAAGGATGCTTCTGATACAAGTCAGAAGACTCAAGGGGAAGAGTTTATTTAAAAGCATGTTAATATTACAGGGTTGTAGACTACTACAAAACACAATTTTCATATTTGCTTTGCCGTTTACCTTACCACCTAGTGCAGGTTTAGTTCCTTCAAATTTAAAGATTTTCTTTTTCTTTGCTATGCAGGTGCTGAAGTTGCATACATACTGTAGTTAGTACACAGACCTGATATTTTGAAGAGCAGGGTTTTAAACAAAGTTAGAAAATTGAAGGAACTATTTTATAAACTCAAGATGTAGTTCTGCTAAGTCACTTAAACATGAGTTTGAGTAATGTTAAACTAGGACTAAGTCTGCTTTTTTTTTTTTTTCTTTTTTTTGAGGGGAGGAGTGGAGAAGAGGCAAGAAGAGGACCTCCCAAACCCACTAAAACCAATTTTAATTTAGAAAGCTTTCAGAACAACTGTGGAGTGCCACTGCCCTGTTTAAGACTTATAAAAGCTAACTTGCACTTGAAGCTAACTAGGAGTCAGATGTAATAAGAAAAAACTACTAAGTATACTGTGCTAAACAATCATGCTTTCTCCACAAGTTTGGAAAACTAGCAGTAGCGAAAACATTACTGAAGGGACATACCTCTCCCTGTTCCTTCAAAGCCCCTAGGTCTTGTAGCTGAGATGAACTCCAGTGGATGCTTAAGATGAACAGCAATTCTGAGCTGCAACTGAGTTGAGCAGCTCCTTTTATAAGAAGTTCCAGGGGCATCTATCACCCAAACAGCAAATTGGGACTTCAGCTACCAACTCAGTTTACAGACTGCACTCACTACTCATTCACAGAATTTTAATCCAAAGCCTGGAAATATCAGAAGCAGGCAGGGAGTGTTCCCAGTCTCCTCACATCAAATTGACTCTAGCATGTTAACATTATGCAGAACAATTTGTTCCCCACCCCCCAACATGTAGGTTAGGGCTTAGTTTTTAGCACATCTAACCTACAGAAAAAATACTAAGAAAAGACTACAGATTTTAAGTTTCTCTTTTGAAGATGGTATTTTACAGTACATACAAAAATACTCTGGAAAAAACATACAACTTCATTTACAAAAAACAAACTAAAGAAATTACAATAGGAAGATAGCACAGCATTTCTTTCATATGATCAGAATTTCTCCCCACCCCCCAAAAACCCCGATGTACTTAACTGGGTAAGCAGTATCATCAGCTTGTTTACAAAACCTGACTTAAGACTACTACAAGTTTTCATGTAACCATTTAGAATGACCTCCAGGGTTTCAGTGAAACCCCAATACCACTTTCTGCATGCCAATCACTTTCAAGACTGCAGCTTGCAGGTAGGTAGTAGTGTCATGACAGCCTCAGTTGTCTTAATGTTTAAGCATACCTTCAGTTGTGTGTTCCAAGTTTAGCTTTGCTACCCAGTGAAAACAGAAAAAAACAGGTCTTGTTTTGGAGCAGTCTTAAGACAAAAATGAAGTAACATGGCATGAGACATTTCTACCATCTCTGTACCTTGGTAGCATCCTCTGTTGCTTTTTCTTCAATATTTAGATTATTTACGGGCCTCCATGGGAGGCAATACATATCACTTGTGTAGTGCATGGCTGTGCTAGACAGTGGAAAGCTACTGCCTGTAGAAGCTGAGCACCATTGTGATAGATGCACAGGAGTGCATGTGCCAAACTGGAAAATAATTTAAGATCACAAGAACAGTATATCTACATTAACTAGAAAAGCATAAACAAATGCAAGCATGTTCATACACACTTTCAAACCAGAATGTGGTTCCAGTGACTAATAAACCCTGTTTACATGCATTCTGAATCCAAGTCACAGTACAGGTTATTTTGTGTGGCTTTTTCAACACAAGCTTTTTCAGCTAGTGACTGTTAAGACTTTTAAGAGACTAATAAGGACAGCTATTGCGAAGGTATGCAGAAAGTAGTTCCAAAGGAAGCAAGCATCTAAGCTAACAATACTAAAATAACCAAAAAACACCATGATTTTGTAGACAGTGGCTTGTCAGTAGGCGATCTTGGAAAAGCTACACAGTAATAGGAGTATCCTACAGCATCTGCAGGTCAAAATGCAAATAAGAATGTTGAACTAGCTAGTTTATATTTAAATAACTTCCAATATGGTAACAGTAACCCTCCATACTTTGCTGGACAGTAACTGCAAGACACACTGATATCATGAACCACTGAACAAATGCACATCATCTTTACCTGAAGAGACACTTTTGTTACCGGTTAAGGGTCAGTCTGATGGATCTTTTAATAATACGAATGTTATTTGTTGGAACAGGAGATGAGGAATCTGGTAGCTCTTTACTGGAAAGCCTCTACAACACACAAAAAAAGGATGCCATGGAGAAAAGGAAGTTTTAAATGCATTAATTCAGAAGCAGTAGCAGATAAACAACCCCTTTTTTAGCTAAACTGATAGAATAGCACCATTATCTGCCAAGATAGCATGGCCAAAATTAAACACTTACAGAGAAGGTTGGTTTTCCACCATATCACTTGTTTGCTTACCACCACAGTTTAGAGATAAAGCATTTCCCCTCTGCATACTTATTCTTCCCTCAGGAATTAGTTGCCTCAAATCATGTCAGGAAAAGAGTTGCTTAACAGCATAACAGAGGAAACTAGCATTCTTCTGGGATCCATGGAAAACATCAGGAATATGGGGTACCTCTACTAGAGAGTTTACTTCATTTTACAACCCTCAGTCTCACAAAATCTCACATCTCACAGAAGAGAGAAAGCCACTTATATTCTTCAGAGCTTCCAAGTCTTGTCACAGAAACTGGTATACAAATATTTAAGATAATGACAGGCTCAGAGCACTTTATGAAGAATCTGCAAGGAATATACATTCCCCCTTGGTAAGAAAAAAAAGCAAATTGGGAGACAAACTGTGGCAGTGCTCAAGTGTATGTAGACATGGTTATTCAAGTGCAGTAGCTTTCAATCTATAGCTTAACTTTTGCAAGTAAACCTAGAAGCTCACTGTGTGCTAGAGTCTAGCCATTCAATTTGCTGGAAGCATGATAGGCAAAGCTTACCAACTATCCAGAAGAATCAAGTTTACAGAAGTTAACAATACATAATCTTTGTACATGTGATGGAGATTCTAGTTTTGATTTACCTGTGAACATAAGGGCACAACAGATAGTACCTGTGACCTTGATGTGTCAATAATTGGAATAGGCATGGATTTTCCTCCAAGGCCATCCTAAAAAGAAAAGAAAAACAAAACATAGAAGTGATGCATTAAATGGTATCATCATATTCATGGTATTAAAAGAGACAGTTAAATACATACATGCATGGATACCCTCCACCTCCTCTAAGACCAGGGAAAATACTAAGGTTTTTGACACCCCATGAGCATGCATAAAATATTTCAGATATTTCAAACTTCATGAAAGTGCTGCTACCAAGACCATATCTTGATTTGAGGGCATGCCCTCAAGAGATTATGCTTCAGTAGCAAACTACACTTGGTGTACAGCTCTTTACCCTTTGAGAGGTCAAATGCTTAAGTCTTCACACTACCATGTTATCTAGTGGTAACACTTGACAGGTAAGTCACACGAGTATAATATTTGAGAAGGGAAGACTGAGATAAGCTACACTAAAAAGCATATTTCTGTTTACATCAGTAAATGCAGTATTTATGTGAGGTACTCTGGGCACTAGAACATTCAGGCTTTCAGTTACTCCACTTTGAGTAAAACCACCTCAAAATTACATTTTCTGCAGATCTTCTCTTTACGTCTTCTGGATTACCACCATCTTTGAATGCTGAATCCTGGCCAATTAACTAGAAGAACAGAATACACAGACACAAAATAACTGCTACATTAAAGTTATCTTCATATTTGGGTACAGCTTCCAATCAACATAATAGAACTATCAACAGACATTCTTAAAGTGACATTTAAGCAAAAAGACTACAACCATACAGGAATCTCAGGTCTCTAAGTCTTGTTACTCAGCCTTGAAACCTGTACTTGAAATATCTAATTTATAAAGAATCTGAGCCTTCAGAATTACAAGTGCCAAATGTGAGCTTTTTCTCATTCTTTGCCTCTGCCTCAAAGAGGAAGTCAAATCAACAAGAACAGGTTTTTTCTGTATAATGTTAAAACACAAGCATTACTCTAAAGCTTCCATGAAAACAAGGTTTAACAACCAACTCCATGTTTTGTCTTTTCAGTAGTAGATAGTCTGTTAAATAGATTTATTTCTAAATAAAAAACTATGAATAGGCTTTCAAGTTATCTGCCAGAACAAGATTAGCTTGTACTTACAAATTTATAAGCTTCACATGCTTTTCAGTTAGACAGTTAAAAATGTTTTCTTTATTGTTTTGAGTTGCTTCCAGATGGGCCAGTTCATTTAGCAACCGATAGTGACAGCACAGTGTAAAAAAAAGTACAACAGTATTTACAAACTGTATCATCAGAACAGACTAGCGTCAGATCTCAAAGAGTTTGTTGTTAGTAGTATACATTAGATTCAAGACAATTTCACATACCTACAACTAGTAAAACTATCATTATGCTTCAATTCTGACTTCTCAGTTACTCTATTCATTCTGTAACAGTACCTAGCACTATTTCAAACTGTTCCCTGCCTAGCTACCCGCAAGCTTTTACCTTTTCTCTGTCTTTTGGTCTTTTGGGGCATTCTTCTGAGGTAGGCGAGTGAGGTCGTTTAGGTGCAGCATGCATAGAATTTGTAGTTGGAGTCCCATTTAGTTCATGTTGTCCTTGGGCAAGATGTGTTCTAAGCCGAGAAATTGTGTTATGTCCTACTACTGTAGGAATGGTGCAACCAATGCACGGAGGTCCTGATGTTCTTATTGTAACTGTAGTCTCCACTTCTGTAGGAGACACCCAGCTTTTAGAGTCCAACAATGACACTAAAGACTGCATTCCCCCCAACCCCCACCACTTTAATACATACTTGAACCAATAACTGGAATGGACAATCCCTTAGACACTGATGGAACAGCTACATTAAGCATCTTGTCTCTACCGCTAGCACCACTGGCTCTTTGAATTCCAGCATTTCTGTAAAAATCAAATTTTTGAATGCTTGACTTACAAAATGTTAGTTTACAAAATACTGCACATACTTTCAAGAGTTTAAGCAAGACAGAGGACTACTTTCTTAGTTCATCATCACAATTCTGCTGAGCAAAGGCAAACTAGTAGGTAATCTAGCATGAGATCTTCATTTTGCTGAACTTCATATTGTAAATTTAAGTATTTTCTGCACACAGTGGAGCCGACTCCTCATGTTCTAGTTTTGTTTTCCCATCTAGAATATCCAGCACTCTGTGCTGCTATTAACAATTTTATCTGCTCCATAAATATATGCCTGCAAAATTTTGTATTTTGGCATAGTACTTCTCCATTACCGAACTGGGCCACAATACAGCAAGCACTACATACTTGATAGTATTGGGCTATTAGTCCTAAGATTCCTTATTCCTCTGCATCAAAGTACTTTATGGACAAATGGACTTCTCAGAAGTATCACTGCCAGGGAGTTCTTATGCTGCCCCACTGTAAGTCAGCAGTAGAAAGCTGGTGGTTTGGTTGTGTGATTAAGATCAGTACTTCATTGGAAGTTAACCCCAGCTGGCACTAATCATACCTTTTGTGAGAAAGAACAGTTACCTACAGGTCAAGTGCTCCAGGTTCAGAGTATGCACTGGCCTAAGTGGATTTATGTTCAGGACCAAATCATTTCACCAGTACCAAGTTCTTCTTTATTCCTACATGTTTGTGCATATTAAAGTAGTTTTTGAAGGATTTCTTAAGACCCCCCCCCCCCCCAAGATGTCAGCTTTGGTTATAAGCCGCTGGAATACTCCACATGCTTGTGATCTACAGATTCAAACAAGAAATCCTGGAACTCATTTGCACTGTGAGTCAGTTAGCAGTAGCTTCTTCACCGTTCTAAGGTTATAGTGCTAACCTTTCTATTTCTGCTGCAGCGGTGTCCAATTTAGATATCCTAGTTAATGAAGGGGAATTATACGGTGTTCTGGAGTCCGTGTCTCTGGAACTGTCCAAACAGCTTCCATCTGAAGAGGCCCTTTTGGACTGAAGTCCACTAGCATTGTGACTAATATCTGGCATGCTTTGCTGAAACAACAGTTTAGAAAGTGAGATCTTAAAAGAATAAGCAAGCAAGAAAAGTTTCCTGAAGACCCACAATTTTATTATACCTTCTTTCTCTTCTGTAAGGTTTCTACAGGCAAAAAATAGTGCAGCTGCTTTCTCTTCATGTGAGCTGCCTCGATCTTCATACCTTCTTTCAGCATGTTGAGGTTGTTAGCCTGCCTGTAAACTAAGACAAAATTTAGTGTTATGCCTCTTAATGCAGAAGTTTGTGTTACAGATATGTTGAAGCTATATATGGGTTCTTCAGAAACAGCAGCTTTTAAGTCTGTCCTGCCCATGAAAAAGCAAAATGTTTCCAGCATAGCAGAACATAAAATGCTACCCAAGCACTCTACGTGTAGTCTCAAGATGAATGTGAGCTAAGATGCCCATTGCACATCTAGTACAGACTAGCTGCATCATAGCTATTTAAGTTCAAATATGAGTTTAAGGTCAGTTATAGGCAGTTTGCCAATTACACAGATTATATCTGAGTTGTTTTAACCTAAAGGAGAAAAGACTCCTTAACCATTAGTTTTCTGACTGAGAATTGAGAACAGGTGTAAATTACTTCCTGAAATAACTATTGTGTACACTGAGACACTAGACACCTTTCTCAAGATTTGAACTAGTTTTTATTTGGTATTTATGCCAGTGATTACATTTTCAGAAAAGTTCTGTAACATCACCTAATCTCCTAAGTAATTCAGGCATTGAAATCTGTCAGAGAAAGCAAGACTAGATTTAAAGGATGTCTGACTTAAGCACTACAATTTAAGCAAGTTTTTCTCAACCTGCTTACAAGCAGCCTTTTACGCAACTTAAATTCTATACTAGCACAGCAGTTACTATGGAATTCAGTCACATTTAGATGAGCTTGTCTACTAGGCCCATCCTGAGAAGAACTGGAAAGAGAGGTCAGCTTACTAACATACACAGGGGATCAAAGTAAGGACGGGGCTACACAAAAGCTTATCAAGTCTTTCTACAGAAGGCCTATAAGTGAAAAAACAAATATTCACACTGATATGAACTGCTGCTTCAAAGTAAATTCAATTATGTTTTTATTTAAAAATGAGGTAAAGTTCACTTAAAAGCCTTCCAAGCAGATAGCTCTATGTCCCTGAGCCTGACAGCTTGGAGTCATTACCTTTGTCCTCTAAAAATATTCTAAGTGAAGGAGAAAGCTTTCCTACTCAGTCAAATAACTACTGGTTACTCCCACATCTGTCAGACTTCACACCTTCTAAGAAATACCTTTTCTGCTCAGTCTCTTGAGATTCAGACCCTAGACTGGAATGTATTATAGGCTGCGCTTACTAAACTAAGAACACGGTTATACTGATAATGTTCTTACACATACATAAAGCAGTAAGCCTTAGTTCTAGTCTGACTCTTAGCAGCATAAAACACTTGCTAGATCTTCACATAGCATACATTTGCCACAACATTGAAATGCACTGCAAAACAACTGAGCCAATAAAGGTATACCCCACTGGATGCAATGTACAAGACAAGCATCTGTATAGATTTTTTTTTTTTTTTTTTTTTTTTTTTTAAGACTTGTACTATTACCATCTCCCTCAGCTTGAAATTCAGACAAGAACTTCGATGCACACATTCTTCTGCATTTCCTCAGATCCCAAAGTATAAGCAAAAAAGAAGCCAAGTTTCATTGCATTTTTAAGTGGAAACCAGAGCAAGACAACACACAGCTCAAATTGTACTGATGGAGACATTATCCATAGTACCAAACAAACATTTAAGGGAGTCAGTCCGCTGTTTAGAGTTCTTTGCTCAAGCACACTTGCCACTTCAGACACAAGTGACCCAATTTCCTTAATTCTTCTTCAAGATTGCTATTTACAAACCTAACAGCACACAGGCGTTTCCAAAAGATACAAATGCATTCAGGCTGGTAGAAAGCAAACAGACTATGGAATAGTAAAACCTATGCTTTCAAATAACTCCTGCTCCTGCCCCCACCACTCCAAGTCCCTTGATTCTAGCAAGATCTAACACTTGCAGTATGACTATTTTTATTCCTTAACCTACCAAAAGGTAGTAGTAGGAAGATGAAACGCTTACACACTAGACCGCATGTAATTGCATTGTGACAACTCACTGGCTTTCGAAGTAGGAAGGAACAGTTCTGAGACTATCATACTCAAACTATATTTCAGGAAAACACTGTAAACAGGTATTAACAATTTATTTTAGAATCTGATACAGTTTAATTCCCACTTTCAAAGTTTAACAACTGACAACCATTTTGACAAGTATAACTAACTACATGGCAATGGATATCTCTAGGCTTTAGGTCTCTGACCACCTACTTCATGAGGTGCAGCTCCTTCATGAATGTGTTTACCATGATCTGCAAAACTGCTATTTCACCTGGTTATATCTATATATTTACTACATGCCTATGTCAAAAGGAATATCTTTACTCATCCACTGGAACAACTTAAGTCCTAGGTTTACAGTGACATTGCCTTTTCTATGTTGAATACTACAGTTCAGCCCTGGTGTCAACTGAATTTGCTGTCCCATATTTCCAGTATTTCACTTACTCAGAAGTGTCTCTTCACCTGGTGCATGACTGGGGTGCATGCTTTTCTTTTAAGATGAGCTTACTTTGCCAAAGTGTCAAAATAAGAAGCTTAAGTGTTCTATACATTCCTCTCTATAGAAAACTAACACTGGAGGAAGCACAATTCACTTCATGAAAACTTCCACTAGAATCAAGAATTACACCCTACAAGACTAGAGCAAAATATAGACTTACCTGTATCTGTGAACGACTGTATATCATATGTTAAATCAATGTTAACACTTTCTGCATTTTCCACTTTCCTAAATATGATTCCAAGAAACCACATTGACACATAGCCACTCCTAAAAAGACAGATTCACAAGTCTATCATTTATGCACAGATGCCAGGTTCATTTGGATGCTAACATCTAGTCTCAAGAAGGGATTAAGCAAAACATCCGACACAATTTAGTGATACACAGCAGTTAAAGCTTAGAGTAAGCCTGTATCTAAGCACTGATGTACTCTGAAATTCTCATTTAAAAATAAATGGAGTATATACACATAATCTTACATGTTCAGAGTCTTGCCTATGAGATTCTGTACTGACAGAACAGTAGGTCCTTAACTGAACATCTCAGATGAGCCAAGATGACTGAGTATATTAACAAGTTAAAATATACCGGCTAAACTGCATTTAAGAAAATTAATGAAACTCACCATTTACAGTGTTCTTTGTTGCCAGGGAAAGACTGTGGATTTACATGTGCAATATTTATAAATTCATTCCTCTCCAAATTTCCAACCAGCACACGGATTTTAGATTCAACAAGACCAACCCTAGTAAAAATAAAAGATTTGCTTTTTTTTTAAAACCATATCCAGCACAGTATTATATGCCTGTTTAAAATATAGCATTAATCATAATGCTAATCAAACACTAAGTAGCAAGTTTCATTCAGCTAAGTAGACATTAGATTATGTTTATGCACTCTGCAGTTTAAGGAAGTTCCAAGTGACATTTCAGCTTTAGAGGTTCAAGAGACCGAGCTGTGTAAGTTTTCTCTACCGATTTAGATACAGCCCTTGAATACTGAACCTACGAAGGCAGTAGTAAGAAGCAGACACCAGCATCTTCAGCTGCATTGGCAAGTGAACAAAATTCCTCTTTTTACTCCAAAGATCAAGGGGAAAAGTAGTTCAGAAAACTTGAGCACAGCTATTCAGTTACACCTAGGTGGAGATGCAATTCTTCCTGCAGACTGATCAGTGAAGTTCCCCCTCCTCCAATCTAAACTGAAAACATAGCTCCCTTACTTTAAAGGAATAATCCAGGCACCTTAATTTCATCAGAAACTTACCCAAGATCAGAATCATGACCTCAAAGGTTTTTCACTTAAAAAACTACTGCCATTTGCTGCAGTTGCATAAAACACTGCTAACTTGGAAGCCCATTAGAAATCTGTAGGTTATTCAGAAGTGTCTTAGGTTGGGGATAAACAAGTATGCTCCCAAATCTACCCAAAAGCTGTTGAACTAAAAGCTTGTTCTTACAGCAGGCTTGTTCTTACAGCAGGCAAACTGAAGCAAGTATACCGATCTGCTTATTAGTTTTCCCAGATACATAACTAAGGCTTCACTGTCTTCATTTCTTCCATTACAGAGAAATGCAGCCTTTCCTAGAGCCTGAACTTTTGTCTTTCTTGTAAGATACTGGGATCCAATAAACTTTGTTCTGTTAAAACTATTTCATGTTAAAAATAAATCTATAGCTTTAAGCCCTCTGCCTGTAACTTTGTTGCACACCTACTTGTGACTGACATCAAGCTGTAGCTGATATGATTTTTAACTGAACAGATTAAAAAGTTCAGAGAAAAACTATTTTTTAAACAAAGTATCTCATCATTTAGAGACAGCGCAAAAATTAATGATTCATCTCACAGAACACAAGCCAAGCTATGAACTGCGATCAAGGTGCTTCAGAACAAGGGATAGTTATACATAGAGCTCCTTCACTTGAAGTGAGCAGAGTGTTCATTTCTTTATGCAGAATCATTGCAAAGTTAAGATCAAAATACACATTACAGTACTGTATTCTCTAGTTCCTCACAGAATGGTTGAGGTTAGAAGGGACCTCTGGAGATCACCTAGTCCAATCCCACTGCTCAAGCAGGGTCACCTAGAGCACATTGCACAGGATTGCATCCAGATGGCTTCTGAATGTCTCCAAGGATGGAGAACTCTTCTGCAACCTCTCTGGGCAATCTGTTCCAGTGCTCAGTCACCCTCAGTGAAGAGGTTTTTCCTCACGTTCAGACAAAACTTCTTGTGTTTCAGTCTGTGCCCATTGCCTCTCATCCTATCACTGGGCGCCACTGAAGAGTCCAGTCCCATCCTCTTTACACCCTCCCTTCACATACTTATACACATTGATAAGATCTCCCTTAAGTCTTCTTTTCTCCTCCTATTTTAAGATTCATACAGTTACTTGGCACTGTTATTCACACAGGTCAAGCAAGTAAATATTGACATATCTTCTTTAAGACAGTAACAAACAGCGCACTAAGCAGTGATTTCCTCCAATTACAGGTGAGGTTGTTCTCACATTAAGTTTTGCAAAGTAGACCAGCACTTCTGCAATTTACCCATCTACTATTGACCATACCAAAATGCCAACATTTTCTGGACTGAACCCAAGAGGTCCAAGTCCACTACTAGGTTAAAATTTGGTAAGTGTGATTTATCAGCATTCAGATGCTCTGCCTTGAGTGTCAGCAGGTTTCCCCCAGATTAAATAGGCTTGTTTCACTTCAATGGAAAAGAGCAGGCCTTGGTATAGGCTGACCACATAACCAGAGCAACTTGGTGATTTAATTGTAAATTAAATATTACATCCAGTAATAAAGTTATGAAGCCTAGCATTTTAAGAAGGTCTAGAAGCCACTGGAGGATCTAGCTCTTCAGTAGTCATTACACAGCTGATCACACCAAATACTCCACAATCACTTGAGTCTCTGTAACAAGGAACTTTTAACTTGCAATGTGTCCAGGTAAACCGTTGCCTTAGACTCACTGCATCTGCTTCTCCAGATGATTCAGACCATCCAGCTTTGAGGTGTGCACACACTAGCCCTCTTTGTCCTTACTCATCATGACTCAGTCTTTAGGTCAACTTCTCAAACAGCAAGTTTCATGTTAGCTGCCTTTTACAAGATTTAGCAGATGAACTCTTTCAATTGATACTGTATTTGACACCAAGCGTTACACTTAAACTTCGATGGCAAAACAGTGCAACATTGAATTGGTTTTCAGTTACCTATTGAATCCATATTCAAAGAGTCTTACCACTCTAAGTGATGCTCTTCAGTAGATGCACTAGCAGTCAGTACAATATAATGTCTAAAAGAAAGTGAAAATAATATATTGACTCAGGACTTCATTTAAGTGAAACCAAAACAACTGCCATAAATACATGTAGAATATGACTTCCAAATAAGAAAGATTCTTGTATTCCATGCTGTATTAACTGAAGAAAAATTGATTACATCTTTTAGGATCACTTTCTGCTACAGTCAAAACACTATAGTTTTGTTAATAAAAATGGTGTCAGCAGTATGACATACACAGTTTCTGCATGCCCAGTATCTGTGCACTCATGCTTACCAAAAGTCATCTGATCACCTCCGTTTTCTGAAAAAACAAGCATTAATGCCATCTTCTGTTTAGACAGAAAGCCAAAATCCCCTGTGCTAACCAGTACGCAAACCATTTCAAGTTCAGACAGATTTCATACATACTTGTACTTCTGAAAGAAGTTGGGTGGTTCTAGGAGCTTTGGCCAGTCTGATTTTCCTTGGAGAATCTCATTTGTAACTGCAAGACCTGCAATTAAAACCCAATGAATCAGCATGAGTTATGAACTTTACAAGATAAGTTCTGGACACTAACACACAGATCAAAGAGGAGTAATCCCCTTGACACAATGCATTCTACTCTGCAAAGCATTATACTTTTTCCATCAATTACTAAATGTGGTAAGAACTTAAGATCTTTACCATGTTTGAACTCTTCCACCATTACAGCTCGTGTTGACGTAGATACATTGTATGTAGAGTTCTGCTGTGGATAGGCTGGTGTGATTATAGGCATTACATGATATCGGTCAGATGGGTTCACCTATGGCAATAAAACAGTTCTGCTTAGCATAAGTTTAGAATAGAAGAAAATGTAAAGGCTTTTGAATTAAGTGTCTACATACCCTAGGGTCCCATACGGGTAAGTTAAGATTACTCTCTTCAGGTTGTTTCAGCAATACAGGATTTGGCCACTCCCTGTATAAGAAGAGCCAGTAACTAATTATTAACTGTCAGTTTAACACTCAAGCATGTAACTAAGTTAAAACTGAACATTTTTGACGTAATTCTTAAATCAATAACTAGCTTTACAAGACTTGCTTCTTGGTACAGTTTGAAGTGTCATAAACAATCTCTTACCATTTTGAAAAAACCAAGAAGAACTTGTTAACAAGAGTGGAAGCCAATGCGTTTGGATAGAGCTGACATGTTCTTGCTACTAGCATCGCCCAGGAAACCCCACCAAGAAATCCCAGCATGTTGGAGTATATACCACGTCCTAGAATGGATACATTTTAGTTAGCCTTTATTCTTTCAACACATAGGTATATTCCTTCAGATTTACAGCACCAACTTTACAATCTGTAGATTACTTAGTATACTTTAGCCTCAGGGAAGTCAAGTATTTTTGTAGAGGGATAAGGACAAAAATGTTGCTTCTTACAGTGATGAAAATTCCACCACTTCCCAAAGTATTGCTACTCCGAAGCTTATTTCTATTGTTACAGATACATACTTAACAACTTCCTTTAGGAAAAATGTTCTATCATTCTTCTAGCACTTGCTCTAGCCACATGCCCAAGCTTTTGTGCCTTAAATCAGCTTTTTCACCATTTGTAGACACATTCCTGATAAGCAATGTAGCACTTTGTGCTGTATGCATTCCCCCAACCCCTCAAAAATAAAAACAAAAACAGACACACAACACACAGAATCTAGCACATGGACAGACCTTCACTGTTTTCAGTTTGGATTTGAAATAACCTAATCAAAAGTTAGTCTGTGCCCAACATAAAATTGACATTTAAGCAACTATCCAGAACTGATGTACTCCTAACAGGCTTAGGAATGTATTTTCCAGCATGAGATATTTCTGAAACTTTAAAGATCATAAACAGCCACATTACTTACGCTTTGCCCACAGTTTAATTGCACGGAGTGTGAGCCGAAAGTTCTCTTTATTTGGCACTAGATGTAGTATTTCATCAGTAACACGGCAGCCTGCAAGAGAAAAGTTGAGGTACAGAAGTTCACAGTAACAGGTACAAATCCAGTTTCCTACTATGCTGGTTTAACACTTTAAAGTTTATCATCAAAAGACTATGAAAACAAGTTTGGATGACTTGCTTCTTATTATACATAACATCCAGTATTTCTTCATGTCTTGAACCTGTGCATGGAACATCTTTTTCATAGTTTAGAGTTCTGCAAACAATTTTTAACAAGACCTTTCTACATGGATTTTGAAAGCTAGGTTTCTTTCAACAGCCAGGGACAATTAAGCTAGTGTTAAATGGCAAGTAATTCAGGCTTCTGGTGTTCTAAATACCTCCCCCTGCACCCCCCCCTTTTTTTTTTTTTTTTTTTTAAACGAATTACTACACACTCCTCTCTATCAAGTGCTCTCCTTCTTTATATCTCCTTATATAAAGTTCTGTGCTAAAAAAATGGAACAATGCACAGCTTGATCAAAGGAACAGGAAATATAGGTCTACCTGATCGCACTCCTTAAAACTTTTAAGCTCAAGTCTATTCACCACCTCCTCAGATCTTAAACAAGCAGGAGATCAGTTTCTGCATCTTCCACACAAACTTTGTGTAATGAGTGTTCCTTTACAGACTTCTATACCAACTTCAGTAACATTTTCTTTTCAAATAAGCACGAACACGCTTACCGTTTAAGCTCCGTATACATCTTATATCCAGACTTCTCAGACGCGAGTCATCTCTGAGATCAAGATTATCAGAAATAGTTTGTACAGACAGTCTTGCAAACACGAGATCAATCTTGGAGAAAGAAGTGCCAACTGTAAGTTAGAATGCTGCACTGCTTGCAAACAGCATACTAATGGGGGACAACTGGTAAAGTCTGGAGAACAGTAGGGATATTCATTTTTAGAATTACATGACTGCAAAGCTCAGAAGAAACATTCACCAGGAAATTTGAGAAAACTGTTAGAAGTTCCATATTTTATTTACATAAACTACACTGCATCACCCCTTTTAAGCTGAAGGTTTTTTTTTTTTTTTTTTTTTTTTTAAGTTGAGTAATCATTCTAAACTTAAAATTTCCACTTAAAAGGGAAGTTACATCATAATTCTTCGGCTAATTTTAGGTTCAACCACCTCAACTCTACTTCAGCAAAGATGAGAGTATTTTCCTTATGCAGTAAGTTACTCTGATCCTGAAGTATGTTTTTTAGTCCAGTGATGTTACGAGATGACTATTCTGTCTTTACAAATAAAGACCATCAAAAGGCCATTGAGTAAGTGTCCTCATGACAGCGATACCAATGCAGTAACTTGCTTAGTTACTATAACATTCAGATATTTACTGTATAAGATTTATTCAAGATATGAGGATTCCTGCAGCTGAGAAATCTAGATGGATGAGGCTATTTGACTCCTTTCATTTTCAGATCCTGTTTGCCTCACAACTGCTTGCTTTATTTTGCAACAAAGTGTTTAGTCTGCCCATGTGATCTATATAATGAACTACACAAATAGTTGTATATACACACAATATAAATAAACACAGCCCTTTGTAGAAAGCTAGCTTGTCAGAGCAAAGAAGAGTTACCAAGAAACACTGCTTCTACTCCCAGTCAGCACACACTTGTGGAAAAAGAAAATACTACTGATTAGGCCACCATGGTCTACAGAACAGGTTTAGAAAGAGATGTACCTGCTGTTCCCAGGCCTGCCATGCTTCCTAGGGGCAATTAGTTTGTAATAATATCTCCCTTCCCTGCTCATTGTCATTTTACATTCTGCATCCTGGTGGACTAAAGCAAACCAGGAATTCAGCAGTCCTGCATAGAGGGTTAAATACCCATGGCAAGGAAAGATGAGCAGCAACTCACATTCTTGATACAAAGCTGCTCTTTTTTCTATCCATTCTAAGTTGATTTAAGCATTGCCTTAAATGTTAGTAGATCAAGGAACACATTTTCCGTTAAGGAAATGAGTATTTCAAGCCTGTCAAAAGTTTACTTGAGATTGAGATTCTTTTATCAGTGCCACTATATTCATTTATTTTGTTTTCAGCTTTATCAGGACAGTTGGTTCCATAATAGCTTTCAGATTTCTCCATAATAGCTTTCAGATTTCTCCTCTATATTATTCTCCTGTAACTACCAATTCTAGTGCAGTGTCTTCTCCTGGTAGAGGCTGTAGGAAGGCTATACAATTAGTCTCCTATATCCACTTTAGCATACTAATAACCTTTCAAGTAGCACAGTCACTAGTCCCTGGAAAAACTACCCTATTTCAAAGCTTAAAAAACAATCCTCATTAAAAGAGCAATGAAATTCTTACCTCAATACCATCAAATTCAAACTTGACAACTGGTACATATGCATCCTCAACTGCCTGTGAAGAGAAAAAGTACAAGAAAGCATCTTTTTGCTACTTTTCACATTCTTCCTAGACTAAGGTAAAACAGAGTTCATGCAGTTAAACTACTCAGTATACAGATTTAGTGCTGTCAGTTATAGTTTTTGAGACAAAATTGCTTATATGCAGCAAGCAGCATCATACTAATAGTAGCTTAAAAAGCTATTTAGCCAACAGGCTTGGAGGCTGATCATGTATTTTGGTTAAGTCACTGCACAATGAGCCATCAATGTCAGTACTCATATGGTACTTAGCTAGGCAGTGAGAAAAACAAGTGAAAGATATCTGCAGCTGTCTTACTACTGGCTATCATCTAGGGGGGGGAAAAAAAAAAAAAATCAGTCCACATTTGAGTGTGCACTGGTCCCCCATATTTGTTTCCTACCATGCCTGAAATAGCTATCTCATTGGACAGTTTTCAGTTTTGTCATGTTCAGAGTAAATCACTTGTTAGATTTGTCCCACAGCCCACTGTGAGACCCCATTTTCAGGAGAGTCATCTGAACAAAGGCTCATTAGCTTTACATATGAAGTCTTTCAAAAAACTGCAAGAGGAAGACCAAGACTAGGGAAATCCCTTTTCCTTTACTGGAGTTTGGACAGAAGAAAGGCTTTATTGTGGACTTTGTCCCCAAACTTGCAGCAGGAAGCTGCAGACACTTCAACATTTCTGCTAACTATGAAGATTAGTCTGAACTGAGTCAAGTAATTACCATTTATAGGTTAGAGAGTTCAGCAACCAGAGTTTAGTGTTGCCTTTAAAAAAAGGCACTAGACAGGAATGAGCAAGTACAGCCTTCAATTTTAGTTGGAGCACACATGAACATCATGCTTTCCAACTTAATCTTCTAGGAGGAGCAAAGGGGTTAGCCATTTACAGGTGGTAACTGCCTCGCCCCAGAGGGACAAAGCCTCTTCCCTATGCTCAGTTAGACTGTCTCCCACAAATGGCATTAGGGGAAACAGTCCTATCTGAACATGCAGGGGATAAGCGGGGCAAGAATCTGGAAACAGAACCACTTCACACAAAGAGAACAAGACAAGATCAAAGCAGCTGTGGGATATTCTATTACTTCCTTTTAATTTTTTCCACTAGAATTTCTCTCCAACATCCTGAGGGGAAAAGTGACTAGGGCAAAGCAAACTGGTCTTGTTCAGAGGCTATGACTGCAGGCCTGCAGTGGGAGGCAAAGACCAACATTAGAGCAGAACTTGAGAAGCTGAGGAAATACCTAGCTGCCTATGTCCTCTGAATGGTTCATGTACTCCTTGCACTTTTCAGACTTTTAATTGTCTCAAGACACCTCAAGTCTCATTGCTGTTCTACTCAGAGACACAGACTCTTTGGAGACTAACTGACAGGAATCATCCACACAACTGACTGAAGAAACAGCAGGAGAGATGTCAAAGGCAGCTGGTTTAACTATGGTAACAACTAATGCTAAAATTGCAGTTCTGGTAGCACCTGTGGCATTACTTGCTAGATCTTTTGAAACAGCCAGCCAGCTACAAAAAAAAAGCTTTTACAGCTTAACTATTAAAGCATGTCACCATATTGCAATTAAGATCATGTTGCAGCTTGATTAGTCCTACAGACAAAAGTTTGAATATCTTTTACCTCCTGTGTAAGATACATAGCCTAGCAGTTTCCCCTCAAGCTTTCCCTAGATACCTGAGTAACATGCACCTTAAGGACTTTACCAGAAAAGTCTTTTTACTTCACTTTTCTTAAGGAGCAAAGTGATATTATCCCTATTTTATGGCTCAAAAATTGACAGGTCAGGAATTCAGTTCTGCATGCAAGATTTGCAACACCCTGAAAGTGATTTTACAAAGCAGTTAGTATTACATATTCACAGCACAGCTCCTACTGACTTCATATAAAGCTGTCAGTATGCATCACTTTGGCAAGAAGTTTCAGGCTGGAGTACCCAGAAAGGAACAATACTGGAGAGGAATTATTTAGGGGTCCTGAATAGCATCCAGAGGAACTCGATGGCAAAGGTACTGACAGAAGCCTTTCCACATCACATTCATCTGCCTGAGTTCTCAGTCTGTCCTCTCCTCTCAGTGCATGCAGTTACCTCATTTCCAGGCCTCTTCGTACATCTAGGAATAAAGCAGGGGTCCTAGGGACAACCTTGCTTTTTGCTACAGTGATGACTCATTCCCAAAACTTTTTTTTTTTTTTTGGGCGGGGGGGGGGCCAGCAGGGAGTAAGTACCACAACAAAGATTTCTATGATGTAGTCATTGGGGACAGGAACTGAAAGCTTGACTTTTAAATTTTGGTCTGTACTAGTGCAAATCCTGAACATGAATATTTTTGTTATTTGCAGAAGTTGCATACTCTATGAAGGAGAAAGCTTACTCTTAGATTTTTTATTTCTTCTTGATGCTTTAGTTTTTCAAAGAATGACTGAAAGAAATCCGATCTTTCCACATGTCTAGGAGCAACACAAAGAGCATCTATGTCAGCACCTGCAAAGAGACATTCCATTTCTTCAGTTAATGTAGCTAGCAACTTTCAAACACTGGTATTATGATCAGACAACTAAAGCTCTACCTCTGGTGTGTACTCCAAGCCTGTAAGAACCAAATGTAAATATTTTGCCACCAACATTTGCTACTACTGAAGGGGGAAGATTCTGTGGGTAAAAAAAGAAATAGTTTACTTTAGAATACAAGATACATATTGACCTATGTGCAAGCTTAACTGGCTTGAGCTTGTTTTGACACTGCTGAAGTCTTTAGGCTCTCAATAGATCACAGCTTATAACTCCTTAGGACTTCAGAGTAAGATCCCAGCAACATCCAAGTTATTTAGAAAGATCACACCAGTCTCCTTAAACAGGTCCTTATGTACGTACTGAGTTGTTAGTCCAATAGATTGTTACTGTTTTTCTAAAGCAAGTGCTTGCAACTCAAGAAACATACAAGTAATGCAGCAGTCTAGTAATTTAGAGAAGTTAAAACCTATCATTAGTCTCCTCTGCAGCAGATTTACCTAAGTTAACACAATCTAAGAGCTATACAAAAGGTAAGTCTAACAAAGTAGTTTAAGCAAACTGAGTGCTTTAAACCTCAGGGCATTACTCAAAAACCATCGCCCATTTACCATCATCCCACAATGTATTGTTTCAGTTTTGTGTGCTGTTAAAGTCAATTACTACAGCCACTTTACACATTCATTCACTGCCCTGAAGACTGCAAGATCCTGATATGAAAGATCTTTCATACCTTATTACAACGACTGTTACTACAGCTCTACTTGATACACAAGAGGAAAGTCAAAAGCTGAACTTCAGCATAAGCTCTAGTAGTATGACACTTAATAGAAAGGTTTCAGTTATTTTGATAAGAACTTATCAAATTCTTACCTTGCTCTCACCAAGTTCTGAAATCCATTCTTTGACTAAGTTATTCAGTTTACTAAGAACAACGAGTCTGTAAAGAAAAATCATATTAAATTTGTCCCAAGAAACAAGAGATTCACAAATTTTAGTCTTGTTATACCTGTGATTCAGTTCTTCTTCATCTTCAAATACCCCAAATGGCTTCATTGCCTCAACTAGCTTCTGAGTATGAATATAATCTATATCCTTAGGAGGAGCCAAGCTAATTGGAGAGGTAACTCCATAGTGCCTTTGAGGCTGGTTCTGCAGCATAGAAGTTCTGTGGGAGAAAATAAAATGCTGAAGACTTCACAAAAGCAAAAAATCTTACTGGGCATCACACTTGAGTTTACAGGTTTCCAATTAAGCTTTTGCCCGTTTCTCATTTATGTTATCAAGATGGGTAAAAGAAACCCCTGCTTATGCACAGTAAGACACTCTTGTACTAACCTGTAAGTTAGAGGTCAAGTTGCCACTACTAAGAGTCACAACGACTTTTTAAATTCTGGATACAAGAAAAGACTCAGTTACTGCTACCTTAATACCATCTACTTGCATTGTTCTAGATAATTACAACTTATCACCAGGAAATAAAAAGGCCTGCAACCCACTGAGGACAACACTGTGTACTTCAGAAGTTTTGGGTGTATTTCAGTTTAGGTTTAAGGGTATTCCCCACCCGATCAGTTTCCTGTTAATGGAAAACAAGACCATTTAACACTTCTTCCTTTCAGTTAGATGAGGTATGCTATCACAACAAGCCAGTAGAAAACTGAACAGATATGCTGTGCTTTTATTGACTCTGGAACAGCATTGTACTTGATTATACAGAAGATTGGTGTATATAGTGAAATGATACCTAAAATAAAGCTGATGCAGTGAATTAATGATGCTTAAGTATTATCTTATTTTTGGCTAAGAAAGAACGTGAATGGAAACAGCAACGCTGCAATTCAGTGTGTAAGGTAGCACAACTCCACCTGTGCTTGTAAAAGCTGGTCATATGCAGCTTAGCTTAATACTGAGTTTGAGACATTGGTATGAAGTAAGGTTGTTTTTTCCCCCCCTGCAAGGAGATGCAACTATTCATTATTCTCTTCCTCTTCTAGCCCTGCTGCCTTTGAAACAGGTATTTTTGCAATCCTTCTACACACATGGCTTTGCATAGTGAAGGCAACTGAGGAACAGCATTTGATGAATTGTCAATGAACTACAGCCCTACTTCTCGTATCACAGCCATTACATGTATCAGATTTCACAGGCTTCAAAATTTAAACTCAGCTATTCACATGTCTTGGTTATTAATGCGTGCAGATTTGCATAATGAACTTCACCTAGCCTCTGACATGACTTTCATGGCAGTTTTCCCAGGGCCAATGACTACCAAAAGGTCATCAAACCTTTCTTGGCAAGTACTTCTCCTGTTGAGAGTCGATCCCTGGTTTGGGATCACATGGCAGCAGTTACTATGATGCTGATAACTGAGTGGGTTTTAAACTCACACACCCCTTAATGAAGAAATATATGCCAGTTTTGACATGCCTTCTATTGTACTACTGAACCTCCAATATCAATACACCTCAGCTTACTCAGAGAGAGTCCATATCCAGACTCCAAAGCTAAAGTGATTAATCACATCATTATTCAAAATGGATATTTTCTTCTTTACCTATGGACAACTTCAAACATTAGCTGGGTTAGCCAAGAAATACTTAACACCATTTAAGATATGACAAGTTTTGACTGGAACAGGATTTGAAAACACTCATAAGGCACCTTCAGCAATTGATTTATAGGAGCAGGACCACCTGTTCTTTTATTTCTAAGGGCTGGCTTCGCTTCTCCACTGAAGGAAGACTGATTTCTCTCTCAAGGAGTCTCTGCTGAGAGATCAAGTTTAAAACATCTATAGCAGAGTTACTTTTTTTAGGCATTACTTACATCATAAAACTTGTACTTCAGAGTGTTTGTTCAAAGCAGGAGTGTTTTAGACCTTTTAGCATTTGAGATCTTTCCACTATATATAAGTACACCATTTGTCTTTCTTTGCCCCTATTCTTCCTAAGGGGACTATAATTAGAGATTGACCTAATAAAGAATATCATTCAGATGCATCATCACATGATGGAAAAATAAATCAGAAATTCTTAATATCAAGTTCTTTTAGTCATTAGTAGACATTTTTCAGTCTCTTGCATGCATCACTAAAGAGTGGGATCTCATGATTTAAGAGCTGAGGTGAAAAGGCACTTGGAAAGTTTTACTGAAGGAGTGACTGATATCCAGTGGAATTTGTTCCTCCGTTGAAAGTTAAAAAAAAAAAATCTTACTTTTCTGTTTCAAGTTTACCAGGCTGCCAGGCATACACAAAGAAGAACGTTTCAGAGAAAAAAAGCAGTATAGCATGTTATCTATTCCTCCTTAAGCTTTCTGTTTAAATGAGGAATCTATTTAGCTTAGTATTTCCCATTTAATTGATTCAATTTCTCCACCACAGCAAACAGGTCCAAGACCTGCCAGTTCTAACAGATCCTAGTGTCATACAACAAGCCATAATTTAAATAAGTTTGTTTCAGGTTTTGCCATTTATCTGTGGTTTTACTGAGCAGCAAACTATCTTCTCCTGCATATTCTGGGAGAGAACAGGTAAATTTACATTATTTAGTTTTCAGTCATCACTGTGTGTTTACTGTGAACACATTCCTCTAATTGATGAGGTCAGCCTGTCCTCAGCTGCAGATGTGGTTAACTAACATCCAATTTTCTTCCACCCTCACCACATGAGGGCAGAAATGACTGGAAATTACCTCCTGAACCACCGCAATCGACAGCACAGGACAACACAGAGCAATCACAGTGACTTCAACAGACTTCACTGCAGTAACACCTGCTATCCACCCAGACCAAACAGCTCCAGCTACAAGCTGCAACTCTCATTCCCAGGAAGTTACAGAGACTCATACAAAAAACCCATGGGCACCTGCTGGCATCTTGCTATAGACACCAACATTCAGAGGAAGTTACTTACTCACATTTAAGCTTCTACTACCTCTTGTACAGCACAAAACTATTTGAAAGCCATCAGCAAACAGCTTGACAACCAGCCAAGCTGTTAAGTTGCAGAGATGCAAACCAACAGCATTAGATGGAGTCACCCTAAAATTACAGGCACCAGATAACTCAGGCTAGCAAACAGCTTCACCTCTGCTTTCATTACCCCCTAAGCCTTTAGCTCGTGCCCACAAGACCTGCCATCACGGGCCTCACAGCAGCAGGACAAGTCCTTTTAAAAAGGATAAGGAAGAAAAAAAAAAACGTTAGCCGAGGCAGCCCCCGCGGGCAGGCCGCGGCCTCCCGCCGTGCTGCCCCAGCAGCGCGGGCGGGCGGGGAAGGCGGCCCCAGGGGAGACGCGAGGCGGGAAGGATGGGGGGGAGGGGCGCTCCCCCAACGGCCGCCCACGCGCCTCCTCACCCGCACGTCTCCTTCATGGCGCACGCGACGCCGCCCCGCTCCACGCGCGCGCTGCGCTGCACAACACCGCACCACACAACGCAGCCCAACCCACGGCCGCTGCCCACCGCCCGCGCCCCTTGTACCCCGCTCGCGGCCACCGCCTCCTTCCCGACAGCCACCGCGGGGCTCGGCCAATGGAGCGTGGGAGCGCTCCCGGCGGGGCGGGGCCTCGGAGAGAGGCCCCGCTCCCGCGCCGCGCCGCGCCGCGCCGCCCGCTGCCCCCTGGCGGCCGTTGGCGCGCGGCTGTTGGCGGGCGGCGCTCGCGCCCGGCCTCCCCTCACAGGTGCCGGTGCCGGTGCCGCCCCGCCGGCCGTTAGCGGCGGGCTGGCTCGGTCACGACACGGGCGGAGATGCGGGCGCTGCCGCGGTCGCCCCGTGGCACGACGTGGAAGAGGTGGCCCGGGGGGGGGCGGGCGCCGCGCTCCGGCGGCCCCCGCCCGAGCCGCAGGTGTCGGGGGAGCAGCGCCCCGAGGAGCGCCGCTGCGGGCAGGCTGAGGCCGCCGGGCGCCAGCCGCAGCCAGAGCGTTTGTAGCGCTTGCCGGAGCTGGCAGCCCCTTCCGCGCTCCCAGGCGGGCCCGCAGCCCCCCGTCCCGCCTCAGAGCTCCGCGTGGTTCTCCCTGGGCAGGTGCTGCCGCGCAGCCGTCGCCGCTGTCCGTCACAGATGTCTCTCCCTCAAACCCTTCTGCTGTCAAACTGATACAGAGAATGGCCAGAAACTTCCTCCCTGGGACCTTGCTCTGTACACCCCTCCTCTGTCTCTGGAGGTCAGTTTTACTGAGTGGTGCTTTGTCTGACGTTTTAGCTTAATACAGGAGAGCAGCGAGGGGCAGTTGCACAGATAGTTGCTGAGAACTCGTATCTTAAAATCCGGTCGGCATATGTGTTCATTTGATCCATGGGAGGATTTAACGCACGTTGTTAATGACAGTCAGCAGATAGTTTTAATTACTCATGTTAACTCATTGCCATTTATCATTTTGGGCCAACACTGCCTATTGCAAACAGTATTAATGTGACCAAAATACCCTGCAGAGTATTCTCCTATACTGTGACATGTAGATGGCAATTCCCCACTCCCCTGTTCGAGCCTGCAAAAATTTACAGATAAAACCTTCATAGTGGTTTTGAAAAGTTAAGCAAATGTTTGGAGAAAATTGCTTTGCAACTGCTTTGATGAACCTTGCCATATCAGAGCCGTTCTCTGAGACAAGCATAAGCATTATTTTTGCACTTTTCTGGGTTGCCAGTAGTGCCTTTAAGTAAAATACATTTAATCTCACAAGATGCTCTCAAGAAATCCAAACTTATCTTTTGTCCTGAGGTTTCAAAAACTAGTGAAACAGATACTTAGTTTTCAGACATGAAGGCACTTTTAGCAGGATAGCCTTACATACCCTTCTCAGACGACTTTATGCTATAAGGAATTAAACTATTTGAGTATTTGCATGGCAGTACTTGTGCTAACATTTCAAAGTCTTTGAAAACTAGATGCTTCTGCAATGAGTTGTACTAGCAAAGCCAAAAAAACATTTCCAAACAAATTTCTTAGGAGGTTTTTATTCTCTAGTCACATCCTATCATTCTCCTCTTGTTCTATGATCAGGAAAACTATTGCTTGTATACTTCCTTCTGTTCTTTTCTCTCAAGTTAGTATCATCTGTTTTCTGCAAGGAAAACAGCTACCTTCATTTTTTCTGAATTTAGATGGCTGATTATTCCATGTTCTTTTTATCTGCTTCTACTGTGTGCTTTACTATTGCTATAGTAGCCACATTTGCCTACAGATGTGAGTGATGCAAGGTTTTTAAAGGAGCCGTGATACCTTTTATTAAAACACCTGCAACAGTTGGGAAAAGATTAACAAGTCTTCAAGCACACCAGTTTTTGTTCAGGTATAATAGAGAAGCAGCAATTCTAATGTTAAATACAAATAGGGGAGTAATCAAGCCTAACTTGATTGCTTAAATCAGATGTATCATTAAACAGAAAAGATATGTGGTGTCTGGGAAACACAGAAGGGTGTTTGTTCCTGTAGGGGCTGGGGGCAGACTAAAGAAATAACTTACGTCTTGTAGAAAATAAACAATTATGAGGTAGTATGAAAGCAATAGTTCAGTAGTAACTCTGTTTTTTAGTGTCTGATAGAAATATGAATTCTGATTTCTAACTTTATCTCTTAAAGGTGCTTGAAAATCTTCCTTGGAGGGTAGAACTGGGGAGAAGGATATGGACTGGCTGTTCTGTGAGTAATATTTTTTTCATAGAAAATGGAATCCTTTATCAGTTATTTACATAAATCTCTGATATGTACCTGTTGAATTATATCAGTGCAGTTTCCACAACATCATCTGAAGTACTGGCTAAAGCACATCGCTTTAGAATGCGTAGAATTTGGGGATGGCTTGTTTCAAGGTAGTGTTTTCTTCCTCTGTGTCTCTTATAACAACTTAATGTTTTTGTGTAGGGTCTGAGCTATAGAATGCTAATAATCATTGGTCAGGGATTTCCTTTTTTTTTTCTTCTTTTTAATATGGGTATGTGAGTTATTCAGTTATTTCAGGGAAATACTTTTCAATAAGCTAATATAGGATATTTTTTCTAAAATTGTTGGTATGTTCTAAAGGAGAAAATGTTCCTCTCAGTGCGAATGAGGTTATGTCTGAGTGCTTCCAGTATATTACAGGTTGTTACTGTTTTTATGGAGATGTACATTATAAATATATAGGTTTGTGCTTTTAGTATATTATAGTCTGTGAGCTAGTATTTTGTATCTTATCTGTTAAGTTAGTGGTGGTGTGGTGCTTTTTAGAAAAAGCTTGTGGGAACCATGTGTTTGTTAGACTTCTAAAATTCAATAGTCCAAATATTTATTCCAAGTAGAAAGAAGCTTTTATATATTCAGTATAGGTTTTGCTGTTGTTTAGGTTTGCTGCTGTTACAAGTTTTGCAATTCCTTTTCCCCTCATGTATTCAGCTGCTGCCCACATATTCCATACTGGCTTGTATGTTTCTGTCCGTCTTTGATAGAAGGTAGCAATCTTGTCCCCTCTTCCCCAGCAAAGAGTTCTTGTGTATTCAAAGTATACTAACTAGCTTTGTGCTCAGTGCATGACTCTTGTAAGTAGTTCAGGCTTATCTTTTAAATTTAAGTCCTTGCTCTGTTAACTTTCAGCTAGATCAGGCAGCTGACCTGACTTATCTGGTAGTCATGCGATCAGAAGCACTGACAGAAGGGAAGGAGAAGGAATGTGTTGTAAGGAGAGGGGAGGATGGAGTGGTTTCTTTCAATATGACTGTCGTTACACAAATAAGATCCTTCTCACTTATTTAAACTACATCTTTACAGAGTATTTCCATGGCGGTTTAAACTGGTCTAACCTGGGTTTAAACTGATTTTTCTTCTCTGCCACCAAGAAGGCTGTGCCAAGCTGGGGTTGGGCCAGATCAGTTTCCAAATTGCCTCTGCACCTGCAGGCTCCTGAACTACTGTTGGTGCAAGGACAGAAGGACCACAACATGGCTGCAGGAGTGGAGGGGTGGGATGATAGCAGTCTGGGTTTAGATTGGTTTATGGTGCACCCTTAGAGGATGGTGTGCCCAAAAACTTGCATCTTTTTCCAGCATGTGAGTTGATCTCATGAAAGTTATCATCTCTCGCTACAAACTCTGCTTCTTTTATCCTCATTTTTCAATCCCCTTTGTTAAGAAGTGTGTGCACTCAGGTGTGTGTCTTGTATCTGTGTGCAAGCATATATGTAGATGTCCAGATGAACACAACTTCTTGTGAAGTACTTAAAGTATGTCACTAACACAGGAACATTTACTCTCCCCCAAACAAGACCTCAAACCTAATAGCCTTAGAGGATCGACTCTTATCTACAGATGTATGAACCTTAATATTACCACATTTGAAGTATTTTGTGATGCATGAGTCACAGGTTGAACTTTTTGTATCTTATGGTATATGAAGGATTATGTACTCACATCTGCTCTTTAACACATATACTATCTATCAGCTGACCTACTGGTGCTATTGCTTGCATATATTTGTGTTTGGAGATAGTTCTTTTACTAAATGGGATGTCAGAGGGGTTGATATTTATGAGGGAGTGTGCAGCTGGAGTTCTGTGACAGTGATAAAAATACACAGTGTGCTGCTGCGTGAATGAAAAGGGTGTGGTGATTTACTCTGTCATTTCCTTAGTTTTGTATCTTTTTATCAGATATATTACATTCATTGCAACCCATACAAAAAAGACTATGTCCAGGAAGCTTTTTAATCTGTATGCCATATCATATTTTACTTGATAAAGTGCTTCATGGCTCTTCTTGCATTTGAATGTTTTAATATTTTAATGACTAAATGACAGTGCAAATTTAAACAGATTTTTTTGAAGGCCATTTTGGAGGAACTTCAGGTATGTGCAGGAAATGTTATGTACCAACTATTGCACCTGAACCTTTCTGTGTCAACTTAAAAATCTGACTGAAAACTGAAATAGCTACAGAGAAAATATTATTTGTATAATATTAAAATATTATCCATAGAACAGAATAATGTATCAGACAAAGATTGTATTCAAACTTTGGATTTTTCTTACAAATGAGGATCTTATCTGTGTAATGTACCATATTTCACTTGGGAAAGATTTTTATCAGTAATAATTTGTATAAATACATTTATGGCCTGATAAATATCAGCTAAAATAACATGAAATTCAATTCTGGAAAGCTGCATTGTTGTAATAAATGTTTTCCAGATTTACCAATCTATTACACTACGTGGAAAGCTATATGGTAAAAGATAACAGCAAATAATAGAAGGTAGGTTGCTAAAGACAGATTTTATATAGACTGATTTAAACAACAGTGGTTGATGATGAAATTTACAAAGAAAAAAATTAAATCTATTTTCTTAAAAGACACAATTCCGAAATATTGATATTGGTAGCCTTACAAGCTTTAAGAGGAAAACCCTGAAATGTAAATATTTAAAATATTCATATTTAAAAGTCAGTCCTAACTCTGCTGCTGCTGAAAGACTCTGCTTGCGTCCGAGGGCATGGTTCTGGGACTGTGTTATTAGGCTGTTGCATGTCTTTCTAGGCTGGTTTGCTCCAAATGGCTATTAGCAATTAGTTCCTGATATTGACAGTTTTAGTGGATTCCTAGCTTGTTTGCAATCACTTGATAAGACTCCAACTTGCCATGTTACATTGAGCCAGCAACACAGTACCTTTGATCTGCTTTCCCAGGTAAGTCTAATGCCTCTGCCTCTTGACATGAAATTGGTTACAGTTCTTCACCTGCTCAACAAAAACAGAAGACTAAACTTGCATTAGATTACAGGGTACAATGTCACCAGTATATGGACAGGTCACTCCCTTGTTTCACTCCAAATTGAAGCTAAGATTAATTATGGCGTTACCAGCTTCTAAAACAGGTTATTTAATAGGAACTAACTGTGAGCTCACTGAAGCAGCGCTAATCTTGCTGCTCTCAATGAGCTGGCTGTCTTTGATCAGCTCATTCTCTCTCAGCAGGCCAAAAAATAGCCACAGGATATGAGTGCTTAGCTTACAATCATGTTAATTTTGCTTTAGGTTTGTCTTTAGCTGTTGGAGATTAATGAATAAAAATGGTGTTTAAATTTACAACCAGTTCTCTTCTAATTGCTTAGCAGTATTATTTCTCGCTGTTTTCTACTTCGATTACTTGAGCCAGTCATCTAAAAGGCTGTGTGATTCTGCCATGCGATAGTAGGGTACAGCCAAAATGTCTTGGAACCAGCAAGATGCGAAGAAAGAGAGCTGAGGAACTTCCTTGCTTTTCCAACTCTTTTTCTCTGCCGTCTCCTGCAGCCATGCCCAAATCCAAAGCCAGTGTTTGCCCTTCTGCTTCGCTCCCTCTTGCCCATGCAACAATCTGCTCTGACCTTACAAGAGAAGCCTCCTCTGATTCCACCAGTGTGCATCAGACATTCTGAAAGCTAAATATAAACTTGTATCAGTCCCTCCCACCAAAAGCCAGACTCCTTATCTTTAGGTGTAGAAGAGTGGAAATAAACTTCTCTAGTCATCTCTACAAGTAATGATTCCCATTCTACATGAACAGAGTCCTCTGACACACAGGACACTTTGGTTGCTTTTGTATTGTTTTGCAATCATGAATTGCAAAGGTAGGTGACAATCAAAAAGATACATGAACAACCCTTTTTACAACTTACATTCAAGAAAGAGTGGTTCAAGGCTCTGAATCAGAAGCCTGTTTCAAAGGACAAATGCCTGGCTCCTCTATTTACGGAAACTATTGTACTGTATGGAAAAACTTGTGTTTTATGACCTGGAATGCACTGTACTGTTAGTCAAAGAAGGCTCTTAATTCAATTTCCTCACCCAAGGAGCTGACCAGCTTGTCACTGCCCTGAACAGAGTTAGCAACCATACACACCTTTAAAGCTGACAGTAATAGGGCACAAGTGATTAGTGCTACCTCTTAGCTCTCTGTATCCTCTAGCTGAAAGTTATATATAGCCCTGTAAAGGGGAGGGGAAAGAAAACCCAGAACTTGATGGCCAAAAAAAAAAATAGGGAGCAGAGATTCATTTCTTCCCTAACCCACTCAAATACAGAACATGAAAATTTAAATAAAAAAAAAAAAAAAAAAAAAAAGGAGGAATGTCAGCTCAGTGTATTTTAACCAGAGATTTTCAGAGACAGACTTTTAAAGTAGCTCAGCTCCTACCAACACACCTAAGTGAATTAGCAAGATTTTATTTTCAAGCGTCAGATCTGAGTGGGTGTTGTGCATCTCTTAAGCTGACAGATTTGGAAATCAACACAAATCTAGGTGTCTTATGTTGGCTTAGCTCTTGTGATCATCTGGCTGCCAGCAAACAAGCCAAGCAACCCTTTGGTAGGAGCCCCTAGGTTCCCGGAACATCTCCAAGTATATAATCAATGGGGGGGGGGGGGGGGGTGTCAAGGCAAAGATCAGGTGTGATCAGAAATGTAAGAGGAGGAACAGAGAAAGTCAGTCACAGTCAGTGACGCAAAAGACTGCGAGTTGTCAGGTTTCTCAGATGCCACCCAGGGCGCTTCTGCTAGGCGGTGGCTTGGCTTTTGGCAAACCGTCATCGCAAATTCCTTTAATAGAAAGATTTAGAGTGGCCTTAACCTGGTAGTGCCAGTGTGCTGCATATAACACCAGTCTGAATTTAAGTGAATAATTTTTTTAAAGGGCTTTTAATTTGACCTTTTAAAGCCCCCGCCTTTTTATTTATTGACATAGTGCCAGTTCTCCACTTCCCCCCAGTTCCACAGCCCTGAAAGAGTAATGCGCTTGTTCTGTACTCGCTCCATTAAGTCGCCTCCTAATCGGCTGCGTAACCTCGGATCCTGCATTAGCAATATTATTTATTTTATTCTTTTAAACAGAGAGGTTTTGAATTCATGCCCACAAAGCACCACTAAAAACTTTGGGATACTTTCCTCCGAGGCACAGCAGAACATGGGCGTAAAAGACCAAAGGACAAATCCCTGCCGCGATGCCTGCCAGATAACTGCTTCGAGGTTTGATTTTAGGTGTGGATCCCCTAGACCCAACATTAACTAGCAAAAAGTGACACTTTCATTTTAATATTACTGACCAATAAAGACTATTACATAAAGCCGGACAAGGAAGCGGGTGGAAGCCTGGGGTTCGTTCTGACGGTACGGCCACATTTCCCGCTCCCCTCCCCAGCCTTCCCAGGGAAGGCGGCAAGGGACCAGGCCAGAAAGACAGGCTGCCCACGTGTGCACCACGGTAGCTCGCGGCTGGGGCTTTGGCTCTTCTGCTCTGGCTTGCTGCGCTTGATCTATACTTTAGAAAAAAAAAAATAAAATCTGAAAAAATCAAAACATGTTAGATTTTTAGTTGAAATTTTAAAAAAACTTTAGAAACGTAAAATATAAAAATTAAAAGTTTTAAAAAGTTTTAGAAAAAGTTAACTTTTTAATTGAAAAATTTTAAAAGCACTTTAGAAAAAAAAATTAAAAATGCTTTAAATAATATTGAAAAAATAAAGACATTTTAGAAAAAATAAAAAATTTGGAAAAATAAAGATTTTTTAAAACTTTTAGAAAAAATGAGGGAAAAAGAATATGTAAAATTTTAAAATGCTTTAGAAAAATATTTAAATATTAAAAAATAAAGTATTTCAGAAAAAAGGAAAAAATAAAATGCAGATTTTTTTTAAAGAACAATTTAAAAAAATGCTTTGATGAAGTGGAGCGCCCTTCCACCCTTGTTTCCGCTAGGATTTGTTGACAAGGGAGTGTGCTGGGAAACCTGAGCGGGGGAACTCAGGGCTCCCCACAGTCCTTTCTTAAATCTACGAGCAAGTGGCTTGAGCTGAACAAGTCATCCCTCAGTGCAAGCAGTATGAATCTGTGTGGGTGAGTACAGGGAAAGCACAGCAGAGGCTGCAACTTTGCTGATGACACTATGTGACACAGGTAGTCACTCTGGTAATTGAAGACTGACTTCCTGCAGATTTAAAAGTGCCAACTGCAACAGGATTTGTTTCTCAGAAGCTCCCTCAGACTACCCCTGCCTCATTCATCTCCCATGCTTTCAGGATAACTACAGCCTTACCTTCTTATGTGGTCTCAATTTGTCGATATGAGTGCTGATTTGTTGTAGGTGTTGCAAAGTATGCAGTCAAGAAAGAAGGAATAAAGGGAGAAATTTATAGCTAAGGTAGCCAAATGCCAACACAGAGGATTTTGCCTCTGCCAGAGTTCTTACGTGATGCAGGGCAAGTTGTTTTAAGGCAGTGTTCATGGGCGTAATACTGATTTGGAGGGGTGGATATTGGAATCGTATTTCCATGTTTCATTTTCTAATTTGCAGAGATGCTGAGCCCAAACTCATCTGTAGTCACGGGGGAGTCACTCTGAACATTGGACTGTAGGGTGCTATGCAGCCTGAAAACCAGGTTCAAAGTATCTAATCACAGATTAGATACTAGTATTTTTTTGGTGTTGGTCTCTCTATTTGGACCTACAGTAGTTCAACTGGGAACATATTTCATCATCTCATGTGTCTTGTGAAAATAAATTAAGAAGTGCTTATGAAGCATTTACTCTATAATAGACAGAAGACTCTGCAGTGATTAAAGTTAACTCTATTTCACTACAGCCCTTGTTAGAAGAAGTACTTGGAACACATCAAACAAGGCGAGGAGTGCATCCAATGTGCAACTCCCATTCACAGTTAACTCGCCCTTCTCTCACACAGAATTCCTCATTCACTTAAATGAATTACTTCTGATTTTCATTTTCCTTAGTATTTACCAACACTCCAAACTGCTCAGCTGCTATATTAACTGAGGTTATCTGCAACTTGGTGTCCCTGTATTCTTTTGAGGCATCTAACCATTCTGCAGGGGACCCAAATCTCTCTCCTCCCCGCCCCCCAACTGAAGTCAATGAGAGCTTTGCAATGGAGTTAACATTCAGTAAAGGGGAGAGCCTAAACTTAGTTAACTGCTGGGAAATTTTAAATTCAATCTGATTGCTCTCCTATGTTGCAAGAGAGAGAAACCAGAACTTCTACTCGTTTAGATAAACTGTTTTTACATAGCACAGAGCTGATACGTGTTTGTCACATAAAGATTAGCAGCAAAGAAAAAAAACGTAGCAACAGTATGTTGAAGATGTTCGTTTATGTAGAAGTGCTGACAGGACCTTTGCTTGACAACTTACCTCAAGCTAAGGATCTGCTTGACAAGGTCTATATACACTGGCATTTGGATAATCAGCTGGCGTATGCAATCACAGGACCCAATACCCCAAATGTCATAGGACTGCATAGTCCTAAAGCATGAGAAACTTTCGAGTAGCTCATCTCTTTTGTAGATACCATGCAGGCTTTTTTTTCCCCCCAGTTTCTTGGGGTGTCACTGTAAGAGGAAGATTAACATGATGAGTGTGACTGCCCAAACATCTGAAGCGTATGGATTTATTATAGGCAACCTGGGTGCCTCGTAAAGATTTGATTTGAACACTGATGCCCTTCAAAGGTATTATGCACGTAAAATTCTTTGCCGCTGCCATTTACCTTCAAGATGTTTCCTTGGGGGAAGAAAGTTGAGTTAGCAATGCACTTGTTTTAGAGAAATAATCTTAAAGATTGCTAGCAAAGAGCACTGTTCTTGTAAAAACCTGAGGAAGAAAAAATCTCATGTGGTAGGTCTTAGTTTAGAAAGTCTCTTGGCTCAGGAATAATTGCCTGGAAGATGTTGGCCAAACATAAGAGACTTTGCCTCCTTTGCTTCACCCCCATTTTTTTACCTGTAAAATGAAGATAGTTATATTTATTTCGTGGGAGTTCTGAGAGGTATAATTTATTAATATTTAAAAAGTGCTTTCCCTTATTCAAGTGGAAGTGCTTTCCCTTATTCGAGTGGAAGTTGCTATAGATGAACATGCTGTATCTTTGTCTACAACTAGCTATACATAGTGAGCAGAAATGTTTATTATTTTTCTCCTGACAGAGGAAGAGAACAAATCTGTTTAATCTTCATATTGTTCTTTAGTTTCTCTTATTTTGGAGTGGGGGGGACCCGAGTCCTTGGACAGCTGATGCTGTGTAGCTCTGGTATTTGTTCTAGTTCCATTATAGTTCGAACGTGGCCATGAGATTGGTTTTGGGCATTAAAGTCTCATATTACTACCCCTGATGCAGTATTTCCTATCATGTCTAGGACTCGTCTTTGTCATGAATTCATTAGTTTCATGCAGAGATCGTATATAATTCTGATTGCTTCTTGCTGGGAAACTTTAAAGAGAGGAATGGATACCGGTAATTACTGAAACACCTCAATTCTGTGTGAAAATTAGGAGAAATTTTCATATCCATTAACCTTGTAGTAAGACCTAGTTGAATTTTTTTTCCTCACCTTTTTACATGATAGCATTCTGTTTAACTTCATGCACAAACTTAGCATCTGTCCTGTTTCAAAAAATAAGTCAATTTGATATTCAGTTGTCTCTGCAGAATTCAAGCCCATCGTAGGGAGCTCTCAGCTGGCCAGCTTCATTTAGCTGTTTTCTTGTGCCTGAAGAGACAGAGCACCTCCTTAGCTGGAGAAAACTGGCAAAGCTCTAGGGAAGTCATGTAGCTATACTTGTTTTTATCCAGCTCTTGATTTGGCCCATTGTTTGAAGGAAAACAAATAATAATAGTAGAAAACAAATACTGAGTAATTCTGCATTAACATAAAACATGAGTAAATCATATTGACCCTTTTAATAATTGCTCCTGTGACAGCCATGTGGATAGGGCAGTGCGTCCGAATGTTTATAATCTTGCAGTGATCTTTGTCTGGGTGGAGATGTGTTCATGAGTCAGTGGGTCTCCACAAGGAGTTTTCCAAGGAAAATACTATTTGTTCTGTTGTTGTTGTTTGTTTTTTCACAGTATGTATTTTCCTGCAGTGTATGTGTTTCAACATTCCTTATACTGAAGTAGAAGGGGACAGAATAAAAGGTAGAGACGAATTGTACAAACTCCTGATGTTCTCTGTATGCTTGCTTCCGTTCTGGGCTTTCCATCTCATATTTGTATATTTGTGGTGTCTTTCCCATGTAATTATAAGGGGCAACTCACAGGGATCACATGGGCCGTATTAGAGTATGATGGAGGGGATGCGAGCTTTAAAAAACACAGTGTGACATAAGTGCTGTTCTGGCTTTTCCACTGTATTTATACCTTCACGTTTAGGGGAGAAAGTGTACTTAAAGTTCACAAAAGCTTACTGCTATTTTCTTCTAAAATAAAGAATATAATTCAGAGTAGCTGGAGAGCAGCTAGACAGGAGGTGACTACTGACATAGCTAGAGGTCATCTTCTTCTAGGGCTTTTTATTTTCTTTTTCTTTTTTTAATGGGAACACAGAAGGAGATGGCATACTACTTGTACCAAGCCTGGTGCATTGTTCATGGGACTTGTTCATTGTACGTGATGAAGTAAACCACAAGAAGTTGTTCGTTTGAATCTTTTCTGGTAGTTCTTTTCTGACCAATTGTCTAATCATGCAATTGATATACAAGATAAGCATAGAATAACACTGAATTCCTCATAAAGAAGTTTTTTAAAAAAAGTCTCCTGCCTTGAATTCTAACCCAAAATGAAGGGAGGATGAAGTAATGAAGAGTGACAAATAATGGAGTGCGAACTTCGGAAAATGTAAGAGAAGGATTACAGAATTACAGAACAAAGTTATACAATTACATAGTTTATTTGAACATCCTTTAGGACATCTTGTGTATCTGTGTTCATACGTGTGGATATGAATATCCAATCACTTTTACCTTGATGATTGGCAAAAAAAAGTGTGGGACAAAATCAACATCAAATACAGAAGTGCTTTCAATTATGTTTAAAATTTTCTAACACATCTATTATTATGTATTCTCTCATCTACAAGTAAAATCTTACTGTGTGAGAGAAAAGAAAGAACAAGAGAAGGGTTGTAAAGCCCCTTTAAAGAACAATAATGACCAAAACCAAGCAAGCAAAAAAAAAAAAAAAAAAAAAAGAATAAAGATGAATAGCAGAAGAGATTAGCATAATGTTCATGGCAATTGCTGGGGAATAAGGCAGCGTGAAGGCTGCCTTAAGGAATACGGCGTCTGAGACGTGCGTTCCAGTGTGTGCGGGAGAACCCTGAAACGTGAGGCGCTCCTGAATACAGGTTTCATTCTCATGTACATCAAGTCTACTTTCTACTGAAATACAAAGGGGCTTCAGATGGTATAAATATAACTTAATCCTGTTCTACGGTTTCTTTATGCTGTAAGAAAAGCATAAAATAGCCATAGTGCAAATAAGCCCACGGTCTATGAGAACACACAAGTTATTCTATGTCTAGCAGTCACATTTATGTCTATATTGTGCTTTTATCCATCTAGTTTCTCTTAAATAATGTATATTTGCTCTTTTTTATTATTAACAAAAATTTCAGTTTAGTTTGAAAGCTTTTATTTAATATTCTTGTTGGTTATGACAATGTAATAAAAGGGAGATTCACAAAGAAGGTTCTTGCGAAGATTTCAGATGTTCTGTGTTATTGTTTTCTGAGATTATTCAGTATTGATTCAGTAGGAATTTGTTGCTAGATAAATTTTCTATCTTGAAGCACTATGTTTTCCTTGAGGAGCTCTTGTTGAATCAATAAGAACTAGATATGGTAACACCTTCTGGGATGGCTCAGTTCACTCTTGAAAGTTCACTGTAGCAGTTCTTTGCTATTTTGCACAGGAATAGTTCATTTGTCCAGATATTTAGGAAATGATATTAATTTGTGTAAGGTTGCTTTTAATTATGCTCTCATCTGCAAGCTTTGGGAATGCTTTACTGTAGTATGAAGCTGGAGACAAGTATGAGCTCAAAAAGTCATACTTGAACACTTTGCTTTAGTACACACTTTGCTGTATCACCTGTGAAAATAACCAGCATTTACAGAGATTACAGTTGCACAGCTAAATGCATACACACCTTGGTGAAGAAAAAACTCTGGCCACACTTACATGGCCATGAAAATAAAGTGTGCCGTTGTAAGATAGCAGAAAACTGTGCTTGAAAAAATATGTTCTGCTGCAATTAAATGGGGGGCTGGGGTGAGTATGACTGTGGTCTTCATGTGCCAGTAAATCTGCTAGGGGAATATGCAGCACCGGAAGAAGAGTGTATATTCAGAGGTGGACCACATCCACCTCAGATGTGGTCCACCTGTGAATATACACTCTTCTTCTGGTGCAGATACTCTGTTTGTTAAAATACTGGTTCCTTGTCTTGATGGATGAGCAAGATGCTCTTTAAGGTTTCTGGAGATTGTTGCTTAATGATTAAGAATAATAACACTGAATACACTCTGCAGTCTCGATAAACACAACTTGTTGCAATGGTCCTAGAAAACTATGGACAACGGTTAAACTAAACTTTTAGTTCAGGAATTATCTTTCTAACTCTTGAGTTAGGTTTGGTGATTACCCTACCCTATCCATGTCATTTCAGTTTGTTTCCAAAACAGATGATAAAATGATGATTCTTATATAAACTTCAGGCATCATATTTTTTTTTAAGTTGGGGCAGAAGGTTTTTCCACACATGCTGTGGGAAGTGGACCCTGTTGTGACTCTCTCTTTTCTGGCTTCCTGGGAGACACTGGCATGTGGCTCTGCCATGTAGCTCCCTGTTCACAGGCACGGGAATTTTGCAGAGTACCTGTCTGTGGAGCACAGCACGAGCAGAGCTCAGCTCTGAACTCAAGGCTGAGAGCTTCTAGCAATGAAACTACAGCGATCTCGTTGCTGTGAGGATTGTCCTCAGTATGGCACCCATGTGTGCAACAGTGTCTATGAATTGGCTGGTTTTGCTTTAGTTTTCTTTTAATGCCTACAAGTTCTTAAGGCAAATAACAAGAAGTAAAACGTAATTTTTTGAGGTGTAAATGTGATCAGGCACTTAGATGTTTAAGTGGTATGCATTCTCTGCCCCTAGTTAATCATGCTCGGGAGAAGAGCCAACCTGCTAAATACCTGATTCATAACTATGCTGTGCAAATCTTGTAATCATATAATAAAATCTAAATCCTGCGTGAACTTCTCTTCTAGAGGTTGAGTCTAAACTGATAGCATAGAAACAGATCAGGAACTGTTACCTTATAGCTCAGCAATCTGGTGTTTATTTTTACTCATGTAGGAGTCTTCTGTATTTTTCACTATAGCAGGAGACTAACCTGTAGGCTGACACACGTCTTTTCTTGGACTGTATCTTTATACATTGATTTTTTTTTAACAACATGCGGATTTGTTCCACTTCTCTTTTTATGTACCTCATTAATGAAGTGTGTAGGATAAAAAAAGCAATAATTACCTTCAATGCCTTGGATTGAGAATAAACAGGTTTTCATATTGCTAGTTTCATATTGCACTGTAATTAATAGCCTTCAAGAATGTCCCCTAATGTGAACTGCAGAACTTGAATAAGATTAGAAAAGAAACCTGTCTGCTATGCAGTCTTTGCCTCCAGTTCTGCACTTTTCCAAAACTATACAGTAGACTTGCAGTCTAGAGAATACTTCTTGTCTGGCAGGAGATAAGCCCAGTTTCCTGGGAGAGGACAGAGCATAGTAAATGCTGGTTGCGTAGTCACTGTGTGACTATGTGGAATCGCTTTAATGCTGACTAGATGATCTTGAGAATTTTTAAAATAATGATAAGGCAAATCTAATTTCAGTGAAGCAGGGTCCATTCATGATAAAGGGATTTCTAGAAACCAATCCATTGTATCTATAGAAATACCTAGATTTTCTAATCTTTGATAGAGAATGAGAACAGACTTTTCAGAGTTCTCAGTAAATCCCAGAGCTGATAGCAAATGCTAAACACATTGAATATGGAAGGAAAGAGGCTCTTTGGAACTTGCTGCCAGTAAAATATTCTCTAAATCACAGAGTAATATCCTCAGTAAGCTGCTTAATAATGAAAACAGTGGTCAGAGGAGTGTAGCAGTGAATGTCCTTGGAGGTAGGGGAAAAGGCTAAAATGATCTAAATTAATTTTCTAAATCTATCATCAAGTGATTACTATCTCTGATGACAGCCCTGTTTTAGGAAATTAGAAACAAAACCAAATATACTTATTAATAGCATTTACAAAAGAAGAAAATAAAGCTTTTGATAACACTAAACACGAGTGGAAACAATGCAGATTATGTAGGCAGCTAAGAATCTGGATAATACAAGGAAGATGAAAAGGTTCAGGAAGGTGAAAAGGTATCCTTACTGTAAAGCATAAGTCTAAGGCGAAAGTCATTTGAGAAAGCAAACAACCTGCTTAAATTTTGGGCAGGATTTGGTATAAAGCCAAGTTCAGACCAAAGTGTTACACTGAACCTGAACTAGTTCTTCACACTCCGGTAGAAGATTCATCGCTTCTCCCTTACTTTTTGTGGAATGAGAAAGATAAGCAAAAGATGGAGGTGATGGGAAAGATTTGCTTCAAGATGCTTTCGGTTTTTGAGATGAGAGGATTTTTGCTCTTTTGGAATGCCCCTTGCTGTAGGTAACTTGTTTTGGAATGTTTATGAATGAATTTAGGGAGTGAAAGTTAAAAATATCAATATGAACTAAGTCAGCTCACACTTAGATAAATAATGGGTGATGAAGCACCACGAGAGAGATTCACAGCTATTCATTGCCTATTATGAAACACTTGGTTTCCTATTCCTAGATTCTTCTTCACTTATAAGTGATGAACTAGACCCTCAGCTGGTGAAAATCTGTGTATTTAATTAAACTTATATAGTTTAATTGGAGCCACCTCAAGTACATCTAGCACTGTGGACACTATAATTTTTAAACTGTCAGGGCTTCTGCGAATAGTGAATGACATGCTAATGCATTGCATGAAAACTTAGCTTGCAAGCAACATTACTTGAGAAAGACAAATATTATTCTGTTGTATGGGAGAGGGGAGAATATAATGTAAATGTAGTCTCTTAAAATTTCTCAAGGAGCCACATGCCAGTTAGGCAATTAAGACTTCTTTTGTCTAAGACAATTTAACTTTAATGGAATGTGTGTGGCTAAATACTCATGCAGCTCTTCACAGTCCAGCTATGTTTTCAACAGGTCATGATGAGCACTTTAAACCCAGTACCGTAGAGAAGTGCTATTAGAGAAAACTTACCCTTGGACCTTGATGGTCCAAAAACTGAAATCAGGAATCAGTCAACTTATTTTTCACTCTCTGATGGACAAACAATTTTTATTTTGTGAGAAAGAGTCTTTTCTTTTGAGGAACATAGGGTAAGATTTTATGTTTTCTTTTTGGAAGCTGTAAACTAACTTTGAACTCGCCTAAATTTGGGCCGGTTTAAGGCTGACACAGGCCAGACAGCAAGACAGACAGCTTAATATGCTTCATAGCCTTGAACACAGCCTGTCCAGGGTGACAGGGTGCGGGTGTGTGCCCAGCCATCCTTCTGAGATCCTGTCCTGTTCCTTGCTCCTGCCCATTCTTTTTCTCCATGGCTGCATGCACTTGCAGTGCAGATGTAAAGTGCTGTGCAAATAAATAAAACAAGCTAGCTCTCAAATACCTTTCGGACTTGGTGAGGCAAAGAAAAAAAAAGTTTTGTTCCATGTTTGAGCTGAGATTTCTCCTCCCCACCTGTGACTGCAATTGTGTCCATTCCACCCTGCTTGGCTAACTGTCCCGATCCTATATCGGGGGGGGGGTTCGTTACGATCCCAAGGACGAGATTAAGACGCTAAAACCGGTCAAATATTGTACAACCTTTTAAATTTATTTTCCACAGAGTGGGGAGAAAAGGTGGGGAAAGGCAAAGGGGAGGAGAGAGAGAGAGAGGGAGAGAGAAAAGGGGGAGAGAGAAAGAGATATCACCACCCGTGGATCCAGCGGTGTCTCGTTGGTCCTCTTCGCCCTGGGTGTAAATTTTAGCGATGCGCATGCAGTAATTACAACTCGAGCAGGGTCCGACCCTAGGTTCCCGCTGAAAAGTTCGGAGCCAAATCAAGGCAAATTAAATAAATAAATTGTAATGACACGTGTGCAGTACTTACAGCTCGAGTTGGGTGCCTCCGAAGAGGGACCCTGAACAAAGAAATCCCTGGGCAATTATAGCTTTTTTCAAATTAAGTTTCCCACCCCTCACGCGGTAGTTCAGACCAATAGTAATTTTTGGGTCTGGGGTCTCCTGCTCCCTATTGGGTCTCATCGTTGTTCCCAGGCAGGCTGCTTTTCTCCCTTATCTTTACTGTTGTGGTTTCTGCTGACAAATGTGTTTTGGTTCCTCGGGTTCTGCCCTTCTTTCTCAGGGCCCTGACCAACAGGTGTTCTTCCAGCAATTAGCACTGCCCCAGCAGTGACAGTAGGTGTTATCTTCCAAGGTCCCGACGAAGAGGATATAATCCAGACCCCCCCTAATTAACACTGTTTCAGCAGTGAGGGGAGGCTTTGTTTCCCAGGGTCCTGGCGCCCAAGCAGGCCTTCTTTCAAAGCCTTGACATCCTCCCTCCCGGAGTGTGACGCATAGGAATGCAGACTGCTTGTAACTCCCGTATCTTTCCAGTCTGCACCAGCTCTGGGGCCCTTTCTCACTGAACTAGGGAGTGCGGCCTAAGGCTTCAGCAAATTTAGCTACTCATGCTAAGCAATTTTTATAAAAGTTGTGCTAAGTGGCAGTAATTTGCAGTCCAGGTCCCAAAGTCTCTGTCCGATCGTGGCCTGGTTCAGCGCAGGCTTGGTGTGTCCCGGGTGGTCGCAGGGAGACCATTTCAGGGGTCGCAGCAGCTCAGTCCTGTTTCTGCCGGGAACAGATGGCTTGTTCGGGGTTATGGTTTGCTTGCACCTTATGTACCAAGAAATGTTTAAGGCAAAAGTCCTGTCCGCCACACTAACGTTTGTGCTTTTTCAGCTGAATAAGATACTTTGCACTTGTCATAAAACTGCAGTATATTGTTAGTTAAGTACCATAAACGCCTTCATGTTTCTCGCAGGAGGAGGCTACAATTTCACATAACAATTCTTAGTTATTATATAGGGTGACTTATTCATCAGTCTCAAGAAAAGTCTATAATCATCTCCAATTTCCAGGGTCACAGAGCTGCAGGGACTTGCCTTGTGGTTATGCTGGACAAACAATCCAGGACCTCGGACTGGCATTCAAAGCCCAGCATCCAGTAGACCATGCTAATGGTCTCGCTCGGGCGTGAGAGATTAAGACTGGCGTTGCTGGGTGTGGGTGACTCACCTAGCAGAGACCTCTCTAAGCTGGTCGCTTGGGTGGTCTGTGAGCTCAGAGGAGACCCATTCCCTAGTGTGAGCCTGCGCAGCCCTTCTGCTTTTAGTTCTGCTGCTTTAGATGTGGATGAGGATAACCATAGCTGGTACCTGACTAGTGCTTTCTCCCATTTTATTTATAGCCCCCCACACTCTTTCTGTCTCTCCTTCTCACCTGAATTTATACATTTTATGATTTCTTTTTTTTTGCCTTTTTATTTTTTTCAGGCTGAAATAATCACCTCTGGAAGAGCTGGAAAATATACAAGTAAGTTTTTAGGATTTTTTTCCCCACTCTTTGAATCACCTTCTGGACGACCATGTCATTCTGTGGCGTCCATTTAGAGAGGTCACAAAGACTAGCTTCCTAACACAGGGGCGTATTTAAATTGTTCAAGATCGGGCAGTGAATTTTCAGAACTCTTCGAAGTTTGAGAAGGCATGTTTCAGGTTTCACGGCAGATGAACCTGAAGCAAAAGTTCATGCATACTGCCTTTGCTTTCCATCAGGAGCTCAAAAGCCCTAAAATTTGGGTGACATTCTGGAGAAACATCTATTTTGGGTTTTTCGTTGTAAGTTGTATAACTGAAGGCAGAGGACTGGGAGGATCTGTTTTTATTTGACATTACTATCATGTATTGGCCAGTATGTGCAAAGTTACATGATTGCAGGTGATCTGGATTTATGTTGCTTAGTCAGCTGTGTAAGTGAGCACAGAACTTGCACAGATTAACCTGGGTAGGCACATGCATCTCTTTCTATCCACTGATGTGAGTGATTTGATTTTTACAGAGGATATAGTTCACACCTGAAACTTTCTTGTGTTAGATACTCTTCCCTCCATGTGCAGTTTTTCCTGGAAAAAAATCTCTATTTGGCCTTAAAAAAAAGGGGGGGGGGGGGGAAGATGAACACTTTTGTCTGCTGGGGAACAGAATATAATAGTTCTCATCCCATAGCGTTAATTTTTCTGGGGGGAACATACACCTACTACTCCCTCTCCTGGCCTCATAAGGGAAATATATGGAATTGTCAAAAGGGGGCATTCTTGCTTTTTCAGACAAATGAAAAATAAGTCATAAAATGAACTGTTATAGTTAGACCTGTCATTTAGATAGAACAGAAATTGCTTAAGTTGACAAAGTCTTCAGCCAAAGCAAATAGAACAGATGGAATATTAAATATCAGAAGTGGTTCACAGACTAATTTAATCTCTCCTTTTGTGCACAGAGGGTTTTTATCTGACCTAAGGTTTACCCAAAGCTTTTATTAATTAAAGAAAATGCCCACTGCACAGTAACTTCCTGTAAAACCATGCATGCACATGCGCACACACACGCTCATACAAGCACGTATATGTATAAATAAGATAAACATCTAGTTGCCAGTTACTTCTGATAAAAGGGCAGTTCTCAATATATCCATGAATATCTGTATGTGACAAAGTCCTGTCAGCCTGGTATGAGAACGTGCTACAACTGATTTTGCAGTTTGACTTGGCATATGTAGAGTTGCCTAGTTATAGTTGGGCAAACCCTGCGTGTTTTATAAGAATCTTTTGAATGGACAAATCCTTATGTACAGCAGAGCTTGATGTGCCTCTGGGAATGGAGAAATGACTGATGCTCTAGGTAATTCTTACTCATTGAAACAGGAACAAATCCAGGACTGACTAAGCAAATTGAGAAGGATGTTGGTTTCAAGCTTTTGTGTTAAGAAATTTCAGGAAAGAGAGATGTTCACTTCTGAGTATGCCTGAGCACTTATGGATTTAATGTGGATTCATCATTTTCCCCATAGTTTATACACGATAGTTCTGGTTCTTCTTTCAGAGCAAATTTACACCGATGCTATTCCAATGATTTGAACCTGTTAATCAACAGGTGCTGATAAACCCTGTTTATAATCTAGGTTTACCCTGCCTCTCGTAAGTCTTTGTAATATTTTTATTTCTTATTTCTTCTAGTGAAGAAAATACTAGTTATGGTCCTTACAATTAGATAAGCTAGCCCCATATAGATATAGTGATTAATGTGTATTGCCATTAATATCCTGGGTTGACTAGAGGAAAACAAGTGTATCAGCTGTATTTTTTTTAATATCCTGAGATAATAGAATTTTCTCTTGCCTAAAGACTCATTTCTTTCTCCTTCTTTGGGATTCAATTCATATACTTTATGCATGTAAAAATCATGACTTCCCCTATCTGCACTAAGATTATAGAATATTTTATTTACCATGTCCTAAAAAGACCTTGTTTTTCAGTCAGGTTTCTGTTATTTACATTTCAAAATCTGATTAAGTGCAATGCAATGTTAGGATTGGGATCAGATGCTTCCCAAGCTAGAAGGTGTAACTAGAAGACAGACAGCACAACAAACAGATTAAGGGGTCAGATCTTTTAAAGTATGCTGCTTTAGAGTCGCTGTAGAGGTGACCATAAAATAGTTGAGTAAACGAACAATCAGAAAAACCTCCCCAGTGATCTTTCTCTGCTGCCAGTCACCTCCTGTAGTCATTTATACTTAAGGAAGGTGGGTGCAAGGCACTACCAGATACTGCTAACCCACTTAAGAAATGTGTGAGTAATCACTAAGCTGCAGAGAAATAGGCAGTGTTTACACCGTCAATTTTCTCATGGTAATGGAAGAAAAGCATTGGCCTGAAGCACTTGCTTCTGAGCTCCTCATATCTCTACTTAGCCAGGGTGGGAGGTTAATTTGGATTTAAATATTTGCGTCAAATACTCAAGCTCGTTATGCTTTAAATTGCCAGTGTAGACATACTCCTATAAAGTCCTGGGCCTGGGTATTTGAAAAGGATTAAGTCAAAATGAAAGGGAGAAACAGAACAAAGGATTATAGAAAGAAGCTGAAAATATAAGGAAGAAATCTACTAAGCATAATCCAAACTTATTGTCAACTCAAAATAAAAATAAAACATGAACTGATAAAAGAATTACAATTAATCCACCAAGCAAAACAATGGCAACAAAATAAAATATAAAATAGGTTAAAAAGATACTGTGGAGCGAAAACGCATAGGCAAGACAGTCAGTCCTCTCCTCTGGTTTAGTGACTGAGCATATGTTTGTTAAGATTCTGCTGGCAAACACATTCCTCCCCTATACCTAGTGTGATCATTTTTTAGGATGACTTACTGCTGCAGAAGAAAAAGAATATTCTTACATTTCATGGCTGTTTTGTAATTCTTTGCACCAGATGGTGCTCCTTAGGGCTGACTGTAGCAGGATATAAAGATTGCCATTTTGTTTTGGGTCAGATGATGCCCAGGTGTGTGCTTTGAGCATCATTGTACTCCACTGCAAATCTGTAGGTGCCCTAGGATGAATGATAATTTATTACTATGACTTTTTAATAGGGATCTATTAGTAGCAGTTCTTGGAAAACAAAATCTTGTACTAGAAAGGTGGTTGTATTTAGAATATGTTGGTTGGTATGTTTGTACAGGTAGGAAGCAGTAAAGTATTTAGCCATTAAAAAACATAAATCCTCTTTCCCCCTGCTTATGAAATCAAATTATGTAGTAGAATACTTGCAGACTACCCCAAAATGATGCTTGAACAAGAATAAATTAAAGTCTCCTCAAACAGGAGACTTGCTGTTGCACTGTTACTGTTTGTTCTCGGCCCTCCAATTTGCTCATGACGTTTGTTATTGACCCACGTGACTAATTTAGGGTTTGATTCTGCAAGGTGCTGAGCACTCTAGCCTTGCTCATTTTAGTGCACTCAAGGATGCACTGAAGCAGTGCAGCTGGCTCCAGTGGAATGATTTGTGAGCTGTACCTGTGGCCTGTAACCTGGCCCAGAGACGCGCTGGCTCCAAATGGCTTGAGCAGTGAGCTCAGGCCTGGCTGCAAGCCTTCCTGGAAGTTCCCGAGTTTGTCCTTGAAATGCACCACGAATTCTTCATTTATGGCGTCATATCTCACTGCGCTTTCACAAATTTAAGTGCACTTTTCCCAAAGGTCTGTCCCATCTGTTTGTGCTCTGGCTTTAACAGAGTTTTCCGTGTCACTAGGAACCAGTGAAGGTTGGGGCTGTTCTTTTATCTGTTCCCTGATACCAGTTCACTGACGATTCTGCTCTGAGTATGATAGTGACTTTGAAGCAGTACAGCTGACTTTCTGCAGTTGTTTTATTGAGCTGTAGCTGGCATCTCTGAGGTGGTTTGGATTGCTTGAGTGTGTTGTTGGCTTTAAAGTTCCTGGCTATATAGCCAGCTTATACACAGGTGTGATGTGGCCCAGAGAACCATGCAGTTTAGTTATTTCAACTTAAGATATTGAAAGAGTAGGAAACGTGCACACTGTTTATATAGATTCTTCTTGTACTTGCCATTGCTCTCTGGTCAAACCTAGTTCCGAAAGGGGAGGAGGAGGGAAGCAACTTGCTGCAGTTGTAGGGAGCTATCGATCAGGCCCTAAGCTAAGAGGATAAAGGGCCATACAAACTGCCAGGAATAATCATCTGCAGGATAGCATGGAGCAAGTTCTGCATCTTGGAACTCTGCTTGAATTAATCATTGATAGCAATCAAAGTTATTTTGGTAAGACAGTAATTACACAGCGAAAGGTCTACCTTGTTCCAAACTTATTATTACTCAAAGAGCAGGAGGAAAAAAAAATCTAGTGATAAGGAAGCTGACTGAAAAGTAACTAAAACCCCTGCTGACTCACAGCACTACTGAAGAGTATTATAGCAACCCTGTATTGTACAAACAGAGAGATCTGACTTCTGAGAGGAACAAACTTGGATCAACAAGAAATAAGGTGTCATAAGTGATCTGAGGATGTGCTATTGCACCACTCTCTTCCAGTAAAATGCTTCTGTTGGGAGCCAAGCTTGCCCTGCACATGTTCACCTGAGTGGAATTTGAGAGAGCTCAGCTTTTCACACTACTGGTCCTTTTAGTTAACTCTGTAGTGAAGTTGTCAGGCAACAATTGTTTGTTTTATGTCAGCACTATGCTCTGGCTAATCCAGACAAGGGGTGTAGCATGATACAAATAACTATAATTCATTCAATAATATTAATGAATTATATATTTGTCCAGTTGTGGAGAAAACTCAGTGCACAGCACTCTGCTAATGTCTTCATGTTTTAACTTTAGCTAGCAGTGATCTGTTTTATGCTCCTTTTGGCTCTTTTATGGTAATTTTGGGGTCCAAAAAGAAGATGCAGAGGCTGTGTTGTCATTTATGTTAATTAATGCCTCTTTGGACAGTAAAAAAGATAATTCTCTCAGCAATGTAATGGACTCTATTGTAAGTAAAAATCGGCAAAAGAAGTTTTGATACTAAATTTGAACTCAGTACAGAACTGAGTACTCAGTACAGTATTGAGTTCAAATTTAGTGTCAAAACTATTGAGCTATGTGAGTCTGTCTGGCTGCGAGTTTCTGCATGGGCTGCCGGACATGCTCCACTTGAAACCATACTCTTGCAGACTCTGGTCTCATTTAAAGGAGAAAAAAATCCCCAAACCCTTGAGAGGGAATGCCAGGCAGCTCTGAAGCCAGTCTTTGAGTCTGTACCAGCAATAAATATAGCACAGAACTTCATTGGGAGAATCAAAAAAATTAGACTGATCTGTACTTTGAACTCCGCAGCTGAAACTGCCTGTCTCATATCTTAAAGAAGATAAAGGTAAGCCAAAATTCCCTGGTCAATCCTCTACTTATCTTACAGGTGAGAGCAGAATCACAAAGGATTCTTGGCATTTGGGAAAATGCAGACCTAATTCTGGAATTCTCGGCTTGGATTTGATTTCAAGTAATAGTTCAAATAGCGTATTAAATGTAAAAATGAAGCAGGGAAGTCCTGTTGGAGTAGCGGAGCAGTGGGTGGCAAGAAAGGGTAAAACAGAGCAGAATGATAAATAATGTGTTAGTCTCTGAAAGGAGAGGTGTCTTCTTATTCCTGACACTTACACTGTCAAAAAGATGTTTTACTGATTTGACTTTCTGTGTTGAAGAACACACAACAGTTACTTAGTAAGTGGTTTTATAGGGAATCTCACCCACCTGTTACAATAAACTGAGCTCAAAGATAACGTATCTTTTGTGCTTTTACACTTCTTGGATGATAACTGTGAAAAATTATCTAGTGGAGGTTAGCAAGCTTTACCTGTGGCCATTTTCTCATGACCCCTGAGCGATAAAGTTTACTATCTTGGATCATGATGTGTTGTCAAATAACAGGTTTGCCTGTCTGGCCAACAAAAAGTAATTGAGGAGTGTTATAGTTTTACAATCCATGTTTCACTGAATTTGTAGCTTTTGAGCTGTTAGACCTGAACAAAATAGGTCAGTATTGACAGAATAAGATTCTCTCTCATTTTTCTTTATTTTTTGACTTCTTCGTGTGTCTACCTGCTTAAAAGCAATATATCGGAAGCATATAATTTCTGGAGGTATTGCTGTTGTCATTTCAGTCACGTAGCCTGAGTTAGTATTTTTTGGTCATATGGTGGAGCATTATTTTTGTGATTGCTGTTTTAAAATCTGTACCTCGAATTCCAGATCTGCATGAATTTAAACAAACAATTTGATAGACACCCGTAAGTGGGAATTAGGAAATCCCTGCCAGCTGGAATTGCTTAATAATGGAAGCTTTGCTGACCTTAGGTTAGCTGTCCACAAGCCGTTCATCTTTGTAGGTATGGGGCCAAAATATTGAGCAGCAAAATTTCAGCTCTCTTGCTCTGTTTCCACTCCCTTCCCATCAGCACTGGTCTTACCCACTGCACCTGCATCATGTCCTGATATACGTGAGCAGTTGCCAAAAGACTATTCTGTATTTAAAAGTACTCTTTTAGGCTCTAGGGCAGCAGTGTCTGCAAATAGATCCATAGGGCTGAGTTCCCTGAAGCTGTTCAATACCTGCTTACTCTGTGACTAGCTTGGTGGGTTTTAGTTAGTTAACTCAGATACCTCCATCCTCAGGAAGGGTCTTATCTTGCCACTTAAATTTGTATCTCTAATAATAATAATAAAGTTGTCACAATATGTAAGATCTAAGATGGAATGTATTACACCCATTATTTTTCCAGGCAAACTGTTTAGGAAGAAGAAACAATAAAAAAACTGCTTTGGCTGCATAAGGAGGCTTATTTGAAGTCTAGAGAAAGAGACTTAACAGTGGCAGCAAACACAGATGATGAGTGTTACTTGCAAAAGCTTTGTATGTGATACTGTGCTACCTGGTATAGTGTGAGATGCTCTGTTTTGAAGTAAGCTCTGACCTTAGGTTTTAAGGCTTGTCTCTGAATTGCAGGTGAGGAGGGAAAGCTTAGATTATTACTTAGTGAAGTGCCACCTCTCTCTGCTTTAGAATATTCTCCTGAAGGAGAGGCGGAGCTCGAATTGGTTTATTCAAAGAGGACTCGGTGACAAGCATTAATTAACAGGTGCTTGGCAAAAGAGCACCTAGAAGGATAAGGAACCAAGGACAGGGAAGTCAGGAAGGCATGCCTTTCGAACTGAGCAGGAAGAAATCGCACAGGGGATCTTTGGTAGCTCATGGCTTCCCTTTGTTTTGATACTTAATGGAGCAATGCTAAACCTCTTGGGACAGCACCAAAAGCTCTGAGCGCCTAGTACATTGCTGCAGGCACATGGGTGCCAACTTTTGAGCACCTATTTATCACAATCATTTGAGCAAGTGGGTTTAAAAGAGGATTGACACTGGGGTTTTACATGTGTATCCGTACAGTGGTGGTAACTGCAAGCAGATACAGTTGTTGGGCCTTGGGCCTAGCTTTATGCTGTTAGTTCCAAGCCTGCTTGCGGGCTTACTGTGCCTGAAGAGCCACTTTGTCCTAGCAGTTGTGCCTGTCCTTCTTTCTGGGTGATAGCTCCTCTTTATTTATTTATTTTTAGTCCGAAGTACCTAAATATGAGTTCATTAAGTACTTCTTAAGGGCTATTATTCCACCAAAGCCAAAGCAGTTGCTAGCAAATTGTTTGGAGCAGAGAATGGGGAGATAGGTGGCGTATGAATAGCTGGTCTGTCCACAGGAAAGCAACCCCCGGGGTGGGCTCATGACAGTGCTTTATATGTTTGCTTGAAACACAGTTGCTGGCAGTTAAGGAAGAGAAAGCAAAGCTTCGATAGTGTTATCAAGGTCTAGCTGGCTTTGGAAATCCTACAGTAGGGCACGCTATAGATGCAGATTTTGACCAGGGACTTATTCGTGCCCCCTTGGAGGCACACATTAATTGTTCACGGCTTCTCGGGAAATGCCTCACCAACTGTCCTAGGCGTCCAAAGCGGGCTCATTCCCCAGTCGCTCATCCTCCAGTCGCTCATCCTCCACGCCATTTGGTCTTAGGCCTTGTGTGCAAACCCAGAGTAGAGCAGAGTCCTCCCAAGTGTGTTTGCAGGAGGTCTGCCGCAGTGTCCTTCCTGTCACGTGCGTCATTGGACCTGGAGAGGCATCTTTGCTCTCTTTCGAGGGTGTTCTGTGGCCCTGCTTCATTTTTACAGGGCACAGAAGCCCCCTTAGGAAACAATCTGTGATAACATGCTGGTGGCTGAAGGAAAACCAATTTTTCAGAAACTTTCTGTAAACAGATAAGATTTGTCTAGATGTACTAGAAGTTTGCTTTTCACAGAGGGACTTCTGCGAGAAGCCTTGTATTTTTAGATGCATGCATTTCTTGCTGCCTGGAAAGCAGAGCCTTGCGTTAGTCAAATCTATCAGCAAGGAAGATACAGGGGTAGTTGGTGCATTGATACCTATGTAGTGACTGTCTATTTCAGGCAAAGAATTTGGTAAATGGGTTTCGCTGTAACCTGAAACAACACAAGCACTGAAAATCATACTTATATACACTGGAGAAACCAAAGAGATAGGTGTGTATGCTATAGTAGTAAGGTATTTCATGATCAAATGCAATGGGAAAAAAGGTTTGATTTGAAGGGCTGGGTGAACTAAAAGACTCTTAGATGAAAATGGGTTTTTCAAGTTAGACATAGTCTGACTGTGGTAGCACAGCTGAGATGAGACTGGTGCTCAATATCCATAAAACAGTAGAAAAGGAGTTAAATGAGCTGTAAAAATTAGGAATGATGGAACTAGTGTGGGAACCAAATGCTTTTCCTTTGCATGAAGTGCCTGAACTCCTTGGTACATACTCTATGTAAATGTGTTAAGGGCAAATGAAACAATTATAACATCAGAGGAATTATGAACCAAGTTCCAAAGTAAATGAAGTGCTTAAATATATGCAAGAAATGAAAATATTGTTATATTAGCATTCGTCTTCAGCAAAGCATACATTGAAATGAAGCAGGTTTGTAAAGGAAAGCATTTGTGGGAGAAAAGCATGTAACGGAGGAAGTTTAAACTTATACTTTGTGCTTAAAAAAATTTTAGTGTGAAATAAATGACAATTAATTGAGGTTTTTGGAATTTGTCTTATTGTGCTAGGAGAGGATCTCTCTCCTCTTTTTTTTCCTGCTACATCGGAGATGAGGTTTGATATTAAGAAAAGGTTTTTACAGGACAATTAGGTAAAATTTTTTCCCCTAGCCTTCAGTTCTCATGGAATTATTTAAAAAAAAAAAACAAAAAAACCCTGAAACCACCCCAAAACCTAAACAAAAACTACAAAAAAACCCTAGAAGTAACCTTGAGGGATTTGCTAGCATATTGTTATGCCCTGAGGCTGAGGCAGGATCAATTTTACCTCTGTTATTTAAGGCAGAAGTTTGTCTGGCTTCCCTTTAAAAGCCACTGTGATAAAGACTCCATGTGTTCCCATGTTCATCTGTTCATATGCTTAACTCTTCTTTAACTATTTTTTCCTGATGGGTAGGAATCTAAGCCCACTATTTCTTGTCTTGTCTAGATTGAATGATTAGAGAATCTTTGCAGCAGCCAGCCATTCGCTTAGTGGAAGACTGTTACAATGTCCCCAAAGATGGGCTTTGCTTCACAAAACAGCTTTGATATAGACAGTAAGGTACAGTACAAATAGAAAGTGCAATCTGGGAAAGACAAGGATGATCCTTGGAGCTGAACCTAAATGCCAATGTAGAAATACCCACCTGCTTCACTTCTCAAATCTCTTCCTCCTGAAACAAAAGTCTTTCCTTCTGAGTATCCCTCTATGAGGCAGGAATAATTTTGTGGCTTTGCAGCACTGCTCCTATTGTTAAGGGATACAACTTCCCCTTAATATTTCCTTTTTTCATGCCTTATTTTGTAGCAAGCGGCTCTTTGCTGTGGTCTGCATTGGACAGCATAAAATCCTATGCATCTTTCATCTGCGTGTTGCTGGGGGGAGGGACTAGATAAGTTGTTTCATGAACTACTCTGTCAAATAGCCTGAGAGACACCTAGCCTCCCAGAAGACTTTGCACATTTGAATTCTAATCTATCAAAGGAAAGTTTGATATTTTACAGGATGCCACAATTTGTGGAAATGAATGAGCTTAATTAAGCTCATGGGAAGCTCTCAGAAATGGCTAGAGATAAATATCAAATGGGGTCAACACACTGTCATGAGACTTTTGGCTTGTTACTGGATGTTTCCATCCCTTTGGGATGGCCTAGAGGGCAAGGACTTCTGAGAAGATTGGGGTCGGCCATGATTAAAGCTATATTTAGAAACTTTTTTAATTGCATACACTTCAGGCACATTAGAGCTGGCTTTTTTTTTTCTGATGGAACAGTTGTCTGTTAGAACATGCAGTTTAGTGGAAATCGGAATGTTTCCTGGGACTGTGTCAATTTGACTATAGGTTTTGACAGGAGAAGAGAAAATGAACTCTATCACATTTTCTGTGTTTTAGTAATATTGGAATATGTCATTTGGACAATGCATACCTTATTAAACTGAAATATTTAACATGTTTCGTGCTGAAACTCAAAACATAATGAAAGTAATCATCCTATTCCACCGACTTACGAATTCAAGTATGTAATATTAAATATTTTATCTACTACACTATAATTCCTTGACACTATTGAAATGGAACACTTTAGCCACAAAATTTTTCTGTCAAAATGCCATTTCTGGAAAATGGTATTTGCTGCCTTTTTTCTTTCCAGCTTGGAACAAAATAAAAATTCAAAATGTTGAAATTTCTTGGAAAATAGAAGTTCTGGTCAGCTCTAGGGACACTTAACCCTGGCAGGATAAAAACTAAACCCTGGCATGAATCAACCTTCTCAACATAAATGGTATTAGCCAGTCCTGTGAATCCAGAAAGAAAATTATGGGCCAAAGGTTAGCCACAGGCTATGTGGAAGTATTGAAAAGTACCTACTGAATACAAAACCAGCTCCATAGAAATCAAAGGCGGCTGTGAGGAGACACTGTGGGAGCAAGGAGACTGGATGAAATAACTTGGAAACCCAACATCAGAGAGAACCTGGCCTGCTGCTGCTGAGAGGTGGTTGGGAATCAGGAGCAGGCACTGTGAGACATAAGTAACTATGGGCGAATGCAATGCTTAGTAGAGAGAAGAAAACCATATACTGGGTCCTGGACATACCCTAACATTTATTATCTGGATAAATCCCATCAATAAATTCCTCTTGAGTAAAAATGTCCTTGGAGTGTAGTGAGAGGCAGGCCAGCTTCTCCAAAGCAGGAAAAACTAACTGCAGAGGCACATGGCAGCAGCTACTGAAGGAAAAGGGAAAAGCACCTTGGGCCTCAGAACTAGGGGACAGTAATGGCTTTGCAAAGAATAATATATTGGTCTGTTTTTAGACATTCATTTAAGATTATATTGACTAGTTTCAACAGAAGCAATACTAGAGCCTTAGTGGCAGAAATTGCCTTGCCCTCAGTAATAATACTAGCTTTCTTGGGGTTTGGATTAAGTTTGCTGGTTGTCTGAGAGGATGCAGCTGCACTGACTTCCAAAAATAGGAGGAATCTTTTGCCTCTGATTAGCTGCAATTGTCAAAAGTGAAGTAAAAGCCCTCTTTGTATTAGTGGATGCTTGAATGTTTGTATACCGATGACTTGAGCCTACGCTGCCTTGTTTAGAGTACCAGCTCTGGTACCATATGATATGGCCATCTGTGCCATATCATATAACTGTTTTGCGAAACTCCATAACTAAGTTACAAAAGACTATTTAGGTAAGTTACTCAGATGCACACCTCCTCTCACCTCCAAAACTTGCTGTTTGGATTTGGTGGCAGATATTTCACCACAGAATCTGATGGAGGCGTTAGGCTTCCTGTTGGGATGCGTGTGGCAAGAGCTAAATGAATCAACATGCCTAAAAATACTTTTGATAAGGAGCTAGTATCTGTGATAACAGGTATTTAATTTCTGTACTTACAACTTGCCTGATTTTTGTGCACCCCTTGCCAAGGGGCACTGAGAAATGTTCATTGTGGTGATGGTATCAGCTCCCAAATTTACTGTTGCAACTTTCCAGCTTCTGGAGTGGGTTGATTTGCAACACCTATTTATTTAAATTTGTTGTCATTTGAGGGGGAGGGAGGACGGTGCTTGCTGCCTGACAATTCTGAGTTCACTTTAAATAGTAGAACTGTCTAGGACCAAAAAACAAGGGACTAGTTTGTGGTTATAAAGCTTGAAAACACTTAGAAAAGGAAGCTGTAAAAACATAACATGAAATCAGAGTGTATCTCACATTAATCTTTTGTTTTAGCTTATACTTGGGATTTCCTCTGAGGTATTTGTTACAGAGAGCTAAGGATCTGCCTGCCAGTGCTGTTTCTTGAGAAACATCTTTCAGAGGAGAATTCCCCACCCGGGTGTTGGATTCCTGGCCGGGCTGGGGAGTGGGTGGCTGCTTTGGAAGCATCATTGTGTGTTGTAATTTTGGGCACTTTTGTTTTGTGGTCTTGCTTCTAACTGTTCAGTGTAAGGGAGCCAGCTAATACAGTACACCCAGGCTTACTCAGGAGTGGATCACACTGCATGTCTGCACATTCAAAGTGTAAATAAGACCTTGCAGAGTGGATACTTCTGCCTCTGTTCTTCCAGGAAATCAAATGCATTGCAGTTTATAAACTTGGAGTTTAATATTTTGTAAGCTACTTACCAGAAGAGGTATTTTAGCTTTATGGGATGCTTTGTCTTTCATTTTCCTTTTCTTAGCAGCATGATTGCTTTCATGGCTGTAGCTTTTTGAAGCAATCTGCCCAAGCTAACAAATATCATCAAGGTTAGTTTGGTGCTCCAGAATAGTTCTCCAGTCTCTAGATTACACTAGTTAGTGTGGTGATACAAGTAATAGCACTGAAGTGAAATATGTTTACGTAACAAGCTTAGTCTGCTTATTCACCATTTTCACAGCTTTTTGTCTCCACCACAAAGAGACACCAGTCTTCTGGTGATTGTCTTTTCTGAAATGTGCTGGAAATGCAAACAAAATCCATTTTTAGAGCACAGCCCTCTGATGACTCTCATACACCAGACATGCACGTAGCCAGGTCAGCAGGAGCAGGTTGCAAACTCAGGTATTCCCATTTGCAAATCTGCTTCTCGGCTCGTGCTCCCCCTCTCATTGGCAGTTCCAAGCTAGCAACCTCACTTCTGCTACATTCAGGAGAGTCGCAGAGCCTCTACCAATATTTCCTTTTCCTGCTTTGGTAATTTTCAGTTCTTCATGCATCTTGCTGAGAAGCAGAATCAAACTTTGGACCCACCTGAGGAGAAGAACCACCATACTTGAGACCTACAAGTTAAAATTGTTAAGTGGTGCTGTCAAGGGATGAGTATTTTTTTTTTTTTTTTGTTACATCAGCAGGCAGGACTACCTTTTTTTACTACATTTTTTGCATTAAAAATACATAGAAAAAATGATATAATACAATGTAATATATGTTACTGCATCCCATCTTGAGGGATGAGTATGTCATTCCATATGCTGTAGCTAAACATAAATGAACTGTTATTAATGATTGCCATAATGTTTTCTAGCAGTTAGCTGGCTGTGATTCTAGGAATTTTTTTCCACTGTGTTTTGAAGGGTTAGGTTATTTAAACTTACTATCAAATAGAATCAGATCAAAGTGAGCTAATTTTTCTTAAACACTAATCATTTTAAGGCTATTGAACTAAATATAGAGGCAGTTCATTAAATCATTAAAACAGCCTGCAATAATGCTCACAAAGTCATTATAGTGCTATTCCCCAGCCAGAGAGGTGGTGTTGCCTTAAGCACAGTTTAATCAAATTAGATGGTGGGCTATGTCCTGGGGTTTCTCCTATTGATATTCATTAAAAATACATGATTTATCACTAATCTCTGTAAGGTATATCCTACTCCTCCAAATGAATTTTGTAAATGTCAGGGGGAAGAAAACAGAATAGTTTATTGTTCTAAGAATTTAAGTGTGGTGTGATCACATTTACATTTATATACTATGTAATTTAGCAATAGATAATAATTTTAATGTGCCTTTAAAATTTTTGTCCTTAGTTAAAAAGTTAACAAAAATGGAAAACCCTCAGGAATAGCCACTTTATATTTTAGTACTGTATAGGCATATGAATTAGCTTTAGAATTAATTATTTTATAGTTCATCATACAGCTTGCTCTTTTAAAAGGAAAAAAGTTAAGTGTTATATTTCATGTACACCTTTTGGTAGTTTTTTCCTATTTCTTTTTAGTTGAAATACTTTAGTGTTGTCACTCCCCCATCCTTCTCCCCCGCGTTTATTTAATAAACATTTTCTTAAGTTTTAAATCAGGAGACAACACTAATGAAGGGACCACACAGAGCAACATTCCTCTCTCCTTGTCACCAGTACCACTTTCTTTAGTGATGATAATTTCTTTACTTAAGTAGTGCTTTTAAGTCCTGAAACACTTTACAAATAGGGTATATTGATCACATCACCTGACACCTAAACATGCAACTGATTAATGGTGCAAAGTGAGTTTCTGCCACACGTTAGACCAGGAAGAAACACATTTGTGATTACAGGGATAAATTAAAAACAGTGCAATCTAATTACTTAAACTGGCACTTGCCTGAATTATCCTGACTCTTGCCTTGTAAAATTAAATCGTTTTGGTATTATTGCTGTTATTTATGAATCTCTGATAGTGCTTGGGACCTCGGTTGAACATCTGCAGTGACGTCTCTGCTATTCTGGGAATTTCTCATATGTCGGGTCACTTCTGTTGCAGAGAGGAGCCACCTAGTGAACTGTCAGTTACTGCTGCCTGCAGCGCTATCCAGGATCCGAGTTCACTAGGGTCAGTAAAAAATGTTTCTGTAAGACTTCTGGGAGCGGTGGACCAAGGTCTCCGTGTCCTGAAAATCATCTGTCACAGCTCAGAGTGTGCATCCAACACTGCTTAGGCTATGCGGTTTGATGGTGAGGACACAGGTTACTAAGAAACTCTCTTTACTTGATTGTTGGGTATTACTTATATTACCGCAGAGTAGCAACTTCATTGAAACTGTCTTGAATAGAGAACTTAATAGTTGTGTTGTAATTACTGAGATGTTATTGTAATTACCGAGATGTTTGTACAGCAATCCTTACACTAGGAACTTCAGATGTGGTTTTGAAACACTGTCCCACTTGCATTTGTCAGATGTGCCAAAAGCTATTCTCAATTACGCTGAGGTAAATTTGAACAGATTGCTGTCATAGCTGTGCTGTTGATTTACACTGGCACATCAGAAAGAAGAGCTTATTTCTACGCGTTTTAGAAAGGGAAAGCATTTTTCAAAGGCAAATAATTCCTCTGCTGGACATTTGTATACAGGTGGCCTCAGTTTCATTAGACTAGAGCTAAATGTAACTGTGATTTCCTAACAGTTTAAGCCACTCAAGTTGATGCTGTTGGCACAGGAGTTTGTCTCATGCTAATGTAAGTCACTTTAGGAAGCCAAGCCAGCAGAAAAACATTCACACAGGGAGCTGAGCTCTTAAGGTGTTTCCCTCTGGGATTGGATGTGTGCCAGTTCCTGGTGCAAGAAAGAGGACAGGAATGTATAGCATGGCGAGGAGAAAGGCAGGCCGGAGCAGTGCTAGGCTAGACACGTTGAAAAGGTCACAGAGCTGTAGTCCAAGTTGGAGAACAGCGGTGCTTTTGCTCATGATCTTATTCCAGGCGCGTGACCTTTTGGTCATGTTGAAGCACCAGTTCCTGGAATCATGAGGTATTATGAAAATCTGAGCTTTTGTTTCTAACTTTCTAGCTCTTCTGGGGTTGTGGAGAAAAGCTTGAAAATGTGTCCTAAATGCAAGGTGGCCGCTCTGACTAAGTCTTCACAATGCACTTAACGAGGCAGAGTTCAAGTAAGAAAGGCACCCCCTTTTCCTTATTGTCTGCCAATGTCGTGCTTTTTAAACCAGTCTCCTGATATTTTTAGTGTGTCAGCTGTGATTTTTGAAATGCCCTGGGTTGGCAACAGTGGTGTGGAAGAAGCAGCCATGGAGCTAGCTGAACGGCACAAAAGATTCGTCTCACTGTAGGCACTGCTCCTGCACGGTGCAGCGTGTGTGTGAACAGCTCTGGCGGCACGCAGCCCCGGTGGAGCTGCAGTGGAGGTCTGGCAATCAGCCCACAAGCTTTAATCCAGCAAATATACATCACACGCTCCATTTTATACTCGTGAGAAGCCCAGCCTAAATGAAATCCTATTAAATTGTTGGTCTAAAGCTAATTAAACATCTGCCTTTCAGTGACTTTTTTTTTTAAGGAGATTACGTATAACATATAGGTAAGTACACATGTAAATATCTGTAGGATTGGTTCTACCAAATTTGAAAAAAATAAAGACAACAGACAAAACAGTTTTGTGTTTTCTGTCATTTCTTGTAATAGATCAGCATAATAATGTGCTGAAAAAGGCACCATCTGATTTGCCTAGTCTCACTTCTTTGCTTCAAAACTTTTTCAAAGCAAAATACAAGTTACAGTAGGGCAGCTGACTATTATCCATAGGCTCTTCAGCTCCAAAGCCTATAAAATAAGGGAGACTTGAACAGGATTGTGCTTAATTACTGGCAACAACTAGCTTTGCTTTTCAAAGTAATAAGTGGGGGTCCTTGCAAAGTCTCTTCTTAAGTAGCTAAATGCATAATCCACTTGGGATATTGTTTTAAAATTCATTTCATCTTCAGTAATTTGATGAGAGAAAGAATTGTATTGGTCATTTCTCTTGTGTAAGAACTGTGTCGCACCTAAGGGCAAGGAACATTTATTTTCATGATTAATACCTGTGAGTTTCATGACCTAATGAGAAAGCCCTAGATGTATTTGAAATGAAATTGCCACTTTTTCCCCCCTTCGTTCAAATCATGTAAACACTTTGACTACTGACCCTCTCCATTTGTGCACAAAGAGCCTATATTACCCACGGGCACAATGGCAATGTTATTTGTTTGTGTATCTGTTTGCCACATTGTGTTATGTGAGTAAAGGAGTAATTTTAGGTGGATACCTGTGTACATTTGTGTAACTTATTATACTACTCAAAGATGAATGGCCCCAGAATTATGAAAATAAAAGTTACTGAAGTATTTCCTCTGCTTTCCTTGGCACCTAGTTTGACCAAGAAATCTAGTGATAGGTTTTGCACTGCAATAGTAAAAGTCTATCAGTCTTTTCATTGCAACCTCTTATTTGTTGAAGTTCAGCAAAAAAATCCTGAAAATCCTGAAACTAAAATCCTAAAATCCAAAAGACCCTGAAATTTGTATGTACCTAAAAGCAAATGAAAAAACCCACCTTGGAAATGCTGCAGCTAGGCATATAGTATCTCATGGAATATTTTGCCTTGAAAGTATTTTGAATGTATCATAAATGTCCTATTCTTCTCTCCTCTGCCCTCCCCCGCCAATTGTAAAAGCAGCATTAGTATACCTTATAATCTCTCACTGTGGTGTCCTTTGCCTTTCCCTTCTGCTGACTCTTAGCTCACACACTATAGCTTGTCTGAATTAAATTGAAGATCTTTGGGGTCAGGGGCATGTTTTTACTTCCCAATAAAGCCCTGTATACACAGATAGCTCTGCATAAATACTAAAACATTCATGCTTGATTTGCCAGTATGTTTTTGCATTTGTTTTATTTATTTCCTCTCTCCCCCTCCCTCAACATCCTTCATTGAAAGAGCAGTTTGTTGGCTTGTTATGTGAGACATAAAGAAGTGAAGAGAAAGCTTTTAGGGAGTGGGGGGAGAGAATGGAGGTGGAACCCTCATTATGATATTCAGCCTAGGGAGAGGCTAGAGGACAGGTTCAGCTGTTATTAGAGCTGCTAGTATCATTAAATATTTATCGTAGTCGTGCCCAGAAGCCCCAGTGATCAGCCAGAACTCCATTGCGACAGACAATTAAAAAATACAGAACAATAAAATTACTGCTATCTCAATGAACTGGCAGCCTAAGCAGTGCTGATTTAAGACCTGTGGTCCTGTTTTCTAGCAGGTAATTGATTTTTTGGTTGTTGATGATTCGTATTGGCATGATGTATGCATTTATCTTTCTCTCTTAGCCTTCCAGGTGGTGAAGGTCATCTTCAAAAATGGTAACTGATTGTGCTTGTTCAGCAGGAATGGCTCAAGAAAGGCTTTGCAGCGCTAAAAGAGGTCCTACCTCATTCAACTCAACTAGACATTAGTATGACAATCTGCTTGCAACACTGGTAATGTCCAGCTACTTGGCCATTTCTGTGCACGCCCAAGCATGCAAGAATGTAGTTCTGCAGAGAACAAGTGTCTGTTCAAAAGCATCTCAGTATTGCTGAGCAGCCTTGGATGGGTTTATATGGCATAGTTCAGTGCCTGTAGAGAGACCTGAGCTAGCTCTAAACAAGTAACATAGCCATCAGAAGACTATCTGTGTTAGTGGCACACTTCCTCAGTTGACAGGCCATGTTTGATGAGGAGCAGACTGTGACAGTGCAGCTGTATGTTCACCACAGATATATGCATCCTGCTGTGTAGTGTATGTCTTTTGAGTGGATTGAAGATAGTTGGCTCCCAGTTGAGGCAATTGTGTTTAACTTTAAGATGGTGAGCCTGGGTAAGCAAGGCAGGTGTTAACGGTGGTGTAGTTACATTAGATAATACCCTAAGATTGATGTAACTAAGATGAACAGGGCTTTCCTTGGTACCACCTACTCTGAAAACATAATTGGGCTAAATCACTGTGATGCAAGCTACTTAGAAGATACAGCATATCTGTCATGGATGTTTATAAGCAGAGCCATCTCAACAGAGTTATGCCACTAGAAAAACAGTTATGCTGCTATAAAAACAATGCTGGTAAAACAGTGCCCCTTGCTTTCATTTGAGATGCTACTGTTAAAATTCACATGAAGGCTTAATTTTTCCCTGTGCAAAAGAGGAACTGCTTCAAAGACTGTGGTTGTTTATACTTATTGCATCCCAAAAGAAGGATAGAGCAGAAGAGAGAAGCAGAAGCTTTATTTTACCAGAGAAGAGGAAGTAGTAATCTTGGGAGGGTCTCTGAGGACTTTTGCATTGAGGTCAAGACCTGAGACTGGAAGTGTAGGGTAGGTTGGAGTTCCCCTCATGTCTCAGCGTATGAGACCTGCTACTTGTGACCTATCACGTAAGCGCGGTCTGATGCTCACTTTTTTTTTCTTCCAAAAGCTTCTGCAAGTAGAGTAAAGCATTCCTTCATTAGGATGATGAAAGATAAATATTTAATAAATTTATTTATATTTTAGTTGACAAGTTGTATAGCAGATTGATTTGGGGAAAAAAAACCCAAAGAGTGATATTTCAGCTAATTATATGTTGATTACTTTTCAGCAGGACAAATTAGTCCCTGCTGAGTTTTAGACTGCCCTCGCTAGACTGCTACCTATGCCTGAACTCAGTACTTGAAAGCTTACTTCATTATTTCTTCACCAGAACATACTCATGTCTGTGAAGGCTCCTAGACGTGACCACAGATACATATAATTTTAGTAGAATGCCTGCCTGCTGGGCAAGTATGAATCACTTCCTTTCTGTTGTATTTATCTGAGATAAAAAAATAAATATATTTAGAGAACTTTCTTATCGTATTTCCATATGGGTTATAACAGCACATAGATGTGTGTGCATACATCTGAATGCACAAACATACAGCTTACACTCAACTTTTTTTAAAGCATCATTTATTTGATTGGTAAATCAGATATTTCCCTGTGGGTTTGATATTGCTCTGACTTAATTCTCTGGGGGATTTTGAAAGAGTATCCAGATATCCATGAGCTTATCAACTCATGTTTCTTTTGTGTTCTACTGATTAAGCTGGAGCAAATATTTTATCATTTTCTGTTCACGTGTGCCCGCATGCTGTATGAACATATTTGCCGTTTTGGTGAGATGCATCCACAACTCTGTTACGTGAATAAGAGTTTATCTGTTCAAAACACTGCTTAGGAGTGCATGATTTATTATAAGGAAATAATTTGATTTTAACAGTGATGTCTGGTTTTAGTTCTGGTCATTATCTTGTCAGACTTGGTAATTTTGGCTGTTGCACTTGGTTGTTTTTTTTCTCCACTCCCTTTCATCTATTGCTCTTTCCACCACTGATAGTTGTGAGAACATGGGGGCTGCTGTGTATCTAGATGGGGAATTTTGTATCGGGCTACTCTCAGTGCCTTCACAAGGGATGTTCCCCATTCTGGGATGATTTGCCTATGATTGCTTTTTGTAGCTTCGAGAGACTTCACATAGCTTGCCAATTCAGTCTGACCTTTTGATAGCTGTGGGGTATGGTGATGCTGTGGTACAGCTGAGTTCTCTTCTGGGTAAACTGAAAATGTGTTTGCTGAACCTGTGCCATCTGGGCCATCCTACCTTCAGAAACATTTCGTTGCTTTGCTTTTGACGATTGTTGAGGTAGTGCAAGGCTACCTATCTAATTCTCAGAAGTCAGAGTAGTCATCTGCAAAGAATGACATCATTTACATAATTTGGTGTCAGTAGTTCCATTCCTGTTTTACTTCATGATCTCTTGGGAGTCCTGTCTATTTTCAGAGCTTCTTTTTGTCACTTTGTTTGCACTTCCTCATGTGTCTCATGTTTACTCATCATGACGTTGATATCTTCTGACATGCTTGGCCAGCATACGTCATCTATCACTTTCCACACACCAGTCTATTCTAGAACTGTATAAGAAGAAGGCTTGCTTATTTAAATGACCTTTGTATAATGATTTGACTGCCCTTATATATGATTTCATGTCTGCTCAGTTCATCTAGTATTTATAGTGTTCTTGGGAAGCATCCCCTGAGTTAGCTTCTCTGTGACTGGCCATCCTGGGAGAACGATGGATGCAAACACTTGTAAAACACTTGGTCTTGGGGAATTTGTTCTAATCTGCTTTCCAATCCCAGTCCTGAAAGCAGCATATAAAGCATTACTTGAGCTTATTGCAATCTCTCTGTATTTTCCATATTTCTGTTAGTTTGAAGCTCTCACTTAGGTACTGTATCTTCATGTTGCGGAGCTATTTCTGTCAGAAGCCAAGTGTGGTCCTCTTATTCCTTTTTTACCACCTATATTTAAATGGAAGTTTCTTCGGGGGATGGAAAAAAGAAGCGCTTGTACCTCCAACTAGAGCTGAGATGTGCCGTCCTGACAGGGCTGCATATGCTAGCTCTGGCTGAGCCCAGGCTGCTAGCTTCTAAAAAGTATATTTTTGTGACTTCCGATTGCTTCTCCCACTCCTGCATTATAACTATAAGCCAGCTTTTCACATTCAAACAGTACTGCAAGAGTTTCCCTTTCAGTTTGGATGGATGTTTCTTCTGACATCATTACCGACTGTCCTACTCGCAGGAATGAGAGCCTACCTCCTGCTTCATTGAACGCTCCCTTTTCACATGGCAGTATTTGAGGTTGGTGTCCTTGTTCACCAGCTCCTCAGGTTCACCTTGTTCACCAGCTCACATTGAATTAACAGTCTGTGTCATGTTTTTGTCCACTAGTGACATCAGTGGTTAGCATCTGAGAGACTCAAAAGAAACTATGTCAACAAATCCTAATAACCTCTGAACCCAGCTGGATCTTTAGGTGAGGTATCCTCTGAATTACTTTTCAGGGTCAGGTTGTAGCTCTTGGAATGGCCTGTAGCAAGGGTGGCCTGTGTGTGATTTTGCAGTTACTTCCAGCGTCACCTTGTTTAAGTTTAAGCTGATGCTTTCTAGCAAACAGCTGAAGATATGGCTGTGCTCCGCCACAGCTTCTGCCATGCTGTCTCCTGTGCCGATACTCTAGGATATCATCAGCTGTGATGCTGGCCCTTGGGAGTCCTGTTAGTTGCTTTTGCTCGTGGCATTAATGTCCTTCTGTGGCAGGCTGGGCCCTACAAAGCATTCCTAGCCATCTGCATCCACCTGCTGCTGTTCACCTTGCAGTGAGGCAACTGCTTTTATTCTATAGTAACTCTCCCCTGTACCTGTCTTTGGCAACAAGTACTGAGACTATTCGCTCCTGCCAAGTCAGGTAGTATTTCCTGATGAATGCTTTTCAATGGCTTTGTAAAATTTCTGTGTCTATGCAAAAGTGCAAAAGTTTGCCTAGCTTTTCAGTAGCCTCTGTGTGGCTTAGCTAGCTTGTGGGCTCTGCGATTTTAGCTATGATGCCTTCTTTAGCATGTGTTTTATTGCTCCCATTATTTTTCTCTACTGTGATGGGTGGAGCAGGTGCTATATTGGCTAGCTCATTCTGTCTGTTTTCAGGTGTAACATGCCTGGAAGACATCCAAGTATTTCAGAAACATCTTGGTAATCTCAAAGGGATGTCTCAGCTTTTTTCTGACCTCCCCTCACTTTTTTCCCCCTGTGCCTAGTGATGTCTTCAAAGATGTTTGATTCCACTTACACTTCAAAAAACTTGGCTGAGCTGCTCCCTAAGTCTCCTACAGACCTAAATTTTGACCAGCACATGCCCTTACTGTTGGCCTAGAGAGTCATGCTTCTCCTGTCTGACTCAACAAATATTTCAGTGTGGAAGTGGGACTTCGAGAGGAAAGGCTAGAGAACTGTCCAGAACATCAGTCTGGTGGTTAAGGTGTTTACCTGAGACACAGGGGACTGAAGTTCATGTCTCCAATCAAATAGGCAGAGCAGGAATCTGAATATTGCAGGTGAGTACTCTAACCAATAGTTTGATTTTGAGGGTAGGGGTGGGGAGAGAGCGAAATATGGTAATCTTTCAAAGACTGTCTTGGAAGGACACAAAGGGCCAGATTCAAGAAATTACTGGCAATCTTCATCTTGCTGTTTCTTAACCTTTTAAATCTTGCAGTTGGCAAACTGAAATATTAAACTTACGTGAGTTTTGGTGAATAATTTCCCATCTTTTTGAAGTGAGAAGACAACAGAAGACAGACTTTAGATCTGCTCTGTGGATATCCACCGCTTGCATTAATAAAATAATTGATAGCTGCAGCAAATTGTCTCCTGCAGTGCAGCGTAGAATGCTTTGTTTCATGAACGTGTTTCGCAGGTGTTTCCTGGCAGTACAAGTGAGGCTTAAAGGTCTTGAAGTCCATTCCAAAGTCCAGATGGAAAGCATGTGAGTGTTCCAGTGTCACCCAGGTGGTTGTAGGGATGTTACAGAGGAAGCACAGATTTAAGACAATGGACTTGACAAGGCCTTTTCTAGCTCTAGGTGGTGTTAGTTCAGGTGACCCTGCAGTAAGCTCCTGGAGCTGGTCTTTAAGGAGACTGTGGAGGCAAGCCAAGGTGAGGTAGAGGGAAAGGAGACATTTGAAAGAGGCTCTGCGAGGTGCAGATTGTTGAGCCTCCTTATAAAACAGTTGAAAACTGATGTTCTAGTGAGCACAAACTTTTCTGCTTCATCCCTCCATCCCTATCCTGTTATCTTCCCATTTGCCTTCCCTTTCTCATTCTGCTCATCCGTGAGGTTCCAGTTTCTACTTCTGATGCTCTTTATCTAACCTCATTGCCCAGCAAGTACTAGTCTCCTATCTCCATGCTTCCCCAGGCTCCCAACACCACATTCTTATTCAGTCTTAGTCCAGCCATTGTTCCTCTTCCATTTTGTCTTTTCTTTTGCTCCTGGCCCGTGAAACATCCTTCTCATCCAGGTTTTCTCTGTACTGGCTCCCAGTCCCAGTGTTTGTTTCAGTTGCGTGTACTAGTCTCGTTTCTCTGAATCTCTGCCCAAGACTCTTTGTTCAGAAGTCCTGGTTGTATCTGTTCATCCCTGACTTCCTGACAGATGTTTTGCCTTTTTTCGTCGATAGCCTGGAAGCGTAGCTCAAGAAGCTGCTTTTTTGCAGACCTCCCCACCCGAAGAAGGGGTGCTGACAAGAGAGGCAGGACTCAGTGACTGTTTCCTTTGTAAGAAAGGTGAATAGAGCATGTTGGCAAACTCTCCCAGAACTAGAGAGTCTTCTGCTTAAGTGTTTCACTACCAGGTTTCTGGTGAGAGTGTCATTCTCCAGTGGGAACACTGGGAAGATGAATTCTTTACAGATTTTAACCTGCAATGAGGATCTCTCAAGTCAGTGGTTACAAATGGTAAAGACAATTGGTTTGCGATTTGAATTACTTTTTAAAATCCGTATACATGGGATTCAGTGTGACAAAAAAGAGGAAGTGAATTATCATGGGCCCTATAACTATTTCTGGGGGAAGAAAAGATTTGTAGATGCGAGTTAACATACTTTGACAACTGTTTGCCAAAGCCATTCATTACATCTGCCTCTGCATTAGAAAGGGCACAATATTTCATTTTCCATTTCCTTTCACAAATAGAAAATTAATTGCACAGACTTACAGAAGTGCAGATATAACTCGTTATGTATTGTTAAGGCTGTCTGTGATAAATTTATCAAGCTTAGACAAAAAGTACTTTGAAATCACAATGGATCCATCTTAATTAATGCTCTTTAAGTGACAGGTACACCTGTCTGGAAATGGGAAGTAAAAACAGACAAGTTTTCCAGAAATGCAGTAATAGTGATCTCTGGTTATAGAGGAAGCTGCAAAATATAAACTATATACTTTGATTCAAGCCTTGTTAATAATTACTGCCTTTCAGAAATCAAATTCAAAGTCCTGTTTTGCAAATGAATTATTCTGATATATCTGTAAGGAGATACTGGACTGTTACTTTCACAAGATAGTTATCTCACTCTTGACTAGTGATGTAATCAAGTAGTTAATGGCTTCACCTTCACCCAATAGAAAGTCCATCTCTGTAGTACAGTTGTGGCATATTCTGTTTATAGAAATCTCTAGCCATAAAACTATCTTATAATTGTTATCCGTCCGTCATCATAGTTGCTGATACAGCTTATCTGTGCTGGTGCCACACTGTGCATTGGAGCGGTGCTGTGGAGACAGTCCTTTATGATAGTAGAAATGGCCAGAGAGTGAACAGAAACAGTGATACAAACAGAGCATGCAAAATGAAACAGCTTGGGGGAGGAGGTTGGGGACAGCTTGGACAAGTTAGAGCAGTGCGCTGAGTTGGCTTGGTAAGACGTATCATGCAATACAGAAAGAGAAGGAAAAAATGGGAATTAGTGCACCTGTGAATAAAGGCAGCTTGACTTGCTGAAGGATACTTGACCACTGAGAGGAATTTTTGAAAAACTCATGTTTTACTCTGGTTTCTTCAGGGTTCAGGTTGACTCCTGACCACAGACTCCACGGGGGAGATAGCTGATGGGGGCGGCAGGCAGAGACTTGCGCAGACTCGGAGGCCTCTTGTGGCTGCTTCCCCAGGACTGAACAGAGTTTGGGTGAAGGGAGAGCGTGGTGAGCACCCGAGTGCCTCTCCCTGTCAACTTAAGGCAAAACACTCCCTAAAGAAAGACAGGCTTGGTATATATTTTAAGATTTACAGTTGTTTAAATGTTATTTAGTTTTTAAATTGTTAGCAGCAGTCTCAGCTGTTACTCAAGCACTAGACAGAACCGGTCTGCTTTTAGAGCTACTCTTTGTTATCGGCCTCACTCTCAGCTGTCAGGTTATAAACAGTTTTAAACTTTTGCTTTTCCTGTGTGCTTTCCAGACACCATCCTCTGCCCTACATTTCACCCTCTCCTGTACCTCTCCCTCCCACCTCTCTGAATGGCTGGAGTGCTGAGATCAGCCCTTCATTTCCCCCAGTGTTTTTTACGTTTAAATTCTAACAACAGAAATAGGATTCAGTTTAATACAGTTTCTCTCTATTTTTCTTGATCTGTGTGCCAAGAAACTCAATTAAACTTTCAAGTAAAGGCAACCTGCAAAAGTCAGTATCAGCCTGTTTCCTTAGGAGAGTCAAATCGTTCGGAGTTTCTCGAGGTTTCCTGCTACGCTGTGCACGTATGAAGCATTCCTCCTGCAGTCTGAGCCTATGCAGACCTCGCCGTGGTGCGCACGGTGGAATCTGGGTGATGCACAGTAACGCATTCCAGTCGCGAGGGCCATTAACAGGAAAAGTGTGTTAGAGTTTTCACCAGACAGACTTCAAATGGTTTAAACTTTAAAACCCAGATGTAATTTTTTGCCAGAAATGGCCTCTGTTTTACTTTGTTCCTTAGATTTTCATGGGTTTAGTAATGCAGGGATCTGTCTCAATCGGAGAGTTAAACTAATTCAGTGCAGAATGCCTAGTTTTACTTTTTGTTTTGATCTGAACGCTAACGTGTAAATGTAAAACTGCACTTCCCTCAGTCTGCAAAGGAACTGCCACTGATGTCAGTGGAAGGAGTTCACAAAGACTCTAATTATCTCCGTGCACTTACTGTTCTAGTGATAATCCCATTTCCTATCTGCTTAGTGCCTCGTTACAGCACTGTTCTGTGCGAAAATATACCCTTTCAGGACTGCTGTGTATTTGCCTCCCTTTCTTCTGTTTCTTTTCCTTTCCCTGTCTTTCTTTTTCTCTTTCATTTCTTTCCCTGCAGCAGCCCCAAATCCTACCTTCTCTCTGCTATTCACCACTTTCCTATTTCATCTGTGATAATGCTCTCAGCAGAACAGCTGATGCTGACCTTTTATGTGCCGTTGTTATGCTTTGGTGCTAACATCCCAAGGTAGGTGAGAGAGTTTTCATTTCTTGGTCATTATTTGAGATTCTAACTCAGGTAGGTTTCACTGCCTTGGTTAAAACTCTGGGCATGAACTGAAGATTCTCTTTTTCAGTCAAACAAAAAAAAAGTTCAGACACCACAGAATTGGGATATGCCGTTCAGGCTCAAAAAATACACCAAGCACGAAGAATGGAGCCCCTGGCTTTGAATTTAGCACATCAGTGGTGTGTGGGCTCAGATTTATGATGTCTCAGCCTTATTATTCTCCTGCACTTCTCAGTAGTGGTCATGTTACTACTTTTTTGATGTTATTGGTAGAAGAGCTTGACGTTTAGTCACATGTGACTCTCACCTCTGCTAGTGCTATTTCTAGATTAGATTAGAGATTAGGTTTGTCATTTCTTTTTCATTCTGTGCTTCTTCTCCTGGCTTTATGTATTCGAGTCGACTGCCTGCCTTCTTCTTCGAGACCGATTTCAAATCTACTGCATTCAGCAAAAGACGGTCTGTAGCTGATTCTGTGTGAGCGGTTACTTCCTTTTAGTCAACAAATACACTGAACTTTCCATGATATACATCACTGTCAGCTCCAAAATGCTCAGCCATTTCCCTTTCAGCCACTCAGAAGACAGTGGAAGGTGATGGGAAAAAGAAATGTGTTTGACCCATGATGAGATTAATGTTTTTATGTCAGATGCTATAGAGCTGATTCCCAATATTGCTTTTCTAAATTAGCTTCCCAAATCGTTGGCTTCAACCTGGACTTACATTCAAGAATGTAAGACTCATTATCTATGTTAGTTACATTCTGGTAAATCTGAATGCCCGTTTCTGGTGTCCAGCTTTCAAAAACTTGATTCTTCATAAAGATGTAGAAAACAGATGAGAATGACCTGCTGGAGTAGTATGTATATCTGTGGCTTTTGTTGCTTATATCTGCAGATGAAAAATAAAGTTTTGTGTTATGGTATTCATGAGAGAACCATAAAAGAATAGGCTTATTAGTAGGATAAGCATGTATCATATAATAATAGGAGCTCATATAGGCCATGATTTAACATAGTACATGAAAAATCTGGATAACTTTAAGCAATGTTCTGATTTCGGTTAGATCCTTATCAGTTACATGCTACTGCTTCTCCCTAAATTAATGTAACTCATGTGACAGATTTCACAATATGAATAATTCATAATTAGTATGCAGAATTGTAAATAGTAGAACAGCGCATATATGCTGTGTGGTCTCTGTATGTGGCATACCAAGTACTTATAGCGAACTTTTAGTGACTGGCCTGTATCTCACAAAAAATGAGCGTGAAATTGAAGAATATTCAGGGAAATTGCAACTGCTTATTGACTTTCTACAACATAAAACCAGGTGCTTAAGTAAAGGTTTGTTTTGTGTTTTCCAATAACTAACTCATCTCTAAGATGTTGTCTGAGTAGGCTGGTACGCATATGTGTGTGTGTGTGTATATAAATATGTGAGAGGACACAAAAGTTTGAGGTAAAATTTAGTAGTAGTATTTTCAAAATAATTAAACAGATATAAACCTTTGTGTGGCGGTGGAAATGTTTGTGCAAAAATACCCTGTTTCCACATTGTTCCTCCTATTTCTTCATAGGAATAGCTGGACGGGAGCAATACCCCTTAATGTGAGAAAAAGCAACAGAGAGGTGCCCTCTCCTGGTTCCATCTCTGCTGGCTGAAGCCAACACTGCCCCCAGCCGCTGTTGGCCACCAGAGGCTGCTGGCAGAGCTGGGGAGGCAGCAGAAGCACCTGTATCAACAGTCTCCAATCCGCTTCAAGCAAAATTAGCCGGTTAGCTTAACCAGTTCAAGTTGAACTTACCTGGTTTATTTTGTCTTAAATGAATTAATAAATGAACATCGGATCTCTCCTGCTGGCAGAAGAGTGGATGGGGAGGAACAGTTCATAACAGTATATCCTCTGCTGAATTGTGAAGAATTTGTTTTTCAATGGCCTGTCTTCAGGCTGTCTTTTGTGATACAATTAAAGCGATACCTGTTGTGTGTGGACAGGGCTCAACACAGAAATATAGGTCTGCATCAATCATAGTTGTATCTGTGGGCAGAAAGATATTTCTGTATTGGACGGCTGTACTGTTAAAAAAAACAAAAACAAAACCCAGTGAAGCTCACCTTGTCTCCCTCTTAAAATTAACATTTCCTTCCCGCTCCCTGCAACTAACTGGTTCAAGCTGTTTTTCAGTATGTTGTCTGAAGAGTCCCTACGTGAATCCCTTCCTCTTCTGTGGCTAGCCTCCAACAAACAACATTTACAAACAAGTCATCTTAGCAAAAGTAGAGGGGCTCAGGAATTTCTTTCTGACATCCTGGTTCTTTCCAAGTTGACGTGATACAAGAAACACAGAGGAGAGAGGTGACCACTAGGCTATGAGACAGTTAATGCATTTTTACGGTAGAGAGGAGACAAGTTTTCTGGAAACCTTTTCCCTTCTGAAAACAGCAGCAGTGTGCAAAAGCTTCTAGTTTGGGAAATTGCCAGCCCACCATGATCTAGAGATGACCAGAATGAAGGGGGAGGTTGGCTGAAGATTCATTTATCCCAAAGGAGAGATCAAGCTCCCTCTGCTGTTTCACAGCCTGCCACGACCCAGCCAGCCCTGTTTGCCTTCTTCTGTTGCATAAAATGAGTATATTTCACACTGAACTGTATTGCGAACTGAGTTCAAAGCAACTATATTTGATGGGATTAATGATTTGTGAAGTGTTCTGTTTTCTGTTCCACTATTAAAGCTCACAGTAATGCCAGCAATGCCAGAGAGCTACTTCTCTTTTGTTTTGGAGGGACTACCTCTTTTCTCGGGCAGGAAACAAAAGCTTATGGTACAGAACATGTTTCTTGGAACCTCAACCCTATAAATAACTGTTCTACAGAGCACCTAAAATACAGCAAAATACAAAGTCGAGTATGAGCCATGGAGGAAGTTTATGTAGTTACTTATTAATTTGACATTTGCGTCAATGCTCAGTGTTCTTCTTTGCTGTATATTGTCAGTGGAGAAGCCGCATACTTATAAGTGCGGTGAGACTGTAGATTCTTAACGCTGCTGTCTTCACAGCAGGACTACAGTTCATGGAGTTCATGGAGGAATGTAACCTTTCTAGGCAGATACCTCCACTGAAATTAGAGCAAAAGATGGAATAAGACACAACATTAATAGGCTGGACTGAAAATATTTTTTTTAATTAAAAATATATCTATATTAGTATGTAGCAGCCATGAGGATAAACAAAGTTTTGTTCCAGTTGATGTATACGGTAGTGTCCTGTTGAGAGAGGTGGTGACCAGGCTACTCTTAGCTTTTTGGGCTAGCCTCCTTCAGGTATTTTCTGTCAGAATCCATCTTCAAAATGCTTCTTGCCTTCCGGTCCCCTCCAAAGTCTCCTTTGCCTTCCCATTAGTTATTCTTCATGAAGTTCTCCTCTGAACTTCAGAAAAACCCAGAGGATAGTTGGCAATCCACAGGAATTTGAGGGAAGTTGAAATCATGACTGTGCAATCTATTTTTAAGGATTTATTCTTTCCTACTACATGTAGCTGGAATTCAATCCAGTACACACAAATGATGTACAAGCAGTGGAGAAAAGCTTGTACTCACGAGATGTGCACGTTTTCCTTTTTCCTTTTTTCTTTTAAAAATAGCTGCAATAACTGAGATTTTTAAAAGCACTTCTACCATTTTGGGATCATCTCAGTTTTTTTAGTGTCCAGAAGTATTTGTCTTAGCTTAATTTTTCATAAGGTAAATGGTCAGCACAGATTTGTGTTTCTTCCCTCAAAACATGAGCCATTCTAAACAGCTTATTGCTATTGAAAATTCTGTTTTACCTACTTTTTCTAAGCTGCATGTAATACAGATTGATTGTACCTAACTACTCAATACCATATGCATTATCAGCTAATTAGTTTCTTGTGGATATCTTGAAAGCAACGAGTCCCATGGTACATGATGGAGAGAGCAGGGCCTTACGGATCAGCTCGTGGAGGGGGCGCAGGTGAGGAGAGGACCTTCTGGGCATGGGGCTCTTGGTACGCGACGCTGACAATGGCTCAGTAGCAGCGCTGCGGCTGCAGGGCTCTATGGTAAGAGACAAGAACGAGTGAGCGGGGAGGGGAAGCCGGAAGCTGCAAGCAAGATGATGGAAAATGGTGTGAGGAAACTCTAGGGGATGTTAGAGGAGTTCAAAGTGTGGAGCGCAGACGGGCAAAAGGCTAGGAACGTTACCTTAGTGCAATGTGCATGGGGTGGAAAAGATTGAGAAGAGCCTGGAGAGAAAGGGTGGGCAGGAAAAGGGTTATGGTGACATACTGCCTGGCAATGGGTGATGAATGCTTTATGCTGTAATTACACTGCCTGTTTCTCCATCTTTAGGAAGCAAAAATAGCACCTGATGCTCACAGATGTTGTGAAAATTAAATTTTCCAAATGACAAGAATGTAGGAATGTCTCTACAATGTCAAACCAAATCCCCATCTAACTCAATGTTTTGTCTCCAGGAGTGACCTGTAATGGATGCACAAGGGAAAAAGGGTAAAAGAGGGCAAGCACAGAGTGATACTGTCTGGACTATAACCTCCTGCCTTCCGCAGTCTGTAGATTAGGAATTTTCTGAGTGTGAGGTTGCATCCAAAACACATTGTGTGATAGCCTAAAATGGCCCTTTCTCTTATTGATGTATTTGTTTTAAGATATTTTCCATACTTGAGCATCCAAATTTTCCTACTTGGTTAGGTGTTGTGTGTGGTGCAGTCCAGGTGCCTTGGAACCTAACTCCCATTTTCAAAAGTGATGTAAGATAGCAAATCTTTTGTTAGAAGACAACCACTGGACAAGCTTAGCGGGTGTAGTAGGTATCAGATGGTTTCTCCAGCAACTTGCGGCCTGAGCATCCTTTCTTCAGTCTTTTCTGTTGTCATTGCCACCAGTAGCAGATGCCTGTGAAATGCTTATGTGCTGGAGTACTTTTGTACTGGTTAGATAAAGTTTAAGAAAATTGAAACCTGTATCCTCCATGACTGGTGTAGAACAGCATAGCATTGTGAAAGATTATTATATATCTGCTGAAAAGCTGGCCTGCTGCCTCTCTGCCTCCAATATAGGCAGAAATTTTTGTTTTTTTACCTTGTCAGAAGACTGAGGGAGTGGGGGGTGGGGGAGGTCCCTGCTGTTCCCCTTTTCTACTAACTTCTCTCCTAGCACTTTCTAAAAGTAGCAGTGAAATCTGTCCAGGTCCCTCAGCTTCTCCTGAGGGGGGGTGTGGAGAGAGGTGAAAGTGTCTAGCACAAATACATAATTTTCTTTTCACTTCACTGTCCCCTCTCCATCTGACATGGCAGGTGTGCTGAGCAGGAACCGTGCGCAGATCGATCCCCAGGCAATCAATGCCACGGCAGCTGGCCAGAGCCGAACACCAATGCGTTGATCGCCTCCAAATCAATTCACACACTGCTCTTGCTCAGGTTACCTGCCATTTCAGAAGAAGGAGGGATGGCGAAGTGAGAAGAAAATTGCACAAAAAGTATTCTGGGACCTCTTTAAATAGGCCATTTACTAGCAACCTTTCCTATGTTGTATGTGCGTTTATACTAGAGATATAAGTATGTGATAAGGTCACAATGTAATGCCTTGTTCAAGGACTTAGAGGCTGCTCCAGGGAAGAGAGCAGAGCCCTGCAGAATGACTGGCAAACTGTGTGGAAGAGATGGAGCGGTCCTGACTCTTCACTGTTTTCCACCTTATGTATTAGCTATTTAAACTAGTCGAATATCGCTGCTTGGGTTCGTGCAGGTTTAAATAATCATGCAAGGCACTGTGCCATGGGGAACTGTGCCTCCTAATTTCTGAACGCTCCTCAAGGTGAACAGTTTTTGTTTTGCTTTAATAAGCCAGAAGTTGTGCATGTCGAAAGTGCCTTTTGTACAAAGATCTCAATTTACTTGGCAAACTTCCATGAATTAAGTCTCCCTGCTTCGCTGTCAAGGAGGGAGGTATTGTTATCTCCATTAACAGTAAGTGAGCCAAAAATAAATGCCTAGTCTCCTTGTTTTGCTATTGCTTCCTTTCCCTCCCTTCTCCAGACGGATTGTTGCACTTGATTTAGAGTGTGGATCGCTGGGGCCAGAGGTGGTTCTGGCCCAAACAGAACAGGGAGGGCGCTTCATCCCCCTGACAATACAAGAACCTCTTCCTTTTTTCTTCTCCTGAGACTGGTTGGCTGTGACCCAATTCAGTGCTGTCCTCAGGGATTCCCTCATCTGTGCCACAGTTGCCATGGTCCCTAGGGAAGCAGCCAGCAAATAACTGAGGCACAGGACCCCCTAGCAACCCCCTCTCCCTGCCTTTCCCTGACGTGACCGTGCCTGACTGCGCCTCTTGCCGGGGTCTCTCGGATGGGAGCACAGCTGCAGGTGCAGAGAGGACAGCCCCGCAGAGAGCCCTCTCTATTGCAAAGGGCACCGTGAACCCGGTTTGGCTTCATGCATGCAGTAAGAGCGTGGTACATGTCAATCAGGGAAAAAAAATTGCAGCAGACTGAGTGAATTGCTTAAAGCAATGCTGAAAGGCAATGGCAGATCTGAGAAAAAAGCTGAATTTCATATACTCTGGCTTATGCTTTTTGTTCTTCTTATAATAACGCCAATGCTGTATGATTAAATATACTCAAAGACAGTCACGATGCAGGCTGTGCGTGTGTCCTCTTAGTAGTTCAGGGCACCACGAGGCCTCAAGCGGCGTAGGGGCTACATTCCTTATGCAGCTTTTAAGATTGCAGCATGCTCAGAACAGCTACAGCCATGTCAATAAGGAAGAATTAACATTCATTTACTTTGCTTATTACTGATTAATTTAAGGAGTGCTAATGTGCTTGTCTATTTTCAGTAGTCCAATTGCAGCTAATCATAAGAGGAAGTAAATACTGGTTACTGCCCTAGGAACATGCTGGATCACAAGCAATTTGTGGAAGGAACTGTCTTTTTGCTCAGCACCTGGTGCGATGGGACCTTATTCCTGGCTGAGGAACAAGAGTTCAAAGGTTGTCTGTCATATGTCCTCTCCCTCTCCAAGGTGAAGTTGGCAGGTGGAGCCAGGCAGGTGACTGAACGGCAGTACCTCATACTGAGCTGTTGCAAATTGTTATGTATTCTCTTAATGTAACAGGAGAGGTTCAGGAAGAATTATATATCCGTAACAGGTAGCATAAGCACAACATTTCCTGCTGTTCTTCTCGAGAGTGGCATATTCTGTTGCTTTCTGGAAGTTCTATGAGAACACAAGGTTTTGGGTTTGTCAACCAGAGTATGCTTTTTTTTAACTGCATCTGTTTTTTCTTTCCATGTAGCCTTAAAGATTCACAGCTGTAAACTGGCCATGTATTTAAGGCAGGCATCCCTTTGAATTGATAGGCTTGAATCGATAGAAACAGACCATCTTCAGAAACACTACCTGGATAGTTTCAAAGTTTGTGGCTGTCAAAGAGATTTGCGAGAGTCCAAACACTGTCCTTGCACAATGGGTAGGAATGGTGCTTGGGCCACGGTGCTGAAGGTGAGGAGAGCAAGCAGGATAATGGAGTGCTTTACTGATCTGACACTTGTGATGATGCTTGTCATCTGTAACAGACATCTCTAAATCCCAGACGGATGGATCTTGTCTACTCAACGTGGATGCTAGCTGGATTGCTCGAAGGATTAGTGATGGGCTGTTGAGCTTTCAGAGCCATCAATAACTTTCTTTTCTTTTTCTTTTCATTTCCTTTTCGTTTCCTTTTCTTTCCTTCTTACAAGAGAGAACCCTATCTGTTGTGATTCTGTCTCTGGGGTGGCTGCCAGAACCTGGAGAGGACTACCAGGGTGATCATCAGGGAGCTGCATGCCAGATCTAATGAACTTGCTATAGGCAAGAAAATTATATGATGTTGCGGGGGAAAAAAAAGCAGTGTCATTTAGGCAAAACAGGCACAGTATTTTTCTGGTAGTTTTTTCCTAGAGTGGCTTTGCAACACATAGCTTTGTAGAATAGAATTCTAAAATATCGGAAGCCTCTCCTGAACTTGAGCCCGTCAGTTCTGGGTTTTGCTGGGCTCAGGTCTCTGTTGGGTGTATTTTCTAACTCTAGGATGCTGGGGTAGAAGATAAAAAGACCTAATGACTGCTACCTGCTGATCATACCATTAAGCCCTCAAAGCCGTTCCTCTGTCAAGCTGTTGCTTGAAAGCAAAAGCAGAGATTAGGACTATTTTCTTGTTGCTGGAGGACAGGATCTGTTTCTTTTCTCTCACATGTGGTTCCTCTGCTGTCCCACCAACATCCTTAGCTCCAACTCAGAAAGATGACTGTATGCTTTTGTATCGGAGCCTTTTGTATACGGAGCCTTTCATTCTGCAGCTGGGGGAGGGAGGCAGGGAAGAAATGGAAGGAGAAAGGGGGAAAAAATGCCTGGTAAACTTATAATGTTCAATTCTGACTTTGGCCTCTAATTTCTCCAACTGGGAGCTGGTCCTTGAACCCACATAGGGGACCTCTGTAGCTCCTGGATTCTCTCATTATTTCCCTCCTGGGCCTCTCAGCTTAAATTGCCACATTTCATTCTTCTCAGTCAATCTGAGCACTGACACAAGATGGAAATGCAATGCCACCTGACCCAGGTGACCGATAATGACTGGGAAAATTGTACATTCATGCCCAAAAGCAGACTTACGAGATGCAAGGAAATAAAACTTAACCTGCCACAAACCCAATTATTTCTCATTCCAGTAATCTTATAACCTGGCATGGGAGGATATGCTGATAACTTTAATAACCTTGCACAACACATGCAAAGCCTCCTATGTGCTGAAATGTGATGACTCTGTTAGGACAAACCCAGCCGGATTAGGAAGTGCATTTGTGGGGACTCTATGCAGGACCCTGTTACGGGCCTGCAGGTAGGCAAGAGCTGGGGGCACCCTGGATTATTCGCCCCAGTTCTGCTCCTGCTCCTCGGGGAAAGGCCAGAGCAGGGTGGGGTGGGCAAACCAAGGTGAAAGCCAAGCAGTGCTGATGCCGTGTCTCAGTTCCCTTACGCCCCTACAAGAGCAGACGGGGGCGGGGGGGTAGCGGCAAACCTTTCCTTTGCGGCAGCATTTGCAGCTTTGGGGAACCTTGAGTTTGTCCCTCTGTCGCATGTCGTGCTCAGACCAAAGCCATCCGCCAGAGGGGAAAGTTCCTCCACGGTGAGAGCAGCGGGTGGGTGTCCGCGGCGCAGGCTGGTGCCGAGCCCCGGGAGCCCCGAGCTCTCCCCCGTCCCGGGGGCAGGCGGCGGTGCCGAGCCGGAGGCCGGGGCAGCGGCGGGGGCCGGGCCAGGCGCGGCGGCGGCGGGGGGGAGGCCGGGCCGGGCCGGGCCGGCAGTGCTGCGCCGCGCCCTCACGGTGGCGCCGGCTGCCCGCGGACCGGGCGCCGCGGCCGCGCCGGGACAAAAGGCCGCGCCGGGCGCCGGCACCGCCCCGGGCGGGGGCTGCGGGGCTCGCGGCGGGCGCGGGGCGGCTCTTGCGGCAGAGAAGCGGCGGCGGCGGCGGCGGCGATTTCCCCGGGCGGCGTTTGTAGCGCTCTGTGGAGCCTCGGCGGCGGAGGGGAGCCCCGAGGGGCCCGGGAGCTTTTCAGGAGCAAGCGAGCGGGCGCTTTCGGGCAGGTCCCGTCACTGCTTCGCCCGGCTGGAGCGGGCCGGGGCGGGGGAGCGCGTACGCTCCTTGCCCGCTTTGGTCCCAGGCGGAGCGCACAGGAATCACGGCTGCGCTCAGACGGCGCCTTTTACCCCGCAGCGTCCGAATTCAAATACAAACCAGAAGAGCAGCTTCTTCCTTTTTCTTTTCTCTACTTCCTTTTCCTTCCCTTCTCTTTTTTAAGATCCTACAGAAAGTTGCCGAGCGGGCTCTCCGGCTCTTCCCTGGTCTTTCCTTTGCGATCTCCCTTTTGTTGGTTGTCTGGGCTGAAGTCCCCTGGGTGGCAGCCCGAGCTACTCATTCATCATCATAACAACCGTTTAGTGTAAAATTAACAACAACTTAACTACTACAGCAATAAACATGGTCCTGCATTACCACAGATTGATGAGGATTACTCAGTTACAATCAGCTGGGGCGCAGACAGGAGGGAAGAAAGGCTGCCAAATCAATAGCTTCTCCAAAGTTCAAAACTTCTCCTCCGTTGTTCAGTGTTGCTGGTACTCGGGGGGTTGTTGTGGGTGGCTTGGGAGGAGGAAGAGGAGGGAGGGGAATTCCCTGCCTGCCTCCCACCCGCTCCGTAAAGCTGGCAGCAGTGTTTGCTTTGTGGGAAGAAGAGGACAAAGTCTGTTTCTCAGCGTGCCTATCTGTCCGCACACCTGCCTTTTTCAGTTTGCATTTTGAAAACGGTCCGGTTGGTTGGTTATCTAAATACATTTTCCCTCTCATTCCTTCACTAAATATAGCGCTTAACCTTCTAAACTGCAGAAGGGGGCATCTGCCAGTCGATCCCAAAGCAGCACTGCATGAGAAAGCGAGGACGTGAGGCAAATTGGTCCAGACCCCGGCCGATACAATTGGTTTCGTGTCTGCCTCTCATTTCCCGTGTAAACCCAGAAGGGCTCATCACAAGAAACAAAGGACAAGGGGGAAATAGTTAAGTACACCTAGAGCTGCATCCAAACAAAGGAAGAAAGAGACTAAACAACCCCAAGGTTTTCTATTTCTCCCTGAGCGAAGTAATCCCTTTGATTACATCTAATACCTGCCAAAACCCAGATGGTATGCCCACCCATCTCACAGTGTGATAATGCCACATTGTGAAATCTAGCCATTAATATTAATTGTCAGCTAGAGAATCTGTCTGAACTACTAAAGCTTGAGGTTGCCTTGAGAAAGCAGGGCATGATTTAGCAGGGATTTTAAGATAATTCTTATTCTTTCATTCTCTATCTCACATACGTAGAATGTTAAATAACAGCCTTAGAACGTTACTCGAATTTCCGCAGATGTCTGCTGCTTACAATCCTGCTCTTAAACCACTGCACATCTGGGTCTCTACTTGCTGACCAAAATATTACCTTAAATTGCCGTGGGTGCGATGGCTCCATGCAGGTACGCAGTACACCACCGAATGAATCCTGACTCCCTCCTCAGGTCAGATGTGCCCTATCATGCACGTGTGTCTTTTTCTTTCCATCACTTCCTGAACATCCGCTCAATAATGGGCTTGGTATTCCATGAAATGTATTAGAGAAACTCGTTTTTTCAATTTATTATGCATGTTGCCAACTCAGTGGTTGAAGAGGGTGGGGAAAGAAAAAGAAATGTAGAAAAAAGTGATAGTGACCGTGGAGCTGCCTTGTCTGAGAAGTTTTGAGGAAATACAGCTGGGGTTGAGGCAAGAAGGTCTCTGTACCCTCTGGAAAGAGAGAGAGGGACACGGAAGTATGAGTGAGAGGAGGTACAGTAAATATTTATCAGCGTGCATCATGTTAGCTCTTGCTAGCTCATTTCACGTCCTGTGTTCAGAATGATTGTCATTATTGCTTGTAATAATACCTGGCTCTTGTATTTCATCCATGGACCTCAAAAACATTTTTAGACTGATAGGGGTTCTGCTGACATGCAAAAGGTAACTCTGAGGGTCCTGCTCTGCGGCCCAGATGCAGCCCCCCAGGAGGAGGTTCTGATCTCGGGCACCGCTGGCTCTGTGCCAGACAGCAGTGATAAGTTTTGATGCATGCTGTACTCAAAATGGGAGCAGCTCATGGCCTGTCACTAGATGCCACCCATTTTACCTGGGTCAGGCTCACGCTCTAATTGTTGGACTTTAAGGCCTTATATATGCTTGTGTTTCAACACCTAGTCAGACTCCTTTGTTACGAATCTCTAGCGTACATGCTATATATACCAGTTATTTGGATGTAACCTGGTACTTCTGGGATAGAGTAAAAAGCCTGTGCAAGCAAGGCTGTAGCAAACCGACTGAAGCCTGGAAATTCAGGTTCCAAGTCTGCTCTTCCGTACTTACCCCTTTCCTTTGCATCTGGCTATTCTGTAGCAATTTAGGTAATAAGAGCTCTTTGAAATGGGAACAGTCTGACATATGAATAGGCAAATCATATTTATGTTATCAGATCTTCATATCGGTATAGGTATGCATGAGGATGTTTCCTTCTTTATCACTTTTCTTCTCACCAAAAATGCTTGTGGTTTGTCTCCTTGGAGCGAGACATGTACTTCCTTCAGGACCTCTCCAGTAGAGCTTTTTGGTCACTTTTAATAATGGCATTCCCACCCTAGGAAGGGACTTACCCCATACAACCCAGAAAACACATCAGCAAGGGCCTCATGAAATGCTTGAAAATCCATATGACTTTCCTGGGAAGCTGCCACCACTCCCACCACCAATTCTCATGTCACTAGCAGCGTGGGCCTGCTCGCAGTTACTTTTGAATCCTCTCTCTGATATCAGCTGAGTGGCACCAGGGAGAAGGAGATGTGAAAGATAAAGTGCAACAAAGGACCCTTTTCCTGCCACCACTAGAAGCCAACAGCCAAAGTCCTACTGACTTCAGCAATGCTGATGTTAAGAGTAGTCTATACTGAATTCACTGTTGTGTCTGCAGCTCCAGCAGACTTGTCTTGCCTTACAACGTGTGTGCACATGCATGGTGGGGGGAAAGGTACTGTTTTTGGCAATTGAAAGTTTAATCAAAAGGCCACTTTGCCCGTGTGTTATTTTTGGGCCCAGCCTCCCGAGGGTCAGCCTGATGACATTTCATGCTGCTTCTAATCAATTTTGTACCAGGAAGCAGTGTGAGAGCTGGCTAGCAGAGAGCGGAGTGGCGTGGAGCTCAGTGCTGGGAACAGAGCTGGAAAAGTATGTTGGGGATTTTGGGGCATAAACAAATGTTTCCTAATCTGGACTGCAACTCTGTCAGGCATGTACAGACAAGTAAATGTCGATTGGAGCTGAAAACCAGCAGGTTCAACTACAGTGTAACCTGTAAATCCACATCTTGACAGGCGTGTTGTGGTACGCAGAGCTATAGTCTCCGTGAAAAAAAGTAGCACAGGAATCAGATCATGGAATCAAACAGTGTGATTATCACTGTTTTTTTGCTTTGTGCAGCCAAAGGAAGTAGGTACTAGTTTGTACTCACTATTTCCTATATGACCGTTTACATCAGCCTTGATTTTTTGGGAGTTTGCAGCTCTGGAGGATTAAATGACTTTGAAGACAGAGACCTTCCCTCCTGGCCTGTTTCTCCTGCATGTCTTTTCCTTCCTGTGATTGTCTCTGCCGTGGCTGGGCCTAGCTGTGCTTGCACAGAGAGGCAGTCACCCTTGGAGCCCTGTGCCTCGCTCCACAGACCCTACAAAGAGCTGCGTGGGCACCACCTAGAAGGAGAGGAAGGGCTAAGAGGAGCTGGGATCTGAGCTGGAGCAAGGCTTCTCAGCAGGGTAGACAAGACTGAATTTTGCTGCCCCAACCGTGAGATCTTGGGACCAGGCTTGGCGACCTTGGAGCTGTCAGGAGGTTGGAGGGTGGGAAAGGCTGCTGCTGTCGGAGGGCAGCTCCTTTTCCGCCCTGGGCTGCAGTAGCCGTTCCACCTGCTCACGGGTGGCAACAGCAGCAGCAGCCCTGACTTTGGGCGAGCTTTGGCACTGGCACTGACAGTTTGCTTTTGTGGTAAACTGCTGGCCCGGCCCTCGAAATACAGGAATCTCTGTTATCTGGAAATCCCTTAAAATATTGAGCAGATTCTGCAGAAAGTGTAGTTGAGCTTGGTGCTTGCTTTCAGTGGTGGCAACGTGAAGCTTCCCTTCATGGGGATTTCTAGCGCCTTCACAGGCAGACAATCCAAACAGCACGGTGACGTGCGCTGTCCTGCGCTCCGCATTTCAAGCAGGTTATCCCTGCACAATTCTCAGATGAACCTCCAGGTCTGCGAGCAAACGAAACCCCGTGAAGAGACAGTCCGTAGCTTCCGTTCCGTGCAGCTGTGACTTATTATGGCCAGGGCTGGTGCTTGTGACCAACAGTCGCTGCTTTCTGAGGACAGGTTTCCTGAGCACAGGCGAAACATTGACTGTATCAGCAGTGAGTGATCTGCAGGATGCTAAATTACTGTCTTGATCCCACGCTCATTCCTGGGGTAAGGAACGAGCCTCTTGGGACGTTAAGAGCGAGCGGTTTGGACTGGTGCTCACCGTGTTGCATCTATTTTGAAAATTAGCTGTTTAGCCTGCCATGGAAGGGGTAAAGTATTTTAAGTTATTCCCTATTTTAGCTTATAAATGCTACCCTTAATGTTATAATATCTGAAGAATTTTATCATTGCAGCCCACGCTGGGGATGGGGCAGTTCTTTAACGCACGAAGAGTACAGTTCTGATGGGGTTTTTCAGTTTAAGGAGTTAGTGCTCTGTCTGCTTTGCTCCTCTTGCAGAGCAGAGCTCGGAGCAAGCATCGTGTTCCAGCATTGCAGCTGCTCCAGTGCCAAGGACTAGACCAAACTTAACCTTCATCAGCGGTTTAATCTAATGGTGTGGTTCTGTAGCTGATCTCAATCAGCGCTGCAGTGGTTTGCTCTCTCCTGTGCCCCGCAGCTGTGTGCTCTCCTGTGCTGCTGCTGGTGCTCACCTCACCTGCCAGTTGCCTGGTTCAGCTTGCTAAACCCGCAGAAAACTGTCTCAGCAAATGCAGCAAACTTTTTTGTTGGCTTAGAGGAGTGAATCAGGTGAGCAAGGGGTGTGTGCCAAACCTGGCAGCTCTGGTGTGCACGGAGGGGGGATTCCACCAGAGGGACGAGCCACCCCAGCAGCTCACCCCTGCCTGCAGCGCTGTGTCTGCACCCCTTCTCTGCTCCAAAGTGCTGGTCCCATGGCTGCGGATGGTGGTCAGCTGCTGGCTGGACTCGGCTGTCCCCTGCTGTCCCCTGCTGTCACAGTTCTCCATCTGGTGACTCCCAGGGTCGGCCTAGGTGACCTGTCTGAGATCACAAAGAAAGACAGCGGCAGCGCCAGAATTGCAAACTAACTCCAGCCCAACGAAGCCTCCTTCCATTTCTTTTGGTTTGAATAGAAGTTTGGTTTTGATTAGCAAAAGCCGGAAAGGACCTCCAATTTACCTTAGAATAAAGGTATTTGGGAGGCAGCATCCTGGCATGGGATCTTTTCGCCCAGGCACCTTTTGTTCGGGTGGAGGTACCGCGGTAAAGCAGCAGAGGCAGGGGCCGAGCTGCAGCTGCTGAGAAGTGCTGTAGTTCCACTGAGCTTCCGCTGGGCTCCTCTGCTGCTACAGGCAACGGCCGTGCCCAAGAAATGCTTCCAGTCTCCACTCTGCTGATTTCCAGTCGAGATTCCTAGCCTGTAGATTTGGTATTGTTTCCGTTCAAAAGCCTGTATTACACAAACTGACAAGCGTCATGTGGGTTACTCTGTTCTTGGTCTTATTTTAAATAAAAATCCTGAAATAGTAAAAATATCCCAGAAGAAAAGATGCTTCTAAGATATTGCAGACCCTGTAACATGACGCAGTTCTGTTTCCGAGGCTGTATGGATGGTAGGTTAGGGAGGATACTGAAGCTCAGAAGTATACAACAACTATTGTGTTCACTGCCCTCTGGTTGAGACGGGTTTCTTTTCCTCTTCACATTTATTTTACGCTTAAGTGAAACAAGACCTTAGTTTAACATATTTTATATATATAAAAATATTTCTGTTTTTTTCAAGTGTTCGTGACAAATGTGACAAGATGTCCACTAAGGTCACGAACAGGAGCATAAATAGCTGCAATTTAACATCAGTAGTTAGCAAGCAAGATACCCTCGAGGTAAGACGGCTGATAAAAAGGGGGCAGCGATGTATTAAAGATGCATTATTTGGGGTCTCAGGGTATAATTTAGGCTTCACAACAAGGTCAGACTGATTTAATTCTCTCCGCAGAGGTCAGCCCGAGGCCTGGCTGTACTAACCTCTGTGCTCCCCATCTGTCTGCACTTGAAGCCAGACACTTTGAATAGGTGATTGTGTGTTCATGGCTGGATACAAACAAATTGAAATGGTCTCCAGGTCTAGGCCTCCTAAAGTGTTTACTTGGAGTCACTGCTGCCTCTGGAGTATCTGCTACCTATGGGACTTTTCTCTCAGCTGGTGCTCTGAAGCGCTGGTAAGGACATTCAATATTAGTGATCTCCTAATGTTGCAAGTGCTGATGAGTATTCGGCTTCATAAATGCATCCTTATAGTGTCCTAAACTCTTTTCACGGGTTTACTCCACGACAACATATATTTTTTTCAGCACTAGCAAAAGTATAATAAAGTTAAGTAAGGAAAAAAAAATCCTTTACAGCATTCACTTTCTCCAAAATGAGGAAAAATGAAGAAACTGGTGTTTGTGGACATCTTTATTTGATGGTCCAGGTCTTTTAAAAATCTTTCTCCATAAGCAGGGAATTCTTTAAAAATAATTGACAGGACAAAATAAATATGCAATGTGCTGGTGTCTGTTAGTCATTTTCTTGCTTCTTTTTTCACTTCATGCTAAACATTTCCGAATTCTCTCTTCATTTTAAGTAGGAAACTGGTTTATTAATCTGAATGCAACGACTACAGAAAATGAGGCCACTGAATGCTTTGAGCTTTCAGTAAATATTTAGCTCATTGATACAGTTGCATGCAGTAAATAGCACTTGCTTTCATGAAAAAAGACCTGTAAGTTTAGTGGAAGATCCACTTAATTTAAAAAAGAGTAAGAGTCCTAATTTTTACCCAGGTCATTTGGACTAGAAGGGGGCCATGAATTGATGCTGCTTTAATTTTACCATTTTTAATTTACCATTATTATTAATGGTAAAACTATATAAAATGGTGTGATATAATTGAATGTACTATGCTAAAAAAAAACAAACAAAAGAGACCCCATGCAGTGCTCTTTCTCTCTGAGGTACTGTAAGTCTTCTTAGATGCAATGCCTATGTACACCAGGTTTCAGTGATTATTTTACATTCACATAATAAACGTGTGTTTTCAAAAATAAAAAATGGGGATCTGTTTTTGAACCAATGAAATCCGAATCAAGAAATTTGGAGTTTAGGATACAGTTCTACACAGAATACCTCACCCTACATTTTCTGGAGCTTGCCTGCTATAAAATCACCCAAACAGAGAGAACTGCAGTAACAGGAATATGGATCACAGCAGAGTAATTTTAAATCAGATTTTGAGATTTCTCCCTGTGTTTCTCCATTTAAATAATGCCCTGGTAAACAAATTCTGATCTCAGATGATACAGATGTTTTTTCCAGGTATCTTACGAAATCAGCTATTGCTCTTGTGCATGATGTGTGCTGAGGAGTCAGAGAGAGCGTTTGGCTCTCGAGGCTGTTTCTGTGGCCCTGTTTTTTCAAGTTAGACCAAGGCAGGGGGAGAATCTGTGCAGAGATTACAAAAAGATTTAGGAAACTGGTACGACGCAGAATTTTACTCATTCTCCCTTGAGAAACCTGGAGGGAGACAACTGTGAAGCATGTCCCTCCTGATGCAGCAACTGGCTGAAAATCCTCTGTAACGGTGCAGACGCAGATGCATAAGCTGGGGGCCTGTGTGGAGGTAGTAGGATGCCGAGTTGGAAGATCCCTTTTTCCAGAAGATAGGATGCCTGACCCTGCACTTCCTTACAGACACACGCATGCGTGCATACACACACACACACCCTGTTTACTTCCTCAGAGACCTCACTGGTAGACAGCTCACCTTGTCACTAGGTTCAGAAGTCGCCGGGACACTTCTTTTGGAAACTGTGGTGGTTTGCTGTGGCTTAGTCAGAGGGAATCCCCGGGGAGTGACACAAGCGGTCAACCCCCGGGAGACGAGCACACGGCCTCTGCGGGAGCCCTGGCCCCTGCTGCCGGGAAGAGTGGGGATATGAACTCGAGCTCTTCTCGTCCAGTGGATATATTTAGAGTAATTACTGTTTGTGGTACTGTTGTCTAGCTACAGAAGTATTAAGGTATTCATTACACTGGTTGTTTGCTTTAAAATGCCTTGTGGGTGAGCTTTTATTGCTCAGGAATGGCACCAGATGGACAGTCCTGAGGAACAAAGTCCTCGCGTTATCTGCAGAGCAGGTATGGCACTGGCAGCGGCAAGTCCGGCTCTCCTCCTCTGTCTCCCCTGCTGCCAGCCTCCCTCAGGAGGAGAGGCCACTCCAGCTTCTCTGCTCCCTTGGAGAAGCTGCCGTCAGGGCCACACGTTGAGGTGGCAAGATTTGGTGGCATAAAATTTGAGAGACCTTCACAGGCCCTTTCGCAGAGACCGCTTGGGACCAGGCTCTTAGTAACCTCTGAAAGCATCTGCTCTCCTTCTAGTGGTGGTAATTTTTGAAGCAGTTGCTGTCTCTCACTTGAATCCATACCAGACAGGCATTAAAAATTTGTCCGACTCCAGCACCTGCAGCTGCAGCACCCCTTTCTAAACCAGTGCCATCCATCCCGTCAGCTGGGGCGTGGGCACAGCTTGGAGTAGAGATGCCGCACCAGTGAGGTGCCGCCAAGGTCCACCGTTGCGCCCGTGCCGTAGCTGTTCATGCAGAACAAAACACCCGCTGCGCCTGGGTCCCTCTCTGCTGAGTTTGCATCTCACTTAGGTTGGGGTGCTGCTTATCCCATGTATCTGTCCTGTGGGCTGCTTCGTAAAGCAGAGACACTCCCATATGCATTTGCCAGCCCAAAGTCTGTGTGGGTTTTTTGCTTTCCTGAAAAACCCATCTCAGGACAGGCTGAAGAAAGCTGCGATCCTGTCGGCTCTCAGGAGATGCGCTCGTCCAACTCGCTGATGTGCTCTTTTCCAGAGAGCCTGAGGAGGGTCTAGGCCGTAGCCACCTCCTGCAGAAGGCACTGCTGCTCGAAAACCGAGATGCTTCCCCACTGTAACAGGCCCGGAGAGGCTGCTCGGGGTCCTCAGGGAGGCAGGGGCCGTACGGTAAGAATGAGATTGGAGGCGCTTGTGCAGCAGCGTTGTGAGAGTTAGACTGAGCCCAGGTCTGATACATGCAGTCAGATGAGGCCGTCATGTATCTGTGACAAAACCACATGGTTTAAGTAAATCTATCGGGTATTTCAGTTGTTTCCTTACAAAATTTCTGAAGTTACTGCTTTTATGCTGTGGGTCCATGACCTAAAAGAGATTCTCTCTGACAAACCATTTCTGTGACACAGGGACACCCACACCAGCCTCCGCAAACAGTAAAGCTCTTGTTATTCCTACCTTTACCTAGTTAATAATAGATAGGTAGGTAGATAGATAGATAGAAGATTCGTGATATCCCACCTGTGATATTAAATAAAACTACCTTCCCCCACTCTAAGTCAGCTTGGAGTTATTTTAATAGCCAAGAATAAGCCTCTTAAATGAGAAGCTTTAGAATTGAAACACTGGCAAACCCTTAATACGACAATATTGGCAACTTCCTCTGCAATGGTGCTCTGCCGTAGCCACTTCTTCATTAGGTCAGGACCACTTGAAATACAGCGCTGCGTCTTGTGCTTTGCTTATGCTCTGCACGCTCTAAAAGTAAAGCAAAGAGCAAATTGGGGAGTCTCATAAAAATGTACATTTTTCACAGCGTAGCAGTGGTTTCTGCCGCACGGTTTCGCCTCACGCTGCGCTCTTTGGGGCCTTAGGAGCTAGTTTAAGGGGTCAGGCTTACCTCATCCCAAAGTATGTGTTATGCCCTTTGAAATACAAGACTCTTTTGCCAGAAAAAATGCGCAGCTACTTTTTGATCATGCAGTCGTAGCAGTTTTCCGTGTGCGCCATGACGTCCTCTGTCAGGCCGGAGCATTCCAAATTCCGCTAATGCATTTCATTTTCGTTAGCTGGGGAGGACAGGTGATTTGAATCCTAATCCCGTGGTGCGGTGTGTTTGTGCGGGGTAGAGCTCCTAGGGGTGTGCTATGATACCGCTATTGCAGTGAGCTCGCACGCTTTGCTTGTAAATCTGGAGGGAGGTTGCTGTTCCCAGCCCTAATGGGAGCAGCGTTTGAAATTAAAATGTAAGGGTTGGTTTTATGCCATCATACCTGCCTCTCATCCTGCTAAGTCTCGCATTCCCCTCTTGCCTTATGTCGTATCTCTACTCATGCCAAGTTACAAGGGAGCCGAGAAACGACTCCTTTATTGTTATTATTTTTAAACGGTGCATTTGAGAAGCGAGGCTCGCAGGGGAGTGGGAAGCATCGGGCCTTAGGCAGATGAGGACAGTTTATGCATTGCAGAGTTACCGTTAACATGCAGTCGTCTTGTGGGATGGCCCGGCAATGGTTCACAGCTCCTCCCTCCCGCGTGCTCCTTGGGAAACGCGGGCCAAGGCAAACTCTCCCCGCTTGCATCCTCTGCCTGCCTGAGCCTGGCTGTTCGGCGTGAGCGGCCCAGGCGCTCCAGAAGCGCTCTCCCTCCCACCCAGAGCTGGTAGGAGCAGGGTGTTGGGGGGAACCGGTCGCCCCCGCGGCACGGTGGTGGTGGCTGAGCTTGCAGGCCCTGAGGGGCTGTACCTCCGCCATGGCCAGAGCCGTCCGCCACGTGCCGAAGGATCCAGTCCCGCTCGGCTCCTCAGCGACCTCGCTGGTTTTTCTCTCTCTAAAAAAAAAAGAGGAGGTTGCGGGGAGGACAAAGAAGATGAATTTCTGTGGTGGTGATTTCTCTTTCTCACTAGTGATAAGAAGGGGTACATAAAAGCTAGGTAGCATAAACCCTCCCCTGGTCTGCTCCTACGCAGAGAACCAGGACTAGTTCGGCGCAGCGCTTCACCCGTATCCCGATGTCCCAAGGTACGCAGGGCTCTCGGGTGGCCCTCTGTCCGGGCGGGTTTCCAGAGTGCCATGTGGGACGCAGCATCAAACTCTGAATCCCTGAAATTGTAAAGGACGCCTTATATAATGGGGAAAAATAATACTCTGGGACATTTGCAGAGAATTAAAAGAAACAGTGTTCAGCAGTGTGGACAAAGTCCTGACCTAAGGCTTGAGGAACTGTACAAATATATCTCGTATAGCTGAAAGTTTATAACGTTCTGCAGTGTTGTTTATGTTACTATAAAAAAGGTGAGAAAATATATTCAGTTACTTTCTGTTTTCCCCCATTGAGCAGATGGCAATTCATAGCTCAAATTGTTTTTTAAGCCATTTCACATTTTATTAATCAGTACAATATGCTTTTAAACAACAAACCACGCTTGGGCATTTCTGCAGAGGTTACTCGATTGCTCAGATAGCTCAGGGAGCAAAGAGGTTATGAATTCTGCTGCTTTACAAGGGCAAATGCTTTTTCGCTACCTCTCAAGTGGTAGAAAACACTGGCAAAAAACTCTCATACTTCTTGTTTCAAATTATTTGCAGTTTTGGAGGCCACACATAATGTGGCATGCTTAGTCTAACTGTCTAGATTTAAGATTGTTTCCACCAGCTGTTTTCTCGGTAGAGCAAAATATGCTTTTGTGAGAGCTGACTATTCCTTGTATTTTTAACTGTATAATAATACGTGTAGCTTGCCATTGGGCAAAGCAAAGAGATCCTCAGCGTTCCTGTTTTGGAAGCTTTGGTGCTTTACAGTGAAAACTGTTAGTTGTGCATATATTGGGGAGTTCTCACCATTGCATCGGTGGCTTTCTCAAAACCTGTTCAATTATATGAGCGCAGAAATAAGGAAGAGGTTTTATTATTATTATTAATTGACACTCATTTTTAGCTGGCATGTGCTGACAAGTCCTCCAAACAAATCCTGGACTACGCCAGACACAGATTAGAGCTGAAAGTTTTGGAAATGTTCTAAATCTTTGTAACACCGCAGAAAGAAAGTGTAATATTAAACTGACAAATTGAGTATAGATATTTTTTCAATGTAATTCACAGTTTCTTCCTATTATTTTTTACTACCTGTGGAGATAACGCAAAACAAATTCCTCAAAACAGAAAGAAATATATTTTCAGGTACCTTTTTTCCATTAAATAATATATCTTCCTTATCCATATGTACCGTCAAATAGCTCTCCGCTCCATTCCTACGGCGCATCTGCAAGCAGAAGTGTTGGCTATGCAAATATTACAGAACTGACTGCAACATATGCGGTGTGTGGCATCTATATGTGTGCGAGAAACTGTCTGTAACAGTCGGAGGGCGCATATATTATATTGCAATTATAATTTTATATAATCTGTTACGTAATTCCGCGGCTGGCAGGAGATAAGAAGCGGGACTACGTGAGAGCCCCGCGGAAGGCAGAGGGAAGCGCCGCGCTCCCGGCGCGCAGGGCCCCCGCGGCACGGCCGCACGCCCGGCCCGGCAGGCTGCTGCGGCCCCGCGGGGGCGGCGCGCAGGGGGCCGCTCCCGCCCCGCCCCGCCCCGGCGAGGCGCCGCGCGGTGCCAGAGCGGCTCAGTGCCGGCGCGCTGCGGGCCGCTGCCCCGGCGCGGAACCGGGCGAGAGCAGCGGCGGCGGCCAGAGCCCCCCCGGCGCCGCCGCCGCCCGGACGGGCGAGGAGGAGGAGGCGGGAGCGGCGCACGCAGCCCAGCGAGCCGCCCATAAACAAGCGAACCGCGACATGACTCGGGTGGCATGGGCAGGCGTTCAGCCCCGCAAGCAGCGAGCGTCGCGATCCCCAGGTGTCGGGGAAAGCCGTTGTCTCACAGTTTGTAAATCCCCGCTGGGGGCGGGGGGGGGGGGGGGACTCCTGGAGGTGCAGGAAATACCAAATCGCGAGCCTCTGGGGGGTTTATGGTTGCATAAGAGCCTCGATCATCTCCGCACACCGAAACGCGCTGTCCTTCCGCGGAGCCCCGCGCAGGGGGGGCCGCTCCGTCCCGCCTCGGTCGATGCCGCCCGCGAAGGCCGCCGGAGGGGGGGCCGGGCCGGCACCAGATGGAGCAGGGTCTAGGGAAAGGTCAAGGTTAGCCCAGGCTGCTATTGAGTCGGTTGCAGCCTCGCAGATAGAGCCCTGCCTCGGAGGCACCCACGGGGGCTTCTCAGAATCAAATCTAATAGAAAAGGCAGTCACAGAATGAAATCGCTTCATCTGAATGCTAAAATTGTTATTAGGCTACATTAGAGAGAGACCAGGCACGGGATTACCAAAAAAGGAAGCATGCCTAGCAGTTTGCGACTGAAATAAAAGCTGTGAATATGTTGATACCATCGGCAACGTGCGTGTATAATAGATAACAGGAGAGAGGGGCAGGCAGGGATGTGTGTGTATAACGAACAGATTAACAGATCTATGTGTATGTGTCCATATAAAATTATTTATATACATGTGCATGTCGGGGGGGGATATTTGGAGATAGGTATATATCAGCTCTTGACTTCTTGTGAGTCCGGTAGTGGCCGTGGTGCTCACTGCCCTGTGGACAGCTCTTAGTTTTGATGTGGACTGAGACTTGGGAACTGGCCTGAAGGAGAAGTTTGTTGCTTGGCCGTCGCAGGACTCTGCCCTCGGTCCCTTGGTGCGTGTGTTATGGTGGTGTGCCGTGACTTTGACTGATTTTTGATCTTTTATTCTAAGTCTTCCTTCGTGGACACAGAGAACTAAGACGTTTTTGAGGCCTTTCTTTTTCTTCGCAGTCGTGTTGGGCAAAACCCTTTCCCCGAGGGAGCGTTAGGAGCACATACACACGTGCACGCGCACTGCAGGCGCGGGACACGCGAGTGGCACGGCAGCTGACACACGCGTGTGCAGAGGGGCGATGCTGTCAGCTGGCTTTCCGGGATCCAAGCGAGCTCTGGCCAGTTACCATCTCCTATACATTACTGCTGCTCTCACCTACAGCACAGCCGTATCTTAAGGAAGGGTTTAGTCTTGTAAAATAAATGCTGGCTACACTAGATTAAGCATGATGACTGCACTCCAAGGGTTAATAAATTTAGAATTAACAGATCATCCCAGCTTGATACAGCTACTATAGATGATTTAATATGCAGCCTAAGCAGGTTGACAGTCAGCTCACAGATGCAGATAAGATCAAACAGGCTCTCGATTCAATAGATTGAATGGTTGTGCGGAGTGTCTGGAAGGTGAGTGACAGTGCGTATGTGGCGGGGGTTCTGCTGAAGAAGAGCTTCGATTCCCAACTGCTGTGCAGCGCACTGCTTCCCTTTTTCTAGCAGTCGACCTTTTCCAGCAATCAAACCTGGAGTTAACATGAAAAAAACCATGCCTCAAATATAGTTCAGGACAGTTATTTGAAGTTTTCAGTAATGAAAAGCTCTGAGCTTTAATAGCGATCACCATCGCTATGGCCAGGCTCTGCGGTTTCGGCTCCTTCTCCATGGGCAAGGCCATCACCACCCACTCCGTCCCGCAGGAAGCCCGGTCTGTCCAGTCTTCGTCTGTCTGTTGACACTAGTCCCCTTCCCTGTCGGACCTCAGTCCACAGAAGGAAGGAAATTCAGGGCAGAGCTGCGAGAGCCCCCCGCGCTGTGCCCCGGTGCGTGGTGAGTGCCGCGCTGCCCTAACGCATCCCTGCTCCAGGAGCTGCAGCGGCACGAAGCCCTGACGGGTGCACAGCGGGCAGACAATTCCCCTGTTTGCTTTTCCGGTTGTCTTGGGGTTTTTTGGCTTAAAAGTTAGTATCTGGAGTAACTCCTTTGCAGTTTAGTTTCCCCTCCTTGCTCTCCGGTCCTATTTAAACAGGAGCATGAGACAGTTCTCACGGAGATCAGGGAGTGATGAGCTTGCAGAGTGGTCTCTAACAATTTTTATTATTTGATCAAGAGTAAAAGCTCCACCTGAGCCATTAGATTTTGCCATGTGAATACGTTTCCAGGCAAGTTAAACAGTGCGTATTACGTATTCAGTAGCCCATCACGGGTCTGAACTGTATCTTACTCTGTTACATGGGGCCACCACCATACTGATAGGAATATTTGTATTAAACTTACTGCGCATCTGAACACTTATAAATTAGCTGTATTGTTTACTTTGGCGGTTTTTTTTTTATACTGAAGTGCCCACTCCATGTTACTGTAATAACCAACACGGTTTTGGATTTAACAGCAGCGCAAAAAAAGGATCCGCAAAAGATGGCTTTCTCTTGGGGCGCTTCTTAAAATGGTCTCGGGTACTTTTGCACATTTTTAACTGTGATTAAATTTGCACATGTGCTGAATTTGGAAACCGGCGACTACTTTTAATGACTCAAACGCTGCATTAGAAAAGAGAGGGCCTGGCCGTGGATTTCAGGGCGGCGCAGCCTTTCGGGGGCGGCAGGAAAGCGCTGCCCGGCCCGGGAGCGGGCGGGAGCCGGCGTCCAGCTGCCGGTCGTTCTGCGGGTGGACGGGAAACGCGCGGGGAGAGGGCAGGGGGAAGCGGCAGCGCGGCCCCGCGGCGCCGCCCGTGCCGGCGCTCTGCCCCGCGCAGGGGGACGCAGGGCGGCTCCCCCCCCGGCTCCCCCCGGCTCCCCCGCGGCGCTGGCCGCTTCCCGAGGCGGAGCCGGCGACACCAGCTCTCGGGCGGCGATTTGCATATTTATGGTGCCTCCTGCCGCTCTCCGTGATTGCTTTACAGGCGGGAGAGGTAACAGCAAAATATATAACCCCCTTGAAGCAAACGGGAGGAGGGATCACGCGTGCACGGCGGCGCCGAGACAAGCCTAATCCTCGTAAAGCCCGTGGCAGGAAATTTGTTTACCAAACAATTTTTTTGTCTTCGGATTTCAAGGCAGCGTTTCTCTTTTGTTTTCTGTCGCAAGTTCCAGGGCTGCCGAGGCGAGGGCCGTGGCTCTGTGAAAACGGCTCGGGGAAAGCACTCATCATTTCGGGGGAAAATAATTAGCCTCGTCATATTCGCTGAATGTATACATCTAAGGAGGAGGCAATCCTTGGAGAATGGGAAAAGCATTCAATAGACACTTTAAAAGTATAGTGTCATGGTACATATATTTTTTAGTCCCACTCATAAGCAATGTACAAATGTGCAGTACGGCTTTGAATATAAAAGCTAATTAGGTCTCAATAGAGAATAGTTTCATTTTTATTGGCTCTGAGTACAGCGGTTGTCTAAGATACACCTCGGCTCCGAGACACTTTGGGCCTTCTCCATAGGAACATCGCTCCTGCATCCGTCGCCCCACGCGCTCACACAGCTGCAGTCCAGGGAGCAGGTTAGCGGGGCTGCTGCTGCCGCCAGGTCTGCGCAGAGGCAGGGCAGCGCGGGGCCTCAAGCACGGGCCCTGGTGCTGGACCGCACCGCTCCATCCGCGCCGAGACCAAACTTTTCGCTGACCCCAGCGGGGAATGACGTTTGGAGGCTGATGGTCGGGTACGGCTTGCAGTCAACCCCGTTTTTTCTGTAGCGCCTATTGCTGCAGCATCTGAGCGTATTGCAGCACAGCGAGTCTGTGGGTCTCTCTAGATGTTTACATCTCTCCCTCTCCCTTTAGGTACACAGATACTGTGAAACTTCATACGAGAGGGAAAATTAAAGCCTACATTGTGAATACATTAATTTCAGTATGGTAATATTAAACATTGTTAGTATTTCTGATTTCCGTATTTAATTTCCTTTGCTTTCTTTTTTTAATGCTGGGCAACAGTTACCCATTGAACAACAGCATTCGTACAATAATTTCCCCACCTCCACCGCAGCATTCAAACTTAATGCACATCAGCTTTCTATGTAATACTATACAATATACTTGCATGTTATTTTAATTGAGTGAAATCTCATTCATACTAGTGGTAGAAGGCATTCTTTTCACTGCAGTCAGAATTCATATTGTGCTGTAAAAATTATATGTGCTGACAATAACAAATGGTGGCATAACTATCCAAACTGCTCAAAGAAGTGTGCTCTTATCACACATTATTCACCGCACTCCTGCTACACCTCAGCACTGCAGCTTTCTGTGCAGCTTTGCGCTATATAATAATACATTATTCTGACTACAGAGAGTTGCATTAAAATATTATTGTAAGCCTTCTAACAATTAAACTGGAATTTTGCACATAAAGAAAGAGTTGCACAGAATAAATATATCAAAGGAAAAAAATCCCCAGTAAAACTGTTGTTATTTTTAAATTCAGAAAAAGATCTCTGCCATCTCCAAAATGAATTCTCTCTTTTCTGTCTAGATCCTCATGCAAAACATTTCAGGTAGCACTTGCACTTCTTCTCTAAAAGTCAAAGTTAAAAGTCAGCATAAAATTAATACAGAGGATGATGATTTTACTTGTTAAATTTCAGTTAAGTGCTATTCTAGCGACTAAAAGTTGAAGCTTTAAAAATCAACACAACGAAAGTTACTTAGAAAAGATGCACACGAAGCTAAGGCACTAATCTAACAGAGCTCTTGAGCACATGCTTACTTTAAGCGTGTAGGTACAGCTGATATACCAACAGGTAAATAAATATATGCTTAAGAATTTTGCAGTACCCAAGGCCAAGCAGATTGCTCTCGTAGGGGGATATATCAAGCAGGGCTAGAGGAAGAAAATCCTTTCCTATTGCATTCATGTCCTAGCCTGTCAGTCAAGCCAAGTGTGCAAAGAACTAGGAGGGACTGCTTGCAGTGGCATAAAAGAGGTACAACTAAACCTTTCCTCGTCTTGTGTAGCAGAACAACTAATATCTCATTGGCAATAACTTCTTTTTTGTTGCTGAAACTTGCATTTGATTCCTCAGGTTAATTAGTTATTTTTGTCATTCTACAAAACCATTTTTAAAGGCAATTGAAGTATAGCTGGATTTGTTTTGTTAAGACAAAATGTTTGCAAGTCCTCCTTTTCCTTGCTGCCAGATCTGGAGTAGAGCATTACAGACTTCCCCGTAGGGACTGATGAGAGCTTGAGCCTCTTGGGTCTGATCTTGCATGGAAGTGTGAAGAGCTTTGCCTTATGATCCTACAGAGATCCTGCTCCTAAACAACTGCTGGTGGAAAGATCAGTAGTCGCCCCACATATTTTACCCGGTCTGAATCAGAGTCTGCCCAGCTCTCCTACCTCTCTTCACCGAATAACAGGTATTTTGGACATGAAGTGTGATTGTCTGTCACTGTTGGACATGCTGCTATTTTGCGCTGTGGGATGCATTCCTGTTGGCTTGTGGGAGTGATACATATGTATAACGGGGGTTCCTAGGACCAGTGCCTGCCATATATCAGGGGAACAACTGTGGTCATAGTGAATTGGGAGCAGGGGACAAATTTCCTGTTGGCATGGCTTGGTGTCAAGCACTGGTTATTCCTGTCCAATTTTAAAGTTACAGAGTGTTGGGACCTGCTGCAGAGCTGAAACCAGCCTCAGTCACTGTTTGTTCCTAGCTTGAACCTCACCAAGATTTCGCCCCTGCAGGGCTGGAAGCCTGGCTTAGCCTTTCCTGTCCGTACACCTTGCTCATCGCTTTTGAGTTCAGCTTCCTCTCTTCTGGTGGGTCCTATCTGCCTGTGGCAGTTGACCATAATTCTTTACTCTGTACGAGCCAGGAAAACTCCCCAAACGCAGCAGCCACAGGCAGGAAACGAATCAAAAAAGACACCTGTGTCATTGAGCTGTCCTTACGGCTCGTAAGCTTGATGTTAGTTGCTTAGTAAATGAAAGGATGACTTGGGATCTCAGCAGTGACTCAAAGGATCAACCTCTCTGTGCTTGGGTTGTCATCAGTGTCTGCCAGGCGGAACGGTGGGGTTGTAGGGTACCCTTCACGAGGGGGAGCTCAGTGGAGTTAGATGTGGATCTTGCTGATCCACATCCAGCCAAGATCCAGATCCAAGTGGGTCTTGCTAATACACAGAGGAGAGACTGACTTCTCCAACGCTTCCATTCAGAATGACGTGCGCGTGATAAACCTGCAGTGAGGAAGCCTAACGCTTAGTCGAAACTTTTCCTGAAACCAACAGAGTTTGGGATTGCAGCATGATGTCCCTATTTTGTAAGTGGTTGGTGAGGTGGGCATGGAAACTTTGCAGGGTCTGGCTCTGCTAGAGGAATCTGTTCATGTCCTGTGGCTCGTCTCTCTATCCTGAGCTTGTCATAGTTTTGTGTTAGGGTTAAAGAAAAATCCAAGTCCTCACCTTAACCAGCTTGCTTCAGCTCAGTGTGACCTGAAGTGAGCAAGAGAAAAATAATCTCTGAGAAACAGAGGTTTACAGCTAGTGAAAAGTGTTACGGAGAGCGATTCTCAGTAAAATGCCTTGTTTCACAAAGCCATACTTAAGCTTACACGTAATGTTCAAAGTCAGATAGCTCATCCCTTTCAAAGCGCAGTCATGATGATTGTCCTGATGCCAAGGCACGCGTGGGGCTCACTTCCACGCCCCTGGGGGGAAAGGCCCCCGGAGGAGGAAAAGAGCCTGAGAAACTGTTAACTTAGGTAACAAAGTGACCAACTCTGTCCCAGGTATTTTCTTGTCCCGAACTATTGTCACTGCACATATAGATGATCAAGTTGACCTACTCATGGTACAACATTGGGCCAGAAAAAATTTTGGATTGCTGGTTCAGTGAGCACCTGCCCCCCTTGGCATGACGGTGCCAGTTTGGTCAGAGAGATGTTATCCTTCAGGTATGTCACAGCGTAACTGATGTACAAAATAGACACATTTTATGAGCTGTACCTGAGGCATGTATGTTCTCCGTCTTACATATTTAGAACTCTCTTTTGAGATAGATTTAGTGGCATTTCTTTTTCAAGGTCTCTTCATCTGTGTATGTCTACACCTAGGTGCACAAGTTTGGCATGCATGCCCCATGGGCTCCTCTGCCGTGTTGTAGCTTTAACTTATGTACCTATATATACGCTGCTCAGTATGGAGCTTCAGAAATGCTAGAAGTACCAAATTCATACCCTAGATGTCAGTAAAAGAAAAAAAGCATTAAAACCCATTAAAAGCGTTTTGCAAAGGTCTGTGAATCAAGCAGTGGGTTAGCCAATTATTCATAAGATAATTCCCTATATGGACTGACACTTTTGAGTCCCAAGTTTCAGCTCAATCAAATTTACACAGCCCAAGCTATAACCTCTCCAAGGTGGGGATTGTAACAGGAGCACCGGCAGACGTTAAGTGCTGTGCCTCTTTAGTAACGCACGCTCGACTACTTGACTCTAACAGTGGCTGCTGGTGCTGTTATAATTAAGAATCTGTCTGGATTTGCATTACAGGTCCAAGTTTCAAGAGGTTTTAAATGCATATATTTTAAAGTGTGTTGGCAGTACAAACTGAAGCAGTACAAACTAAAACTGTTTGGCTGAAATCAAGTATTTGATTGAAAACGAGATTTTACCGGCATTGTTTTTAGCTAGTGCCTTTCCCGGGTGCCCTGCTTGCCTGCCCGTGCACAAGCCGAGCTGTTGCTTGTGCAGGAGCGCATGCCTCAGAGGAGAGTTTTGCCTTTTGAAAGCCCAGGTCCTGAGTGCTTTGTGCTGCTCGGTTTACAGAAAGGCTGGTTGAGGTTTGGGGCTCTGTTGTGCTAGATGCCTAGAGCAGCCCATAACAAAACCCTCCTGTCACCTGGCGCTCGTGTGCGTGTGATGCTGCGCGGACTCGCTGCCGTTTGCGACGTTTGCTTGCTAAGCGCTTGCAGAACTGGAGTTTATTTGCGCATTGATCAAAAAAGAAAAGAGAAAAGGGAAACCAGTGTACCAAAGCATCTCATACTGGAATACGAATGCCACGACTATTTCTAGGACGGGCGAGTGCTTTGCTCACTCACGGGGAGGCAGCCCGGGATGCTTGCTTCCACCCACGCTGCCTCTGCCTGCTTGAGCCCGCCAGCCGGCGGGGGAAGCACCCTGCTCCCCCGGCTGTTACATAACGCGGCACATCCCCCGAGAGCCGGCGTCCTTCTGGGAGTCCTCTTTGGTCCCATGTTCTGTACCGAACTGGCAAGGGAGACTCCTGCTCTGCATGAATGGCAGTTGGAGCTTAAAAGCAGGAGCATTTGCCCACTGAAGCTGCTGAACTCCCTCACTGCCAAGTCTGTCACTAAAGCAGCAGATAGGCAGGGAAAGCAGTTGTGGCGGAGCGCGACTACCCCCTCCCCTCCTTATCTCAGGCCCAGCTGACCACAAATAACTGACAGCGCCCAGCGCTGACCAGGAGGAACTAGGCGATACTGGTTGCAACTAGTGAGGCCAGAAACGGGCATGAGATCAGCAGAAAGGGTCTGTTTTCCCCAACACGGTGTGAGATCAGCAAAAAAGGCGCATCTCCACACCAAACACCGTATGACCAGGAGCCAAACTCCATGCCCATAAATAGCGCCGGAGCCTGGAGCCCGCTGAGCTCTCCTGCGCGGCGGCGGGCTGCACGGCGGTGCATCTCCCCTTCAGTGGAGACACCTCTTACCGTCACTCTCCGGGAATTAGGAGCACATCTGACCAGAAACTGTTGGAGAGGTAAGAAACCGAGACCCGGGCACTAACAAACGTGCAGTAAGATTTGCTTGCTATGACTATACCGCATTGCCATCCTCAATAAATCTGTTTGCCATAGACCCAGAGTTAATACCTGCCCCGCGCGACAGCAGTATGCAGTATTAACTGTATTGCACCCCTTTGCAACTTCAGGTCCCAGTCCTGCATGAGAAGACCGCGTGCCCGTGCGTAAGCTGGAGAAAGGCCAAACTCCTCAATTTTAGGCAGTTCATGTCCCTCGATACAGCGACCTCTGAACATCTTGTGAGCTTGAATGGGGGCAGGAACACACTACTACTCAGACAGAGAGCTGAGGCATGAGAAGAGGGACAGACAAATTTTGGCAGATTTACATCTTAAATTAACATTTGCAACATGAATGTTCTCACCTGTCCACCCTGCCTTGCTGCCGCAGGTTACTGCCCCTGCTCCCGGGGCGGTGGAGTGGGACAGGGAGCTACCCTCTGCCCTCGGGTGCTCGCTCCACTGCCTGGAGGCTGAAGGGCTCTGACTCGCTTGTGGCAAGTGGACGCGGGACAGCTGACGGGGCTGCAGTGTCCATCCCCGCTGTCTTGGAGGAAGCTCTCGCTTTGTAACGGCGACAGCTGCTCAGCGCGTGGGGCAGACCCTTCTGGGGGGCTGACTTACCTTGTGCAGGCAGCCTGAAACCCACCGTGGCCTTGGTTTCAGCACGTACCTCGGGGCTGCCCGGGTGCAGCTGAGCTGGGGGGCCACGTTTCCTCCTGCTGACTTTGCTCCGGGGCCGGGAGTGCGGGAGCCACTAGTGCCGGAGTGGCCAGGACGACAGCCGCTCCCACCATGGCAGGATGCCTGTGGAGCATCCTATGGGGCCGGGGCAAGGAGGGAGGCTGCGGAGGAGCCGGAGGTGACACCTAAGTTTGGCGAGTCCTCACAGCCTGATCTCTGGGCCGTCTCCCGTGCTGCCGTGCGTTTGTAGGCATTAGCAGCATTTGAGCGTTTTTAACCGTTTTCGAGCGCCGTGCTCGCTCGCTCCGGTAGCTCACTCGGCACCGTGGCAGCGCTTCGCAGCGGTGCGGAGAGGGCTGCCGAGGCTCGGGGGCCGGAGCGCCGGCGGGGCGGCAGCGCTGGGCCCCCCGGCCGCGGGGCGAGGCGACACGAGCGGGGCCCCCCCGGGGCCGCCCCTCCGCCGCGCCCTGCGGCGTCCCGCGGCGCTGCCGCCGGCCACCGCGAGCCGGGCGCCGCCTCCGCCGGCACCGGCCTCTCCCGCGGCGCCCGGGGGCCCGGCGACCCCGCGGCCGGGGCTCCGCGCTGCCGGGGCGGGGGGGGGGGGGGAGCCCCGTCCCGCGGCCCCGCAGCCCGCCCGGCACGGCACGGCACGGCACGGCACGGCACGGCGGCTCCCCAGCGCCGGCGCGGGGCTGGAGCGAGCTCCCTGGCAGGAGCTGTTTGTTGACCACATTCACGTTCAGAGCCCCGGAGCTAAAAGCACTTTACACCATAAAATAAAAGCACTGTCTTTTTTTCTAAAAGGTTACGTCTGGAGGCCACGCTGCTCATACTTCATACAGAAAACTACTGAAAGGGCTATGAAATCCTCTATGATTTACACTCCCTCTCAGTGCATTAGGATATAGATCTACTCGACTCTAAAAATACTGTGGAGTTTCTAACCGACGTGAATATATGTGCATTATTTCAGAAACTCTGTTAGAAAACTTGTCAACACATTATAAAGCATAAACCAGGACTTGGCCATTAAACACAGAGATCAGAGGCAGAATATATACTGCAGGAAGTCCCGAGAAAAGTCCCTCCATTCAAAGCCGGTCTATTAGCTGAAAGTTTACACACAATATACACCGAAGGGTTTAGAGAGCGCCCACGGACCGTAATTACAAGGCATAAATGGAATCAGTAAGGGCTTTACGGTCCCAAACGCAGTTAACTGGGCTGCCAGAAAATAATTTTAATATTGTCGTAATTTATTACCCACCGAAAGCCACAGCGAGGGCTGTAAATATCGTTACTTTGTGTCCACTACTGCTCGTTAAGCAGCCTCGTTCCCTTCTCCTAAAAATAAAAGAAAATGAAAACCTACCTGCATTATTAATCTGTGGTTAGAGCACGTTAAAAATGTCTTCTGACTCCTTTTCTTTCTTGAGGTTTGTTATCTCCCTCCAATCACATGACAATGCAAAGTGCTGGGGGGGCGGAGGGGGAGCACGGCACTATTGTGATCAGATGCCAATATTAATAATTATCCGGCCGGGATGAAATACGGTTTGAAGGGAGCGAGTTTCCATTGAATTCGAGGCATTTTACGGCGCTGAAATTAAGGGCACGCTAATGGTAGAAACATTCTCGCTGCCATTCACGAAAGCGTCTGTAAAAATCGCTTTTGAATGTATGTTTTAAGACGTGGTCTGGGAAGTCACCTCTGGAATCTCGGATATAGTGCAATAATAAAACAGATTTACTTGTAACTGAGTGCTTAATTCGCTATGATTTTTTAAAGAAAATCAATAAAATGTTGCCTGCTATTTATTGGGAATAACCACAGATAGGTATTCTGATGTATGTTGGCTTTAGAGAGCTCACAACTGTGTAATGAATTGTAATTCAGAGGACTGTTAAATGCGAACCACAGAACCTTTCAGAGGTAATAAAGTCATTACTTTTTACATTGCAGCCACCTTGAAAAGCTTTATACGCGCTGTTATACATAAATCAAATCAGACCAAACCTCTGTCCCCGCCGTGCGCACCCATGCCTGTTTATGTGGGTTTTGCAGGGGAACATGTGTGTGCACGGCTGCGGCCGCCAGCCCGGAACGCGCCGCGACACCGGGGGCTGAAGCAGCTGGCTTTTGTCACCTGGAGCTGTCCCCCCGCTCGTCCCCCCCCCCCCCCCCGGAAAAAGCCGCGCCGGCCGCCCGTCCTCCGCCCGCCCCGCCGCCCCGGCGAGCGGCTGCGTCGCGCCGCGGCGGCAGGCAACCGGCTCCGCTCCGCTCCGCTCCGCGCTGCGCGGGGGCCGGGAGCTGCTGCGGTGCGAGCGGCGGCGCCGTGCGCGCCCCGGCGGGGCGGCCTCGCCTCTCCAACAGGTCCCCGCCGCCGCCGAGCCCCGCGCCCGGGCGGCCCCGGGACGGCGGCGGCGGGTGCGCGCCCGGGGCTCCGCCGGCGCCGCGGCGGGCTGTCGCGCCCCCTCCTGCGCTCCGCCCGCGCCGGCCCTCCCGGGCACCTCTGCTGCTCGCAGCCGCCGCGCCGCTCCGCGCTGCCTCCGCGCCCGCTCGCCGTCCTGCGCCCCGCTGCCGGCGCGCTCCGCTCCGCTCCGCGCCCGCTCGCCGCCGGCTGCTGCTGCTGCTGCGGCGGCCGGTGCCGCCCCGCGCCGCGGCGAGCGCGCTTTCGGCGAAGTTGCGGCCGCCGCATCCTCCCAACTCCAGGCACTTCTCGGCGCCGCTCCGCCCGGTCCCCCTCCCGCCGCCGCTGCCGCCGGGGGCTGCGGCGGAGCGGCGGGGCGCCCGCTCGCCCCTCGCCCTGCCCGCCGCCGCCCGCCGAAGTTGGCCGCGGGCCGCGCCGCGCCGCCGGCGCCGCTCCCGGCGGGGGCCCGGCCGCGTGCGCCGCGTGCCGCGGGGCCGGGCGCCGCTCCCGGGGGAGGGACTCGGCGCGCCCGGGGGGGCGGCGGCGGAGCCGGGAGCCGCATGCCCGCCGCCCCCCTCTCCGGGTGGTCCCCGCGCCTACCGGGCTTCGCCCAGCTCCCCAGCCCGCCCCGCCGCCCGCCGCGCTCCCCGGTGATGCCTGCGCCTCGCCGGGGGGGGGGGGGGGGGGCGTGTGCCGCCGCCGCCGCCGCCTGCCCGCGCTCCCCCCCGGGCTCCCCGCGTGCGCGCCGCGCTGCCCCCGGCGCCCGCCCCGGCGCGGCCCCCGGCGCTGGGCGAGCGCGGCCGCTGCCCCCGCGCCGCCGGCCCCCCTGCTCCGGCGGGCAGCGTGCGCCCGGTGCCGGGCGCCCCCCCGGCGCGCCCCCTCCCCTCTCCCCCCCGCGAGCACTGTCCATTGGCTTGTCCTGCTCTCTTTTTCATGTCCAGCCCCCGATGAGTGTCCATTGGTGTTGCCTTCGCCTTCCCTCCTCCCCTCTCCCCGGCTTGCCCTGCCCATGTTTTGTATGTCTCTGTCCATCCAGGCTCCTGACGTTCAAGTTCGCAGGGACGTCACGTCCGCACTTGAACTTGCAGCTCAGGGGGGCTTTTGCCATTTTTTTCATCTCTCTCTCTCTCTCCTTCTCTCTCTCCCTCTCTCTCCCTCTCTCTCTCTCTCTCTTTTTTTTCCCTTGCACAAAAAAAAAAAAAAAGCCATGACTGCTATCCCACAATTCATCTTCCCTGCGCCATCTTTGTATTATTTCTAATTTATTTTGGATGTCAAAAGACATTGATGAAGATATTTTCTCTGGAGTCTCCTTCCTCTCTAACCCGTCTCTCCCGATGTGAACCGAGCGACTCACAAGCCACCGAAGCCACCAACCCACCATGTCGCGCCGCAAGCAAGGCAAACCCCAGCACTTAAGCAAACGGGAATTTTCACGTAAGTAATCCGGAGAGCGATTTATTTAATTTCTGCTTCGCGGATTTAATTTTTAATTCGAGAACGAGAAGAAAAAAATAAAAGAGAGCGAGAGTGAGTGAGCGAGCGAGCGAGCGAGCGGGGGAAAATGAACTCGGCGCCGGCTGGGGATTATCGGCACGACGGTTATTTTCGCCCGCTCTAATTTAATCACCTTGACCACTTTGCTCGGCTCTGCCTCCCCTCCGTCGCCCCGGCCGCCGCGCTCTGCCCGCTCCGCGGCGGGCGGGCTGCGCTCCGGCCCCGCAGCCGCCGGGGCGGCGAGGTGCGCGGGCAGGGGCGGCGCGGCGGGGTCCGGCGGCGGGAGGCGCCGCGCCGCCGCCCGCTCTGCCCCGCGCCCCGGGGCCGGGGCCGGCGCGGGGCTGCTCCTTTTGTCTGCGCCGGGGCCGCGGGGCCGCCGCCGCCGCCGCCTCCTCGCCCGCCGCCCCGGGGCCGCGGCGCCGCGCGGGGCTCCGGCGCCCCGACCTCGCCCCGCGCCCGCCCCGCCGCCGGCTGCGGCTGGGGCTGGGGCTGGGGCTGCGGCTGCGGCTGCGGCGGGGCCGGGGGCGGCGGCGGGGGGCGGCCGGGGCTGCCCCGCGCGCCTCGCCGCTGCCCGCCGCGCTCGCGCTCGCTCGCCTACTATTTTTTGGAAGATTTTCAAAAAAAGTGGAAGTGGATTTTGATTGGGAAAAATCTCGTGTCTGAATGTTTACAAGCACCGCGTGTGTGGGGAACCTCCTGCCAACAAACACAGGCGAGAGCGAGCCCGGGCTCAGCACACCCGCACGCACACACACACGCACACACACCGGCGCGCACACGCACCCGCGCACCCCGCAGCCTCCCCGCGCGTCTGAACCCACAGCCAAATCCGCGCTCCCCGCGAGGCGAGGAGCGAGCCGCGGCCCCGCCGCGCCGCTCGCAACAAAACCTCGCCGGCTGCCCGCCCGCCGCCGCCGCCGCGCACGGCAGGGCTGGAGGCGAGATAAGCGGGAGCGCTCTGTGCACAACAAAAGGCAACTCGAGCTGGAAAGGTTTGGGGCCAGCGGGGTGGGAAGGAGGGAGAGAAAAACCCCCCTTTCCTTGGAGGGAGCTTGGGGCAAGGGGAGGACGACGCATGCTGCTCGGGGGGTGCTTTTCTTTCATTCTCTCTTTCTTTTTCTTTCTTTCTGTTTTTTTTTTTTTTTTTTTTTTTTGCGCTGTTCCTGGCGGGTTTTGTTCCCTGCCGGGCAGCGCCGCAACCCCGGGCGCTTTCTTTCCGCCAGCAGTCCCCGCTCGCTCCTGCCTCTGCAAAACTTTCCGCTGCCATTTCTCCCGCACGGCTGCACAGCCATGCCGCGCGGGGAAGCTGCCGCTCCGCACGCTGCCGGCCCCAAACTTTCCCGCAGCCGCGGAGGGGCTGCCCCCCCCCCCCCCCCCCCCGCTCCGCCGCTGCTCCCCGCGTTGCCCCTTGCGCGCCCGCAGCCTCGGGGCGAGCGAGCCCCGCGCCCGCAGCGCCGCCGCCGCCCTCCGCTCGCCGCCGCGGGGGCCCCGCACGTGCGCGGCTGCCCGGGGCGGGGGGGGGAAGGGGGAGGAGGGGGCCTGTGCCGGAGTTGGGTGCTTTGCTCCCCCCCCGCTTGCCGGTGCCGCGCGGCGGGGCCGGCCCGGCGGCGGTTTCGGTCGCTAGGAGGCAGAGCAAGATCAAAAAAACCGGGAGCCCGGCGAACTTGAACCTGAGCGGTCTGGGCACGTCCCCGGGCGCGGGCCGGCGGCAGCGAGCCAGGCAGCCGCCTGCCCCCCCCGCCGCCCCCGGCCCCGCCGCCCCCGCCTTTGTGCTTCCCTCGCGCCCCGCGCCCCGCGCCCGCCGCAGCGCCCCGCTCCCGGGGGGGCGGGGGAAATACCGGGGGGGGGGGGGCGCGCAGCGCCGCGCAACTTCGGCGCCGAGTTTGGCCTCGCTCGCTGCTCGCTCCGCGCGGCCCCGGCGCTGCCCGGCGCCCCCGCTGCGCCCGCGGTAGCCGGAGCGGGCCCCTCGGCCGGGGCTTGGGTTGCCCCGGAATTACGAGAGGCGCCCTGCAGCTCAGCGGCGAGCCCAGGTGAACCGCGCTCCCCTCTTTTCTTGGCAGACCTGCTTTTTTTCCCTAACACCCCCCCCCCCCCCCGCCCCCAGTGAAGTAGCAGCTCCAACAAACCCCATCCTGCTGCCTCCGCCTCCTCCAGGAGCCCGGTGTTTCGTAGCGAGCGCGGGGCCGGCCGCGTTGTGTGCGTTAGTATATAATTCTCGCTAATTAGCAATAATTTACGTTAAGAGCATAGGAAACGTTGAGGTTACAGGTTTTATATCTGTACATTTGATCGTCTTGTTATTTTCAAGAACTTTGCCTCCTATAAAATTAATTAGGTGAAATGTGGAGGTGTAATCAGCAGCCGCTGAATTACCACTTCATTTCCTGGTTTTGATTGTAAATCAGCCCAGGCAGCGCACACTTCGGCAAAGTCTCTTTTTGTTCGGGGCTCCCTTCAGCCGCCCGGTGCCCGAGCGCCGTGCCCCTGCCCCTGCTACGCAATCCTGGCGGCCTCGGAAATGCAGCAGGCCGCGGGAAAGCACGCGAGCGGCGCGATGGCCGCGCAGACCGAGCCGTTTGCCTTGCATCCTTCGCCATGGCGAGCCTGCGCTGGAGCTGGTGCTGCCCGGCCGGCCCGGAGGAGCTTTGTGTGCTGCGCGGAGCGGGCTCCCGGCGGGATCGGTTTGGCAATCATTGACTCACTCTGTCCGAGCCGAGGGATGGCCAGGGAGGCAGGCGGCGGGAGCGCTGCGGGAACACCCTGCTCTTCCCCTGTGCCCGAGCAGTGTACCCACGCGGTGCGTGTTACCCCTCACTCTGGGAGTTCAGGAGAAACCCCCAGTGCTTAAGGTATTGTTTTTATTAATGCGAACATAACCTTCATATTCCTGTGGCCGACCTTACGTTAAATTAGAAGTAGCGCTAGAGGCACAAAATGACGGGCTGCATCCCCATGCCCTAGTTGGAGCGGAGGTACGGCGAGGTGGTGTGCTCTTTCCGTATTATTTTACGCAGCACATCTGGGAGCTACTCTAGATCTTCCTCCTCAATGTTCAGCCTAGGTAGGGTTGAAATAAATTTAACCTGAGTTCACTGGATTTTTGCACTTTATCAAAATCAGTTCCAATATCGTGCAGTCAAATTAAAATCTATTTTTTGATTCTCTGTGGCTTTAAGTTCATTAAACGCGAAATTGGCAGGCAGCTAAAGAAGGTCAGGCTGATTAACTGTTTAAGAGTTGTGTTCGCTGCGGCTGCCGCTACCTGGCCGTGTTTCGAGGCGCCCTGCGCGCGCGGTGCCCTCGCGTCGCTGTTGTTGTTGTCGGCGCACAGATTGCACTGCGCAGACACAGCTACGCCAGCGCACGGCTGCTGCTTTTTTTTCCTCCCTCTCGCAAGGCTACGGGGATGCACGCTGCACCCACCGTGCCAAGGTATTTCTGTGCAAAGTTAAAAAAAAAAAGCAAAGCAAAGCAAACAGAGAAGGGAGACGGCTCTGCCTTGTCAGAGCATCCACCGGCGACTGTGTGAGCAGAAACAGCCTCCTAATGAAGCTTTTTGGAGCTCATTCAGAAAACCTGTCAACTCTGACAACATTAGGCAAGGTGTTTTGAGTTTAAAGAAAGCACTTTTCACTCCTGTTATGAAATGTGGCGTTCGCTGGGCCAGGCCGATTTTTATACGGCGAAGACCGCCAGTGCGAACACGTTTCACCTAATTTAGGCGCTCCTTTCGCAGGGTGAAAGAAAGAAAGATGACTAATTGCCTTATTTTCTGAAGCGCTAAGAAATACCCCGTTGGGCTGGCGTCCCTGAGTGGAACTGCTGGCGAGCAGGGTGCTTGGGTGAGCGGTGGCGGGGCCTCGCCCCGGCCCCGCAGCAATCCTAGTTGCGCTTGATTTTCATAATTCAGCCGCCTGTTATTTACTTATTTCGCCCGTCCCCTCCCTCCCCGGCGCGTAACTCCTGCGCTGCGGATTTCCAAGCGGGTGGGCGCAAGGGCTGCGGGGCCCTGGCAGCCGGTGCCCCCGTGGGCGGGCGTCGCGGCGCTCCTCCGCGCCCCTGCCCTCTCCCGCGGCCCCCGCACGTGCGCGGCACGGCCGCCGAAACCTCCTTTGTTCGCCCGTGCCCACGTGCCGGTGGCCGTCCCGCGTTTCGGCAGGCGCGCCTGCACGTGCGCGCGCTCCCTCGCGCGCCCGCCCGCGGCGCTTGTCGCCTCAACGTTCGTGCACGGAAATAATACAAACACGGCATTTGCTTTTCTTCACAGCACCGCGGCACTTTTCCAATATATTTAAGCCTGTTCGTTTGATTTTGCCACCGAGTCGCTAAAGCGAGCGGGAATTTGCGCTCGTCCGTGAAGGCGGTGGCCATGCGGTCGCTTCTGCAGGGCGCTGCCGGCCCTGCTGCCGGGCTCGGCGGTGCTGCGGGGGTCTGCGGGGGGGACGCGGGCGCCGCGGCGTTCGCGAAGAGGGGGCCGCGGCGCGGCTCCTCCGGCCAGCGCGCTCACCCCCCGCTCTTGTTTCCCGTCCTGCAGCCGAACCTCTCGAAGCCATCCTCACCGATGACGAGCCCGAGCCCGGCACGCTGGGAGCGCCGGAAGGGGACCACGACCTCCTCACCTGTGGCCAGTGCCAGATGAACTTCCCGCTGGGGGACATTCTCGTTTTTATTGAGCACAAACGGAAACAATGCAATGGCAGTCTCTGCTTGGAGAAGGCCGTGGATAAGCCACCCTCGCCCTCGCCCAGCGAGCTGAGAAAAGCCTCCAACCCCGTGGAGGTTGGCATCCAGGTTACGCCAGAGGATGACGATTGTTTATCAACGTCATCTAGAGGAATTTGCCCTAAGCAGGAACATATAGCAGGTAAATCACAGCAAGGAGAAGCGCTTGCGAGCGCGTTGCCGTCGCAGCCGAAGCGCGGCGCGTCCGCCGTCGCGAGCGGCCGGGGGCCCGCGGCGAGCGCCCGGCCGGCGGTTCCTGGCGGCCGCGTAGGGAGAGGAGCGGCAGGCGCCCGCCGGGCTGCCGGCTGTCCCTCGCGGGCTGCTCCGGCCCTCGCGGGAGCTGCCTCGCCGCGGCAGGGCATCGCCGGCCCCGCGGCGGAGGCGGCGGCTCTGCGCGCTCTGCCGGAGCCGGGGGCGAAAGAGTTAACGGCGCGTGGGCTCGCCGCCCTTCCACGTCGGCTGTCAGCGCACGGACTGTAATTAAACGCAGCCCCATGGCAAAGTGACACCACCGACCTTGACTTTAAGATGCCATTTGCGACTGGCCGGGCCGGGGTAGCGAGGGCAGTTGCTGAAGCGCACAGACATGCTCGTTCGGAAAGTTTAAGGGCATGTTGGAAATTTCAAAAGGTTGGTTTGACAGGAAAGGCCGCTCGCTGCAGCCTGCCTCCTCAGCCCGGTGATAAATGCTGCTCCGCGCGCCCGCTCTTCTCTGATGTGGTTTTGACAGATGTATCTTGATTTTGTTTGTGGTTTACACAACCACATGTCACCCGTACAAATGTCCGAGGCAGAGTTCTGTTTTGTGCAACAAACAATGCAAAATGTAATCTGAAAAAAAAAAAGAAAAGGGTAAATAATTCCGTTTCTGAGCACAATTTTTTTTTTTTTAAACCGGAAAGCCATTCACTGTGCAAATATTTTAGCAAATGAGGTTAAAAAAATAGAACTTACTGTGTGAAAGAAAATCGCAGAAACACTGGGAGCCTAACAAGGCACGCTCTGTTTTTAAAATCCCGTTAGTAAGCAGGAATACTGCCCGTTTGTAGGGAGCCTGGCAGAGCGCTTCGGGCCGCGCCAACCGTGCCGTCCCAAAAACACGGGGCTGGGGCACGCCAACACCCGCACGTGCCTCGGCCGGCTTCGCAGAAAGGGAACGGCCCGCGGTGTGGGGATGTGGCCCCAGTGCTGCCCCGTTGTGCTGCCCGCAGGACGGTCCCGTGCCGGCACGGTGCCGCGGTCCAGGGGGGCAGGAGCAGCGCGGGGGGCGCGATGGAGGCCGGGGCCCGCGGCGTCCAGAAAATACATATTGGACAGCAGCGTGAGAGCGGGGCCGAGGAGCGGCCGTGCCGGCCGTGGTGGCGTAGGCCAGCCACGGTACGGCCTGTGCTCCGCGCTGCTTCGGAGGTAAGGAGCTGCTGCGCTGCAGCGAGAGATCGTCTCGAGATAAGCCGTGGCTAAGGATCAGTGCACCTCAAGACAAGGGAAGGGCACCGACCCGCTCGGATAGGAGGGGAAAACGCTGCCTGTTCGAGGCGCCGACAGGCCGCCCGTGTCCTCGCCCTTTGCGAGGGCAGCGGTGGCTGCGGCAGCTGGCGTGGGCGCAGGCGAGCGGGGCAGCCACCCCGGCGAGCGTGCCGGGCGCGTGCCCCCGCGGAGCCGTGCCTCCCTAGGAAATCTTGAGTGATGCTGATCCAGCGCCGCAGCTGAAATGTCATAAATTGAACCGAAAATTAATAGGAGATGTTGTGTGGGTCCAATGAGGCAGCTTTCATCAATATGTATGTCAAACGCTCCCCGGCAGATCCCGGCAGCCTGTGATTTGCAGCGAGGGCTGCGGCAGGGGCTTAGCTATCCGCGCTCGTATTTTACAATAGAGGGAAATATTAACTGAAGTATCTGGAGATCAGTGAATGTAAAATTGCTGTTCACTTATTGAAAAGGCTGAAGGAATATTTATAGTGCACCGGTGTCAGGTTTTGGTGTTTTGTTTGTTGAACGTGTAAATCTGAGGGAATTAATGAAAGGTTATTTTTGGGGTGAGGAGAGGTCTTAAGCGTTACTCCGGCGCGGCTGGAGCGCTTTGGCGTGCTGCATCTATTCCCTTTCATAATTACGACTGCGTGTCTGCGACTGCCGTGTTTACTGTACAGCGAGAGGGGGGAGGAGGAGGAGGGGAGGTCGTTTTTAGTGCCTGAATCCTTTATTCTCAATTTGCTTGTTGTGTTCAAATATAACGCACGGGGGGGAAAAAAAGAAGTAAGAAGTAGCTCTGTCTCTGATAATCAAAGGGAGAATGGATGTAACTTGGGACTAAATTTTGGAGCAGGTACATGTGCGCGTTGCAATTCCCGGCAGGTGATTTCTTTGGCTCGTCCCTGTGGCACAGAAATTTCCTTGGAGCATTAGTGGGAGATGCCGTTGCAGCTCTGCAGGTCGCGTGTTGCCGCCGGGGGTTATTTGGTTTGGTTTGGTTGTGGATAAAAATTAGTGACGTCTGAGCTGAATAGTTAGCCTTGCGTCTGGGCAGCGAGAGGAAGGCTGGAATTGCATGGGTGGGGAAAAATTAAAAACACTTGATTTCTTCTCCTCTCCCTTCCGTGCAAAGAGGGCTGGCAGGGGCTGGGGAGCCCAGGGAGGCGGGGAGCGTGTTGGGGATGCTCTGCCCAGGCTGCTGCCGTCCTGCCTACGAGCCGTACTTGTAAATACGGCGGAAGGAGGTGGTGAACGGGCAGCCGGGGTGTTTTGTGGAGGTGCAATGTCAGAGAAACTCTTCCCGAGACAAATGGTAAATAGACCTGTCACCGCGATGGCGTGATGGAGCTGCGGAGGGGTCTCGCAATTGTCGGCGTTGTCAGAAGACTTTTGAGAGCTTAATTAAACGCCGCGGCCTGTGCGGCTGTGCGGCTCGCTTCTGGGGGGACGACGTGGGAAACGCAGGGGGTGCAGGAGCTGTTGCGCTGCCGCCCCTCCAGGGATGCGGGAGGGAGGGAGGCGGGAGTTTGCCCGTTTGCCCCGTCGCCTTTTGTGAATAGCGTTTTTTTGGAAGCAGCAGACACGTGATGCCGGTACGGTCCTTGGTACGAGGTAGAGACTGTGCTCGCTCTCCCACTCCCTGCTGCTGCAGGCGGTTGGGATAAAAATGGCTCTTTATCGGAAGCACAAACACGAGCTCAGCTGAGGAGCAGAAGCGGGGGAGAAAGTTTTCCTCCGGTTCGGCGTGGTTCTTGCAGGGCAGCATCAGGGGTGTCGCAGCTCCGCGAATCCCCCTCCTCTTCCCTCCCCGCGAGGCAGCCCCTCTCGGTCGCTTCGCATTCCTGCGGCTGCTGTAGGTCTGCGGAGGTGCCCCCGGCCGCTGCGTGCCGCCGGCTTGGAGGGTAACGTCCCCGGGAAGCGTAAGGCTCAGGGCAGCCAGGCTGGGCAGCAAATGCCGAGCGGTGGGAACTGAGACAGGGAGGGAGAAGAGGCAAATAAAACACTTTGCAATTAGGCTGGCAGAAGAAACCGAGTCTTTCCTAAAGATTTCCCCGTTTCCGTAATACCTCTTTTAAAGAGGAGGAGACCTATTAGCATGGCACGGTTTTGTGCGTGCAGCCCTCAGCACGTGAGCTCTTTTTTTATTTAATTCAAATAATAAAGACGATCCAAGCAGCAGTGTCAGGGTTTTGGTCCCCGCTTGTTTGCCTGCATGCATCCTCAGTATAGAAATTTTTTGGACAAAATTCACTTGAGGCTTCAGTCTGTTTTTATACCAATAGTACCAGCTCTGTGCAATAAAAGGCATTTAGCATCGAGCTGGACACGGCCTGGCACTTTGCCACTTTTTTTAGCAGGAGATCTAATCACTGAGGATCTTTAGTACCTTTCTGCTTGTTCAGATTTCATTTGGGTCACGGCTCTGTCAGCAGTGTTGTTATTCCGAGGAGGTCTTATTTTTAACTTGGTACACAGTTTAATGCCGCTTTCTGTCTAGGAGGTCTTGGTTTTATGTGTCCATTTCGGGGAAATTGCAGAAGTTCATAAAATATGTCGAGCTCATATATTTAATACATTAAGACCTATTTTCCTCCTTGCAACGTGGCCCTAAAATTAACTGTTTATCCCCCCCCATCCCTCCTGGGCTAGTGGGCATATTTCATCTCACTTTGCACAAGCACCCGAGGTGCAGCCTGCCTCCTGGTAACGTTGGGTTTGGGCCCGTAGCGCCTGGTACCAGTACAGGCGTCGCGGTGATTTATGCTGTACTTTTCAAACTACCGGGCTCCTCGGTGCAGCCGCCAGCCACGTGAGCTGCAGGGACGAGCAGCCCACCGCCGCTCGGCAGCACCTCCGTGGTCCTGCGCCCGTCCGGGGGGCGAGCATCCTCCTGCGCTGGGGCTGGGGCCGCGCTCGGGTCCCATTGCATCCAACGCCGGGATATTAATGCTTCCCGCGCCCTAATAAAGCTGTCCACGGCAAGCTCAACGTGCAGCCAGCCTGGGGAATTGTATGAAACTTAGATAGTCCAGTGTGAATGACAGCGGCGGAGAAAAATACCCAATATGCCACAGTTTGCATTTGTGTTTCCCTTTGATCTGGAGCAAAATGCAGACAGCCACTGCTTTCCCTCCACGTTTCGCATAGGGCTTTCTCCCTTGCAAAATTGGTTAATAAGTGAGTGAACGGGGAAGGAGAATGAAGCACCTGGCACGTAGCAGCATTATTTGGAAGACATTAGTGTCCGCCTTCGGAGTACCGTGTGTTTTCCGGGTATTAGCAACCATTTCTTTTTTGTACTTGCCATCATTTGTTTTGCTTTTCGTTCTTTTTCAGTGTCTGTGTCTGCTTGGAACAAAGGAAATACAGGCAAGGTAGGCAGGGAGCTGCCGGCCCCTCTACCCCCCTGGTGCGGATACGGCCCTGGCTTTAAACCCAGAGCAAGCGAGTGAGTCTTCACAGGGGCCTCGTTTGCTTGTCCTTATAGCTTCAAACTGTAAACTCCGTTAAAAGGTGTATTTTCCAGCTCGGGGACGGTAGAGGATTTTTAATAATGTGTTCGTTTAACCGAATCAGCAGCTGTCGGGAGCAGTTGCAGGGAGTCCACGGAAGGTGCCGAGCAGGATGCCCGCGGCTCCTGCCGCCCGGCGCTCGCAGCACGTTGGCTGCCGGCAGGGCTGCGGAGCCGCGAGTTTGCAGACAGTGCACAAAAGTGCTTCTTCTCCCTCCTCTCCCTGGGGACCTCTCCAGGCTTATCTGATGCAATTCCTGGGGAACTTTACCTGAACAGGTTGCTGTAAAAGAGCACTTTTCCCTATCTGATGGGCGCACGTGTTAGCCGGCTCCAGCTTCGCCGCCTTGGTTCATCCTAATAGCTGAAACACCAAGGTTTGAGGAGCGAGCGACAGCGAATAGCTGCCTTGCCGTCAAGGAAACGGGGCTTACTATCCCCGCGAGATAGCCGTGGAGGAGGAGCGGCGCCCGAGCGGTGCCCGTGCAGGTAGGCGCCGCGGCACGGTCTCTGGCCAGGGGCGGGCTGGCCCGGACGAGGGGCGCGCGGGCCGCGAAGGGGTGCCCGGAGAGCCGGCAGCCGCGGCTCTGCGCTCGCCTCCGCCTCGCTGCCTGCACGAGCGCCGAACGGTTACACCTGCAATTTGATCTTAGCTCTAGATATAAAAACCTCTGCCTAAAAAAACAATAGCATTCCTGGGAAGCAACAAAGACTCAAACAAGAACCCTGCCTTCAGTGGGGTTATTATGGTTCTTGTGGATGACATCATCATCATCATCATCATTATTATTATTATTATTATTACTACTACCTTTTTAAAATAAACACGCACTATAGCTCCTCACTCCTCAGCAAGCACGGGGTTTGGTTTTTTACATCCGGTGCCTGCTTAATTGATTCAGCAGCCAGTGAAATACAAAAAGCAAGGATAAAAATCCTCCCCCCCGCCGTCCC